>NC_045426.1:141183312-141827240 GCF_902635505.1 Sarcophilus harrisii | reverse complement strand
ATTTTATTTGAAGACTTTTAGAGAGGGGGTACCCACTAATTACTGAGGTAGCCCATTCCACTTTTGGAAAACTATAATAAACAAATTCATTCATTCCCTTTATTTGTTCTGAACTTCCTCTTGACTTTATACCATTTTTGGCTTTGGCTTTTGAATAAAATGGGGACAGAACCCTAATGGAGAAAGAAAGATTTAGAGGAATGAGTGTAAGTCGCCCCAGATCACTACACATATAAAGCAGTTAATCTTATCAGAATGAATTTTTAATTAGATGGAATCCGATACACAGTTGCATAAACAAAAAAATTGAGCATTCAATACCTTAGAATTCCATTGGGGGAATTGCTCACACATTTTGGGAAAATAAGGAAAATACTAATTTGTATTTGCAATCAAGTCTTTTCTCTATGTATTGTTTTCTTTTGTCGGCCTGAATTAGAAAACTGAACTTTCAGTATCTTCAAGAATCATGGTATTCACTGAAACTTACTTTGTAAATTCAATTTTTCACACATGGTACTGGCTAAGTTGACAGGACATTTGTAGATATCTCCCATTCTGTTCTCTGGAAAACCACTCCATGGTGAGCCAACAAGCAACCTAAAAATAAAAGTTTGTTTTTTTTTATTATTACACATAAGATATATAAAGTTGTTTATTCCTAAAGATGAACTGAAAATAAACGTTGAAAAGGCATATAATTTTAAGTTAATAAATAAGGACAATTCAAACTTAATGTTACGATTTTCTCCTAGTCATCTTAAAGACTCTCGTTGACCAAAGGTCATACAACAGTAGTGCCATGGAACAGTGACATTTTTCATCAGAGCCTAAAAATGGGCCATCTTGTGCCATAAAAGTCATTTTAATTTTCTTATCTTTAAAAAAGAGAAATAAGAAAAATCTTAGGAAAAATTGTGAAACTATAAACAAAATAGAATTCTAGAAAACATAGCACTTTAAAACATGTATTTTTTTAATCACTGTGAGTCTCTTTTCTCAATATGATGAACTGACCATCTTAATTTCATTAAAAGCTATTTAATCAAGACAGGCTAGAATATTCATCATTTGGGAAATAGCTAAAAATTATGGTATGTTTTTGTAATGGAATATTATGCAGTAAGAAAATGAAATAATATGGGGAATTTGAAAAAACAAGAAATAATATGTATGGACTAAAGGAGAATAAAATAATTAGATTAAATAAACAATGCATATAAATATATCTTCAAAATAAACATATACAATGATACTATCAGTGAAAAGATGACCAAAAGGAATTAAAATTCTGATAAATGAAAAATGCAAAAGGTCCTAGAAAAGAGATAAAACAATCTCCTATCTAACTTCATAGACTACTAGGATAAAAATGCATTATCAGACAAAATTACTATAGTTTATGTTTTTGCTAATTGTTTTCCTTTGATGATTGAAGGCTCAATAGGAGAATGATAGTGGGAAGTGACTATGATATAAAGATATAAAGGATCATTATCTATTAAATATCTACAAAGTAATCATTTTTAAAAAGCTAGATAAAGATCATGATGGTTATAATACAACTATCTTTTAAGTTAATGGTAGAAAAAAAGTCTAAAAGGCATTATCAGTTAACTTTCAATTATTTGCTAATGTAGGGAACCAATATCAAGGATTTGCCAAACATCATTTATATGTGTAATATATTTACAGCTGGAGATGAACATACTGATAGATCTATAATTCTTAACTTTGAAAAAAAATTTTTAAACTTGTGAACTTTCTTGAGAACCTCTATGAAGTTTTCTCTGCCTATACAATTCCTTCTCTTCCATAGAACATGAGAATGACCAACCTTACCTCATCTAAAATTCCATTCCATTTTCTGTTAAACTATTTGCCTATTTCATATTTTTATGAAGATATTTTAGCATTATTAATTTATTTAAACTGAAGAGATCATGATTATATTTCAACTCCCTTATTTATCACTTCTTTAAAAATCCTTTTCTGTTTCAAACAAGGGGGTGATGGACATTCCAGTGCTTCTCTTTCATCCTAGTCCTCTGTGATGAGACCTTAAAAGATCTGTTACCGACTTACTGTGATTATTCAGAGATGACTTATTTTATAAAACCACAGAATTAAGAGGGAGAAAAAACTTGAGAGAAGATCCAGTCTGATCTATTCATTTTATGAAAGGGAAAATAGGAGCCTAGGAAGGCTAAATGGACAGCTAAGATCACGTAGCTAGGAAATAGTAGCTGTGAGATTTTAAAAACCATGTCCTCTCCAGGGTTGGTACTCTTTCCATTGTGCCTTGGCTATTTTTCACCTCAAGAAAAATCATATCAAAAAGAAAAAAAGTGAGAAAGAAAATAGAATTCAAGAAAACAACAACAAAAAGTATGAAAATACTTTGTTATGATCCACACTCAGTCCCCATAGTCCTCTCTCTGGAGGCAGATGACTCTCCTCATCACAAGACAATTGGAACTAGCCTGAATCAGCTCTGTTCAAAAAAGCCATGTCCATGAGAATTGATCATCATATAATCTTGCTGTTACTGTGTACAATGATCTCTTGGTTCTGCTCATTCACTTAGCATCGGTTCATGTAAGTCTCTCCAGACCTTTCTGAAATCATCTTGCCGATTGTTTTCTACAGAACAATAAAATTCCATAACATTTATGCACCATAACTTATTCAATCATTCTCCAACTGATGGGCAACCATTCAGTTTTCAGTTTCTTGCCGTTACTAAAAGGACTGCCATATTTTTTGTACATGTGAGTCCCTTTCTCTCCTTTATGATCTCTTTGGGATACAAGTCCAGTAGAGACACTGCTGGATCAAAGGGTATGCACAGTTTGAAAGCTCTCTGGGCATAGTTAAATTTCTCTCCAGAATGGTTGAATCAGTTCACAACTCCACCAATAATGTATTAGTCTTCCAGTTTTCCCACATCCCCTCGAACATTCATCATTATCTTATCCTGTCATCTTAGCCATCTGAGAGGTGTGTAGTGGTACCTTAAAGTTTTTCATTTGGAATTTTCTGATCAAGCAATTTAGAACATTTTTAAATTTTTTCATTTGTAGATAAACTCTAATTTGTCTAAAATATCCTTTGATCATTTATCAATTAGAGAATGACTTGTATTTTTATAAATTTGATTCATTCTCTACATATATTTTAGAAATGAGGCCTCAGAGATAATTGCTGTAAAATTATTTCCCAATTTTGTACTTTCCTTATACTTTTGGTTGCACTGTTTTTGTCTGTGAAAACTTTTTAAAAATTTCATATGATCAAAATTATCTTTTAATTTTGTAATGTTCTCTGTATCTTCTTTAGTCCTGAATTCTTCCTTTATCCATAAGTCTGACAAATAAATTATTCTATGCTTTTAATTTGCTTATATCGCCCTTTATGTATAAATAATGTACCCATTTTGATCTCATCTTGATAAATGGTATAACTTATTGGTCTAACAGAACATTTTCCAGCTTTCCCAGAAGTTTTTGTCAAGTAATGAATTTTTGTTCCACAAGCTTGGGTCTTTAGCTTTATCATATACTAGATTACTATGGTCATTTCTTATACTGTACTTTGTACATAATCTATTCCACTGATCCACCACTGTATTTCTTAGACAGTACCAGATTATTTTGATAATTTCCACTTTATAATGCAGGTTAAGAACTGGTCTGGGTAAAACACTTTCTTTTGCATTTTTTTCATTGATTCCTTTGATATCCTTAAACTCTTATTCTTCCACATGAATTTGGTTGTTCTTTTTTCTAACACTACCACATAATTTTTTAAAGCAACTTGATTGTTATGGTACTGAGTAAGTAAGCTAGTTTAAGAAAAATTTTCATTTTTTTATATGGGCTCTGCTTACCCATAAGCAATTAATATTCTTTCAACTGTTTAGATTCGACTTTATTTATGTGAAAAATGTTTTGCAGTTGTGGTTATATAGTTCCCAGGTTTGTCTTGACAGGTAGATTCACAAGTATTTTATGTTACCTACAGTTATTTTAAATGGAATTTCTCTTTCTGTCTCTGACTTCTAGACTTTGTTAACAATATATAGAAATACTGATAATTTATTTGGTATCCTTCTACTTTGTTTAAGTTGTTAATAATTTCAAGTGCTTTTTTAGTTGGTTCTCTAAATATAACATCATAACATCACAAAGAGTGATAATTTTGTTTTGTCATTGCCTATTCTAATTTCTTTAACTTTTCTTATTGCTATAGCTAACATTTCTAGTACAATATTAAATAATAGAGGTAATAATAGAGGATGGGTATCCTTGCTTCATCCTGATTGCATTGGGGAGGTTTCTAGCTTATCACCATTATAGACAATATTTGCTGATGGTTTTAGATAGATACAACTCAAGAAAATGAGGTATCTTAATGACCATTGAAGAGCAAGAGTTTTCATTGTTATTCTCAGCTTGAACTCTATGATTCATACCTTAAATATTCTGAATCACAGAAACAAAATAAAAAAGATTAAACAACTGAACAACATATCTGATTCTCAGAATGAAAACTGAAAAGACCATTTGATATTTCTTTAGTTGTGGAAGGTTTCTAGTACATATTCCATGCTTTGTGCTTCATGGCCACTCCCATGGTTCTATAAATAAAAAACTATAAATCTATAAACTTAGTTCTTACAAGAATTTATGAAATCAACACTCATTATTCAAACAGAATTGTGACAGTTTAAAAAATTATTAGACAGAAATCAGTCAGTTAATCAATCCACAAATGACTACTATATTCTAGCATATAACCAAGTGTTTTTACCTCTAAAATTCTGTGGTGATAACTGATTTCCTGAAGAGAGATGCTAAGAACAAAAGGATCATTGGTAAATCTGCTAAAATGAGGACCCACTATATTGAATTAAACAATATCTTAGTCCCACAAGAGCTGAATGAGAAATTATATATGAAGTTGCCAAGAAGAAAAGAGAATACCAAGAAATAGCCTTCTGTTTGCTACAGTAAGACTGGGAATTCCTCCAGGAGTATTTTAAATAACACTTACTATTCAATTATCTTGTGAGGAAATAGTGATTATACAGGCTACAAAAAACACAGCCAATCTTCCCACCCCCACTGGAATTCTAAATACTCTGTTTAGTCACAAATGTTATTTTATGGTGATGTAGGTAGGTCCAAACCCATAATCTACAGAGTCTTATAAATATCTCCCTAGAGACTATGGCTGTCTAACTTCTTTCATTCTTTAAGATTTTGATATAACTCACTGAAACAAATAACCTTTGTGATGTAAATGGAGAAGCAGGAAAATGCTAATCTGTATAATATCTATGTCAATCTTAAACTTTTTTTTTAAATGACTTACAGGAAATATTAAATTCATGAGCTGGTTATTTCTTTCTTATATAGCAAAGCAGAATCTGACTATCCTGAGTACAAAGATCTAACAAGAGATCTCTCCTGCTACTTGCTCCTAACCAGAAATAAAGTACTAAGCCACAGATGAGTGATTAAAAAAAAAGGAGAAAAAAATTAATTTACTTTTTAGCCATGGAAAATTCATGCTATAAATTTAATACATGAACTTCTACAATCAATCAATCAATAGTTGAAGCAGCTAGGTGGTACAATGGATAGAACATTGAGCCTGAAAGCTGAAAGACAAGAGTTAAAATCAGCCTCCAATACTTATTGTGCCCTTTATTTGCATCAGTTTTCTCATCTGTAAAATGGATGATGCAAAATAAAGAATGCTTCAGTCTGCACTAAGAGTTCATCAGTTCTCTTTCTGGAGGTAGTTAGCATTTTTTATCCTAGATCCTTTGGAATTGTCTTGAATCATTGTCTTGATCAGGGTACTTGGGCAGAATCTTAAGAGTCTTGGGGATTTCAGATTCTGCTGGATGTTATCTTGTAGCCTCTAGGAAATGAAAAACAGCCACTGTGAGGAGTGGGATAAAGGATCAATTAGGGAAAAAATAAGGGAAGAATAAAGAGTTTTAGTTGACACTAGGTGATTTAATTTGTGTTTTTGTTATCTAAATTATTTGCATGATTTCTTCTAGCTCTGTCAAGCAATCCATGAGTCCATGACAGAAATATCATCTCTTGAAAATGATGCAACCTCAGAGGAATGGAGGGATGGACACTACAAATAAGAGAATATAAAAATTGATTCCTATTTTCTGCAGTTCCTGAAAAATTACACAATATGAGCAATGAAACAAATGTATATTTTTCTATCCCAAAGGTTCTTTGTATTAAAGTAGTGATTACTTAATCACTAATGTGCTAAATTACTAATTTCTGTTTATGGAATAATATCCCATTTCCTTGTTAGTTATATTTTTATCTTCTTGGTTTTGTTTGTCATCTTCTCTTATGTATTAATGTTGGTAATATCATTTTAGACTTAATACATAGTTTAGTCTTTTCTTATTACTACATCCAAAAGTCTCCAACACATCTACTGCTTTATTTATAATGTACAATGGAAATTATATATTACAATACAATATATTATATTACATATTAATTCAAAATATGTGGCATAAATTTTAAAAATAAACATTTTTATAAACAGGAGACAGCATACAGGAGTAAATTTGACAGCTAAACTTGTAATCAGAAAGACCAGAATTCAAATCCCATTCAGATATTTACTAGCTTGCATGACATGGGATAAATTACTTAAGTCTCTCTAAGCCTCAGTTTCATCTGTAAAATAGGAATAATAATAATATATAACCTTATAGGGTTTTTCTGAGGATTAGTGAAATCATGATTGTGAATCAGTTTGCAAACATTAACACACCATGTAAATATGCTATTATCATTGGCTATGCCAGCCTTATGTTCACTAAGAGTTTTATAAATCTCTTTTAAGGACAAGTAAACACTAGTCATTGTTAGAACAAGAAATGCCATTTGTGCATTTAGAAACATGTTAAATTAACTTTCAGTCCCTGTTTGTCCAAATTATTCCAGTGTTATGTCTGGACAGTTTTTGACTCATTACTAATAATGAACTCAGTTTACTGCTGGGCAGACATTTGACATTACTCATAGACAATCAGTGAAAATCAACACAAGTTGGAAGAAGTTGTGACATGAATCTCAACTTTATATATTGTTTCTGGCAAACAATATACTATTATTAAATCAATTGTGTTTTATACTTCCTGTTAACAAATTCAGTGACTCCTAATATATATCTAGAACCTACAGGTCCAACACAGAGCTTGTGGAACAAATGTGATCTGCCTAAATTTAAGGAAAACTGCTTTTCACCTCCAAAATTTTAATTAAAATCATTAAACATACCCACCTTTACTTCTGCTTATACACCCAAACTTTTATCCAATCCACTGAGTTCTGTAAAAACACATTCATATGTTGAAATCAAAGCAGAGAGCCACTATCAATGATAAACCTGGAGTTAGGATTGAAATATAAGAAATCTGAAAATACCTCTATTGTCAGAAAATGTCTGTCTGGTAAAGCCTTAGTAACTTCATTGAAATTGATCCATAATTACTGCTATCCTTGGAGCTACACAATTTTCTAAAAGTAAGACTAATTAAACTTCATTATCAGAATCTATATTTTTGAGGAGATAACAGACTGAGGCTCCCAGGGTTACTGACTTGCGAACTAGGATTAGGGTCAGAAAGACCTAGCAGGGATTTCTAGCACAACCCTATCATTGCTGTATTCAAATCCTGCCTCAGAAATTACTAAATGTAACTATGAAGAAGTCATACAACTTCTATGTGCCTCTGGCAATATACTGAGACCTCTATATCACTAAGTCATATCCTGGGTGGATGTCCATGTTTTTAGAAGCTCTCATTTTTGGAGTTCCCCATAATACACCCAATAAATATTTTTCTACTTCATTACAATAGATGGTTCATCAAAAAATTCATATTGTTCACAAAATGATTTCTGATCTTGTTTTTAGGGAACTGTTTTGTTGTACCAATTAGTTTTCTTTAGGACAGGGGTCCTCAAACTACGGCCCGTGGGCCAGATGCAACAGCTGAGGACGTTTATCTGCCTCACCCAGGGATATGAAGTTTCTTTATTTAAAGGCCCACAAAACTAAGTTTTTGTTTTTACTATAGTCCGGCCCTGCAACAGTCTGAGGGACAGTGAACTGGCCCCCTATTTAAAAAGTTTGAGAACCCCTGCATTTAGGATATCCTCATGAAAATCTGATATGAAGATTGGAATGATTTAATTCAATGAATTCTGTATATGTTTGGAAAATTTAAATTTGCCTCCGAAAACAGCCTAGTAGTACTAGGACAATAAACAGTTTCTAACATTTTTGTGTATTATAGACTTCTTTGGCATAATTGCAAAGAAAAATAACTTTGAAAGACTTAAAACTTTGATCAAAGCAAAAACTAGCCACGACTGAAACTGATGAAGCATGTTATCCACCTCCTGACAGAGATGATAGAGGACAGTCATGAAACACACATTTCATCAGTATTCTCTGCCTCTGGGATCCTTCCCTTCTGAAGAGCTCATCTCAAAATTTCAATTTAATGAGGCTTCCAGGCCAGCCTCTTCTTTATTTACCACCTAGCAGTATACTCTGGATTTTTCCAACACACTCCATTCTGCACAACGGCTACTTTCTCTTCCCCCTCTTCTGTATGTAGCTTTCCTCCATTAGACTGTAAGCTCCTAAAGGGCAGAGACTTTTTCTTTTGCATTTGTATTCCCAGCATCGTGTCTAGCATGTAATCAATGTTTAATAAATGTTTTTGACTGATGGATAGATGGATGGATGGAGGGAAATAAGATTGGAAGGAAAAAAGCAGTTTTTAAATACTTACTATGTGCCAGGCAATATGCTAAACATTGGGTATACAAGTGAAAAAGAAGAAAAGTCTCTGTTGGTTAGTTTTGCTGATCTTTTTTCTTCTTCTTTGTTATAAGGAAGAGGAAGGAAGGAAGTATACACTGAGAAATGTAAATGATATAAAAACTAATATTACAAAAAATTATTTAAAGAAAATAAAAATAAAATGGAAAATAAAATGTGTAAAAGCCACACTTTCACAGTGATTAACTGTTGAATACAAATTTGCAAAGGCTAAAGGAATAAGTGAACTGCCTGAAAACTGGACAGAGAGAATACATTATTACAACTTAAATTATTTAATAGATGTCAGAATTAAATAACATATCCAAAATGGAACTAGCTATTTTTTACCAAATGTGTCCAATCAGACACTCAATCTTGCTCTGACATTTTCTCCTAACTGTTTCCATTCAGAATGTTCTCCATTCTAGCTAACTAGGTTTAAATCAAGTGAACTATACCCAGAAAAGAACTGACAGATGATAAACATTACATGTAATTCATCCTATACTTTTAAACTATTTTGAATTAGATGTCCAGTTGAATTGTAAATCAACTATCAGAATGAACTAGTATTTTTTTGTACCCTAAACACATGTTGTCTGTATACTATGTATCTATGTTATACTTTTAATTATAACTTGGTCTCTGACATTTAGAGGTCTGGTAGAGCTGAAATTGAGAGTTCTGCATTCTGTTAATGCTTAGTCTCCCATTTCTATCTGAAATTAAAGCTTTATAAAAAAATAATAAATTCCAAGTAAGGAGATGGGGCCATGATAGCAGAGAAAAAGCAGTGACCTACCTGAGCTTTCCCTCAAACTCCTCTGAATACCTTTATATAATTCCACAAAACTATTCCTGGAGCAGCAGAATTCACAAAAGTATAAGGTGATATAATTTTCCAACTAAAGATAGAATGTCAGCAGAAAATGTCTGACATACCTGGGTAAGCATTGAGCACAGTTCAACACAGGCCAGGCCAGGCCAGGCTAGCACAGCCCTCGACCTAGCAAACCTGGAGAACGCCTTGAGAGTCAATGAATCAGCAACAACAGCTGCTGCTCCTCAAACTCTCAGCTTACAAATGAGAAGGGAATAGAGGCGATCAAAAGGACATTAGAGAGGTATCTTTGCTATCACTGAAGCAGGACTCTATTGGTTTGCTCATACTTGGATCTAAGTCACATTGCTGGGTGGCAGTCCCAGGGTGAGGAGGAGAACTAACATAGCAGAGCTTGCAGCCATGTGGAATGGGGACCCTTCTCACAATTCCAGGGCAGATAAGAGTGCTTATGGTCATTCTCAGATCAGAGCACAGGATAGAAGAGTAGTGGTAAACACACTCTCTTTGGATATATCACCTTGGAAAAAGTAAAAACAGTTCTTAGAAGTATTTCTGAAAATAGCTGCAAAAAATCAACGAAGCTTGGGACAATGCACCTTCTACCTATTTTACCTACCTACCTACCTACCTACCAAAATCCTATTTTAACACTTGTTTTAATACTTGATTTTCAAAATCCTTTTTGAGTTCTTCCATGGTCTGACTTTCTAAATACATGTTTTTATTTTTCTTGTCACCATAGTTATTATGGTGGTGTAACTTTCTACATTTGAATTTTTTTCCTGTTACTTGCTCATTTTCCCACCCTATTACTTGACTTGTAACTTTTTGTTAAAGTAGGACTTTGTTCTAGGAGAGAAAAGGAAAATGACCAATATTGGAAGGGAATGTGGAGGAAATGAAACATTAATGAATTGTTGGTTGAATTGTGAACTGATTCAACCATTCTGTAGAAAGATTTGGAAATTGCTCACCCTTTTATAGCACTACTAGGTCTGTGTATCCCAAAAGACAAAAAACAAAAAGGACCTATATGTAAAAAATATTTATAGCAACTTTTTTCTTATGGCAAAGATTTGGAAATTGAGGAGATGTCCATCAACTGGGAAATGGCTGAACAAATTATAATATATGATTACGATGGAATAATATTATGCTATAAGAAATGGTAAGCAGAACACTCTCAGAAAAACCTGTAAAGACTTACATGTTCTGATATAATGTGAAATGTATGGTGTGCAAAGCAACAGGAATATTGTAAGATGATCACCTGTGAATTACTTAACTATTCTCAGCAATATAATGATCCAACATAGCTCTGAAGGAGTTGAGAAGAAAAGTACTATCCTTACTCAAAGAAAGAACAGATGGTGTATGAATATAGACTGAAGCATACTGTTTTACTTTCTTTATTTTTCTTGAGGTTTTTTTTGGCCTATTTTCTTTCACAAAATGTCTACTAAGGAAATTTTTTACATGACTACACATGTATAATCTATATTGCATTCTCAATGAGGAGAAAGTAGAGGGGAGAGAATATGGAACTCAAAGTTTTAAAAATGAAGATTAAAAAGTGCTTTTACATGCCACTGAGAAAAATAAAATATAAATAACATTTTAAAAATAAAAAAAATCCCAATTAAAATCCCATCTTCTACTGGAATTCTTTTCCAACCCCTTTTAATTCTACTGACTCTCCTCTGTTGACTATTTCCAATTCATCTTGCATATTACTAACATATATACTTGTTTGCATCTTGTCTCTTTGATTATATTATAACCACTTTGAGAATAGGAAATGTTTTTTACTTTACATATCCCCAGCACTTACTAAACTCTCTAGCATATTGTAGGTACTTAATAAATTCTTATTGACTAGTTGACTGATCAAGGAAAAAGAAAGAAAATAAAATTAATAGGTGAAGAAAGAATAAGAGAGGGAGAGGGGGCAAGAAAAGAATCATATCAGTAGCTAATAAATAGAAAAAGTAACATTTTAAAAAAAGCAATGTAAAAGATCAACATTCCATTTTTATTAAAAGAATTTATAATAGAAAACAGGGAACTAACCATTGTGTACTCATATTTAAGTTAATAAGTATCTAAAGGACGGTTACTGTTCAGAATCCTTCTGCATGCTATTACTAAATCCCAACCTAGTATGAAGATGAAAAGACCATAAACTAGGAATAAAAGATGACCCAGTGCCAGCAATCAAAACAAATAAATGGTCTTATATTTCAAAGCTTTGTTCATTATCAACAGTATGAAGAACATTTCTCCAGTCCCAGCCCATTAGTAGTTCAATAATAAATTCCACTGACATTTAAGTATTTTAACAACAAAAAAAACCTTCTTTGATAATTAGGGGATATCCTGATACAATGAAATCTCAATGAATTCTGTGACTTGCACAGAATAGATACTTAATTAGATATTTGTTAGAATTTGTTGAACTACAGTATTGAGAAAATGGATGTTTTTTTGTGTGTTCTTTTAAGCATCACAGTCATTTTAAATAAAACTTTGTATGTAAAAAACTTTATGAAATATAGTGATTCATTTTTTAGCCATATCAAGTATAGAAAAATAATAATATAGCTGATTTTTATTTGTTGTTTGAGGATTCTTGTTCAAGTACAGCTTTGTCTTTATGGCTTCTGAAGTCCTCTCTAATTGCTATTCTACATGAGGTGATCAGGGTCTATATTAGGAGACTAGCATGAATAGAAATAAAAGGACAGATTTAAGAAGGCAGAACTCATACAACTTGGCAATTGGTTAAATATGGGATTGAGAGAAAAGGAAGAGTCAAAGAAAACTCTCAGCTTATAAACCCAAGTGACTGGGCTGTATCTGACCTTCTTTCAAACCAATAGCAGATTAAGCTTCTAAACTGGTTTTGGAGTGACAGAACCTACAAATGTTTGGAGTACAACATATTTCCAGAAGAAGATACTTTGGAAGAACTTCAGAACAGGTCTGTTTCAATAGGGCAGGGAGACAGTCTGCCAAGCCCAAACTGTAGTGCAGGGAACCCAGAGTAAGGAGCTGGAGTGGGGAGCCAGAGCATTATAGTGTCAGTACACTGGGAAATCTTCTATGAGGCTATTAGGCTACTCTGTTCTGGTTGTAAGCAGGTAGTTTAGCAGATTTGTGGTAAAACACCCAAGAGCAAATACAAAAGGCAAATTGTAGTCATTGAGCTCTGGAAGAATGAGGGACTTGGCCACAATTTCCCAGCAGCAGAAGTCAGTCAGCAGAACTGTCCAGGGCAAATTAAAGTATCTGTTGCCCCTCTGACTTAAGAACAGATCTCAACCCTTTAAAAAATTAGCAAAAAAAGCAAAAAGAACTCTGATCATTGACGGAAGAATGGGCCTCAAACCCTGAGGTTCCTAAAGGCAAATCAAATCCAGATGAAGCTCCAGAGGATGATATGAGGTGGTCCCCATTTCACAAGGCTTTCTTGGAAGATTTCAAAAAGAATCTTAAAAGAGAGCTAGAAGAAAAATGGGGAAAGAAAATGAGCTCTTTGCAAGAGAGTACAGAAAAGGAAAAAAACAGAAATTAGCTGAAGAAAACTCCTTTAAAAATAGAGATGATGAAATGAGAAAAGCCTATAACTCCCTACAAAATAGATTTGATGAAATAAAAAAAGCATATAACTCCTTATAAAATAGCTATGATGAAATGAAAAAAGCATATAACTCCTTACAAAATAGAAATGAAAAAGAAATCAATTCACTGAAAAACAGAATTTGTGAAATGAGAAAAATAATGCAATGAACAAAACAACTCATTTAAAAATTCAATAGGCCAAATACAAAAGGAGCATAAGAAAGGAAACTGGTGAAAATAATACATTAAAAATTAGAATTGAACAAATTGAAATGAATGACTCAACAAGATTTCAAGAATCAGTCAAAGGAATAATAATATTAGAATAGGTAATGAGGAAACCAAATTATCAATTTTTGCAGATGATATGATGGTATACTCAGAGAACCCTAGAAAATCAACTAAAAACTATTAGAAATAATCCATAACTTTAGCAAAGTTGCAGGATACAAAATAAATCCGCATAAATCATCAGCATTTTTATACATCCCTAAAAAACCCAACAGCAAGAGATACAAAGAGAAATTCCATTTAAAATAACTGTCGATAGTATAAAATATTTGGGAATCTATCTGTCAAGGGAAAGTCAGGAACTACAAAGCAAAACTACAAAACACTTTCCACACAAATAAAGTCAAATCTAAACAATTGGAAAAATATCAAGTGCTCTTGGATAAGTCGAGCAAATATAATAAAAATGACAATACTCCCTAGACTAATCTACTTATTTAGTGTTATACCAAACAAACTCCCAAAAAACTATTTTACTGAGCTAGAAATAATAACAGAATTCATCTGGAAGAACAAAAGGTCAAGAATTTCAAAGGAATTCATGGAAAAAAAAAAAGCAAATCAAGGTATCCTAGTTGTATCAGATCTATATTATAGAATTCTTATATTAGATCTATATATAGAAATATATAATATATAATAACATTATATATTATAATAAAACTATATTATAAAGCAGTGGTCCTCAAAACCATTTGGTACTGGCTAAGAAATAGAGCAGTTGATTAGTGGAATAGGGTAGGTGCACAGAACAAAATAATCAATGACTATAGCAATTTGGTGTTTGACAACCCAAAGACCCCCAGCTTTTGGGATAAGAATTCACTATTTGGCAAAAACTGCTGGGAAAGTTGGAAACTAATATGGCAGAAACTAGGCATTGGACCACTCATAATACCAAACACCAAGACAAGGTCAAAATAGGTTCATGGCATAAAGAACTATATTATAAACAAGTTAGAAGAACACAGACTAGTTTATCTCTCAGATCTATGGAGGAGGAAGGAATTTGTGACCAAAGAACTAGAGATCATTATTTGTAAAGGGCTGAAACTCTTGAGTCAATGCACTGAGGTCGGTTCGAGCACTTAAGGCTAATTACCGAATGAACAACACTCTATAACCATATTCTTGGAAAATAGCCCTTCCTACTATCCTGTGCTGGCTCGATAATTGGTGTATACAGAGAACTGTAGGAGGGACTAGGGGGTGGAATAAGACTAGCCAGGGTCACTTCTGGGTGGGAGACAAAGGAAGGTCAAGGAGATTCTGCTTCCATCCAATTCAATCCTACCTCTAAAGACCAAGAATAAGGATGAAGGACTTTTGCTTATCCTGACTCTGGCTGATTCTAAGGTATCCAGGGTGCTAAAACAGTCATCACAATTATTGATCACAAAATAGATAATTTTGATTATATTAAGGTAAAAAGTTTTAGTATAACAAAACCAACACAGACAAGATTAGAAGGGAAGCAATAAACTAGGAAAATATTTTTATATTCAAAGGTTCTGATAAAGGCCTCATTTCTAAAATGTATAGTGAATTGATTCAACTTTATAAGAATTCAAGCCATTCTCCAATTGATAAATGATTAAAGGATATGAATAGACAATTTTCAGATGAAGAAATTGAAACTCTTTGTAGTCATATGAAAAGGTGCTCTAATTCACTACTGATCAGAGAAATGCAAATTAAGACAACTCTGAGATTCCACTACATACCCCTCAAATTGGCTAAGATGAAAGGAAAAAATAATGACGAATGTTGGAGGGGATGTGGGAAAACTGATTATCAAACTGTGCATACCCTTTGATCCAGCAGTGTTCCTACTGGGATTATATCCCAAAGAGATCTTAAAGGAGGGAAAAGGATCCACATGTGCAAAAATGTTTGTGGCAGCCCTTTTTGTAGTGGCAAGAAACTGGAAACTAAATGGATGCCTATCAAGTGGAGAAGGGCTGAATAAGTTGTGGAATATGAATGTTATAGAATATTATTGTTCTGTAAGAAACGACCAGCAGGATGATTCCAGAGAGGCCTGGAGAGACTTATATGAACTGATGCTAAGTAAAATGAGCAGAACTAGGAGATCATTATACACTGCAACAAGAAGACTATACAATGATCAATTCTAATGGACATAACTCTCTTCAACAATGACATGATTCAAACTAATTCCAATTGTTCAGTGATGAAGAAAGCCATTTACACCCAAAGAGAGGACCATTGGAGCTGAGTGTGAACCACAACACAGCATTCTCAAATTTTCTGTTTTTGTTTGCTTTTGTTTTCTTTCCCAGTTTTTTTTCTTTTTGATCCAATTTTTTTTTTGTGTGTGCAACAAGATAACTGTATAAACATGTATACATATTTTGGGTTTAACATATATTTTAACATATTTAACATGTATTACATTACCTGCCATCTGGGGAGGGGATAAGGGGAAGGAGGGGATAATCTGGAACAGAAGGCTTTGCAAGGGTCAATGTTGAAAAATCACCCATGCATACATTTTGTAAATAAAAAGCTTCAATTTTAAAAAAAAAGAATCATTCAAACAAAACCAAAAAAAAATAGACATCTTAAAATTGAGATGCTGGTGGGACATCCACCTGATTAATCAATATTAATAGTTTCTGATCAATTGTTTGATTGAAAGTATAATACAAGCAAAGAATTAAAAAAAACAGATTTAGAAGGTAACTGTGAAGTTTGGCATATAATTTAGATTTTCCACCTAAATAATAAGAAAATTCATATTGTATTAAATAATTTTAAAATGTACTACAACTCAATTAGTGAAAAAGACTTAATTTAATAGTATTCTTTATCAGAAGAAACATAACTATATAGCAAGAATATAATTCAATACCTTGGACAAGAAAGATTATGTGTGGAAAATAATCATCAAAAAATTTTTTTTTAATTTTTTTTTTTTTGGTGAGACAACTGGAGTTAAGTGACCTGCCCGAGTCACACAGGTAGTAAATGTTTCTGAGGCCTGATTTGAAGTCAGATCCTCCTGACTTCAGGTTCAGCATTCTATCTACTGTGCCATCTGGCTGCCCCTAATCATGACATTTTAAGTAAAATTAGGTCAAATTAATAATAAAATATTAATTATTAGTCTTAAGGCAAAATAATAGAAAAAGACTGACCTTAGGATAGAAAAAGATTGGCACATGCATTGATATTGCAGGAGCTAATTTCATAAGCTTATAAATACAGGAACACCCTTCTTTACAAAGAATAGCTATGGGTGTGTAACTGTCATATACTTCGTTGATGAGCTGGTTAGTTTGGGTGCACTAACTTTTTTTGAGGGTAAATAAGATTACTTGGACCATAGAGTCATGAATGGGAATATGAAGGTTGTGAGTACTGAAAAACACATTTCCTAACTATTCCTAGACAATCTCAGAAACCTAAGTTACAATATCAGTCTCCTTTTCCTCAAAAGAAAGTATCATTAACCTTTTTTTTTTTTTGCCATATTCTTTCTCTGGTCACCTTAAAATATCTAATTGAGGTTTGTGTTTTAGATCAGATTAGTAGGCTAGTGATGCCTTTAAAAAGTCTTCCCACTTAATGGTTTAAATTCCTTGAATAATGAAAAAAGCTCTTCATTCCACAACTAGGTAAAAGATATGACATTTAAATGCATAATTTGAGTAGCAATACTGCAACTGTTCATTGAGGTTCATTGAAAGTAGCTAGTCAGCTAAGGTAAAGTGGTCTCAGATATCTTCCTGTTTTGATTAAGTACAGGAGAATGGAGACAACAAAAGAACAGTGATAGAAAAAAAGATTGGAGGTGATGATGCTCATCATTAGTCTGGAAGAGAAGGAAGAGAAAAAATATAAAGAGAGGAAGATGAAGAAGATTTTTTTCCTGTTACTTTCAACTAGAGGATTACTAGAAGTCTGCTTACATTCTTGTCATGCAACTGCAAATACAGACAAGTCAATTCTTCAGGATATATAAAGTGTTCGGGTTTTTTTTTTTCCTTTAATGCAATCTGGACAGAGGAGTTTCCTTTTTTAATGGCTCCTGGTACTATCAAAGAGCACCCAAATAGATTTACCTAAATGCCCAAATGGAGATGAAATGGCTCTTGTCATCTCAGTGGAGAAAGTTAGGGAATAGGTAGAAAGGACATAAATAAGAAACATATTTGGTATGGTATTCATATATACAAATGAAATATGTTAGCAATTAATTTCCTATCTTATAAACAGGAGGAAAAAAACCCTTTCTTTGCTAAAGTGATGAATTCGGAGTGTGAACACAGTAGATATCATCAGATTTGTTTGATGGACCGTTTAGTGTTGGTAAAATGCTTTTTCTTTCTTCTTTTTGCTCTTCTTTATTATAAAGGATAGCTTATTGATAAGAGAGGGATATATTTAGAAGTAAAGCTGATACAAAAAAAACAAAACAAAAAGATATTAGTATATTTTAAGTCAAAAAGCAACAAAGAAAAAAATTTGATATTCAAATCTCATCTTCTGAAATTAAAATGATATTATTAAGATCCTAGAACAATGATAAAATATCTTTATTGACATTTAATCCAGTTATTATAATATTTTCAAGAGGAAGAAAATTCTCTCTATATATCAATTCTTTCTCAGTTATATGAAACAGATCTCTATTACCATATTATTAAGCATATAGGACGGATGAATAGGCATAAAAGCTTTTTTTGAACCAGAGTTTTAATTAGCATGTAGTCAAGATTCAAAACTGCGAAGATCAAAGAACAGAATCCCATTTACTAAACTTGGAAAAGAGTTAGGATTATAAATTTCCCTATCAGATTAGTATGATTCCCAAGGTGATTTCTTCCAGAGGACTTGTGATCTTATTCACTTCTAGAAAGAGATGGGATAGACTATGAATAAAGAGAGATAGCCCTACTAAATTTTCAGAGGAATCAGAATCTCATCGTTAATAATGATTATATCAGAACATTATGGTTAGTTATATCCTAACCATTAATATCCATCTCCATATAGGTATCTTTTCATAGCCTATTCTCTATGTCTAGAATGTACTTTCTGTTTATATCTGCCTTGAAGAATTCGTAGCTTTCTTTAAGACTTAATCAATGTGCCTCCTCCACGAGGTTACAGTAATTATAACACAGTATACTGTTGAATAACATCTTTTTCATTAATTGAAGTCTTTAAAATCTCCTACTTCCTGACATTAGATGGTGGAAAACCTAAATTATACATCAAACTTTACAATTACCTTCTAAACCTCTCTTTTTATTATTTGCTTGTATTATTTTTTAATTTACCTAACTCTCACCCAAAGAAGCTCCTACATACTTGGAGCACAGGAAGAAACTTGTGATCCACTAGAAGAAAAACCTCCTTACAACATTTTGCATAGGTACACAGGATTTAAATTTATACCATTGGTCTTTGCCACTCTCTCCAAAATTATGATTGATCATGGTATGCTGTGAGTGAAGGTGGTAAATGGGAAATACATCTAAGCCTAGTCAGAGGGAATTCTGATAAGGGAAGAGGAAAGAAGTGAGCATTAATATATCATCTACCATGTGCTAGGCACTATGCCAAGAATTTTTATAAATACTGTTCAATTTGATCCCCTTAACAACCCTGTGATGTGGGTACTGTTAACTCTAATTTACACTTGAGTAAACTGAGATAAAATATTTAAGAGACTTGATCACATAGCTAATAAATGTCTAACACACTATATATGAATACTTCCTGACTTCAGTTCTATTTATACACCACTAGCTGCCTCTGACCAGTTAGTATTCTACAAAAGGACCAAACAATACCTTTCAATATTTGATTTTCAATGGCCAGATTAAAAAAAAATCTCAAGATGTCCCTGGAACATCAACCATTAGAAGAAGAAATAGGAAACATCATAGTACATACATTATCCCTCTTTGAAGTGGCTAATCCTGTAACTATTAGAAACTTGCCATCGCAATCATTAGAAGATTCTCAATTCTGACTTAAAAAATGCAAACAGCATTAAATTGCCTTGTTATCTTAACATCAAACATCAAATGGTTCATATTTACACAAGCTTTAATATTTGCAAAACACTACATACATCATCCCATTTAATAAGTCAATATTTAAACTTTCCTGTTAATGGAATTTTTTTTTTAATTCACAAAAGAAATTATAGTGTGGTTGGTCAAAATTTATATCATACATATTTACCAAAATGAGTCAGTGAGTTAAGTAAAACAAATAAACTGTATGTATATGAATGAGGACATTTATCTGTACTTTTTAGTTGCAATAACAAAATAATTAAAATATTCTTACCAGTTCCCATTGGTATTTACAAACTGTTGCACTGCATATCCAAATTGTTCAGTTGAAGGACCATCGAATATTTTTGCTTCCAGGAGACCAATGTTGTATGCAGCACAATAATTTAAAATGACTATTAAGAGGAAGAAAAATATCTTTCTGTAATTGCAAATATGGACAGAATTTTTTGGCAGATATTTTCAAAATGTATCACTTTAAAAGTTAATTAGAAAAAATACAATTTCTTTCTCACTACCTTAAGTGAATAACCTCAAAAAGTGATCCAATTGGCCAGCAATTGCATATTCTGGTTTTTGTTTTGTTGTTTGGTAGGAGGGGCATGCCAGGCTTATGATTCATCAAGGTAGGGGAACTATCTGGTCAGGAATCTCCCTCAATCATTCAGATCAGCAATTCATCTGTAACTTAGAGTTTGCACATAGTTGCTTGGGATCATTGAAAATTAGTAATATAACTTGCTCAGGGGCACACAGTTTCTGTGTCAAAGGCAAGATCTGAACCCAAGTCTTAGGAACTTTCAGGTTGACTAGCTATCTAACCACTCCACTAAAGCTGCCCCTCAAACGTTTGCTTTTTATTATTGAACCTATGATTTATTTGCTACCAGTCTCAAAGAGCTATCTTAGCTGCCCTCCTGTATCAATTAAAAAAGGACGCAAAGAGAATTTGATATAGTAATGTGACAAACTCTAGAGGCAACCTTTTACAAGACAGAAATGAAAAGTTATCAACTAATCCAGACTCCAAAAGACTGTTGATCAAATATTTCTTTCATCCCCTGACATATATGTAATGGACTATAATATAGAATGAGATGCATATTTTTACACACAAGCAATACAATTCAAATTGGTTTTGCTTCACTGTACTTATTTGTTGAAATAAATGGCTTTTGTAGGAAAGAGAATTGGAAAAGGGAAAATAAAGTGTATAGATAATTTTGCAAAGAAGAGGAAAAGAAAAAATATCAATGAACCATTTATAAAGAAGGCAGAAGATAGGTAGAAGTTCAACAGGGAATTCAGACAAAGGAAAATTTTGATACTACCATCTTAAATATAAAATTGTGTATGTGTGTGTATATACACATGCATATATATGTGTGTTCAAATGTATGTTTTGCACGTACTTATGTGTACATTAACATATACATATGTAAATTTATTTTTATGTATATATTTATATGTAAAGACAGCTAGGTGGAACTATGAATAGGGTACCTTCCTGAAGTCAGGAAGATTCATCTTCATGAATTCAACTCTGGCTTCAAACACTAGCTTTTTTACCATAGGCAAGTCACTTAATAATGTTTGCCTCAGTTTCTCCTTTGTAAAATGAGCTGGAGAAGAAAATGGCAAACCACTCCAATATCTTTGCTAAGAAAACCACAAATGGGCTCAGGAAAAGGACATGATTGAAATTACTGTATGTATATATATATATATATATATATTATGTATGTATGTCTTCTTTTCTGGTTATTATCTATGAGAATGTTTATGTCTGTCATATATACATGTATTACATATGGATACATATGGATAATATATGTGTAATAATATATACATTCATATATAATATATGATACATGAGATAGATTCACATTTGTATACAAGTCTCCTTTTCTGGTCTTTAAATATGAAAATGTTCATGTCTGTCAAAAATTTTCTAGTTCATAATAAAAAGGAATGGAAGGGGGACTTTTGGTCCCAAGATGATGAAGTGATAAAAGAAGTCTCTGAAAACTTCCCGAATTCCCCTCCAAAGAATTAGAAAACTGCCTCTGGATGGATCTAGGAGCAAGGAAACAGCTTACCAGCATAGCAAGAAAGACCTATCTCATTTGTGAGAAGTTGAAGAGCAGCAGCTAACTTAAATAGGGACAGCAAGGTTATAAGACTGGGACAATCATCAGCAAGACTTTACCTTCTGGAAAACCCTTGACAAGTGAACAGTCTGTGAAGCACAGCAAGACCCCACCCCAGTGACCCATCCCAGCATCAATGAGAATGTGACTCCATTACTGACCAGTAGTGGAGCCCCACCCCAGGAATGGCCAATAGAAAAACCTGCCCCTGGGGCCTACCACCTGTAAGATTCTTCTACCACAGCAATCCAGCAGCAAGGCTCCACCCCAGGAGCAAGGCAGCAGCTAAACCCATACCAGATGAGGCCAATGGGAACCCTCTCCCCAAATACAAGCCAGAGGGGAAAACAAGCAGAAAAAGACATTTCGATAGCAAGCAAACAGATGATCCCTAAAGCCCAGTAAATACCAGCTGTATTAACCAGAGCACTGGGACAGTACATGACCAGAACTCAACTCTCACAAAAAAAAAAAAAAAAAAAATACCAAGTCACCAAAAAAAGGACAAAAAAAAAGAGCAAAAAACAAAAAAGAGCAATCTATAGAAAAGTGCTATGGTGATAGGGAGGATTAAGGTATAAACATAGAAGAGGACAACAGTTTTTAAATGGCTACATGTGAAACCACAAAGAAAAATGAAATTTGGTCTCAGGCCTAAAAATAATTTCTGAAAGATCTTTAAAAGAATTTTCAAAAGCAGAGAAGTAGAAAACAATGGGAAAAGAAATGAGAGTAATGTAAGAGAATCATGAAAAAAAGAGTCAATAGCATGGCAAAGGATCCAAAAATTTGCTGAGGAAAATAACTCCTTAGAAAGTAGAATTTGATCTAATGGGAAAGGAAGCTCGTGGAAGAAAATAATTCCTGAAAAATCTGAATTGAACAAATGTTAAAAGTTAAAAAAAATTTTAAAGAAAGAAAATATGATTTTTTTTCCATTGGAAAAACAACTAACCCAGGTGACCTGAAAGCCATGATCAATAACAACAGCAGCAGCAACAAAAAAAAGCCTGGACTTCAATTCATATTTTTAAATTGTATTTGTTCACAAACTTGGGTTAATGGATAAGAAAGAAAACTAAGTCATCTGTACATAATGAAGCATCAGGATGAGACTACAGTAAGTTCAACTCAATATTTTTTTTTGAAGCAATTGAAATGAAAAGGGACTGAGAAATGATTAGGAAGAGAGGAAGTATAACTAGCATTTTCTAGAAGTTGTAATGGGCTAAGTTTAAAAAAAACGGATAATAATAGACCCAACTGATTGCCTTGTAAATCCTTAATACCAGTCTATTTGTGGTTAAATGTAAGTGAATAGCTATAAAGATCTTTTTGCAAAGATCAACAAACCACGATTTGTGTGTGTATGTGTAAACTGTTTCTTAAATATAACAAGGCTCCTGTGAATTTCCATAAAACTTGCAATGTCCAGAGTACAGACTTTGGTTTTTTAATAACAAAAACAGTAGTATTTAATTCTCTTGATTAGAACACTAGCCTATTTCCATCTTGAATTTCAAAAAGTGAGTTTCTTAGATAGCTAAACAGAAAGTGATTGTTACAAATTTTTTCCCTCCATTCTTAACTAGGTGCTCAAGGTACTTAAATTACTTCCAATTTAGAGGACACTTAGCTTCTCTGAGAGGTATTAGACAGGTCAAGCTGCCAGCTTTGATGGTTTTAGAAAATTTAGTGGTTTTAATTTTCTCTATAGAAATCCATATTACATTGAAATCAAATTTTGAATTACTCAAAAGGGAAAACACCTTAGCACTAGGGTTTCAAAAAAGGAAAGATTTTGCTGGTTTCATTTAACTATTTAAATTTCATGAAATACAAAATAAAGGGAATGGGGGGAAAACCCCGTATACTCCCTACCTATAAAAATATAAAAACATGAATTTTCCCACACTGGATTGTTCCAATGTCTGTGTCCATTTGTGTTTGTGTGAAGGCATAGGAAGTCTCATATCCATTTTACACTAAAGGAACTGAGGATACTGATTATTATTGTTTGTCTTTAATTCTTGAAGAGGACCATGACATCAGGGAGGGGATGCCATGATATGCAAGTGAACTGCATTTAGGTGAGAGTGGGCCATTGAAGGTGTCACCTGCCTCACTTTCCCCTCCAGAGCCATCTGGGTCCACTGGCCATATATAGGTCAGAATGACTAAAGATGGCCTGATGCAGTGGGAGACCTTGGCCTTTTAAAGCTAAGGTCTTCAACAGGTTTCAGTTTGGCTGAGGTATTCTCCATTCAGTGATTATGGCTGGGTAGCAATAGCAGCAAAGAATTTCCTCTTTTTCCTAGCCAAAAAAAATCTAAATAAATAAATATGGGAGAGGAAGAACCTCAGGATTTCTGACCAAAGCAAAAATGAATACTATTTATATTCAATCTGAGTCGACCAGGACCCAAACAATGACCAAATGGTGCTTGGTCTGGGACCTATAGGTGGCCAATCAATGAGAATCAGAATGATTATGATTTAAGACATGTCCTTAACAAAGAAATCTAGCCAGTATACCCCAAGATATCTTGGGAGGGTTCAGAGGTTCAAAAGAAGGTAGGGAAAAAGTTTCTAAGAGCATGTGTAAGTAAGGGTACAATACTCTGGGAGAGGGAAAAGGAGGGGAAAGAAGAAAAGGAAAGAGAAAAAAAGAAAGGAAAGAAAGGAGGGAGGATATTGATAATGTGTCCTTCAAAGGTTAAAATATTTTAATGTTACTTCTGATAATCAATAAGTATTTCATAAATACATACTCTATGCTAGGCACTAGGAATATAAACACAAGGCTATTATAATCCTACCTCTAAAGGAACATGCTTTCCATAATAATCCCAATTTTGGCTATGATTGAAAAAATTATGATTGAAATTTTGGCTGATTTTAACAACAATCTAATTCAGTCCCACAAGTATTTATTAAGTGCCTACTATATTTCAGGCACTATTGTAAAGGCTAGGAATAAAATAACCTCTTCCACCCCTAACAAAAAAATAATTTCTGCTCTTATGGAACCTGAAGTTTACTAAGCAAATTAAATATTTCCCTCTAATCCCAAAATTGTCAAGAATATTAGATCCCCAATTGATAAATCTTCATGGGATATGAACAGTGGTTTTCAGAAGAAGAAATCCAAGTCATCAAAGATGTGAAAAAATGCTCTATATTGCTAATAAAGAGAGAAATGCTAATTAAAACAACTCTAAGGCAATACAAATTAAAACGATTCTTAAATATTTCCAGATTGGCTAATATGACAGAAAAGGAAATGGTTGAAAAAGAGAAGTGGAAAAACTGTAATACTAATGAACTGTTTGTAAAGTTGTGAGCTGATCCAACCATTTTGGAGATAATTTGGAACTATTCCAAAAGGATTATACAAGTCCTTTTGGAGTATACTATACTTTGCATACCCTTTGATCCAGTAATACCATTACTAGCTCTATATCCCAAAGAAATTTTAAAAAGATATAGGGGAAGAACCTATTTGTACAAAAATATTTATAACAGTTCTTTCTGTGGTAGATAAGAATTAGAAACTGAGAATAAGATTGCTTACTATTTCAGGGAGGGAGGAGAAGGGGGAAGGAAAAAGGGATATAATTTGGAGTTCAGAACTTTAAAAAAATGTTAAAATAGTTTTAACATGTAATTGGGGAAAATTAAATATTAAAAAACAACTCTGAGGTACCACCTTCCACCCATCAGATTGGCTAAGATGACAAAAAAGGTAGAGGCAAATGCTTGAGAAGCAATGGGAAAATAAGTACACAAATGCATTGTTAGTGGAGTTGTAAACTAGTCCAACCATTCTAGAAAGCAATACAAAGTGCTATGACCTAAAAGCTATTAAACTATGCATACACACTTTTATTCAACAATACTACTACTAAATCTTCACTGTGCCAAGAAAATACACAGACTAAATAGACATGGTCTCTACCTTTTTAGGGACTATAATTTCGTCAGAGCAGAGTACAAAGCAGAATGTGAAAGCCAAGGTAAATGCCCAAGAAAAGAAAACTTCCTTTCTAAAACAGATAACAATTTTATCTGGACCTAGAAGAACAAGTACGAATTTCATAGGTTGTGCTATCATTTTAGACAGAAGGAATAGTATGAGCAAATTATTATGGTGAGAATAGAGATCAAAAAAAAAAAAAAAGAAAAGGATCCATCCACACAAAAATAGTTATAGCAACTCTATCTTTGGTAGCAAAGAACTGGAAAGTACATGGATCCTTATCAATTGAAGAATGGCTAAATAAATTATGAGATAGAAAACTATTGTGTTATAAGAAATGATGAAGGGGATGATTTCAGAAAAAAACTTTGATAGACTTGTATGCACTGATCTAAAGTAAAATGAGAAAAACAAGAACAATTTATATAATAATTATAATGTTAAAAAGATAACAAAGTTTGAAAGATTCTATAACTGATTAGCACAGTAATCTACACAACTCCAAAGAACTCATGATGTCCTGTACCCCTAAGAATGCTGTTTGCCGTAGTTCTGTGTTCTGTGCTTGGATGCTTTTTAGAAGATGTCAATGTTGGAAATTCTTAAATAAAATTGATTAAATAAAAAAAAAAACAATTAGGGTTAAGTGACTTGCCCAGAGTTATGCTATATATTTCCAGATGAAACAGAGATAAACTCAGAATATAAATTAAAAGATATTTCTTTCTTTTTCTTTTTTTTGGGGGGACATGACTGATTGGGAATTTGTTTTGCATAAATTCCTCAAAGATGAATGACCCTTCCCCCCTGGATTTTGGGAGGGGGTTGGGCATTTTCAATGGGTAGGGAGATGGAGAAGGGAAGAATTCAGAACTGACAATAAAAATTTAATTTAAAAATAATATTAGGGGACAGAGCCAAGATAGCGGAGTCCAGAAACGACATTTTGTGCCCTCCTCTGACCTTTTCTCAAAACAACAATAGATTAAGCCTTAAAACTAGTTATTGAGTCACAGAACCCCACATATTTGGAGTACAACACAGCAACAGAAAAAGATAACTTGGAAGAACTTCAGAACAGGTCTGTTTCAAACAGGCAGGGGGACAGTCTGCTGAGCCCAGTCCACAGCACAGGTAGCTTAGGGCAAAGAGGTGGAGCAGAGAGTCAGAGCATTGCAGCTTCCACCACTTGGGAATCTTCTATGACCTTCTTAGGCTATTCTGTCCTGATTGCAAGTGGGTGATATAGCAGATTTGCTACAAAACGCAAATTGTAAACTACTGAACACGGAAAGAACATGGGGCCTGGCCCTGACTGTAATTACCCAGCACTTGAAGTCAATCAGCAGAACTGCCCCACTGTAAACTAAAGCAGCTGTCACTCCTTTGCATTAAGACACTTAAAAATGAGCAAAAAAACAAAAAGAAGTCTTACCAAAGTAAGCTTTATGGAGAGAGAGAGAAGTTTCTAAAGGAAAATCAACTCCAGATGAAGTCCCAAAGGGAGATATGAGTTGATCCCCATTTCACATAACTTTCTTAGAAGATTTCATAAAGGATCTTAAAAGAGAGAAGAAAAATTGGAAAAAAGGAAATGAGATTTTTAAAAGAAGGGATGAGGAAAGCATATGACTCCCCACAAAACAAATTTGATGAAATGGGAAAAGCATTATAATTCCTTACAAAATAGATGTGAAAAAGATACAAATTTGTTGAAAAACAAAATTTGTGAAATGGGAAAAAAAAATGCAATGAACAAAACAATTCAATTGGCCAAATACAAAAAGAGAGAAAAAAGGTAACTAAAAAAAATAAACTAAAAAATAAGAATTGAATAAATGAACATGAATGACTCAATAAGACTTCAAGAATCAGTCAAACAAAACCCCAAAAAAGAAAAAATAGAAGAAAATATGAAATACCTCCTAGGAAAAACAAATGACCTGGAAAATAGATGTAGGAGAGACAATCTAAGGAATACTGAATTTCCTTAAAGTCATGATGAAAAAAAGAACCTAGACATTATCTTACAGGACATTATAAAGGAAAACTGCCCTTATATCTTAGAATCAGAAGGTAAAATACCCACTGAAATAATTCACTGATCACCTCCTGAGACTCCAAAATTAAAAAAAAATTTAAAAAATATTAGCCAGATTAGTAAACCTTATGTGTACTTATAGGACTTGAAGAGAAAAGAAGATACTTGATATTAATATTAGTATAAATGTTAAACTACCTAGTATTAGACCTTAGATAGCAACCAATGTTCTGAATTTATAGAAGTCTTAGAATGTTGGAGCAATAAGGGGCCTTAAGGATCATTTGTTCCAGTCTCCTTATATTATAAATGAAGAAATGAAGGCATCAAGAACTTTAAAAATCAGACTGCTGGGCAAGGGCACAAAGGATAATCCTCACTTAGGCAAATGTTTTTGTTTTTGTTTTTACCATTTTTAAATGGTAAAAATCTTTAAATCATTATCGACAATAACTTATGACTATATTAGGCCCCACAAAAATATCTCCAAACAAGCCTTTTCTCTCTCCTTTCTCCCAAGGCCCCAAATTCCCATAATTGACCTGGATTTTTTAAAGTACTCATCCACTTTGATTTGCAATGTTTATAAAATTTTTAAATTTTCTCTTAAAAATCAGAAATATAAAACAACTGCTATGCTTACAAATCAAACACACAACTCACAACACTCCCAAGGTCCCTGAACTATATAAATTGAAAATGGGAATTAACAAAATAAATAAAAGTACAATGACATGTAGATAGTTTTATTAAATGATTTTCTAAATCAAAATGTGGCTTGCAGAGATCCTTATGTATTGTTCAGTGGCTACCATTTTTATTTAATTTCAATGTCACTGTCGCAGAGGATAGTGCTGCTGGTACTGAGGTGAAGATGAAACTATAGCTAGAATCAATCAATCTAAAGGAAGCTGGGGTTGGCTTCAGGTAGCCCCAAAAGAATCTGTTTAATGCAGGCTTTGTGAGAGCTGGGCCTCCCTTACCATCAGTTGTTCTTTTCCCACAGCAGGTCTCAGTAGAAAAAAACATAGAATGGTCACATATTTGTCAATGCCTGATTGGTTGAAATATCCTGTTCCAGCACTTAGGTCTGGACTGAAAAGCAAAACTTAAAAGCCATTACCTCCAATAAGTTTTTCCCAGAACAGAATCTTCTGTAATTGATAATGATTTTTTTCCTCCTCAGTCAGCCCAAAGAACTCTCTTAACACTTTCCTATACACTTATGTTATCAGACAACTTCACAATCCATTTTTTTTTATTTCTAGGTATGAGAAAGCAGCTGTGCTAAGAGAATACATTGACAAATAAACATGGTCACTACCTTCTTGGGAACTACAATTTAGTGAGGGCATAGTACAAAGCAGAATGTGAAGGCAAAGTAAGTGCTCAGGAAAGTGAAACTTCCTTCCTAAAACAGGTGACAAAGTTAATTGGGCCTCGAAGAATAGGTAGGAATTTCATAGGTGGAGCTATCGTTTAGACAGAAGGAATAGTATGAACAAACCATTATGCTGGGAAAAGTACAATTTCTGTCCTAAGAATGGCATTGAACACATCTGGAGAATGATGAGTAGTACAGTTCAGCCGAAACATAGGATACTTAGGAAATAGTGGGAGATAAGGCCAAAAAACTAAGTTGATAATAAGCTAAGGAATCTTAAAAATATCAAACTCTACCATGCTGACAACAAAAGTTCAAAATGCCCACAATAATTGTTTCTTAAATCCATTTATTATAACAAGTGTTTCCTAAAAATAAATGATTTTATTTCCTCAATGATTCTCAACAGTGAGCTGCCATTTGGCAGCTTCATACAGTCTCCAAACAGCTGAAGGAGACAGTGAAATATGGCAGAAGGAATTTTGGACAGGGATTCAAAGCTCAACTCTTACTGGAAGAAATACAAAAAACACCATCTCATGGATTCACTTTTTATTTTTCCACTTTTCTTTCTTTGCTTTCTAAATTCCTTCTACATGAAAAAAAGAAATCCTGCTCTCTCAAAATAGCATTTGTGCAGTTACCTAGTAATTTGCATGTACCACTCTGCTGATCAATCTTTTAAACAATATATTTCTCACAGTAAATTCATAGAAGCTGGAAAAAATAACTGGAAATAAACTGACTTGATATTTTTTCCATAAGATCTCAGGTTTTCCAGAGAAATCTTCTATTAAGTTTAAATGGAAGTTTTTTTTTCCCAAGCATTTTCAGGTCCCACTGATCTTCCTCTTCTCTGATCTCAAATAATTCTCATTGTTAACCACTCTCATTTTGCCACTATACTATTGACATATACTACTTCGTGGATTTATCTTATTTTTCCAATTATTTGTCTTCCTCTTATGCCCTAATCAAGCTTAGCACAGGACTAGTTTAAAATAGGAGCTTAATACATGATTTTTAAAATTAATGAGGGAATGAATAGGATGGATGGATGCATGGATGGATGGACGGACAGACAGGCAAATGGACAAATGATTATTATGATTAGGTGAAGGTAGAAGTTTCCAGAAACCCAGGATAATATTTTGAAATTATTCAGGAACTAGTTTTTAAAAAGCTGGACCTACTCTATTATTAAGGGGAGCTCCTCGATATTCATAGTTTCTTTCAGTCAATTAGTTAACAAGTATTTATTGGTACAAAAGTAGTAACTCCTCTCTCAGTTACTTAATAAAAGGCATTTAGTGTTCAAATGTGAAGTGAGGAGAATCTGAACCAGAGAAATGGCCATGTGAATTGGAGAGAAGCGGCTATATCTGAGAGATGATGTGAAGGTAGAAATACCAAGATTTAGCCACAAAGTGGACATGTGTAAGGAGTGCAAAAGAGGAGTCAAAGATAGCCTCAATGTTGAGGGCATTAGCAATTGAGAGGATGGTAGTGTCCTCAATAAAAAATAGTGTTTGCATTCCTGGGCATCTTTCTATGCAATGCTGCTAAATCCAGCATCTCTGTGAAAGTTAAATGAGATATTAAGTAGTAAGTTGTTGGTCAAAATTATTGTTGAAATAATGCTTATCCTGAAACATACTTTCTCCATACAGACCCACTTCTCCCATTGGTGAATGCCTTTTAAGGTCTCCACTTTGGGGCAAGACCCAGGCCAAAAATAGTTCATTCCTCTCCCATTTGTTCTTTTTATTCTCTCTAATCTTGGCCATCATTCCCCTGCCTCTACTTTCTGCATTATGTCCCATTCTTAGCTCTCTTTTTATGTTTTCTGTGGTGTTCTCTTCTTTTGTATAATATGATGGTTCTCTGGGAGCAGGTTTCTCAGGGAGGTTTCTGGAGGCAGCCTTAGGTTCAATTCCAAGTAATAATCACCTCAAATACAGCCAGCTGATAAAATCCTTTATTGTTTCTTCCAAAATAGCCCAGTTAGTTTTCTCAGAGGCCTATCTCCCTCCTTGATTCCAAGAGCTCTTGCAGCTTGTCTGGCAGCTTCAGCCTCCAGCTCTCTCTGAATCTCTAGTTCTGAATCTTTTGACTGAATTCTGGTTCTCAATCTCCCCAACTGACTCCTCCACTGACTCAGCTCATTTTATGCTCTTTTAGAGGTGTAAACTCAAAGGTTGACTCCTCCTCTGAGAGTGGGATTATGGGAGGTGTAAACTTTGTGAATCTCATACTGAATACTGACTTGTCAATCTCCCAAACTTGTGAACTAATGTGTGAGCTAATGTGTGAACTCTCAAAGTTGTAAACACAAACACTGTTTCTATCAATTCTATTGAGTTAACACCTTGTTTCAAGTTCTGGCTCATAAGAGTTTTCTTTCCCCATTAGAATGCAAACTCCTTGAGAGTAGAAACTATCTTTCTTTTTTCTCGTATTTGCATCCCCAGCTCATAGCATAGCATCCAGAATACAGTTTATTAACGCCCAAACATTTAATAAAAGCCCATTGCCTTGCATTTTCTTGTTCATAGTATTTTTTTTTGTAATGGAAAAGAATTGGAAATATAGATTACCACTGACTGGTGAATGGTTAAATGAATTATGGCACAAGAATATAATGTTACTTAACTGTCAAAAACAATGAATATGATGAATACAGAAAAGCATATATATACATATATATATATATATATATGAATTGATAAAAATGAAGCAAGCAAACCAAGAAAACAATATACATAAAGACTATAATAATGTAAATGGAAAAAATATTGTTGTTGTTTGGTTGTTTCAATCATGTTCAACTATTTGTGATTCTGGGGTTTTATTGGCAAAACTACTAAAGTAGTTTACCATTTCCTTCTCCGGCTCATTTTGAAAATGAGGGAACTAAAACAGAGTTAAGTGACTTACCCAGGGCTATATAACAATTAAGTGTCTCAGGCCAAATTTGAACTCAGAAAGAGAAGTCTCCCTGACTTATGGTCTGGCACTCTATCCACTTGGTTTACTTAGTTCTATACTCAAGGTTTTTTTTAAAGAAACCTTCAGAACTTTTCAGTTCTCTTCTCCTTGGTAGAACATGGAGCCTTCAACAGATGGCTGTTACTTACATGGGCCAACCTAGGACACCATAAAGCTAGCTTTCTTCCAATTCCATCACCAACAATTATTAAGATCAAGTGTACTTAAGAAAAATTCTTATTCCTTATTTTATCTTATTTCCTAATTCATTAATGAATAAATGTTAATAAGTAAATTTTTCTTTTGATGTTTCTGAGTAGAAAATCTTTAGTTGAATTTTAGTGTTTTCAGTCCTTTACATTCTACTGATCCTTGTCAAAGGTCATTCCTATGCCATAATTCATTTATCTTTGAAAGATTTAACTGACATCACTGAAATTGTATGTCTGAAATACTAGCAGTCCATCTGTACCTAAAGATATATATACACTTTGGGGTTAGTCATATAGCAAGTGCAAAGGATAGCCAATAGATACATTGTGAGCTCCATGTGTACCCTGACCAGGAGGGAATGAATACAAGAAAGGTTGATACCTTGGATGGACCCCCTATGGCAAACTTAAGAGAAAACAAGAATGATAAAGGATGGGCCGGTATGGATGAGTTCATATGCATCCATAACTAAAGGAAATACCCATATCATGGAAAAGGCAAATCCATGGAGTATTGAAGAAGTAATATACCTAGCTATGTGAAGCATACTGTGCTTTCAAACATTTCTATTGACATCATAAAATGCAAATGAAATCATAGGAGGTCTTCTGGTAGATGCAAATCCAATCATATAAAATGTGAAATGGTTAACCTCATTTTTTCTCCTATTATTGATCTAAATAACTTGTTTTTAGAAGACTGAGTATATTGCATATTTCTGTTATAACGAAGATAAGTAATTTCCTTTAACCTCATGAAACTGTCTTTGCCTATGAACAATTTTATAAATCTGTTGGTCATGCTAAGTCAGTTATTACTGTATTTCATAAATGCTTACCAGTATTTAAAAGACTTAAACTATTTCTTCCAATAAGTCAATTTATTCAGTTCATTTTAGGGGCATTTTACCTTTAACATCTTCACAGGCCCATAAGGAGATAATAAAATGCAAATCAAATTCCTATTGACTTGTCCAATCCCCAGCTATGCGAGAAAGCAATGACTGTGCAATCAGCTAGGAAAAAACAACTCTATTTGAGACCATCAAAGTCATCCTTTGCCAGGAATGTTAGATACAAGAATGACAAAGTAAGTGGGACCCCCCAAGAAGATTTGTAAACAGGAAACAGCATCAGTCATCTGCTGACTCTGATAGTAAAGAAAGGAGAACCTCAAACCATTTGAAGAAACCAAAATTTCTTCAAACAGACGCTTGTCTTTTTATAATACTATAATATATGTATAATGATGTGGAAAGTGGCACAGGTCATATCAAGACCTTTAGAACCCATTCATAACCACAGGAAGTATTATTTTCAACATCATTGTCTTCAAGCTCAAAGACCAAAGACATAGCTAAAAAAGGTTAGAAAAAATATATAGTTACAAATGACATATACTTAAAGCAGTTACTAGATGCTATTAAATTCTATGATATATATCTTTTCAGTTATTATGCTTTTTTAAAAGTTCAAAATGAGAAGCACAAGAATGGAAGTGGGATTTAACTGTGACAAAAATGTGAGTTCTCTATTGATGAAAGCAAAATAATTGGATCTCACCTATGTATCAAAAAATTTTAAGGTGACTGAATAAATTATGAGATATTAAAAATTATATATATATATATATATACATATATACATGATAATATGGAAAGATTTATATGAAGGGATACAGAACACATCAGAACCAGGAGTATATGTATGTATGTATGTATGTATGTATGTATATATATAGAGAGAGAGGGGGGGGGAGGGGGGAGGGAGAGAGGGAGAGGGAACGGAGGAGGGAGGAGGAGGAGAAGGAGGAGAAAAGGTGATGAGGAAAAAAAAAGAATCATAGGGGTTATAATCAAATCTGCAAGTGAAGCCAGAATCACAAGTGTTTTCTTTGTATATTTGTTGTCTTTTGTTGTCTATCAATACATCTGATTCTGCCTTATTGGAAACTAAGAATTCTGTATGGGATGTTGCTTCCTATAATATTTCTTTATATATATTTGGTTGTTTTGTTGACAATAAACATTTATAAAAATTTCTTTTTTGCTTCCAAAATAATTCCTATACTTTTTTTCTCATGTGAAGTGGTATATTCCTTTTTACACAACCAATTAATCAATGAGTATTTATTAAGCCTACTGTGTGCTATCACCCATCAACAAATGCTGTATGACAAGGTACTTAAACTTGTAGAGACCATTACTTTTCTCAACCAGTTATCATTCTGATCAGTAAATAGCATTGCATGTCATCATGTGAGGATCTACTTAATGAACAGTAAGTACATACATGCTCTGTTTCAGTAGATACTTAACAGTAGAAAATGACTGAACCAGCTATTTCAATGGCATAGAGGACTCCCAAAAAAGAAAACTTCTCTACCAATGCAGAGCAGCACTCTACTACTAATATTCTTTTCTATTCTTAGTTAAGAGTTCTTAACTTTTTTTGGACATGGACAACTTTTGAAGTCTGATAAAGCTTATACACTAATGTTTTCAAGTTGGCAAAACAAAATGTATAGGATACAAAATAAACTAATTAAATTGAAATAACTAAAAAATGTTTTTAAAGTTCATATACCTTAAGTTAAAAACCATTATCCTAGAAAGACTTACAGACTTACAGCAATGAGGTTAATTAACTTTTCAAGGGCCACCTAGCTAATGGTGAGAACCAGAATGCAGATATTCTTGGATTTAAATCCAACTCCAAGTTAATCCAGTAAGCACTTATTCTTGCACCTTCCATGTACCAGTTACAATGTTAAATTCTGTGGATACAAGTAACAATTCTTCCAATCTCTCTCAGGTATTTAGTGAATATTCAACACAGTAAATCACAACAAGTAAAAATCAACTCAACAAAGCAGAATTTCCTTGACAACATTTATTCCATAGGTATTCTGTTTTAGGTACTATCTGAGAATCTATCAAGAGTTACAAAGAACAATATATATTTTTTACTGTCTTCTGGAAGTTCATAAGCAAAATTATATATAAGACAAGACAGATACTGGTGACAATGATAAGGGAATCATGGCTGTGAATAGTCATCTTTCAGCAAATATTTATTGACTGAAATCTAAGTAGAAATGGAAGGTATAACTAACCACAGTTGGAGATTTGGATTAGAGGAGTAGATGGGGGATTACAGGTAACTGAATGGTCTTTTAGATACTCTAATTTCCTTCAAAGTTTATATTAAATGTTATCTTCAAATGTTAGATAAGGTTGATCTTGCTAGCTGCTATTTCTCCACTCTCTCAACAACTTACATTTATGCATTTGTATTTATACATTACATATCTTACAAAGGATATATATATGTATATATATACACATATATATTTATGTTTATCTATACATACATGCAGAAATCTTTTGGCTGGAAAAATAAAAGGACTACAGAAGTCCTTCAATAGTGGCACCTAAGTTGGACTTCAAAGGAAAAATTAGAACTCAACCAACAAATCAACAATTTTGCACCTATCCAGTACTAGATACTAAGATAGGCTCTAGAGATACATAGATATAAGAGAAAGTCTTTGCCCTAAGGAAACTTACATTCTATTGGAAGAGAACTGTAGATAAATGCACATATGCATATTATATATGTGTGTATATATATATATATATATATATATACACACACACATATCACATATACTTACACAATACACATTCATAGACACATACATTTATAATATATATATACAAAGATCTGTTGACATTGTGCACAAAAAAAAAGATCAAAGATAGAGTGTCGTATGTGCAGGAAAAAAAGGAGTCAATGTAATTGAATCATAGTTGGTATTAAGGAACTCATAGTTAATAAAATTCAAAAAGTAGGCTGAAATTAGGTTTTAATGGATTAATCTATATTCTAAATAGGCATTTTTCTTTAACCCCAAACAATAGAGAGATTGAAGCGTGCTGAGTAGTAAAGTGACTTGGTGAGACCCATGTACTTTGACAAATATATGAAAAATGGTGTCAATCACCAAAAAAAAAAAAAAAAAAAAAAAAAAGAAAAGAAAAGAAAAGAAAAGAAAAAGAAAAAGAAAAGAAAAGAAAAGAAAGAAGAAAAATAAAGGGAGAGGGGAAAGAGTGCTTATATACAAACCAAAACATTCATAGCAGAATTTAAAATATGTGCTCATATAAAAGGCAAAGCTAAATACACTGTGGCACAGGAGTGTATGGTAATAGTAGTGTGGACATTACAATGAACATGATGGCTACTGAAAAGCATGACAAGACTTAAATGAACTGATATAAGGTAACATAAGCAGAACTGAAAAAACAATATACACCATCTCTATGATAATGAAAAGAGAAAGAGCAATCCCCAAATAACTAAAAATATTTGTTACAAAATTACAAAAAATAAACTTGACCCCAAAGAAATAATGAGAAGACACTTATCCCTGCCAAAGTGAGAGGTATACAAGAATGAAACAATGCATACAATAACTGATTTTTATCAATATATTGGATGGCTTGCTATTTAACTTTCTTGTTCTTTTTTAATCTTTGTTATAAAATACAGTTGTATTATGGAGCAAAGGGATAAATTTAGGTGATATGAAAACAGAAGATTTTAATTAAATATTTTTCAAAAGAATCCAGGGAAAAGAAGAGAGCATGAACTAGAGTGGTGTCCCACTGAATAGAAAGAAGGGAATGAATGTAAGAGAAATTATAGAAATAATATTGACAAGATTTGGCAACTCATTGGATATGAATGGTGAGAAAGAGTGAATTCAAGAATCTCCTTACATCCAGGGAAATGGGGGAGATAGTAGTAGAGAATAAACAAGGTCAGAAGAGAAATGTGTTTCCAGGGAAAGGTAATGAACTACATTTGAGGTAAAAGATTGCTATGGGAAATGCAGCTTGAAATGATCAAGGCAGAGTTATTACTGTGGAATTAAATCTCAGGAGAAAAATTTGGAAAAGATATGTAGATTTGGGAGTCGTACATGTACAAATGATAATGGAACCAAAGAGAGTTGATGTACTTACCAAAAGAGTATATAGAAAGAAGCAATCCCAGAAAATAGTCTTGAAGAATACCCTCCAATTAGAGGTAGAATATAGATTATTACCAAGCAGAGAAGACTAGGAAGGAATGGGTATACTAGTAGGAAAAGAACAAAAAGAAATCAATGCTACAAATAAATGAGTGGAAAAAGCAGTTAAGCATTTTATTATGTTTATTATATTATACAGAGAAGAGATTGCATATGGGAAGAGATAATGTTCAACAAACGATAAAAGTTGTGGAGACACAACGATAGATGAAAATTGAGAAAAAGCCGTGAGATTTTCCAATGAAAAAAACTTCAAAAATTTTGCATGGAATAGTTTTGTTTGAAGGGAAACCAGATTACAAAGGGTTGAAAAGAGAACAAGAGAAGAAAAAGTAGAAGTCATGATGGCTTTCCTCTGCTATGGATCCTAGTCAGGAATTTGTCTGCAAGAGGGAAATGAGATTATAGCATCATAGCTTGAGGGGATGTTATGTTATGTTGGTTGGTTGGCCGGTTATTTTGCAGGACAGAAGGGATATGGACAAATTTGTAAGCTACAGAAAATAGGAAAGGAAATAATAATTAGATAGAAACCAAAGACAGGAAAAGGTGAATGTTTGTAGGAGTAAACTTCTGGAAGAAAGAGAAAGGGATGAGATCAAAGTTACATTTAAAGGTGTTACCCTTGAGAGTTTTGATCAGAGTTTATAGTAAATAGTCTAAATTCTATCAGAAATTATGAAGAGAAATCCTCAATTGAGGAATGAGGGAAGAGATGATGATTGAAATTTCAGTGAGGGAGAGAAGGGAGGAAGAAGAGTTGAAAGAGCCTATTTGGAGATTGCAATACAATATCAGTTATGGAGAAGTAAAAGGACTGCTTGCTGAAGTGAATAGCAATTTAGATTAAACAGCATAAATCTCTAGTGATTTCTTCCAGCTTCATTCATCAGCTTGTGAGTGATTAAAAAAAAACACTTCCCTCACAAAAATCAAAGATCAGAAAATAACATGTGATAATACAAAGAATACAGGAAATGATCAAAAATCAGAGAGTGAAGTTTGATTGAAAATAAATACATGACAAAGAAATAAGCTAAATTGTCCCTATTCTTTTACCCAGAGAATCCACTGACAGACATATATTCCAGAGAGATCAATGACACAAAGAAAAATACATATACATAAAATACTGGGTAGTACACAATTTTCACAGTAACAAAAAGAAAGTAGATACCCATCAATTGGAGATCAGCTAAAGCAACTATGGGACACGAAAGTATGAAAATACTGAAATAAGAAATGGCCAACATGATAAATGGAAAGACATACAAACTAATGTAAAATGCAGACAGAAAAGGAAGATGCACAATGACTATAGCAATATAAATAATCATTACTTAAGGATGCAAAATTATACTAACTAAACTTGGTCAAAACAAAGAGGTATGAGAAGACATCTCCTTCCCATTCTTTTTCAGAAGTAGGGACCCATAAGTGTGGAATACTCTCTACAACTTCAAAGTGTTTTGGATATATTGATTAGTTTTGCTAATTATTTTTCTTGTTCTTTTTTTATTGTAATGACTCTCCCAGGGAAATCAGGAGAAGAATATAGTGGGAAATGTAAGTGAGCTCAATTTCAATAAAAGCAATAAAAATCTATTCTTTTAAAAAATAAATTGAATGAATGACTTTAGTGTACAGTAAAACTAATAAACTAGGTTAAAGATAAACTAAAGGTGGCCTAAAGCATCAGGCAAAAAAAAATGCATTTTAACATATAAGCAATAGGTTTTGGTGGATTATTTTGGTTAACTATGCAAAGGATGAATAGGAAAGAAAAGAGGCCAGAGGCAGGCAGATTGATTGCAAAAGATGATGAATAGTGAAGGAAAAGAGAGATCCAAGGGGTAGAATCAATAGGGACATAATGACCAAGAGAAAAGGAAGATTCAACAATAAATGAAGTTTTAAATTTGGGTAACTGACAGAATGGAGGCACCACCCTTCAACAGATGGAAATCAAGAGGGAAAGCAGCTTTTTTTTTTCTATTTTTGGAAGGGTTGAAAGGTAAGAAATGATAAATTCAGTTTGGGGCATGTTATGTTTGAGTTACCAGGACAGCCAGGCAGATATTCAATAGGCTGTTGGGGATTTATAACCAGAGCTGAGAGAAGTCAGAATTGCCAATAAAGTTTTGGCTATCATCTACATATAAGTGATAACTTAGAGTCACTGGAGTGGATAAAGTCAGTAATCATAAATCACCAGAAGCACTTTGAAGTCACCTGGAGAAACCCTGAAAAAATAAGCAGAAATATGCCTGGCAATGGAGTTAGATTGAACATACTTGGAGATAAGGAACTTCAAGGTAAAGTCAGTTTTCTGGGACAAGAATGCTTTTAAATATAGCAACTGAATAGAACTGTTACAACTCTCTCAAAATCTTTCTTCCTTTGGCAGTAGCTCAGAAATCTGTCATTTTTGATATTTGTACTATTACTTGAATAATTATAAAAAGCATTTAATCAATAGGGTCTCTACTATCATAAGGAGCTAAGACAGCTTCTGATGAACCTGAAAAAAAAATTAGATGAACAAACCACTGTTGTATTAAATACAGATTAACCTAAGCAATAATTTTCCATTTTTTTTAGGGGAAGGGGAAGGCAAAAATAGGTTGTCTAGATCTATGATTTCATGAGTTTAGGTAATTCTTTTTGTGGAACATCTAAGTATCCATGCACTCTAAACTACAACTTCAGGATCTTGAAATATATCTCTAATTTGCTTCCCTCTCCTATTCATCCTTCACACAACTGACAAAATAATCTCAATCCAAAACTTTCGTGACTTCCTACTGCCCATATGTTAAAATATATTTTGCCTGATGCTTTATGTTCCCCATAGTTATTTTCAACCTCGCTTATCAGTGTTATTCTATGCTATTTTCATTCACTCAGTTGCTTTTTTAAAGAAAAGAGACTGTTTTGTTTTTGTACACTCAGCACCTAGCACAGTGCCAGCAGAGAATAGTTGCTTAATGAACGCCTATTTATTGATTAGAGAGTTAAATGAGGCTTCTCCATTATCACCCAACTAGTATGTATCTAACTCAGGACTTTCTAATTCAGAGACTGTAATATTCTAGCTGGTTCACCATGCTCTCTCTCCCTCAACTCCCAAATAAAACCATAATAATAAAACAAAAAGAATATATATTCAAGAATTATAGTCTGCCATCTTTCAATTTGCGCTATTAAGATTTTATTTAGAAAGAACATTTAATTTAATAAATTCAGCTATCCACTCTTTTGATATACAGATCATAAACAAAGTTTGCTATTTTTAGTCTTTTCTGGAAAAAAAAAATCTTTGGCTGTGTGACTTCCTCTTCTGTCTCCTCCCTCTTCTCTTTCTCCCTCACCCTCAAACAAAATTCCATAGATACATATCTTAAAATGCCTATATGTTGCAGCAAGCTATTTCCATTGGGGGTTTTGCCTGGAAAAAAAACTTCAGAATACCGACTGGGAAAATCTTGACTTGAATTACTCAAAACTAAAGACTGCAAAGCTGAAATCCTACCAGATGAATACACACTAGGCTTAAAGGGAGTGTTTCAGGTTAGGACCCAAAGATAAATGGAAAATGTGTTGAAATGGTGTAGCCTGAACTGCTCTGAAATGAGTCCAGCTTGTGCTCTGTCTGCATTTCTATAAAGTAACCATGGAAATGAGATCAAGCCTGAACAAAGAAAAACAAAGGCTACCTTTAAATGAGTAACCGAAAATGACAACTGGGAGAATGTGGAGCTTCTGCCAACCAGAATGGCTTTGTTTGGGCAAAATGCAATGAAATCATTCTTCTAAAACTGACAACTGAGCCTATTTCTATTGAGATAAATAGATGATACATCACAACTTATGTATTTTCTTTTTAAAAAATTGGTCACTTAAAACTTCTAAATAAGAATTATACTTTATGTTAAAATGGAGTATAGGTGACTTACACAGTACAGGATGAATAGTGTTAGACTCAGAATCACGATGACCTGAATTCAAATCCAGCCTCTGATCCTACTAGTTATGTGATCCTAGGTAAGTCATTTAACCTCTCCTCACTTCAGTTTGCGCCTTCATATAGTACAGGGTTGTTGTGAGGATCAAGTAAAATAAGGCATGTAAGGCATTTTGCAATATTTAAAGAAATGTGTAAATAAATGCCAGCTATGATCACTATTGTTGCTGAATTGTATCATCCTTTAACTCAGGAAATATATTAATAACATGGAGAAACACCATAGTAAATACTTCTTAAAACACTGTTCCTATTTATAATACTAACACTGTTTACATCACAGGAATGTTGTGAGTAAAACTGTGTAAACTGTAAAGTCCTCTATAAACATTTAAATATGTTACTACTGCTAACAAAATGATGTAACAAATGAAAAAATACCGAGTGGGGAGAAGCATGGGTAGAGATTTTGTTGTTCGGTTGTTTTTTTTATTCTTGTCCTACATTTCATGACCCCATTTGGGATTTTTGTGGCAGAGATATTGGAATGATTTGCCCTTTCCTTCTCCAGCTCGTTTAACAGATGAGGAAATTGAGGCAAACAGGATTAAATGACTTGCCCAAGGTCACACAGTTAGTGTCTGAGGTTATATTTGAACTCAGGACTGAAACACGATACTCCAGATATAGTCTCTACAGAAAAAAAAAGTACAGTGAAACTATGACATTCATTATTCTGAGTACTATGACCTCCTTTTATTTAACCAGACCTGTAATTTCATCAGTGTAATGAAATGGTATATCTTTTATGTGACAACTTAGTGAAACTCAAGAGATTCATCATCGGAGGTAGAGTGAAATAGTAGAAAGCATAGTGGCTATCAAATCAGAGGATCTGGGTTCAAATCCCTCCTCTGGCATTTAGTAGGGATATGACCTGGGCAATTCACTCAGTCACTCAGGGAGACAGTTCTGTCATCTGTAAAATGGAAATTTAGGATTAAATGGTCTTCAAGGTCCCTTCCATCTCTTTACCTATTATCCAGCAAATCTAAAAGACCCTCTGCTAATATGACTTGCATCAATGGATAGAGCACCCACTCTGACAAAATCATAGGTCCTTGAAATAAGATCCATTGAAAGGGTTTTTTTGTAAATAGATGACAAGAATCTGATTAAACTTGAGAATATTTTGGTCATGCTGTGAAAGATGGATTGGAGAAGGAAGAAAATAAATAAGTCAACACCATCTAGTAGGCTACTACAACCATACATGTGGAAAACAAAGAAAGCACAAAGCAGGTCAAGGCAAATAGTAACAGAAAGAAGACAGAGCCAAATGGTATTCCTGGTACAGAATCAGCTAAATTTATCAAGTAAATGAAGGTAGCAAGAGAAGGAAAAGAAAGAATATAAGACAATTTGAAGGTTCCAAGCTTGAGTACTAGGAAAATGGCTTAAATAGGGAAGTCCGAAGAAAGGAACACTTTTTTTTTTTTTTTTTTTTTTTTTTGCAGAGGAAGATAATGACAGTTCAGTTTAGGAATCTTAAGTTTGAGGTTTAAGAGCAACTAGGTGGAGATGACCAACAGTTATTTGGAAATGCAGAGTTGACAATAAAGACAGAGAAAGGGATTGATGAGCCAAATTTGAGTCATCTTCAGAGAGGTCATAATTAAAATCATGGGAGGGGATGAGCTCAACAAAAGTAATTGCAGAATGAGAAAAAGGGGGGGGATTAGAAATGGAGGAAATGTCCCATCCTTGGGAGGACAAGATGAAGAAAAGGAACCAGTGAAAGAGAAGAAGAAATGATGGTAAATATAGAACAAGAAGGAGAGGTTAAGCAAAAGTATCAAAGGCTATGAAAAGTTAAAGGATGAAGACAAGAATAAGAATTTGGCAATTGGGAGGACACTGATAATCTTGCAGAGACCAGCTTCATGCCATAGTGGAGATTGAAGCCATCCTTCCTGGTAAATCATTTAATAGTCACCTGAAGGAATGGGGACCTATGATTTCATTACTTATAGAAAAATTTTATTTAAAGTCTCTAGGTTGTATAGTAGATAAACTGCTAGACATAAACAAAAGTTCTTTGGGGACCGCAATAATTTTAGAAGAGCAAATGGGTGCTGAAACCAAAATATTTGAGAAACCCTTGTTTAGAGAATTCCCAAAAAAACTCCTTCAACCAAATGTGGATCACAACTATTATGCAAATTATGATTTTAGAGAATTTACAAGGGCACTAAGAATTTAAGTGACTTGTCTAGAATGCCACAGTCATCATGTGCCTGAAATAGGCCTTGAACTAATGTTTACTGGATTCTAAATGTGGTGGCTTTTCTCCATACTATATATTGCTGTTTTTCAAATGTTAGTTACTATTGCTTTTTCTATGCTTTCTCCTACCTTAAACATTCCATATAATTTCTTTTTTCTTTCCTCTCTCAGGAACATCCTGATTCAGGCTTACAAGTAGGCAAAGTAAATAATCTTTGTGCTTGGAGTTAGATTTTCAATGTAAAGGCCTTCAGAACAAAAATATCTCCCCTACAGTACCTAAAATTCTTTACTTCGCTTTGTACTGATCACTGACTGAAATGCCACCCAGAGGAATCTCTTTAGATTAACATGTACCATTTCAGTCAAATGGCAAGCAAATACACACACACACACACACATGCAAATACACACACACACACGCAAATACACACACACACACACACACACCCCACTCTCAATCAGTCTTTGTTCAAAATGGAATTTTCAAATGGGAAAAAAATTAGTAGTTACCTCTCTAGTCTAATGTTCTTCCCCCTATTAATTGTTACCAGCAACTGAGTTTTTATAAGCAGAGCTGCAAGAGGAAAAGGAAGAGAAAACCACAGAATATTCCCAGAAAAGGCAGTTCTGAACAGGACATGGAAGTAGCAATCTCTGTGATGCCAGAAGGAACAGAGAAGCATTAAGTTAATAACTGAGGTAAACATAAGTTAAGTGACTTACTCAGGATCACACAGCCAGTAAATGTGTGAGGTAAAGGCTAGAAGATAGCTGTAAAAGGAGAAAGTTGAGGGGTTGGGTAGGAAAATTTCCCAAATTCGTAATTTTGGCTAGCCCTGGCTTTAACAACATTTAGTAGTGTTCTGGGGAAAACAGGGTTCTCCTCCTCAAAGGATCTATCTAGTACTACTCAGGCAATGACCTCAAGATTTCATGATTGGAGATTAGATCTGGATGTCAATGATCCATATTGATTCCCACTGCATGTTTAGCATGGATCACTAAGGAATCAAAGACATTTTCCTGATTCAAGAAGAAGCTTCATGGTTATCCCTAATCTGTAAATGTTTTTACATATCATGGTCCTAAATAATTAAGTTAAAGCTCTTTCTCAGATATGCCACTCTTCTTGTTAAGAAGAGTTAAATGAGAAAAAATGAAGCAAACTTTTTTTTTTACACTTCATGATTTTAAATCATTTCTATCTTTTCAGAATTAAAAAATGTTTGTATTTCAGTAGATCTTAATAACCACAGGCAAAAAGCTGTATCTTTTAAGGCCCTGCAGCAACACATTCCACTCAGGTGTGTCTCACAGTTCCTGAAAGAACAAGTTAGGACACTCCCATGAAAATAAGCTTGTGTTTCGGAAGTTTCCTCTCAGATGAAGCAATTAGGAAAAGGGAAAACACTGAAATTTTTCAGCCCACATCCTTTAGCTGATTTTCAGTGTTGATAAATAACCTGAAGACGATAAAGGACTTAAAGATTATAAATTTTTTTCAGTCACTAATACAATCTTAGATCAGGACTGGTAGGTGACACACAAAAAAAGATATTCATTCTCCATCCTTTCCAAGTTTTCGAGGAAGGAAAGGACAGAATTCTATCTAAAGAGCTTCTTCTAGTAGAGATCAGTAGTCTAATGAAAGCCACAAGATTCTAATCAATTACATAGTGTTGATTTCTCTCCAAGTCTAATACCCATACTCCCTTGATTGTTCTTTTCATCAGTAAAATTTGTCAATCTCGAAGGTGTACTAAGGACCCTTATTAGAAAAACTTTTAAAAAGACAAAGGATGCTATTTAATTTAAGTCCTAAAGAAATTATCTGAAGACACAGGGAAGTCAAACTACCATAGGTCATAGCATCTAAGATTTAGAGCAAGATGGGACTTCAGAGATCATCTGGTCCAAATGATCATTTTATAGGCAAGGCAACTGAGTCCCATAGAGGGAAATGACTTTCCTGAGATCACAGGGTAATGAGTTACAGAGCTGAGGTGCAAACCTGAGTCTTCTGCCTTGGCATAAATCCTTTTCCACTACGTCTACCTTAACCCAAAACCAGAACTGCACCATGATGCTTTTGTTGTTTATTTAAAAAAAAAAAAACCCACCAAAGGTCACTAGCCAGGTATTCAAGGTCAGAGAACAATTTTCCTTTTCCAGGAGAGAAAAAGAAAGGGGTGGTGGTGGAAGGGGGACAGAGACATTATACAGTTACATGCACAAATGCATACACACACACAAATATAGAGACAGAGGAAAAGAGGGGATTGGACTTCAATGAGGTGACATACACCCTAACTGGTCGCTAAACTTTCTAAATTGTTCTTGAGCACTAGTCCCGGAAAAATGGACTTCAAGTTCATTCCCTACCTCCATCCCCGCTAATTTCCAATATTTTCTCACCAGGCCTTTCAGCCCCAAGCCGTCATAAACAGGGAATTACAGATCAAAGAACATAGCCATTATTTGTATTCTATCTAGTTATCATAAGAAACGTGGGAACGATTCTTCCCGCCTGGAGTTTACAGAGCTGAATATTGTCAACAATAAGGAGAAAGGAGAGGGGAAGGAAGAACACCCTTTTGTCAAACATTGATTAAGAGCAGTCGGTTTTCCAAATCCATGCCAGGGAGGAAATACCTACAAAGCGGCTGAAAGACAAGGAAAGAGCAAAGGCGACTTCTCTCTTTGGGAGGCCAGGAGGTAAAGGGCAGTGGGTCACCAGTTGCTTTGCCAAAGCAACAAACAGACTGGGTCGGGGAGACCTCGGGGCGAGGAAGGGCCGACAGAGGTAGGGTGGAGGGCAGTCTGAGAATAAGGGACGAGCTGCAGTCTGCTTCACAACGCTTTCCTTCCATCCCTCCGTACTCCCACACCTCCACTTTGGAGGCGGGGAACAGGAGGCGGGCAGGCTCCGTAGTGGCCGTAGCAGCTGTCAATCTTAGCCTGGAAAGTTTCTTTGAAAAACAATGCATCTAAACTCAGGAAAAATCTAACTAAAACTATTAGGTAACCTCGAATACCATCCACCAACCCTCCACCATTTGCAAAAAAAAAAGAAAAAGAAAAAGAAAAAAAAAAGATTGAAGTATCGAGGGAAGAGTGGGCAAAGTTGAAGTCAAGCTGGGTGAAGGCAGGTGATATGATTTTAAATCATTTTCAAAGTCTCCCTTTCTCTTGCAAGCTCAGGACCCACCGAGAAGAAACTGGTTTCTGTAGTTACCAAAAGAAAACGCTGAAACTCGTATAGCCGCACCCCTTTATGCCGCAGTTCAAAGGTTTATCTGTCTTCTCATTCCCTCCTGAAGTCCCTGTCCAAGAAGGGAGATCCTGATACTTTTAGGAACTTATCTTTCTAAGATCACGCTCCTGCCTCCAGAATTAAGTCCTCTTTCCCATGCTCGCAAAAAGGATCGCTCGGTTTATAAAAACCCAAATCCAAACCTGATGGCAAGACTTTTGCTTACCTTGACTGAGAAGCAACAGAGCGCCCCAATTTCCGACTTCCCCCATCCTTCGCCTAGCAATCCGGGCGAAAGCAGCACTGAGTTGTAGCCAAGAATGCCTTTGCAGAGAACAAAAAGAAAGGGAAGTGGCCCCTCTCAAATTCTCCTTTTCTCTCTTAGCAGTGGCTAGAAGTAGACTCCGGAAAGAAGTAAAAGTTGTTCAGAACCAGAGACTGGATATTTGTATTGCAGCAGTACAGGATGGGATGTCCGCAGGGCCAAGAGCCAAGAAAGCAATCAGTTGGCCCGGCCCCGCCCCGCCCCGCCCCGCCCTCGGCACAGCCGGATCTACCCCGGGCACCTCCCGTCAATCATTCACTCACACCCTCCCCATCTCCACCCGCCAAACCGTGCCCTTGTCTCTGAAGTGGGGAGCTAAGTTTCTTCCACGCCCCTTCATGGGATACACGTTCGGTACCTTCTCTTTATTCATGAGGACAATTTCATGTGTAGAATAAAAACTGAACAGGAAAAGTAAGAAGTAATTACTTGTCAAACCTCTTCTCTCTCAGACTCCAGATTCTTCTGACTGTGGGCCTTCAGCTTTTAGGAAAAAAGTTTTGCCCCTTAACCCTGTTAACACCAAAGGAAGAGGGATGGGGAGAGGGGAGGGGGACGGGGGGGGGGGGGGAAGGGAAAAGAGAAGGATGAAGGAAAGAAACAACTTTTCTTTCACCTGGGTTTCAAGTTCTTCCTTAGGAGAATCTGGGAGAGTACTATCCCTGCCTCTCCATTTCAGGGAAGTGGGTGGAGAAGAGGACAGAAATAAACATACAATGACCAGGTTAAGAAACCAAATACAACAGTTGTGGAACCTTGGAAAAGAAACCTAGGTGCCTTTTTGGCTGGGCATACTGACTTTTACAAAGCACCAATCATGACAGACATTTTCGGTTGCATTTGTTTAGACTGCTCTCCAGTCTTTAAGGAGTCTGGAGGTATAATGGAGACATCCCTGCCTGTAGGTTTAGAGGATCTGGGTTCAAATTCCATTTAATCATGAATCCAGCCTCTGATGTTTACCACTTACGACAATGTCCAAGTTCTTGACTTCCCTTGGCCTTGGTTTCTTCACTTGAGTACTTCCAGTCCCCTCCCTTTAAACACACTAAAAGAGCAATACTATATGTCTGACTCCAGACACAAAGGTTTATTATTATTATTGTTGTTGTTGTTTTGTTTTGTTTTGCCGTTAAGTCTTGCTTGTATCACTGGCTCTCAGTTAATGCAATTCTAATTATTTTCTTCTTAAGAAATATGATACTTTCAATGTTATTCAACTTTATTTTATAAATTGTTTTGCCTTCCCCTTAAGCGTTGGATCAGTGAAGCAGAGAGAGAAGGGGGGGTGGGGGAGAGGGAGGAGGAGAGAGGGAGAGGGAGAGAGAGAAGGAGAGAGAGAGAGAGAGAGAGAGAGAGAGAGGGAGAGAGAGAGAGAGAGAGAGGAAGAAGAAGGAGGAGGAGGAGGAGGGGGAGAGAGGGAGGAGGAGGAGGAGAGAGAAAGCATTATATGCCAGGTGAATCAAACTATCAGCATCTCCTTCCCTCATATCCTAGTGGAGACATTCTAGGATCCTGGAATAGCATCACTTCTCACAAAATGGGACTTGCTTCCAGTCCAATGTGATCACCATGCTCATGCTACCAATAGCAACTGCTGACCAGCCATTATTGACAGATAAATGGGACCAGAAACCTCAGAAATAGCAGCATCCTTTAGACTACCAGCCTACAATTCCTGTAGCCAACATCCAGGGATACAACCTTTATGGAGATATAATTTGGCAACTTTTTCTGAAGGTGCTGCAATTCCCACATTTTTAGAAGAATATTTTTCTCATACTGTCAAGTGACTTAAAATCAGAAATAGATTCATTATTGAAAAGAGCTACTTTTTACACTCTTGACACTGAAAATTAGATATGGAGGAAAATTCATTGAAGAAGAGTCTTAAGGAATCGTCTTAATATTTGGGCTCCACTCCTCTTTGGGAAGAGGGACCAAAGCGGGAGAAACTTTATACTTGTTAGTTTAGTACAATCCCTTCCTTCAGAGACCAGCTTGGTCTGTTTCCTTCAAGGTTCTGATATGCCCATTATATGTTTCTCCCTAAATATATAGAAGCATGTTCCCCTTACTTCATCATATATCCCATGTTAAAAAATGGCAGACAACTCCTCTACAGGTGTGTTGTTTAATACTCAATTAGCCTATTAAGCAGATGCAACAATTATTTGGTCAAGTCAGGTCATAGATCCCAACTAGTTTGGGCTGGATCAGCTATTATCTTAAGTTTGTGATTTTCTCAAAAACACAAGGCTCTTTCTGATTGGCTGAATTACTCAGGGCTTCTATCAATCATTTAATTGTTCTGTGAATCTTAATCTTCCTTATTTTCTCACATTCTGAAAATCTCTTGGTCAATATTACCCACTATTCCACACTACCTGAAAGTTTGCAACACTCTTTGGAAACCCAACTTTTCAATATTTCTCATATATTAAACCAAAAACTTTAAAATTGTGGCTGTTGAAATATCCTTATCTCTCAATTAGCACATAGTAAGCAATTAATAAGTGAGTAATTAATAAATTCTTTTTAATCCATTAATTTATTCATTTTGAAACAATTATTCTTCCAAGTTCACAGAATCATAATTTAATCATAAAGTTATTTAGTATAGCCCTTCAATTTAACAATTAGTGAGCTAAGGCCCAAAGATAATAAATGACTTTATCACGAGTAGTAATGGTTCTAATAGGTAACCAAATATTTTTTTAAAAATATATGAGAAAGGTGTTATTACTATCATTTCTGACAATAAACATGCTGCTTTCTTTTTATGTAAAACATTAGAAATGATGTAATTCAGCAAATATCTATGTACAATTATAGCAAGTTATAAAGCACTAAATTATGGATTGCGTTTACAATTTAGCTAATCTGGAATTTTTGTTTGTCCTTTGTTCTCTAAGAGGACTAGAAGATCAGGAAGTCCATATGAGAATATGTGGAAATGGGTAATTAGGAGGGTTATAAGGATGAATAGGAACAACATTATTCCCACCCATAGGAGGGTGGATATTAGATGTGATCTATAGACTAGGACTCCTGTAAGGGCTAGCAGGAAGGCTACAGTTAGGTTTAAGTTAATAGGGAGCAATGCCAAGATTTGTAAGCGAATTAGACTTAAGTGAGAGAGGGCTCACAGAATCATAGAATGTTCAAGGGGGGAAGGATTCTCAGATGTTAAAATTGATCTAAATCCCTCATCTGGCAGAATTTGCAAAATCAAATTGTTTTGTTTTAACCTCAGGATTATTGTGAAGGGTAAATGAAATAAGATGGGCAAAATGCTAAAAATAAACAAACAACAACAACAACAAAAACTTCATTCCCTTAGTATCTCTCTTTCTCTGTCCCTATCTTTGTGTGTGTGTGTGTGTGTGTGTGTGTGTGTGTGTGTGTGCGTGTGCGTGTGTGTGTGTGTGTGTTTCCCTTCATATGTGTGTATTTGCTATCTGGAGTCATGTTATTTCCCCCTAGTACAGGAGTTCCCAAACTAAGCACCCTGGGTAGTTGTAGTAAGGTCACAGGGCTACCATGAAGGTATTTTAAATTTTCAAGAGAACCACATTACTTAATGAATCTTAAATCCATTTTGCAACATTTTTTACAAAACTGAGATTTCAGCAAATAGTGCTAAAAATCATTATAGAACCGGAAAAATGGTTGGCAGTGTCCAATCTAATTCTGAAGTTTGTGGAGCTGTGCTGGACCTTATAGAAAGGTACATCCCATTTTCAAGTAAGTGTGGTAATTTATGAATGGAATAAAAATATTTTTCTTTCGATTATGTTTATTTTCTAAAAACAAATACTATGTTTTTAGGACATAAGTGTTTTTTAAGTTATTTATACCTAACTACTTAATGGAATTGCTAGGAATTTCTTTTGGCCTAAGGGTACTGTGTACAGAGAAAGTTTAGAATTCTCTGTTCCAGGAGTTCCTTGAGATCAGAGACTAAATTTTTTTCCTTCTGTATCTCCCCATACCTAGTACTATATCTAACTCATAAATAGTAGATACTTTTAAAATGCTTCTTGAATTGAATTTAAACTATTTAATGAAACTTTTTCCTGTAAATGTTGCCAGCTATTACTAGAGATAAAATAAAATCATAACACTTTCCTCTTTGCCTCTCTTCAGTGTCTTTTCTTACTAACTCTGACACATACACATAGTGACCTTTTGGTACTTTTTATGACTTAAAATACTCACTGCTTTACTAACACTTCCAATATATATAAATATTACCTCAGAACCCTGATTACATAGTAGATCACTAATACTGACACACATCCTGCTTGTCTGATAAAGGCTTGCCACACCTTGTAATGTCAGACTTCAGAACATTAAATGTTGTTCTGCTTTCCTTTTGACTCATTCAGTTCTGTCTGGAACAAATGCCTGCTCTAGAAAAGCAACAGTTTCCTCTGTATATGGAAGAATTATATTAAAACATTGGACCTGGGGGTCAGAAAGATCATTCCTATTTCAGATAATTGATACCTTAGACAAACTACTTACCTGTCTTTGACCACATTTTCACCTTCTGTATCATGAATATTTGTTATTTACTATCTCTGTGATCTTGGTCAAATTATCTTTCGCCCATCTTCATCTATAACATGAGGATGTTAGACTAGATAGACCCAAGGTCTTTTTCAACTTTAAATCTATTATCCTATGAATGCTTACCACATGGGGTTTTTGCAAAGATTATTTGGGATACTCTCTGTAATGTGATTTGCAAATCTTAAAAGAGAATGCAAATATCAACTATCATTCTGTATTTTTTCCTAGGGGGAAAAACAGATCTGCCTTGACTTTTGTCATCTGAATGAAATAAATCAACATGACATGACATTTAAAAATCTCTTAGTCCAGCTCTTCTTCATTTATAGCAGAGGAGGACATAAAGAAATTGGGTTGCCCATGATCATATGGCTAATTTTCAGATCTCAAATTTCATAATTAAATTTTATAGCTCTAAGTCCAGTGTTCTTTCCATTGCACTACATTGCCATCACTGGCATTCTGAGGAGAAAGGACCTATGGATTAAACTTTCTAATTGAGTTAACCTTGTTCTGGAATAGTTTGATTCCTTGGACTTCCAAGTTGTTAGGTTGTAGTAGAACTATGGTAAACTGAAGAGTGCTAGAAAATACCTTTCAAGGCTGCAGAATTCTAAGAAAAAAGATGAAGTCCAATTTCTATGTGAATTGGCCAAAGAAATACTTTAAGAATACAGTGGTATAAACAACAACAAGATTATGTGATGATCAACTGTGATGGAACTTGGATCTTTTCAACAATATGATTCAGGCTAATTCCAATAGATTTGTGATGGAGAAAGCCATCTGCATCCAGAGAAAGGACAATGGGGACTGAATATGGATCACAACATAGTATTTTCACCTTTGTTGTTGTTTGCTTGCTTTTTTTCCCTCTCATTTTTTTTTCTTTTTTGATCTGAGTTTTCTTGTGCAGCATGATACATGTGGAAATTTGTTTAGAATTGCACATGTTTAATCTATATTGGATTACTTGCTGTCTAGGGGAGATGGAGGGAGGAAGGGAGAAAAATATGAAACACAAGGTTTTGCAAGGGTGAATGTTGAAAACTTTCTTTAGATGTAATTTAATAAAAAGCTATTATAAAAATAAATAAATAAAAATAATAGAGTAGTATGGTTTTTATGATGTCTACCCCTTTCTTTGTTTTTATTGTTAGGGATCAGTGATTTTTGTTATTGTTTTGTCTCTGGCAGATACTTGGGGAACTTTAAATGTTTTCTTTTCTTCTGAAGATTGAGATGTATTATATGAGACTGAAAAAGGGAGAGTTGTGTAAGGCATTGCCTTAGGGACAAGAATAAGGACTAGATTGGTGATTTCATTGTTATGAGGAAATATTTTCTACCCATGCAGATTAGTACTTTTTCTGCAGCTTGGAGTCTTAAAGCATTTCCTGCAATACAGAAAGATGATTTCCCCGGGATCATACAGCCAGTAAGTATGAGAGATACAACTTGAACCCATTTAGGACTTCCTGGTTCAGAGGTTACCTCTCTATCAATTGCTTACTATGTCTCTAAAAGAACAATTCAAGAAATCAAAATAAATAAATGACAACAACAAAAATCATTTCTTGTCCTCAAAGAATTAAATTCAGCTGAAGACATTCAACATATTAAACAGAAAAATTATATACATGATAGTTTTGAGGAGAGAACACTAATATCTAAGAGGATTAGGGAAATTTTTCTATAAAAGGTGACACTTGGGTTTAGATTTACAGGAATCCATGGATTATAAAAAGTAGAGGCAAGAAGGGAACCTCTTCCAAACATGTCTAAAGGCATGAAAATAAAAAAATTGTGGAGTTCAAGGGAAAAGCAAATATGATAATTTGGTTGTGACATAGAGTGCAAAATAAAAAGAAAGTGTATTAAACCTGGAGAGGTAAGCTAGAGGGAAATTGAATAGGTCTTTAAACATGTCAAGCTAATGGTTTTGTGTTTTGTCTTAGTAACAAGAAAGAGTCACTGAAGGTTCTTGAGAAACAATTTGAAAGCAGGGACTATATATATATATATATATTTTTTTTTTTGTCTTGCATTCCAAGCACTTAGTATAGTATAAATGTGTAATTTCCCACTTTGAGCTCATGTGCCCAACTCACATTGCAACTGACAGCTTGGGCTTCCAGAGGGGCAACTGTTTTTACTTTCAGGACTTTAAGGGGTTAGTCCAATAAATGGCCATCTTCCTAAGCACTTACTCTTGAACCCTGAGTATTGTGCTCTGTCCTTCACAATTAGTAAAGGCAATGACAGCAGACTCTTCTCTTTGACTCCTGAGAACATCTGCTTGTCACCATCTGGAAAAGAAGGGAGGAAACTTGCTTCCTCTATTAGTATATATAATATATTATCATATATTATATATGCATATATATTCTTGCTTATCCAAAAGACTTTCTCATTCACCAATCCATTTCGTATAATGTTATTGTGATTAATTTCAATGTAGTCAGTTTTACCTCTTATACTCCTTGGATAATCTTATATAAATGCTTGTCTTTTGACAAAGGCATTAATGAAGTTTATGTACTGCAGACAGGTTCACCATAGTACCAAACTCTTCCTTTGCAAATGAGAAATGTCTATTTTGCATCTGTAAGCTTTCTATTTTACATTTCAATTTCTCTTTTAGGCACTATAAGATCTTCAGCTTTTGATGAATTCTCACTCCTCTTAGATATGGCATATAGTGGGCACTTAAAAATACTTAGGGTTTTTTTTTTGAGTAATATTAAAGCCATTTAGGGTGATTATTTTGACCCTGCTGTGCAAGATGGATTGGATAAGAGAGACTGGAAGATAAGAGTGCAATTTGGATGAAGAAGCAATAGTCTAGATAAGACTTTTTATTGTAAAATGAGAGAACTATAAAATTAATAACTATAGTTAAGTACTGTGATTACGAGGTAATTATAATAGGACAAAGATGAATTTAGGGATTTTAAGTCCAACATAATATAATAAATATTTCTACTATGAGTTATATATTTGGACACAAATTATTTTGTATTGTCAGTTCTTTTTTTGAATGGCGTTATTGTAGTTTGATAGTTTGTAGTTTGTAGAAATGGCAGCAAAATTGTAGGCAAAATCCTAACAGGGCAGGCAGAGAGAGGCAGGCAGAGAGGCAGATACAAAGAGAGACAGAGACACAGAGACAGAGAAAGAGCCAAAGAGATTGAGGAGAGAGAAAGTTCGATGTTTTTTCCTCATGGTGTTAGGGGAGAAAAACTTCCTCCAACTAACAAAATGATAATGAATATTCTGTCCTTCACAAATCTTGGAAAAAAACTTAAACTCAATAACAAATTATTGTTCCAGGGTTGCCCAAAATGAATTCATGACAAAAATTAGTCTAAGATACCTTAACTGAAAGGTAGATTCAATAATTTGCTTTGAGTATGGATATTGGAGAAAACAAACAAACAAAAAAAGAAAATATTGCTGTAGGATAGGAGACTCCAGGCCAGCTTAAAACAGAAAGAATAGATAGTTTCTTCACTCAGTAAGCAGAAGTAGACACAAAGAAGTTACTTCTCAGGCCATGGCAAACTTTATTAAGAATGAATGTACTTTTCCATTCATGCCTTGCAGTAAGGTAGGGAAATTATTCATCTCCAAATCATGCATTGAAATGCATCACATGAGGAATGAAATATACATATATAACTTGATCGTATGTAAGTCCAGGGACATACTAAAACTAGCTCTTTCTCACTCTCATTGTTCAAGTTGATTAAAATTTAACAAAATAAATATAAATAAAAGGAAACATAATCTTAACATGCTTTCTAAATCAACATATAGCCTGCAGGGAAGTATTACTGAGTAGATCCCTTTGAATGTGAGTTTGACACCACTGGACTAGAGTTAAGAAAGTGGTAAAACAAAATGTTTAATACAGATTAACTCTAAAAATGTGTTGTGTACTATTTTTTTTCTTTCTGGATAGTTGCTTGTTAAACACTATCAGCAAAACTCTGAAAGAAACACAGTTTTAGAATATTGTTCTTAGGCTGATTTCAGAAAATCCTGGAAAGACTTACATGCACTGATGCTAAGCGAAGTGAGTATAACCAAGAGAATATTGTACGCAGGAAGATTATGTGATGATCAACTCAGATGGACTCGGCCCTTTTCAACAATGACATGATCAAGGCAATTCCAATAGACTTGTGATGGAAAGAATCATTCACATCCAGAGAGAGGATATGGAGACTGAATGTGGATCACAGCATATAGTTTTCATATTTTTTTGTTGTGGTGGTGGTTGTTTGCTTGTTTTTTTTCTTTCTTATTCCCCCCTCCCACCTTGATCTCATTTTTCTTGCACAGTAAGCTAAATGTGGAAATATGTTTAGAAGAATTGCACATGTTTAACCTATGCTGGATTGCTTGCTGTCTAGGAGAGGTGGAAAGTGGCAAGGAACAGAGAAAAATTTGGAACAAAAGGTTTTGCAAGGATGAATTTTTGCATGTATTCTGAAAAATAAAAAGACACACATACACACACACACACACAGAGAGAGAGAGAGAGAGAGAGAGAGAGAGAGAGAGAGAGAGAGAGAGAGAGAGAGAGACTTGTTGGGTATAACTTAAAGGAAAACGTTTGTAGTTGTTCTTTTATCTTTCATTTTCAAAGAAGATCCATGACACTACAGATGATTACTTGTATATGCATTGGATTTAAGTGAAACAGAATTGTATATAGTCATCAATTTCATTTCTCTTCCTGAATCGCTGAAGTCCAGGGACAAAAAAAAAAATGACTGGTGATGGTCCAAGATATAGTGGATGACCTTGGCATCTTTGTTGCCTGATGATACTCTAACCAAGTTTCTGCTTCAGCATCATAGTCACTGGAACAATTTGTTTGTATCTGCCCATTCCACCAGGGAAAGTCTTCACATGCTTGGGGTAGACATCCCCCTTGCCCACCAAAGGTATGAGGCCCATTGGTTACCGTCAATTTGTATTAATCTGTCTGTGAACCTGGTTTACCAGGGTGTGGCTATTGTGCATGCTACAACTTCTTGGAACTACAGTGAGAGAGTTGGGTAAAAAGTACAAGGTTAGTGTAATATTATATATTAACAACATACATTTATGTGAGAAAATCTAGGAACTAGAGAGTATAATGGTGAGTATTTGATTGAAGTTCATTGGAGAGAAATGAGATTGTATCAGAGCATAATACAGAATACTTGTACACAAATAGATCAAGAAAAGGTTGGGAAATCGATTTAAAACCAGGCTCAGAGGCATAAGTAGTGATGGGGTAGGAAGAGGCTTTCAAATATGCAGTTGTTTCTGTGGACCTCTCGCTACCAAAACAATAGCTAGTCTATTTTGGCAGAAAAAGAAGCAGGGACATAGATTTTTTACTTTGAGAACTGTGTGTTCACAACCTTACATATATTTTCTTCCTTCCTTCTTCGGATCACCACCCTAGTATAGGTCTTCATCCCCTCATACCTAGACTATTGCAATAACCTGCTGTTGAGTTTTATTGCCATGTCTCTTTTCATTTTACCTGTCAAAGTGATCTTCCTAAAGTATAGGTGACATTGTCACCTTTCTATCCCATAAACTCCAATGGTTCCTTATTACCTCTAGAATCAAATATAAAACCCTCTGTTTGGCATTCAAAGCCCTTATAACCTGTTCTGCCCTCTCCCTTCATCTTTTCCAGTTTTCTTATATATTTGTTGTTCAGTCTTTCCTCACTCTTCAGGACTTTATGTATCATAATGTCCTTAGGTTTTCTTGACAGAGACACTTGGAATGGGCTGCCATTTCCTTCTCTACTGGATTAAGGCATTAAATTACTAGCCCAGAATCATATATCTAATAAGTATCTGAGGCCATATTTAAACTCAGATCTTCCTGACTCCACTTTCTATCCATTGAGCTATCTAGCTGCCCCTTCTTATACTTTTATCTCCTCTTCAAATATTCTAACTGAAACAAGAAAGAGAGAGAGAGAGAGAGAGAGAGAGAGAGAGAGAGAGAGAGAGAGAGAGAATATATAGCTCTTGTTGGGTATAACTTAAAGGAAAAGGTTTGTGGTTGTTCTTTTATCTTTCATTTTCAAAGAAGATCCATGACACTACAGATGATTACTTGTACATGCATTGGATTTAAGTGAAACATCTTTGTATTCTGGACATTTTCATTGCTTTCTTTTCATGTTTGAAATGCTCTCCTCCTACATCTCTTCTCCCTGATTTTCCCAGCTTTGCTGTCTTTTCAAATCCCAGTTAAAATCTCACCTTTTTTTGGAAACTTTTTTTTATTCCACTTAATTCTAGCACCTTCCCTTTGTTGCTTATTTCCAGTGCATTTTGTATGTAGTTTGTTTCTCCATAGTTGTTTACATCTAGTTTTCTACACTGGGCTGTGAGCTATTTTGAGAAAAGGGGCTATATTTTATCTTTCTTTGTGTGTGGAGCATTTAGCACAGTGTTTTGCATATAATTGACATTTAATAAGTGCTTATTTATTAACTAATATGGTCTACAGTGTTTTAATGGAAGATGATATAACAAATTTAAGACTTTACTTATCAGTTTCCTAATTTTTCACTTAGGATACTGCATCTAAAGCACATTTCTTCTTCCAAGAACTTCCAAGATGAGAACTCTTGGGACACTCTGTGTCACTTTTGGGATACTTCCATTTGGAAAAGTGACTTTTCAAAAAAGCAGCCATGTCTTTTGGGTTTATATTTCCCTTAAAGATAACAAAATGTTCATGCTTGAAAGCATTTGATTTGGCTTAAAAGCTTAAGAGTCTTGCTATTCATAAGTAATTTAATAGCTCTTCTGCATTTTTGGCATTGAATTATCTTGAGCGACATTATTCCTTTGAAGGGTGTTGAAAGTGACAGATTAAATATCCAGTGTTTTGTGGGACACAAATAATATGATATATTTACTTTCTTATTCAATTTAATTTACACCTTAAAAAATAAAACCATACATAAAAGAAATTCAGCCTTATACCTCATCCTCTCAGTTATTCATTATATAGTGAATTTTTTATGTTTTATGATGATTAAGTTAATTGCTAAAAAAAGAAGAAAAAAAAAAGAATCTAAGGTCTTAATAGGTCAGCAATTTGCTGATTCAGAGGAGTATTTCATTTGGTCCATTGACCCAACTGGAAAGAAAATTTAAGTAATTGTTACTATTTGGTTATATATTAGATGCCACACTAGTCATCTAGATTAACTATATTTTCCCATTTATTATTATCCAATGTCCAGTGGGGCTATCCCTTCCCATAAGGACTCATAACTTCCGGAGTAACTCTGGGGGACCTTGCCTTCAAACATAAGTAATCAATTATTTTCTTACACTAGTTTATTATGCTCTTCCTCCCCTGGAAGTTTCAGAGAATATCTCTTTAATTAAAGCTTAATTATGAATTATGTCAAGGATCTTCCACAAACATGACTAACAAGATCCCTTATTCAAAGATGCTCACCACACAAAATAACAAATGTTAGATATCAGTTATTTTTTTGCCCTCTTCCACAAAGAAATGCTTAAAACACAAAAGACTTCTAAGCTTGTAACAAAAACATAAACAGAAACTATAAGCCATTATTCTAATCTTATCTCCCAGGAGATAGGAAAGACACCCTCCTGGAGATTTGTGGGATTGCTGACAGATCTCACTTATCCCTCAGTTTGCTTTCCCTGGGCAGCAATCAAAAGTTCAGATTTTTGGCTCCCTAGGCATGCAAGGTTCATCTTCCTGGTAATGATCATCTTCACCAAAAGAGAATAATTGAAGGGAACACCCCCTGTCAGGCAATGAGCACCCAATTTAATGACTCATGACTTCTGAAACCCAGGAAGCTAGAAATGTCCATTTCTAAAATTCTTTTTTAAAGACCTTCTCAGGGTTACTGTTTAGTGATCTTTTTCAGGGAAAGAAATAGAAAAAATAAGAGTAAGTGGGGGACTTGAGATACTGTCTCAAGACAACATAGGCAAGCATATATTTTCACTTCCATATTAATATAGGTTCCATAATTGCTTGTAGGGAGAGGGAAAACTAGAACTAACCTTTTACTGGGAGAGAAAGACTGGAAGGCCACATTTTCAAAAAGAGGAAGAGAGAGAGAAACAAAGAGACAGAAACACAGAGGAAGAGAGAGACAGAAATGGGGAGGAAAAGCAATGCAAAGATTCTGTTCTCTCCTTTTAAATCATACTGAGTAGGGTATTTCTAGATGGTACAAGCAAAACATAAGTATCAGGTTGAGAGATGGAAAGATGGACTTTTAAAAAGCTCCCTCCCCCAATCAAATTTTGGTTGGAAGGATTATAGACAGTAGCTAGATGGCACAGTCATGGTGTAGTAGGTTTGGAGTCAGGAAGACCTGAATTTGAATCCTGACTCAGACATTTGTCATCAGAGGGGGCAAATCATTTATTCTCTGAGTCAATTTCCTCATATGTAGAATGAGGATAACAACAATACTCCCAGGTATGTTATGATGACCAAAAGAAATATTTTAGGTAAAGTTCTTTGCAAACCTAAAAGTGCTATATAAATGCTTGTTATCGTTGTCATTTTTATTGTTGCTGTTATTGTTATTAGTTGAGAGCATTAATAAATAACCAGAAACATCTCAAGGAAACATATTACAAGCAATCTTATAGCTTGCTAGATTGAAATTTTTTTAAAAGAAATTTTAGAAAGAATGGGAAAGATGTAGCCAGTTAGAGTGAAAGTTGGAAAAAATGAGCTTAGAGAATATGGTGGCACAATAATAGTCTTAGAAAATTTGTAATACATTCCTATTTAGAGAGAGTGACATTTTCAATAAATTGATGTATGAAAGTCACTATTGAAATGGTAACATGTGAAAATCACCCATTCCCCTGAAGTTCTGAAATCTCTGTTTCTGCATGTAAATCATTTCCAGGTCTCTTGTTTGTAAAAAGAAGGAAAGAGACAAACTTTTGTCAGATATCTACTCTATGCAAACTCTATGCAAACAGTATGTAAATATATAATTAAGGCTGGATTTGAACTTGGATCTACCTGAATCCAGGTCCAGTGATATACCCATTGCACCATATAATCACGATATTTAGTGTTTCTATAACTAAATTTCTCTGTACTAATGCTAAGACTTCCAAATTAAAAAAAAATTAAAATCTGTTAAGTGAGAGCTATTCCTGGATTAGTTGTCAATCACTTTTGGCATAGCCCTATTTTCCAGGGAATAATGGACTACCAGTAATTGTTTGCATATGTTCTTGAGCAAAGGATCAGAGCACCTGTGACACAAGCCTAACATTGAACATGCATGGTATTTGATAGGATATGGCATGTTCAGAATCATTTTTTTTTCTCCCCTTCATCACACTAGCCTCCTTCTAACATTGATGAATGTCTTCCAGGAATCTTAATTTTGGGAGCTAATCCAGGCCTGTTATGCTTCAGTCTTCTCATGATGTGTGTGTATGTGTGTGTGTGTGTGTGTGTGTGTGTGTGTGTGTGTATACTGCCCCTGTGGTATCTAGGCTCCTGCCCAGATATACAGTAATCACCTTTTAATTTCTTTTTTACATAATATCTTCCCAATTCAAATGTAAGCCCCTTGAAATAAAAAAAAACTGTCTATTCTTTTCTTTGTCTCCTCAGAACTAAAAAAAACAACAACTAAGTTTGACCCAAAATAAGCATTTAAAATATGCCCAGTGCCTGCCTGATACCCATTTTAGAAACAGGCATTTCTAAAAGGTATGTCAACTACATTTTGTAAAATTCAGGCCCAGAAATTTCTCAGATTATTTTTATTTTATTTTACAGGTTACAGAGTTGTAAAGAACTTTAAAGTTCATATAGAGTTGATTCCCTTTATCTTACAGAGGACAAGACTGAGACCCATCAAGGAAAGTGACTTGCCCCAAATCTCACTATGGCAGAATCAGGATTCAAACCCAGAGCCTCTAACATTAAATCAGATGCTATTTCCATGATTTGTTGTTGTTCAGTTGTTTCAGTCATGTGTGACTTCACAACTCCACCTGGAATTTTCTTGGTAAAGATACTGAAATAGTTTGTCATTTTCTTCTCTAGTTTATTTTATAGATGAGAAAACTGAGGCAAACAGCCTTCTATGATTTATCCAGGGTCACATAGCAAGGAAGTGTCAGGGTCTAGATTTGAATTCAGGAAGAGGAGTCTAGGATATAGGGGAAGTGATTGAATGAATGGGGCTAGCCCACATCTTTCCATTTTGCTTTGTGTTTAATAATGGGAGAACTGGCCAGTGATGGCCTTAGTATATCTTTGAATATTCCCCCTGAATGGGATAAACTAAGTGAAGACCTCTTATAAGAATGTGGTCTTGACCTATACCCTAATTGTGACTTGAGACTTTGCAATAACAAATTGTGGTATACCTAAATAGAACAGGTGTTCTATTATCTAAGATAAACAAACATTTCCCTCCTGTCTTCCCATCCTCCATACACATCTTTTCATTAACACTTAAATATCTAATAGGTATAACATGTTCTGGAGTGGATATTTAGTCTTTGAGTAAATTAGAACTTGCCAGCCAATGGGAGAAAAGGTCAGAGGAGGGGTAGGGGCTTTTGTAGTTAGATCCTTATCAGACAATCAGATGCCATTGATAGATAATCAGACACCATTGGACACCTCATTCCAATTTAGTATGGGGAAGCCCAGTGAATTACTTCTTGCCATGAATGATTGAGGGGCTGACACTTTGGTGTCAAACAGTCTTCTGGTTGGTGAAGAGCCAAAAAACCTGGTGACCAACAATCTGAGCCTAAATTGAGTGTGCATCTTTCCTTCCTTGACCACCTATTCTTTTCCTTCCTTTATACAAGAGGCTTTTGTTTTGTACACACAATCTGTGTAAAGGAATTAATTTAGCCAGTCAACGGGCCAGTTTATCTGGAGTAGAGGGCATGTGAGGAGGAAGTAATGTGTAATTAGTCTGTCATTTTCAATTCCTCACTTGAACTCATCAGACATAACTTATCTGATGTTATCTTGCTGTTTTTATCTTCACAATATCTTTCCTCTAAGTCCACTTACCTCTTTTCTTTATATATATATATATATTTATATATATATATATGCATATATATATTCATTTACATATTGTTTCTTTCTTTAGAATGTCAGCTCTTTGAAAGCACTTGTTTTTTGCTTTTCTTTGAATCCCCAGTACTTAGCATAATATTTGGCACAGAGTAAGATAATAAAATTTTGTTGATTTTCAATCTGAAGTTACTCCTCTTGATTTTCAGGCAAATGAGCCAGTTTTCATTGATATTTTCATATTTCTATTTATTTATACTGTTACCCCATTCTATTTTTAAATTGCACTTGAGCTACTTACTGAATATCCACAAATTCCTATTTAAATCTATCTCTCCAAAACTTTTCCACAGATATATCTACTTTGACATGTACACAAATATGCTCTTATAATGTCCTTGAGAATTGCTTTATTGTAGACCAGTGTGTATCTGAACTTAATAAAAACTGACCAGATAGTTGGGGCATAAGCCTGTTTACTTTTCCCTTTTCATTGACTTGTCTTTCTCAGATGATAAGCATAAATAGTTGGCTGGCAAGCCTCCAGTGCATGAATTTGAATTTTCTGTGAATTAAGTATCTTTTCATGACTAGACATGAAGAATAGAAAAGAATTAGAGAAAGGAATGAGAAGGGATAAAAAAAATCAAGGAAGGTAGTGCTTACAAAGTAAAAGAGAAAAAAAGAATAGCAGAAACTGAAAAGAAAAAGGCAAAAAAAGAAAAAAAAAGAATAGAGATTCATGATATATTGTGTGAAATTAAACTGCTGGGGATATGTTGATGAAAATACTCCTTGCTTTGGCTTATTTCCAGGCTTGTAGACAATGTTCTTTACTTGATATGTTGCAGGGGTCCTCAAACTACGGTCCATGGGCCAGATGCAGCGGCTGAGGACGATTATCCCCCTCACCCAGGACTATGAAGTTTCTTTATTTAAAGGCCCATAAAACAAAGTTTTTGTTTTTACTATATAGTTCGGCCCTCCAACAGTCTGAGGGACAGTGAACTGGCCCCCTATTTAAAAAGTTTGAAGATCCCTGTAATCTAATTCCACTGTCTTTAAAATTATTATATTGGAGTGAATCAATGCTGGAGATCTCTTGGATGAGAGTACAACAACAATATGTACTTGTTAATTGATAGAAATGGAAATGGAAAGACCAAAGCCATAGATATTTCATTTTTAAGCCAGTTCTTGAAGTTCCTATGCCGGCTATAAGCCTGAACTTCTACCAAGTATCGGCTACATTGGGACAGCTGCTGGCTACTTTGTTGCCAAGGGCAATGGCATTTTAGCTTGATCTAAATTGATTGGCCCTAAAATGCCCTTTGCCTATATATCACTGGACCTGGAGATAAGTTTAGGAATTACTAGACTCTTCCAGTTAAATGGTATCCAAATTTTTGAAATCAAATACTTCATTACTGAAAAAAAATAGCAAAAATAGAAATTAGAAAAAAAGATAAAGATGAACTAACATTTGACCCTAGAATCACAGTGGGGTTTCACTGGAGTTTATTGAGTTAGAGTAGTGATAATTCCTTTAGAAAACTCATTTTGTCAGCTTTTTGGAAGAAGAACTGGAGCAGGCAAGAATGTCATTGTGAGATTTTAAGAGAGAGGCCATGAATGTCTAAATTAGATTGATCTCTCAGTAAAAAGGAGATACGTTTGAGAAATGTTGTGGAGGTAGTAATGTACCACTGCCATAAGAATGTGAGCTCATTGAAGGCAAAGTTTGGTAAAAAAACAAAAACAAACAAACAAACAAAAAAAACCCTTATATTTCTTTACGTCCCAAGCTCTTAGCACAGTGCCTCAGAGAGTTCTCCAACCATGGTGTCCCTCAGTGTTCTGTCCTAGGTCCTCTTCTTTTTCACCCTTTATGCTCTAGTTTCTTAAACTGTGACTTGCAACCCAATATGGGGTTTCTTAATTGAATCTCGGGGTCATGAAATTATAATTTATGATCAGTAAATATTTGCTTTGTATACTTATTTTATATACTGGTATATTGAGAAATAAAAATTTCTCAGGCAAAAAGGAGTCACAAGTAGAAAAAGTTTAAGAATTCCTGCTCTGTGCTATCTCACAAGGTTCTCATTAGTTCCTATGGATTTGATTACCATTTCTATGCTGATGACTCTTAAAATCCATCTATCCTGCCCCAATCTCTGTTGACTTTCAGCCTTGCATCTCTAAATGCCTTTGAAATAACTTGAACTGGAGATCCAGTAAACATTTAAACTCAACATGTCCAAAATAGAACTCATTATCTTTCCCCCTAACTTATCCTTCTACCTTCCTTATTACTGTAATGGCAATACAATCCTCCCAGGGCCTTAGACTCTCAGCCTAGGAGTCATACTGGATTACTCACTATTCCTTCCTGGCATTTCCAATCTGTTGTCAAGACTTGCCAGTTTCACCTTTTCAATATCTCTCAAATATGCCCTCTTCTTTCCTCTGCCATTGGAGTAATAGCCTGCTGGTGGGTCTGCCTGCCTCAAGTCTTTCTCCATTCATATCTGTCCTCTATTCACTCACCAAAGTGTTTTTGGTCTGACTTTGTCACTACCCTATTCAATAAACTCCAGTGACTTCCTGCCACTTCCAGGGGAAAAAAGATCTTAAAGTTAGCATTCAAAGTCCTTTACATACTATCCTCTCACCAATAATCCATCTCTCAGCTACAGGCATTTTCTCTGGTTGTCCCCCATGCCTAGAATGTTCACTCTTCTCATTGAAGCCTTCTGATTTCCCTGGTTTTCTTTAAGTACGGAATAAAATCCCATCTTTTATAGGAAACATTTTTCAACATTTCTTAATTCTGATGCCGTCCTTCTGTTACTGAGTCCTATTTATCCTGTATATGGTTTGTTTTGTATATATTTGTTTGCATGTTATCTCCACAATTAGATCATAATCTTCAGAGCAAGAACTATTTTTGTCCCTCCCCCCTTTTGCCTCTCATACTTAGTATGGGACTTGGAACATAGTAGGCCCTTAATAAATGTTTATTGATTGATTAACTTAATAAATATGTGATTAATTGATTCTTCAAGGCTAAACACAAATTAGGTGAGTCTGGTGGTTCAGGCTCAGGATTAGAATAAATTATTTCATCTGTAAAATATCTAACATGAGACAACTTGAGGTTTACTTAGTAATATATTGGGAAATATATTTAGCAAAATTATTGATTCACTTGGGCACAGTTCCCCTAGATTCTCTGAAATTATCTGGCAAAAATAATGAAGGACCTTTTTTATGTTCCTTAGGGGTGGGGTTTGAGAGAAAGAGGGAAAGTCAGAGAGAGATAGAGATAGAATAGTTTTATAATAATTGTCTTTCATAGTTTAAGTCTAGGGCTATTTGGATTTATTTTCCCCTTTTCTCCTTGCCTCTTTTACCTCAGTGTTTCTTGGCAAGCTGGTACTGCTTCCCTTTAAATTGTATTTGTACTTTTAAATTGGTTGTACCCACATAAAGATAAGGTAATTTTCATTATAAACAAGAAGAGCCTCTGAACAAATAGGATCAGTCAGGGTTTCAACTGCTCATAGTTATATTCATTTGGGGGTAGTAGCATCCTTCTCTCACAATTGGCTGGCAACAAGTGTTAGTCTTCATCCAGACACTCTTCCCTATCATCTCAGGCCTCAAAAGTTCCTGGGCTTCTTCCCATCCCCACCCTATTCAACTTTCATCTCTCATGATCCTTTATTCCCTCCTTCCAGCTGAGAAAAACTCTATTTTGCATTAGTTTCTTTGTCAATATGGGGCTACAAAAGTACCCATTTTTGCCCTCATAATATGAGTGAAACTTAGCTCTAATTCATAACCCTCACCAAGCTCCTGCATTTCTTCCTACCCTTCCAACCCTAACCCAATTGATCATCTTTGGCTTATAAATTATCTCCTCTGACTCCATGCTCACTATCTGCAATGACCCTGAAATTAGCTTCTCTGAAGCTTCCAGTGTGCTTCCTAAGGCCAAACAAAAGTAATCTAATCAATTCAACAAATATTTATTCATTGTTCTGGGAATATGCTAGTTACAAAAATATAAAGACTTTCCCTAGAGAATGTAAATAACTCTTACCTTCAAATAATTTATATTTTAGTCAAGAAATACAATCTATATGCAAATAATTCCAATACAAGGAACTTTGAGGAGAAGGAAGGCACTAGCAAATAACAGAGGAAGTTTCACGTGAATACTTAGAACATTCAATACTTGCTAATTTTTTTCTCCTTTAGCTTAGTTCTTTGAAGTGATGGCTTCAATTCTCTTCACATATCTTTATGTCCAAGCATTGTCCTCAATCCTTCTTGCTTCAGTTATATGGGGAATCCATGATACTTCTTTGACAATATTTAAATCTCCTTTCTTATAATCTTTTGTTCTACTGATATAGTTTTTGTTCTAGTATTGATTATGTTCCCGAAAACAGATGGGAACTTGCTTTGCCTAAAAAAACTTCTTGTGCTTTAATGTCACGTGGATGATGATATCCTGGATCTTGGACTTTAGAAAGAAACTACAAAAGGGGGTTTCTTTAGAAGCTGGGGAGCCACCTCCTCATGAACTATAGGTCCCTCTAATATTGCTTTTATGATAGGACACAAGGAATATAAAATGATTGGTGTTGAGACTCAGGGGAGTAGGCTTTCATTGGAGGGAGTAGTCCCTCCTTTGTGATCTACAAAAGCATAAAATTGAGTTCTTTTTCTTTTCCTTTATAAAGAAAGCTGCTTTACTTATATTCACAGGAGTGTCTGAATATGAAAGTAACAGAATAGATGTGAATTTTTTAAAGTTAAAGTAAAAACACATTAGTATTAAGTCTTCTTCCTTTAACCCATAATTCCTATGCTATGATAAATTTCTCCCTTCTGCCCTTCTTCCCCTTAAGTTTCAAGAAGAATGAAAGAATAAACAGTTTCAACTTTCCTTCCTTAGCAAGATTTTTTCTAGGTCTCTCAATAAGGGAATCTAATGTGTTCTTTCTTCACTAATTAGCTCAGAGACATTTTACTAGACGAAGATATTTCTGATTTTGTCTTTTGTTTGATAAAGTGTAATCATATTGATATTCTATGTCCAGGAAACATCACAGACAGACCTTATTTTTTCAAATTTCCTTTTTAAACAATAAGAAAAATTCTAACACTAAAAATATTAGAAGTTTGAAAACTCGTTTAAATTTAGGATCAAGTTCATGTACTTCCAAAGGCTGCTGAAATCACATTCTTTTAGAGTCTTTTCAATTCAACATTTAAGACAGGATGCTAATTTAGTTGACGTAAAAGACACAGCTGATGCATTAGATAAAATAGACTCACACCAAAACATAAAACTTTTGACCCTCCAAATCAGGTTACAGGATATTCAATATTTGAGATGCTCCAAAAGTTTTCCCAGATTTTTCTATCATGCCCAGCTATGTCAGCCTCCAAAATCAAGTTGCTTACTTAATATCTCCTTTCCAAAATAATTATCTTAAAAAATAATATAGAGACTTCTGGGAGCCAAGATGGTGGAGTAAGCAGTAAATTATGTTAATTCTCCCATCTTCACTTCCCCAACTTCACTTCACCAACCAAATTCTTAAAGGAGAAGTTAAGTGAGTTACAGAAAGAAAAGGATATCAAAACATACTAGAGAGGAACCTCAACTGCCTCCTCCACTAAATCCAACCAAAAATAAATAAGGAAAAAACTAAGAAGATAAATAGAATATTATAAAAGTTAGATATGACAGAACTTTGGCGAAAACTAGATGGGAACACAAAGGGCTAAACATTTTGTTTGCATCACATGGAACCTACCCAAAAGTAGACTGTGTAAAAGGACATTTAAACCTCAAAATCAAATGTTGAAATAGTAAATATATTCTTTTCAGATCAATGTAATAAAAATTACATTCAACAAAAGAGTGGAAAGGATAGATTAAAAATTAACTTGAAACAAAATCATTTAATACTAAAGAATAAGTGGGCCAAAACAAATCATAGAAACAATAATTTCATATTAAAGGGAATGATAAATATGAGATAACATACCAGAATTTATGGGGTGTGGCCAAAGGAGTACTTAGGGAAATTTTATTTCTCTAAATTTTTATATTAACAAAATGGATAAAGAACAGATCAATGAATTGATCAAATTAAAAAAAAAAACGTGAAAAAGAACAAATTAAAAAACCCCAATTGAGTACCAAATTGGAAATCCTAAAAATCAAAGATGAGATTAATAAAATTGAAAGGAAAAAAACCTATAAAATATTGAGCTAATAAATAAATCTAGAAGCTGGTTTTATGAAAAAAAAACCAATAAGATAGAAAAGTTATTGATTAACCTGATTAAAAAAAGAAAATCAAATATCTAGTATCAAAAATGAAAAAAGTAAAATCACTATTAATGAAGAAGAAATTAAAGAAATCACTAGGAGATATTTTGCTCATTTATATACCAATAAATCTGACAATCTGAGCAAAATCCATGAATATTTGCAAAATAAAACATGAATTACCTAGATTTAACAGATCAGAAAACAGAATGCCTAAGTAATCCCCATCTTAGGAAAATTAATTGAACAAACTATTAATAAACTCCCTAGGAAAAAATTCCCAGGACCAGATGGATTCAAATTATTGAGTTCAAAATATTTAAAGAACAATTAATTTCAATATCATAAAAACTATGTTGAAAAATAAACAAAGAAGGAGCCCTGCCAAACTCCTTTTTTTCTCCCATGATCACAAATATGGTGCTGATATTTAAATTAGGAAGAGCTAAAACCTAGAAAATTAGAGACCAATTTTTCTAATGAATATTGAAGCAAAAATTTTGGACAAAATACTAACAAGGCAGTTACAGTGGTATATCACAAAGATTATATGCTACAATCAGATGGGATTTATACCAAGAATGCAGGATTGGTTAAATATTAGGGAAAACATCAACAAAATTGACTATATCAATAACAAAACAGAAATCCTTTGATTATTTCAATAGATTCTGAAAAAGCTTTTGACCAAATACAGAATCCATTCTTATTTAAAACACTAAAGAACAGAAGGATAAAGGGAATCATTCTTAAAATGATCAGCAATATCTATCCAAAACAATCAGGAAGCATTATTTGGAAGCCACTGAATAAGATTAAGTATAAAGCAAGGATGCCTATTATTACCACTATTATTAGCTAATAGCAAATAAGAGAAGAAAAAGAAATTGAAGGAATTAGAATAGGCAATGAGGAAACAAAACTATCACTCTTTGCAGATCATAAATTTCTATACTTATAGAACCCTAGATCATCAACTAAAGTTATTTGAAACAATTAACCATTTTATCAAAGTTGTAGGATATAAGTTAAATTTTCTTAAATCATTAGAATTTCTTTATGTGACCTACAAAGTCCAGCAACAAGAGATACAAAGAAAATTTTCTTTCAAAATAACTGTAAATAATATAAAATACTTAGGAATTTACCTGCCAAGACAGACCTAGGAATGATGAACACAATCACAAAACACTTTTCACCCAAAGTCAGATCCAAACAATTGAAAAAATATCCATTTCTCAGCATAGGCTGAGTCATGTATAATAAAGATGACAATTCTGCCTAAATTTATTTACTTATTCACTGCCATGCCAATCAGATCAACAAACAATTTGGTAGAGCTTGAAAAAAGTAAAAACAATTCAATTCATCTGAAAGAGTAAAAGGTCAAGAATAACAAGAGAATTGATGGAAAAAATATAAAAGAAGGTAGTCTAGCAATATTAGATCTCAAACTACATTAGAAAGCAAAAATCATCAAAATTGTCTGGTACTGGCTAAGAAAATAGAGTGGCGGAGCATTGGAACAGATTAGGATTTGGTAATAAGACATAGGAATCAATGACATAATAACCTCGTGTTTGATAAACCCAAAGACCCCAATTTTTGAGATAAGAACTCACTATTTAACAAAATCTGTAGGAAAACTGGAAAATAACAGTTCCCAAAGTTTGTATCCACTAACATCTCACATTGTATACCAAGATAAGCCAAAAATGTGGTATCATAAGAAAATTAGAAGAGCAAGGAATAATCTACTTATCAGCTCTATGGGGAAAAAAGTTTCATGACCAAACAAGAGATAGAGAGTATTCCAAAATGTAAAATGAATAATTTTGATTATATTAAATTGAAAAGCTTTTGTATAAACAAAGCCAGTGCAACCAAGGAAGGAAAGCAGAAAACTGGGATATAATCTTTACAGCAATTTTCTCTGATAAAAGCCTCATCTCTCAAATACATAGCAAACTGAGACAAATTTATAATAATACAAGTCATTCCCCAGTTGATAAATGGCTAAAGAATATGAACAGACAGATTTCATATAAAGAAATCAAAGTTATCTATAAGCATATGAAGAAGTGTTTTAAATAAATTTTAATTAGAGAAATGTGAATTTAAACAACTCTGTGATACTACCTCAAACCTATCAGATTGGTTAATATGACAAAAAAGGAAAGTGATTAATATTAGAAAGGATGTGAGAAAATTGGGACACTAATACAATGTTAGTGGAGTTGTGAATCAACCATCCTGGAGAGCAATTTGGAATTATGCCCAAAGAACAATGAAACTGTGCATACCCTTTGATCCAGCGATAACACTACTAAGTCTGTATTCCAAAGAGATCGTAAATATGGGAAAATATTTCTAGAGCCTTTCTTGTGGTGGCAAAATATTGGAAACTGAGGGAATGCTCATCAATTGGGAAATGACTTAACAAGCTGTGGTATATGAATATAATGGAATGCTATTGTGCAATAAGAAATGATGAATGGGCAGATTTCAGAAAAAAAAACTGGAATAATAATGCCAATTGATGCAAAGTGAAATGAGCAGAATCAGGAAAATAGTGTATACCATATCAGCAACATTGTGTGATGATCGTTTATGAATGATTCAGCTCTTCTCAGCAACACAATGAACCAAAACAAATACAAAGGACTCAAGAAGGAAAATACTATCCATATTCAAATAAAGAACTGATGGATGCTGAATGCAGAATGAAACATTTTTCCCACTTTATTCTTTCTTGTGTTTTTCTTTCCTTATGATCTATTTCTTTTTTTCACAACTGTGATAAACATGGAATTATATTTTACATGATAGCACATGTATAAAATTTATCAAACTGTCTACCATTTTTAGAAGTGGGAGATCAGGGAGAAAAATTTGGAACTCAAAATTTTGTAAAAATGAATGCTAAACAGGATGCTCTCAAAAATACCTAGAAAGTTCTCCATAAACTTTATAAAGTGAATCATACTGTGTACAAAGTAACAGCAATGTTCTGGGATGATCAGCTGTGAATGACTGCTATTTTCAGCAATACAATGATCCACAATTACTCTGATATTATGCCAACCCAGAGAAAAAGCTGATTGTGTCTGAATACAGATTGAAACATCAAAGAATAAATGCTAAAATTTTTCTTGACATGTAACTGAAGTAAAAAAAAATACTATTTAAAAACTAATGCATTAGTCTTTATTAAGCAAAATTATTTACTAATCAATATGGAATCAGATTAAATCCTTTTTGATACAGAGGAAAGAATACAGGATTTGACATTAAGAAACCCAGGATCAAAGACTGAATTTCTCAGGATCTTACAGTAACCTATGTGACTGTGGGCACTTTATTTCTCTGGGTATTAGTTTTCTGATTTGTAAAATAAGGTGATTGGATGGGATGTTCTGTGGAGTCCTTCTATCTTTAAATTCAGTACTCTTTTGTAAAGAGATGCAAGAAAAAAAATTCCTTCTTATAAATTTGTTTCATTGAAACGCACAAGACCCTATACCTTTTTTTTTTTAATGAAGATTTTCTGTGGTAAAAAGAAACAAAAATAGAACTTATTTAAAAAAATACAAAAATATTTTCTATTAAAGATTAGAAAACCTCACAATATAAATAGGCAAATTACTATTCTTTCTCCTCTGATTCCTAATAAAATGTGAACAGTTTTTGTTACATCTTGAATACTTGGGACTGGAGGTAGTGGTGGACAGATTACTTTTCAAAAGTGAAATGTTGAATACTGTTGTTTGCAATTGTTTCATGAGTACTTTTGTAAACTTTACTTAAAAAAGATGTTGGACTGCATGGCTCTTTGAGTTTCCTTCATTTGACCAAATCATATCTGATTCAAGGGGAATACTCTTAGTGAAATAACTAGGTAATAGAGTAGATAGGGTTTTGGACTTGGAAATAAGAAGACCTGGATTCAAAGGTGATTTTAAACACTAGCTCTGACCTTTTGTAGAGGACTGAAACTCTTGAGTCATTGTACTGAGGTCGGTTCAAGCACTTAAGGCTAATTACTGATTGGACAATACTCTATGGGCATATGCTTGGAAAATGGTCCTTCCCACTATCCTGTGCTGGCTCAATGATCGGTGTATACAGAGAATTGTAGGAGGGACTAGTGGGTGGAATAAGATGAGCCAGAATCACTTTTTTTTGCGGTAGACGAGGAAGAAGGTATTTAGGAGATTCTGCTTCCATCCTGTTCAATCCTGTGTCTAAAGACCAAGAATAAAGACTAAGGACTTTTGCTTATCCTGACTCCTGCTGATTCTGGAGTATCCTGGGTGCTAGTGTGGTCGCCACAACCTTTGGCAAGTCACTTAACCCTGTTTGCCTCAGTTTCTTTATTTGTACAATGGATTGGAGAAGAAAATGGCAAACTACTCCAGTATCTTTGCTAAGAAAACCCCAGAAGGGGTCATGGTGAATCAGATATAACTGAAAAGACTGAATAGCAACACCTTTAATAGAGCTCTGTTTTGCCAAGTTGTGGACACAAGTGGGAAATAGATCTGTGCCTGATAAAGCAATTAATCAATCTAATGACCTGTAGTAGAGCAGCAAGAACACTGCTTCTGGAGCCTAGAGAACCTTGGCTCAAATTCCCCTTTATCTTTATGATTTTTAAAAAAAATTTATTTATTTTGGTAAAGCAATTGGAGTTAAGTTACTTGCCCAGGATCATATAAATAGGAAGTGTTAAGCGTCTGAGGGTGGAATTGAAGTCATGTTTTCCTAAATCCAGGGCTAGTACTCTACCCACTGCATTATCTAGCTTCCCCCTACCTTTCTGATCTTAAGAGCAAGCAGTTACTTCAACTATAAAATAAAAGGGTTGCACTCAATCACCTTTGAAGTCCAGATAGTTTTATAAAAATAATTTATATTATTTATTTATATTTTATTATTATATTTTTATATAATATATTAATTTATATTACTGAGTGCTTATTATTTTGTAAAGACTTGAGTTATAGGTGCCATGGGACTAAGACACAATCCCTTCCCTCAAGGAGTTTAAAATCAAGTGGGACTTTGAGCTATGATCAACTTTTTCTTCTTTAAAAGTAAAATAATTTTACAGTACAAAGTCTGAGCTGGGGGAGGGGAGATATAGGAGCCAGAATATTACTGCCTCATCAAACTGATGCTAGAAATCAAATATTAATATTAAAACCCAATTTATTCTCTACCAAATGTATGGATTAAAGGATTGAAGTGGAGAAAAGCTACTTTAGAGATACAAGACTCCCATTTTATTTCCTAACTCTCAAGGCTCAAGCATTGGATATTCTCCAAGTCTCACACAATGAATCTTCTTCCAAGGTTGCCAAGAATGCTACATTCTCCCAAGTTTACAAATACCAGGTAGTTCTATACAGGAACAATTAAATTCTCCTGCTTTCCCATTACAAATTGTGTGTGTGTGTGTGTGTGTGTGTGCGTGTGTGTGTGTCTTGCGCATGTGTGTATATATGAATGTGTGTGTGTGTGTGTTGAGACAGAGCACAATAAATACTTTGCATGTCATTGTGTATTCTTTTCACAGAATTTCTCAACCTTGTCTTCTCCATTGACATATACAGGATAGAACAGTCTAAATTTGAATAGCAAATGTGGGTTTCCAGACCATGGTTTAGTGCTGTACCAGAATCCCCCAGTTCTCTGCTCTTACAAGGGCGTAACTTCAAACTCCTTGAAGTTGTACTAGTACATTCTTAGCCAGGAGCACCTCTCAGCCTTCAGTCTATTATTGCAGTGTCAGATAGCTCAGGATTTCACAGGCTCCCTTCAGCCAAAAAGTATTCAAGTCCTTGGCAGATAATGGCCTTACCAAGGAAGCCCCAGACCAAAACAAAAGCCTCCCACTGTGGAGTGGCTGAGGAGAAACCAATTGGAGCAGGATGAGATCATGTGTGCCTCTCATTCAAATCGGGCCTCTCATTCCCATTGCCCTATTCTCATAGCATTGAAATTTCCCAGCCACTGGCTTTTGAATAAAAGCAAGGAATTCCTTACAGAGCCTTGAACTGAGTAACATATCTGCTATTGGACAATGTTTTGATTTATAATGAAGATAAAGGATCTGAGAATAGTTAGTAAAGCATTTGAAATGTCATCAACATTCCTTTTCATTTTCCTTGTTTTTTTGAGTGATGATTATAACAAAGAATATTATTGTGAGGCTTTCTGGTTGTGGTGAAGGGTGCTTCCAAAGAGAGAACCTAGGGGGTTAATCTTAGCACCTTCTTTCTGGCAGACAAATATTCTCCCATGAACTTAAAAGTGGGGCCCCACAAAGTCATAAATGCTTCCCATGTTAGATCTTTCACAGTGTGGTTGATGGCTAAAGATCCAATTATTCTCAATTTCTGGATTAATTTCAAATCAGGCAGTTGGGACAAAAGTAAAGATTTTGAATTAACCATAAGATATAAAGATAGAAGGAATTTGGGAAGTCTTTTATCTACACCAGCTTTATTTTAATGATGAGGAAACTAAGGCCCAGAGAAGTTTAGTAACTTGGTAATTTATCTACAGTCAAGCAGGTAATAAATAACTGAGGCAGGCTTTGAAACAAGATCTACAAGCAGTCTGCATATTTATGTATAGTAAATTACTTTGTTGTTGCTGTTCAGTCATTCATGTCCAACTCTTCATGACCCCAATGTGGAGTTTTCTTGGCAAAAGTACTGGAGTGATTTGCCATTTCCTCCTTCAGCTCATTTTACAGATGAGGAAACTGAGGACAACAGAGTTAAGTGACTTGCTCAGGGTCACACCATGGGCCTGAGGTCAAATCTGAACTCACAAAGATGAGTCTTTCTGACTCCAGTTTTAATAGTAAATGATTATTACAGGACAAATTTAGTTTTGAGGGGAATTCTGCTGAATAAAAAACGGATACTTTCTGCTGAGATCAATTTAATCTTCATTATTATCATTTATTATTATTATTATTTAGTGTCCTTGATAGTTGATTTTTGATGTTCCTGGGGTCCCATAGTAAATAACATCCTCTGTCTTAACTTCCTTACTGAGTTCCACTTATTTGTGAGGTTTTCATCCCCCTAAGATACACTTGCGGAAATTTATAGATGAAGGAGCTCTGTCCAACATTAAACAGAGATTGACTACATAGAAAGCTGAAGTATTCCCCAAATGAGTGACCAATTGATTCAAGTCTTTTTAATTTAAATAAAATACACATTTTATTTAAATTTAGTAGACCTAGATTTTTTATATAACACAAATTCTTCTTGAAAATCTCTTTGAAAGGTGAAGTATGGAAGAAAAGGAACAAAGAAGTGTTTTGGGGAGGGAATAGGATGAGGAACAGTTACAAATACAAGGACAATGTAGAAAATACTATTAAAAAATCTGTCAGAATAAGCCCTTCTCATTCTGTCTCCCTTCCTCCCTTAAACAGTGTGCATATTTCAGAGCATATTTTAAAATCATGAAGACATACAAACTAGATCTGCTGTCTGGTCATTACTAGTTTCTTAACTTTGGCTAAATTTGCACAAGAAGTTCATGTGCAGCAAATTACAGTGTATTAGACAAAGAAAGGATAAAGTGACTGACTAGCATTAGACAACACTTTGAAGAATCTTATTGGAGTAGTCCTATGAATGCTATGTGTGCCTCATCAGTATTGGGGAGTGGATTCCGTAAGCAGGGCTGCTCAAGACTTTTGCTGCCACTTTAAATTCACTAAATCACAATTTGGTCTTTTTTTCATTTTAAGCAAACATTTCTTTCTAAATCTAGATTTAGGCAAAAGAAAATAGTTCTATTTCTCTCTCTTTCTCCTCAAGCTTAAATATAGAATTTAAAAAATCCTGTGCATTCCCTGCATCTTTCTGCTTCATTCACATCCACAACAAATCTGATCATTCTGAGGTGGTATTTTCCATAAACTACTCTGCTGAATGAAATTGAATGATAATTTTGGACACTGAAAAAGAAGTCAAAACTGACTAGCAATTTTTTGGTAGGAAACCATGATATCCCTTCTTAAATAAATCTTAAGACATCTGAATATGGCATGCAAATGATTTTTCTTCTTAGCTTTTACAACCACAACGAGGGCAAGGAAACTGAACTTTGTCCTTGCACACTAAAAATTATAGGCAATGGAGGGTACTTGGCAGTAGTCCATCAGTAGCTAGGGAAAAAAAACCCAGGCATATCACCTAGTTAACAAAAATAATTAGAATAGGAAGTTATCATCTGACTTGAAGCTGAAAACTTCTTGAATGTGTGCCTTCCCCAATTAGAACGTGAGTTCCTTGAGAAAGGAGATAGCTTGCTTTTCTATTTCTATCTCCAGTGCTTAATATATAATAAGAAGTTAATATTTTTATAGCATTTCTTTCTCCTGTAGGTGAGCTCCTCTCATGCTTATGGCTGGTTTTTCTTGCATTGCATATCATCTATGTTTCATGCCACTTCTGCAGGACACACAGCTGCCTAATTGTGGCTCTGAAACCATAAAGACTCAAGAAAGGTGTGATTTTATTGAACTGTCTCACACTGTACAGATATATTTTCAATCTCTTCTTTTTCTTGTTAAGTGCAGAAATTTTATTAATGCAAAGTAAAGGTCAAACTGGGGGCTATAGAATTTCATCTCTTTATTCTGTCAATATATTCCCCATCTTCAATATTATCTGTATTGTACAATAAAATTAAATATTAAGTTTAAAATTTATGATAGAATGAAGGAACTGAAAACCAAATCAAAAAAGGAGCTAAGGCAACCAGTTGAAGAAAAACACGAGTTAACATTTAAAATAAAATTCTGTTAGCCAATCTGCCTACACAACTTTTAATATATCTACTCTGTTAGTTAAAGGCATATAAATATATGTATATACATATATGTATATATAATATGTACACATACATAAACATATATATACATACATAATATGTGGCTAAATAGACTGTGAAAACCTTTTTAGGAATCTACTTTTGTTGCTTCTCTGTTACTTAATTTTTAGTCATACTTTAAAAAGTATAATCAATGAATTAATGCTGTTTAGGTCAGTGCTATATTGTAATTTCATTTAGGTGAAAACTTCATACTTAATTAATATTTGATTATTTGTTTTAATGGTTGATAGAGCTGGTCTTGAAGTCAAGAAAAGCTAAGTTCATGTCTCATCTCTGTATATAAATATATATATATATGCACACATGTATGTATGCATGTATGTCTTGTACATACATATGCAGGTGCATGTATATACATATAATTTTTGTGTGTGCGCACATTCATATATTGGGCAAATCATTTCAACTCTTGATGTTCTTAGCAACTGTCTTAAGAAGCTAAGTTCCAGAAAAGATGTTGCCTGATAATCTGCATTAGTAGAAGTTTCCTTACATGGGAATTCTCTCTACTAATGAAATTGCAGGACTAGTCTCTAGTGCTAACTCATATGTAATAAAGTTTTAATGAAGTAATATGTTAGGAAAATAGAAATTCTTATTAATACCCAGATGTTATTTTTTATTTTCACCCCTATGATTGAAATGGGGTTGGACTACTGGATAGAAAAAAATAGGTAACTATATACTTTATATGATGTGAGGGGTACTAGAAGGTGCCTAGATCCTAAATACTTGTCTTACTTTTTCATATTATCTTAAATTCTACTACTGAAACTTTTTTTTTTGGATCAATAAGCATTGTCTTTTTAAAGAGCAAATACCTTATGGGAAAGTGAAAACATCACTTTAATGTGAATTACAATCATAAATCCTTGGAAATCTCCTAGTCCAACCACCTCATTTTATAATTGAGGAAACTGAGGTTGAGAGGTTAATTAACCCAGTTTGATTTCTGCCTAAGAACTAGGGGAAAATGGAATTCTGAGGTAACATGATTTTTGATAAGCAAGGGACATCAAAAGGAAATGATAATTTTGGAGTAAAAGGATATCACAGGAAGGGAATAACAAGGTGAAGATTTGAGAGCAATTATCAGGTACCTTGAAGGGACTGTGCATATGGATAGAAGGAGTGAGAAGGTATTAATAAGTATATAAGATATTCAGAAAGAGAAGATGGAAGAGCATGATTAATCTTACTGTTAATCATAGTATATATATATGGAAATTTTAGGAAACTAGATTAATTTCAAATACCCTGAAGTTGGCTTATTTGTTATTTCTTTTATTTTTCCTAGAAAATGATCAAAGAAAAAATCTTTAAACTCCTCTTTAGGTACTAGGTTCTGATCAATTGAGGTTTTATTACAGTACATCCTCGATAGGATGTGGTAACAATTGGAAAGTTATTTTAAAATTTGAATGTATTTTACAGCAGCAGTTCATACATAAAGGGCAGCTCTGACCAGGTCACCTTCCTATTCAATAAATACTAGTGTTCTGATCTCCAGAATCAAATACAGAATCATTCTTGGCATTCAAAGACCTTCATAACTTGTTTCCTACCTTTCCACTCTTTTTACACCTTAGGCCTTCCTCCTTCCCTACATACCCTGAGATCCAATGACAATGACTTCCTTCCCATTTCTGTACTAGACATTCAATCTCCAGATTCTGGGCATTTTTCCAAGCTTGTAATATTCACCTAATTTTCACTTCCTGACTTTCTTCAACTTCCAGCTAAAAATTTTTTTCTTTGCAAGAAACCTTTCCTGATCCTTCTTAATACTAGTTCTCTCTAATGATTCTAATGATTCTCTCCCATTTATCCTCTATGTATCTTTTTATACAAGTTATTTTCATGTTGTTTCCCTTATTAGACTGTGAGCTCCTTTAGAGCTGTTTTTTTTTTTTTTTTTTTTTTTGCTTTCTTTATATTCTCAGCACTTAGCACAGTACCTAGCACATAGAAGGCACTTATTCAATGTTTATTGAATGATACAACTACTATACATTCATTCATTTGTATTGTCACAGGAAATAAATGAATTGTTCATGGCAGCTGGTATTCTGATTAACTCTATTTACCTTAGGAAATGATTTGAAAAAAAAAAAGAAGTTAAATATGGAGCAGTGACTTCTTGTTGTTGCCAGCTTTCAAACACAAAATGCCTTAAATATATATCTAGTGATCTATTTACTTGATACATATGTGTAGCTCATGCACTGGAAACACTTTTTGGTGAAGTCTTATACTAAAATGGAATTTTGTCTTTTACAGAATATTAGAAATGCATTGAAAAAATAATCCTCAAGAAACAAAATAAAAAACACAAAACAAAACAAAACAAAATAAAAACCCTGTCCTAGTTTTTGATTTGAATCAACCCTGTACCAAGAACCTAAGAGAAATCCTTTTTTGGGGCTGCCTTAGAAAATGGGAATTCTGGGTCCCTCAAAACTCAAAGTTGATTCACAAAGGTGCAATAGGCACTTCATAGTCATTTACCAACAAATTCCATTTTTCAAAAGTCAATTCAGCATATCCCTCACATTGAATTCTTTGGGAATAAATCACATCACATTTTTTAAGGTACACATAAAATTAAAAATTATTTTTAAGTGCTTTTTTCACCACCATGACATTTTACATTGAGTCTTAAGGCTCAAAAATGAGAGTTCAGTGTGCCTTATAAAAGCTTATAAACCTATGCTTGTTTTCTAACAGTGCTTTTATCTTCATTCTCAACTTGGGATAGAATTTCAGCTGTATAGACCTTGCTTTTTAGACACCCTGGGAAATGGACAGAAATGACCCAAAGGCTACCTGCTATATGACCCTGTTTCATTCTGTTTTTTGTCTCCTCTGTGTCATGAGTTCATGTTACACAACGTCCTCTCCCTTGAGCTCAGTTGTGCATGATGGGAAGTGACCCTAGCAAGTGAGTCTTTTTCCTGGCACGTACATACATTTTCAAACTCTGAAAGTCTAGATTTCCATTGGGGTCAGAGAAAGAAAATTTAACTTGTATTTTTCTGGAGGAAAAAAACAAAACAAAACAAAACATGCTTCCATGAGTCTGACAACATTTTTCCTTCATTTCTGAAGCACTTTTGAATAGGCTGTCCTTTCTATTCAAAACACTTTGTAATCTTAAATTCAATTACTCAGCAAAAACGAGTAATTGTTTTAAAATATTTCCTGATATTTTACAAATATAAATTTATCATCATCATTTGGGATCATTATTGATCTGTTTTTTTTCTGAGTGATTAATTCCTTAATGGAACAAAGGCATGTGACCATGTAGATGATAATTATATGGAGAATTTTTCTGGTCACAAATTTGAAGCAAGCCTGAGGACAGATAATTGAACAACTGCTGTTTTCTTCCTCTGGTATGGAATTTCATTTTTCCATCTTCTTCTTTAATGGTCTTTTGAAGAATCCAATCTGCAAAGAAAACATAAAATAGAAATACAATTTGCTATCAAGATTGGAAAATAAAAGTTAATAATAATATAAATATAATAATTACATTGTTATTATAATTGATAACATTTTGATTATATAAGTGTATTAGCATTATCATTATTAAGGCAGAATGGCATCCTAAATAGGGAACTGAAAAACAGCCACATTTCAAAAAAAAGGGAAAATTTGATAAATGAAAACTCCTTAACTATACTTACAATAGCCCTAGGTCTTTGGTGATAAAATCAGCAAACTCTTTCAAACCTTTGAAAGGTGCATCTGTCTCAGGATAGTTCTGGGTACTAACCCAGAAAGAAAACTGGGATGATGGATGGATTTTGTTTTTGGTTTTGTTTTTTAATGGGTAAAGAGTGGAAATTATAAATCCTTACAAAGGTGATGGAAAAGTAATCCAGAATTTTCTGTCCCATAAATATCCTCTGAGAAGTATTTCTTCTCGCACATACTATCTGTGTCTCTTGGGCAAGTCACTTAACTTCTAGGGCCATAGGCAACTCTTTAAGACTATAAATAACAGAGCAAATTGGGCAGCTAAATAGCACAATGGATAGAATGAGTGCCAGGCCTGGAGTCAAGAAGACTCATCTTTCTGAGTTCAAATCTGTCCTCAAACATTTAGTAGACCTTAGGCAAGTCACTTAATGCTACTTGCCTCAGTTTCCCATTTATAAAATGGACTGGAGAAGGAAATGGCAAATCATTCCAGTATCTTTGCCAAGAAAACTCCAAATGAGGTCATAAAGAGTCCAACATGATTGAAAAAAATTACTCAACAACAACAAGCAGAGCAAATGCTGACCAAGGGTTTTTCCTCACAGGAAGTTCCTTAGCTATGAATGAGATCACAGGCTTTAGTTGTTTATTGGAAATTTTCGGTATAGTAATTCACAAAAGGTTATTTATCTTTTGTACTACGTGTCAATGTACTTGCAACATCTTTCAAATTCCTGCCATACTTAGAAAATTTTGGTTGGTCAAAGATATTTTTCTACCAGCAAAATGACAAAATAAGCCTTGTACTAACATGGATAAATGTTTTGTAAGGCACTCCCCATGACTATAGTTTCTCCTCCCTTTCCATTATCCTTTTTCTTAAAGTGGAAGATAAACTTCCTAGCAACTATCTGATGGGCAGAAGACAAATTGAAGTAAGGGTATGCTAGCCAGCTCTAACAACAGCCAGGATGGGTGGAAATTGCTAAGCACCTAAATCACTTTTTTTGATGTCAGATATTCCTTAGTTACACTAATAAATAGCAACTAGTTAGTAGGCAGCAAGCAGAGAATTTGAATCCTGCCTCAGATATATACTAGTAATGTGACTCTGGATAAATCAACTCCCTCAAACTCGGTTTCTTCATCTATAAGATTGTTGTGAGGAGACAACATATAGACAAACATGCCATGTAGATACTAGATATTATTATCTCCTTGCCTATACATAAATCCAAGTGTTTAGGACAGGCAGTTTCAGGAGATTCAATCCCTCTGGTAGCTCCTGGCTTATGGAGTTCTCTCCAGACCTGAGTCAACTATATAGGCTTAGGTATAGTCTGAGCTACTAGGAAGCTACTAGCATCCCCTGGGGAACAGAGGTAATAATTATGGGACACAGAAAATTCTGCAATAATTTTTACCATCTTTGTGAGAATATTTAAATTTTTCCTAATCTCTCAACAAATCCCAGACTCCATCTCTGAGTCATCTGTGGGTAGGGGCCAGAATTAACTTTTTTGCTATGATGTGAACATGCTTGTCAAGCTATATAACATTCCTAAAGCCTTTGGTGGTTTAATCAACACCATAAACTAGCTATCTGGGCATTACAGATACAGAATTTCTATTTGTCAAATTTTCTCCTTTTTAATGAAGTTTTTTGTTAAAAATGTGACTCTACAAAAATCATTGTACAAAGTTCTCCTATTAATAATTATATTTCAAATAGAACTGGACAAGTGCCAATTTCCATTTTATTAAATCAATTAATTACTCAACAAACATTTTTTAAGCTAAATGAATCTGACTCAGTTGTAACTAGTGAGGGACAGTAAGGGCTAGATATGCCTTAAGGTGGAAGCAACATCCTAAGGGAGTTTAAGGGGTGTGCCTCCCCTGGCAGCTGTCATCCCCCCATCTTTCTTTCTAGGTCTCTTTTCAGCCATTTCCAATTTGATTGCATGTAGGCACATGTTAAGATGCCTGATGTTTTTGGAATCTAATCCCTTCTGCACCTGGCTTTGAGAAGAATTTCTGGAACATGTAGTTAGAACATATAGTTAGAAAGAGCAGTTTAGTATCTTCCTTCTTACTCCTTCCCCCCACAAATATTTGTCCCTGAGTCACTGTGAAATCCATCTCCACTTTTCCACACCCAGCACCAACATTTGGATTCTAGCAAAAGAGTCTTGGGCCTAGTAAGCTCCAAGGTGAAACACTAAGAATGTATTTTCCTCTATCAATTAAAAGTTTCAGTCTCAACAATCTTTTGGGTTTGGTTGCTGCTAAAAAATTTTAACAATTATTTATTTTAAAAAGTGTGTGTGTGTGTCTAATATACACATACACCTAAGTTTTTTTTTACAAATTTACATTTATTTTATATATTTATATATATATGTATATATGCTCACATTTTTTAAAGTTTAAACTGCTTTATTACATTTTATTAAGTCTAGATAATCAACAAAATAATTAATCAAGCAAGCCCTGATTTATAGCATTTGACAATTTTCAAGGTGTAATTATTCACACTGAAAATTTAACACTCTACTTGTGAAAACTGAACTGATTCTAACACGCTCTAATTTACCATACACTATACATTGATGTATCACATGGTCCAGTAAGATAGTATTTGTATCATGACCTCAGAGAAGTTAGATGGTAAATAATCTTCATTTTATTTTTGGCTTTTCCGGATCGGACAATGTGATGTAGCTGAAAAGACACCCTCTTTGGTGTTAGGGATTTGGATTCAAATTCTACCTGTGTTACTTAGTTTCTCTGAAATTTGGTTTCCTCCAGAATCAAATAAAGGAATCGGGCTATAAGATCTTGAATATACCTTTCAACTCTAAAGTCAATAATGCTATGATCTCAATGTAAGGTCATAAAGCAGGTTTTCCTCAGATTGTGAGGCTCTCCTTGCATTCTTCATTCTCTTCCACTGTCTTCCCCGCCCCCCCTCTCCCAGGTGACTTGAAATTCTTTTCCCTTTGACCTCTGACAAAAAGTATTCTTCCTTCTGTCAAAACTTGTTTTCAGAAATGAAATCATTCTGGAACAGTGCAAATGATTGAAAAGATTATAGGTAAAATATTCTCCCAGAAGGATTTGCATGTTTATAGAGAGCATGGCTTTATGTTAAAAGAATGTATAATCTGGATGGATTTCAGGACTATTAAGCACCTACTATGTGTCAGGCACTGTACTAGGCTCTGAGGATAAATACCAAAGAAAAAAGGCAAAGGCAGTTTCTGCCCTAAAGGAATCCACCATCCAGCTGTTGTTACTGTTATTATTGAAGTACTTCAAAGAAAAAATTTTTGAGAAAGTAAGGAGGTCTTTTGGGGTATGGGGTACCTTGACTGAACTTATTATTCAGCATGGTATTAATCCCATGTTAATTTCATTCTGGAGGGAAACTCTTGCTGGGACAATGAAACTCCATGAATGCTCCATCTCCACAGGACTTTTAGAAATTGGTTACAATCACGAGAATTACAACAGGTCTGGTTGAATTTCTGCTTTAGAGAAATTTGGAACCTGGAGAGTCAAAGATTGGTTCTAAAAGATTTGTTCTACTCCTGGATGAATGTTATAGGCTATGATGGCCATAGATTAGTACAGATCACTTGAACTTGCTCCAGACTAAGCCCACATGTCATTGAGGCCCCAAGATTCAACAAGTATGGGTGAGGGCAGGGTCCACCTGGCATGAAGACTAAGAATAATTATCTGGTTACTCTGTCTTTTATCATACCATTTCCTTCTTGAACACAGACAAATCCTTACTCAAAATGAAAGGTAGAAATCTGGAAGGGACTTTAAAAGTCATTTAGTGTAACAATTATCTTTCAGATTGAGGAAATTGTGAGCAAGGAAACACTGGCAGTGAATGCTAGACCTAAGATATAAACCCAGTATCCCGGGTACTAATATAGCTCTATTTAACTTAATTCTGCATCTCTGATATGTTAGCATGCCCTTTATGGAGGCAGTTAGGAAACATCTGAAGAACTCATCATATGCATTCAACAGGATATCTTATAAGAGACTGAGCATTCTTAGCAGCACATTGTATTTTTGTACCTGGGATCATTTTGCCTCATGAGTAGCAGACCATGTTATGAATGGTCACACTCAAATAAATATACTACCTCAGTCCTCAGTTTAAGTTATACAAACCTACTGGAACAAGCTTGTAAGCTTAACCTGAAATTAAGTCCTCTCACACTAACAGTAAACCAGGATTTGTGCACCACACTGTGGCTGATGGAGGTATTACAGAAAATCTATTAAAATAACATTTCTGATAAGAAGAGGTGACCAAAAAAAAAAAAAAAAAAAAAAAAAATTAGTCCCTGGCGTTTGTTGGAGAAAGATCAGAAATTGCATCTAATTGCTGCATCGTTTTGGAGATCCTTTTCCTTCTTTCCTACCACTTCCAAAAAGGAAGCTGTGTACCACATGAAAAATAACTTGAGTTGGAAGGGACATAGAATATTCTTTTAGAAAAACAGTAACATACCATAGACTTCCAGAATTTCAGACTGAGAATCAACCTCAGAGACTCTCTCATAATGGGGGGGGGGGAATCATAAAATAGTTACATAAACTTGGCTTTTTAAAAAAGCACATAGATTGGTAACTCTCAACATAGTTGGCTTCCTTTTTTTTTTTTTTTCTTTTTTTAAAAACATTTTTCTGAAAAAGATTCCATAGTTTTCACTAGTGCTGTCAAACTCAGATAGTAACTGGATCTCATAAAACCATGCATAAGAATTCCTGTGGCAATATATTGACTTAGAAAGCCACATATTATCATTAATTATTTTTTATTTATTTTGTTAAATATTTCTCAATTATATTTTAATCTGCTTCAGGTTCTACTTGGAAGTTGATGGCCTGTGAACACTGCCTCTTTGATTTATCTGGTCTTCTCCAGACTACCAAAAGGATTCATCGCCCTATAAAAAACATTGAAAAATTCATCTCTAGATATTAATATTTGGTGTTGCCAACTCAAACTTCTGATTCATATTGAGCTTGATTTTCCTAAAAGTCCAAGATCCTTTTGATCAGTTTTATTATTATTAAATATAGTGACATCTTCTTGGCAATGTGTGTTCTAGAATAAAAAGATGATGTAATTGGTTTAATTATTGGGAGAGTGCCTAAATTAGCTAGTACCAATAATCTATATTTTTTGCTTATTGTTGTATTTTCATTATTTTAAGAAGTAAAATATGAGGTAAAATGAATTTGAAATAGAGAAGCCCTATGATAAAGAGAAAAGAGCCAGAAAAATCTGAATTCAAATTGAGTCACAACCTCTAGATGATATAGATTATCAGATTATTTTAGATTATCATTTACAGATGTGAAGAGCTGCTTTGGTAAAAGGAGTTTCATTTGGGAATTCTCTCTATCAGTGAAATCACTTGTCTCTGTTCCTATCCATTTCTTACTGTTTTATTTGTTGTTGTTCAGTTCTTTCATTTCTGTCTGATACTTCAATTGGGATTTTGTTGGCAAAGATACTAGAGTAGTTTGCCATTTCCTTCTCTAGCTCATTTTACAGATGAGGAAACTGAGGCAAACAGGGTTAAGTGACTCCTTCAAAGTTCCACAGATAGTAAGTTTATGAGGCCAGATTTGAACTCAAGAAGAGGAATTTTCCTGACTCTAGGCCTAGCTCTCAATGCACAACACCCTTTAATATTCTCTGCAGTCTATAAACCAATATAGTATAATTTTCAGTAGATTTCTATTCATGCTTTACTTACTAAACCCAAAGATCTTAATTCTCCTCTATTATGCTAGTAGTATGACTCAAAGAAATGTGCACTTTCACTATAATGGAGTCCTAGGTGTGAAAAACCAGATTTATACAAAAGATTAATTAGGGGCTATAAAGTGACACAATTAGATTTTGTGAAATAGGATGTCTCCTTGGATCTTGATTCATTCACAAAAATTCCATTTACAAACAGATTTTCAGGAATTTATGTCTTCTGATTAAGGTAAGTTATAGAGATGTATGTATATGCATATATATATATATACATATAAATATAATACTAGTATATACCCACACAGAAGCAAAACAAGATCAGATTTTGAAGAAACATATAATGATCCCCAATTAACACAGGATATTCCCTAACCACCTATCTGTTGGCAATGATTTCTTCAACTATAACAGAAAAATAAGAGGAAAGGGCACTCATACCTTCCATAATGCTAATATAAGGAGCATCAATAGCAGGAATCCTGCGAAAGCACTCAGAAGGATCACCCACAATGGCACTTGACCAGGTAGAAGATCTTTTGATATCTGAATAGCCAGCTGAAATAGTAAAGATAGACAGTCAAAAGCATGAAATGTCTTTTAAAGTCATCAAAAGAGAAATTATATACTATAAAAGGTATAGCGACTTTTAACAATGCTATTATTCTTATATAACAATGTTATTGGGTAACAATATACTTGATAATGTTAACAATGTAATTATTCTAAACTGTATACAGAGTATTTCAAGTATTTAATTATATATTACAAAGTTTAACCTATTTCCATATTCCCAAATTTTTAACATAAAATCTACTTTTTTTTTTTTTTGGTCACACAACTAGTATTAGAGTCTGAGACTAAATTTCAACTATGATCCCCTTGACTCCAGGGCCAATGCTCTACTTAGTTTGCCACCCAGTTGCCCCCAAAATCTACTCTCAATAAAAAGATATTTGTAGCACAACAAATAGAGTGCTAGACTTGGAGCCAGGAAGACCTGGGTTCAAATCTTGTCTCTAACCAGCTCTTTAATCTTGAACAACTCATTTAACCTTTCTGAGAACATACTTAAAATGGGGATGATATCTGTATTATATTATTTGTATCAAAGATATAGATAATATCTCTATGATGTATTATTATATCTGGGTTACTGGATAATTGTGGGAATCAAATGATACAATGAATGAAAAGCAATTTGTAAATTTTAAGCATGATATAAATGGTGATAATTTTAACATAGACAACTTGGTAGCATAGCGGCTAGGGTGCTGGCCCTAAAGTCAGAAAGATTCTTCCTCTTGAGTTCAAATCTGCCCTAGACCCTTACTAGCTGTTTGATCCTAGGCAAATCACTTAATGCCTGTTTGCCACAGTTTCTTCATCTGTAAAATGATTTGGAGAAGGAAATGGCAAATTACTCCAATATCTTTGCCAAGAAAACTCAAAAATGAGGTCACAAGGAGTTGGACACAAATGAAATGACTGAACACAGGAGATTATTCATAATTTCATCTTCCATAGTATTAATATGCAGCACACTTCAAGTAACAACTATGCAAGGGGTATTTCAGTTAAATGGCTTTTTGCTAAGTGGTAAGTTTTGTTGTAAACTTTGTCATTGGAAAAAATCAAGAATAGAGAACATAAATGAATGGGATATTAAAGCTGGAAGAAACCTTAGAGATTCAATTTTAAAATTTTTAATATTTTAACTAAATATTATATTTTTAATATGCAAGTCAGGATATATACTGGTCTTTAGCATACGTTTACTTGTCCAGAGCCACTTAGCTGATAAATGGCAAAGCTGGAACTAGAACCTGCCTCTTTCCAATCCAAAATTTAAAAAAAAATGAAAAAAAAATTCCTATTACTATTTATTTTTCATGTTGAACATGGCTGCATTATTCTTTGATAATAAGGACTCCATGAGATCAGAGCTGACCTTCCAAAACTATGAAGTGAACAGATTTGTTTTTTTTTTTTCTTTCCTTTCCTCCTCTGATGTCAGCCACTTCCCAACTCCTTCTATGGTAGAAGCCATCAGAAAAGCCCCTACTCACATTTTTCCATTCTATCAGTTTTTCCTTCTCTTATTAACAAGTGGCTTTCCTATCTCACATTTTAGAGCCCTAGAGATAATTGAAACTGGAGCCAACTTGGTAATGAGCATTAATTGAGAATCAGAAGAAGCTGGTGCATTTTATCTTTGACAGTGTTTGTGATAGAGGTAAATTTAATTAATTTCTTAAGGTGCCAGTTAACTTAATTGTAAACTGAAAGGGTGGGAATGTAGAGATATGATCCTAAGTTAGTCCATAACAGTTGTTAATGACTTGTTCAGTCACTTCAGACTCTTTGTGACTCATGTGGAGTTTTACAGATGAGGAAAAAGAGGCAAATGGATTTAAGTGATTTGTTCAGGGTCACACAGCTAGAAAGCTTCTGAGGTAGGATTTGAATCATTGTGTTACTGAAAGCAAGTCCAATGTGCTGGAAATATAGAGACTGAGGAGCCAATGTTCAAGGAATGGGGCATGGTGAGGAGCAAATAAAGGATGTATCAATCAATGATCATTTATTGAATGAGTTGATTATATTCTTACCACTGTGCACTAGAAAACAAAAGTTTACATCCTATTACATAAACAAAACTACATGATATACTGGGATCAGGCACTAGGGATTGTGAGAGGACTGCTGTTATTGTCATTGTTATTTTTCAGTTGGGTCTGAATCTTTGTGACTCCACTCGATGTTTTATTGGCAAAGATATTGGAATGGTTTGCCATTTCCTTTTCCTGCTCATTTTACAAATAAGGAAACTGAGGCAAAAAAAGTTAAGTGAATTGATCAGGGTCACACAGCTAGTAAGTATCTGAGGCCAGATTGGAACTCAAGAAAATGAATCTTTCTTACCCCAGGCCCAACAATCTATCTACTGTACCACCTAGCTACCTTTGTTAATGACTGGTAATGACATTACTTCTCTTTTGATTGTATCATTTTATGTATTTATTTTTATTTTATTATTTATTTATTTTTACTGAGGCAATTGAGGTTATGTGACTTGCCCAGGATTACACAGCTAGGAAGTGTTAAATGTCTGAGGTCAAATTTGAACTCATATCTTTCTGACTTCAGGGCTGGTGCTCTATCCTTTTCACCACCTAGCTGACCCTATATCATTTTATTTTAATGAGGGCTTTCCTTCCTCCCTCCCTCCCTCCTTCCTTTTCTCCTTCTTTCTCCCTTCACTCCCTCTTCCTTTCCTCTTCCCCCTCTCTCCCCTTCCTCTTTCCTTTTCCTCCCTCCTCCTTTCCTCTTTTCCTTCCTCCCTCTGTCTATGTCTCTCTCTGTCTCTCTTTTTTTCTCTTTGTTTCTTCTTTCTTTCTTCTTTCCTTCCTTCCTTCTCTTTCTTTCTTCCTTTTCCACTTTCTTTTTTCTTCTTTCTATCCTTTTCTTTCTTTCTTTTTCTTTCTTTCTTTCTTTCTTTTAAGGATGAACATTGGATTTATACCAAGCTGGTAGGGGATTTGTGTAGGGGGTGCTGATCAATGTCTCTCTTCTTACAGTGTGTATATTAGTGATGTCAAACTCAAATAGAGATAGGGGCCTCTAAGTTATGCATAAGGATGGGCCACATAGTGACTTAGAAAACCACATATTAACATTATTGACATCAGGGCTTCTTAAACTTTTCCCACTCATGACCCCTTTTCACTCAAGAAATTTTTACATAATTCTAACTATTTATAAAGTTATAAATTTTTATAAATATTTATAAAGTTATTAAAAATTTATAAAGTGGGTATACAACTAAAACATTTATTGATAATAAATTATAATTTCATGACTTCTACATTCAGTGGCTTTATGTGGTATCATGACCAACAGTTTAAGAAGCTTTGATCAACAATGATTTATTTATTTATTTTATTAAATATTTCCCAATAATATTTTAATCTTGTTCAGGCTGTTCTCATGTGTGTTGCATCAGGGTGTTTGATGCCTCTCATACAGACTACTGCATATATGGAATCATATTACTGATTAAAGTAGGCAGGTTCTGTAGGCAGAAAAATATGATTTTACAGGAGAGGAAATTTAAGCTGAGATAAAAGAAGTGGTAACTTGTTGGGAGGGACCTTAGAATTCATAATATTCAAACCCTATCAGTTCTCAGATTTAAAAAAAATGAGGCCTTGAGAGTTTAAATAATTTGTTTGAAATCACACTGGTAGCAAGTGGCAAGGCTGGGATTCAAACCTGTGCTTTGAAACATTCTCCAACTATGAATTGAGCAATGTTTTTATTGAACCTCATTACCACCCAGGGGCATGTGAATGTTGTATTAGAACTGTTATTGGTATCCAGGTTTCCTGGACATTTCTCCTTTCCCCCTGTTATAATTCTTGTAAGCGATATTTTTTTTCTTTGCAGTATCCATCAAGCTTCCCTTTAAAGGTATCCACTGATGGCAGATTCGGTGATTCTGAAAAAGTCCTGTTTTTGGAAAATGTTAATTCTTAGGGAGTTTTTTCTTCTTCTTTTAAAAAATATTTAATATTTGAATTTAATTAATATTAAATAAATTAATAAGATTAATATTAATTTAATATTAAATATTTAAATAATACATTTAATACAATGTATTGAAATTTGTCTTCTTATAGCTTGTCTCCTTTAGCCTTGCTCTCCAGGACAAAAAATAACAAATATAAGCTCTTTTCCTCAAGGCAAACCTTTAAATATAAACTATGTTTGCCAGTGTTATCACTTAGACCTGGGTTCAGATTCTACTGCTGATGCTTATCACCTATTTGATTTGGGGCAAATCAACCTCCTAAACCTCAGTTTTCTTATCTATAAAAGGAAGGAATTGAATTTAATTGCTCCTGAGATCCCTTTAAATTCCACATCCATAGTCCTATAATCCCCATCTAAACAGTTCTTAAAAACCATATGCATATCTTTATATACATATATAAATGCATACATATGCATTTATAAACAGTATGTTTTTCAGAGTTGTTCTTCAGATGTCAATTGCAGTTCCAAATGTCTTTTAAGAATAGATAATTCTGGGGCAGCTAAGTGGCACAATAGATAAAGTTCAGGTTCTGGAGTCAGGAGGATCTGAGTTCAAGTTTGGCCTCAGATACTTGCCCCTTTCCTGCTTTGTGACCCTGGACAAGTCACTTAATCCCAATTGCCTTGCCAGAAAAATAAAGATAAAAAGAATGAGTAATTCCAAATGTATCATTAATAATCAATGTGAATAGTAAAAACATAATTTTATTTCAATTTTGAGTAGCTATAAAGACAAATAGTAAACCCAGCATGTTAATAGATTTAATAGGATTGTGGTTCAGGAAATTAATTTGACTAAGGTCAGAGGTTAACAGGTAAATTGCATGGTTGTACCGGTTTACATACTATACCTCAGAACCAGACTAAAATCATAGCTAGACTAATGAATTTCATTTTTTAAGGGGAGGAGAAAAATAACAGAAACTTAGACATTACTTTTTTCCATTATTCAGGTGTGATATCTAATTATCACATCATAAAGCAGAGTGAGACCTAGAATATTTTCGGAATTGGTACTTCCTTACCTCTCTTTTCTGATTACTACTACTTAATATCAATGATGAGTTTTCACTATGAAGTTCTGCCTTTATTGTAAGATTCAAACTGGAAAAACTTGCCTGCAAAGAAAATAGGAGTTTTTCTGTTAGCATTTGTTGCAATCATATTAAATCTAAGTCGCATTTAAGTAATAACCTTCATATTTAAGTGTGGTAGCTTTCATTCCTTGTTTTTTTCCTCTTTTGGGTTACTGATATTTAACTCCCCTCAAAAAAAAAAAATAAACAGGACTTGAAAAGAAATAAAGAAAAAATTTAGAAAATAACCTTGATTAGAATTATCTTTGGAAAAAAGAAACCCAGTTTTTCAGTAAATAGTAGAATTCTTTAGGATAAAAACTTTATCTAATAAGGTGAAGAAATGTATTGAGCTCCATGAAGTCAAAGACTAAACATCTCAATTTTTCATTTTGTATTTCCAGTACTTAACAGAATGACTGACCCATAATAGAGTCTTAATATATAATTAATGATTGATTGAGAATAGAACTTGTTATCATCCACATCTGGCTGTAACAAAAATCAAATAATATCCACCAAATAGATGCTGAAAAAAAAACTGATATTTCACAGTGATTTGGCAACATGGGTTTTAGCTTTAATATTATTAGCAATTTCAGTACTTTAAAGGGTCCATAGTTTGACCTCTCTGAATGGTTCTTCCACTGATGCAGATAGTAACCTCTATCAACTTTAGTATAAGGACTTTGTAAATTTCTATAGTGGGAAATATTATTGGGTGATGACCAAATCCTATTGTTTATCTTCCTTTCCGCTTAGCTAGACTGGTTCTTGAATAAGAGAAACACAGGCTTGCTCAGGAATCTTTAAATTTGGAAGAAATTGCCAAAGTGTAGAGATTACTGGAATAACCTTCAAAATCCTAAAATTGTCTCCATGACAGGTGGAATGGGATTTAAGCAAAGATGTTCAACGATATCAAATAGAAGTTTCACTATGTATCAATTGTTTATCTTTGATCTAGCTTTTAAAATCTTGTGGCATTGTTAAACTAGAATAGATTGTTATTTTCAAAGACAGAAGGAAGAAAAAGAAATTAACAAATACTCAGAGAAAACAAAAAAAGATTTAGAAGGGAAGATGAATAAGTAAAAAGTTGTTACTAACTTATTAAATTTAATATACAATTAAAAACTATCCATAGTGGGAGCTCACAATTTCATATATAATCCTCTCTTTGTTCTTTTTTGTGTCTTCAAGTGTTTGTACTTCTAAATGGCTGAATTTGTAATAAGGCAGAAAATTAAAAAAATAAAATGAGTTTGGACTAGATGATTTCTGAAATATCTTTCAGCTATTGTAGTCTCTGATTCTAATAAAGAATTCTGACAATTTTTAATGATACCCCCCCATTTATGTTGTTCTTTCCAGTTTATAAAGCATTTTTCTTCAGACAATGTCATGAAGGAAACATCATACTTTTGATTCCATAAGAGTCCAGGTTGCTTCTTGTTAAGAGAATGCTCTCTTCCAATGCAGATGGGTAAATGTTTTGAAATTTATAGTTCAACAAGTCTGAAGAACTAAGAGTTTAAGTGTCTTGCCCAAATAGAATCTCTTAGGACACTCCTTTTTGATTTGAATACAGGTTTTGTATTTGAATACAGGTTTTTCTTGAGGCCAGTCATCCATTCCTTATTTTCCCCATTTTATAGATGAGGAAACTGAAGTACAAAGAGAGTTACTCAAAGTCACATAACTGTGTAGCAGTACAAGCTGGCAATAGAGCCCAAGACTTCTTAGTAGTTTTTTGTTTGTTTGTTTCATTAAAACTACTTGATTGACTAAATCATTTTGACTATTATAAATGTTCAAACTAACTGCAAAGGACATAGGAAGAAAGATGCTATGTGTATTCATAGAAAAAAAGTGATAAATAGAAATATGTATAAGGATGATTTTACACCTTCCTACCTATCTACGTACCTAACTATCCACATACTTATGTCTAATGGTAGACATCTGTAGGGTGAGAGGAGGAGGGAAGAAAAAAAAAAGAAATTTATATGATAGATTTGTTACATATTTAAAAGAAGTAGCAAGTTATACATAATAGATTTACATTTTCCTGCAAAATAATCCTTTTATTACTCTATTATATTATGAAATTTTTGTTTATTTCATACATTAAAAATAAAATTAAAACAAATAAAAACAATTAGGAATTTTCAATATCTCCCACAATTTCTAGCATTGTGAAGTTATTGAGCAAAGAAGGAAATAGAACTTTTGCAAATTGTAAAGCACTATATAAATGTGAGTGCTTATCATTCTTATTATCACTGTTTGTTGATTTGTCACTTACTTTTATAAATGTTGACTTCCACAAAATGAATGTAATATTTATTTGGCTTACATCAGAAGGGATCAGATTACACTCAATGGTTGCAAATTTGCAGGTATTGCAATTCTGTATGAGAATGGGAAAAAAAAATTAGCAATCATTGCTATTTTAAGTCAGATACTGGAACAAAACCAGTTCAATTTAGTTTGATGTTAAATTTATTCATTTGGAATAAAAAGTGGAAATAAATGGAAACTATGAAATACGAATTAATAATTATCACTAAAATTAGCAATTGTCTCTTAGTTGAAATTTACCGAAATAGTGCCTCGCTTGAGTTCTCCAGATTTTGGTATCATTTTCTTTCCAAAGTTGATGCTGAAAGGATCTTGAAGGCTAGTTGGTCTACAGTTTACATTCTGTTATGAAACAAAGATGTTGCTTTATAAGACACTGAGAGCCCCTCTACCAAAAGAAAACAAACAAAAAAGAAAAAAGAAAAGAATCTTCTAGAAAAAGTACTAATGTGAACACTGGCTTTGATCACATATTAGTTTCAGTATGTAGCATCATTAGCTATAGCCATAACTATATGGAAGCAATAATCATTATCCATGATAGCATCTTTTAACTGATAAGCATGACATCAATTTTCTGAGAGAACATATAGGATGCGATAATATCACCAGGCACAAAATCAATTTGAGCACATGCTTGTGAGCTTCTTGACTCTTATTAAGATTTATGAAATATGATAAGAAATACATACTTTTAAAATTCTTAGGAAACTGAAGGATAAATGAAAAATATTAAGCTACCCAACTTAATTTTTAAATGTTGAATCATATGTGGATTGCTAATAGAAAAACCTTTTAAGAATTTAAAAGGAAGGATTTCAATTTTCGATGCCAAGATCTTAAGATATGCAAACTTCTCCTTAAAGTGCTTCTTTAGCTTTTTGTCTTTATTTAAAGGACATAACATTGTCTTTAATCAAAGGGCAAAGATGCAGACAAACCTGAAACATCAACACTTACAAAATAGTCCCTAGCAACTTTTGGAGCTGTACTCCATTCTCCATACAACTGGCAATGTACATTTTTAAAAATTTGGTTTGATGGTGTCACACAAGGTGCCCCTCTATTTCTGAATCCTCCCTCAATAAACTGTAACAGCTTCTTACTATCTAGATTGCTGGAACTGGCAAACTACAGGATAGGGCTGGTCCACTGATTACTTCTGTATGGGCTGAGAGTTAAAAGGTACAAAAGCAGGCAACAGGGTCAAATTTGATTTCCCAGCCATAATTTGCTGAACCCCAGAAAAAGATCATATAAACCTTCTCTTTTTGTCTTTTAAAACTCTTCACAATCTGGTTTCTTCCTACCTATTCTGCCTTGTTCAACATTATTCCCCTGCGCATACTCTATAATACAACCAGTCTGATCTTTTTGTTCCTCAAACATGAAACATCATTTCTCTGAACTAGGGGCTTCAGCCTCATGCTTGAACTTCATTCCATCTTCATCTCTATTTATTAAATTCTCTGGTTGCCAGAACTTAAACACCAGCTTCTGCATGACAACTTTCCTGGTCTCCCTCAACTATTAGTTTCTCCTTTGGTTTACCTTATATGATTGTTCTCCCCCGCTCCCCCCCCACCCAATACCTATATTATGTGCATGTTAGATCATTAGGCTATACACTCTTTACAGGTAAGAACTACTTCACTTTTGTCCTTAAATTTCCAGAGCTAATCTACCACAATACCTATAGTAGAAACTTATTAAATGATTGTTTAATGATTAATTCATTTAATATGCTTCCCTAACTACCTCCCCACTTATCCTTTGAGTTCCTATTTTCTCATGAGTTATTTTCTGGGGCTATGGGAAACTATTAAAAATCCTTTTTTGTGATATGTTCAGCAGTGAAATCATGTATTTCTCAGCAAGTGATAAAGGAAGAGACTAAGTGTTTGAAGGGGTCTCAGCTACTTTTGATTATGCCTCTCCTCTGTTCTATTTCTTGCTTTATGATAAAAGGCATTTTATATGATACTATATAGTATTATGAATGAAGAAGTTATGGAAGTCTAAGATAACAGAGATAGGATAAAATGAGAGGCTGAAAAAGAAAATAGTAAAAATAAATTCACACAGTAATTATTGCTTTGAATGTGAATTGGCTGTTTATAGCAGATTTTTTTTTTTTTGTGGTTGCAAAGAACTGAAAATTTCAGGGATCTCTATCTGTTGGGAAATGGCTGAATAAGTTGTGGGATGTGGTTGTGATGTAATACTACTATGCTATAAGAAATGGTGATCTCAGTGATCTTAGAAAGGCAAAAGACTTGCATGAAATGAACATTATATACATTATGTACAATAGAACATTATATATAGCAGCATTAGAATGAGATAGCATTTGTAAAAGTTCTTTGCAAACTTTTAAGAGCTATAAAAGTGCTATCAATGATTATGTCTGGATACCGGTTTTGTTTCAAGCCTTGTTCTAATTTGCATGTCATCTTTTTTAAAAATAGTAATGAGATAAAAATCAACATATTAATTATCATGGCTTCTTAGAGTCTTTTTATCTCCCTTTTTTGCAAAAGGTATGTTTCTTTAGGGGAAAAGTTTACAGACAAAATGATAGCATACAACAGACATCAGGGTCCATTTTTAATAATTCTATTATTCTCTGAAATAAAATATAAAAGTAAAGAGGGCATATTTTGTATATTCACTTTTCTGAGTTGCCTGTGACTTTAATTAAAGATCTCTTTACTATGGGTCTATCCAAGTTACACCAAGTGCTACTTTAAAACTCACCTATTTTACCTATTCACTCATTTGGTTTAGAACTTTAGTGGAACTTTGATTATAACAATGGGGCTTATTCCCTTCACTGACACAGACTGTAACTCCTCTTGCTTGACTCAGTCAAATATCTTTTGAAAAGTTTTGTGGCCAAAAATAAATCATCTCCCTGTAACTTAGTAGCAATCTCCAAATGTTGCTAGATGGACCCTGGAATATGAGACATACAAACTACTTCTGGCACCAAACCTAAAGTTCATCTTGTTTGATACAACTTCCCATGGCTTGCACACTCCTACATAGCCTATGAAAATCCAAGATCACCTCCAAAACAGGACCAGCCTTTAGAGTAGGACTTTAATGTATGAAACCTAGCTAAGTGGCAATCACTGTAGTATGCAAATTATTATTGCTTTAATTGACTAATTAGTAGTCATTTGAATTATTTTTTTTTTATTAGTAGGATATCTTATTTTAGTTGAGTCATTTCACTCATTTATGATTCTTTGTGTAACCCCATCTTGGGTCGCATTTTTTTTGGCAAAGATACTGGAGTGGTTTGCTATATTCTTCTCTAGCTCATTTTACCAATGAGGAAAATTAGGCATATAGGGGGGTAAGTGATTTACCCCAATTCACACAGTTATTAAGTATCTGAAATTGGATTTGAACTCATAAAGATGAGTCTTCCTGGTTCCAAGCCCAGTGTTCTATACATTGTACCACCTAGCTACCTGATATTTTTGTTATTCACTTTGCCAAAGTCCTTTGCCAAAGTACTTGCCAGGCAAAGTGAAGGATGCTGTTAGTTTCAGCACCAATTTTCTCATCTGATAGAAAATAAAATCAAGAAGTAATAATAGACTTTTTTCTAAAATATTATAGATCTCTGGGACAGATAGGTGGTTGGTTCAGTGATTAGAGCACCAGCCCTGAAGTCCGAGGATTTGAGTTCAGTTTTGACCTCAGACATATACTAGCTGTGTGACCCGGGGCAAGTCACTTAAGCCCAATTGTTTCATAAAGAAATGAATGAGTAAATGAATAAAATACAATGGATCTCTTTTGTTTATTTAAATCACCTTCCTTTCTGAAAATAACCTTCTCCTATCCCAACCCAACAAGCCATCCCTAGAAACAAAACCCAAAAAGTTCAGCAAAATCAGACAACAGATATATAAGGAGTTTAACAGTTCATGCAAACTTGTCTTAAAGTAAGGGGGAAATGGTGAAGGAACATGACTTACATCAGAAGATGACCATCCAATTAGGTAGAGTACAGGGTATTCATCTGATGTTAAGTTGGGGAATGAAATACTCAGCTTAAGCTCTGGTATGGGAATATGCCCACTTTTTCGGATCTGTACAAAATAAAAGAAAAATCTGATTAAGCATGTAGTACTTAATTCATGTGTGTTATTTCTAATAGTGGCCATCCTTACCTACATTTATGTTCTTGTTCTGGTTGCCACCTCTCAATTTTCACAGTCAGGAAAATTTCCCAGTCAAGAAAATTAGAAGCAGGTAGATGCTTCCAGTGGAATCTTAGAACCAAAAGAGGCCATAGTCTTATCTAAGGATAATACTAAGTGAGGTAATCTAGACTCATCTAATAGGGGATTTGGCTAGCATGAAAGAAGGACTAATAAGAAGAAAGGAAGAACAAGTTAATTTAACCAAGAATCTGTCTACCCAGAATTGGCCAATGAGAAATACAATTATCTAATGGGAAACAAAGTCCTGCTTCCCTTCCTTTTACCTTATCACTTCAGGTATTATCTCCAGACTGATGCCAGTTTTTATGAACTCCACAGGTTACTTTGAAGTCACATGAATTCTAGGGGAGTATCTTCCTTTGTAGACCTGATATATTTGAGGGAATGCCAAGAGATCTGATCTCTCTGGACTTGGGTGGTCTGAAATAGATCAACCTGGCTAGGCTCTCTAAATGGATTTCTCAACACATCTAGAGGCAATATCTGGTTACTTCAAATTAGGTGGGGCTTCTAGTCCTGAAAGCCTAGAATTATCTTCCAGGGTGTTTCTGGGACTTCTGATTTTGCTTCTTTCTTCTTACCCTTGAGGTTCTCTAACCTTTAACTATTGATAGGTTGAAAAAAGCAAAATATCTGAATAGCATGACAAAACTTTTTTGAATATTCATAGTCCCTCATCTTTTTTGAATCTGGTATTTTGTTCAGGTAAGGGGAATGAAGACAAGACAACCAAACAATACTAAATTCCTTAACCACTCCAGAATCCTATGGTATGGAAGGGAAAACACTGTATTTTCCCATTAAATCTTATATATTAATGTTAACTTATTCTTTAAAGTCAGTCTGTACCTTTATCCTGATATGATAGGTGAATTGTCATGAAATCTAACCTAATTTAAAAGCTTACAACTGAGTCTTTTAAGATACAGTTTTAGTAGCTATTTCTCACCAAGTAGAAAACGTTGATTTCATTTCCGATGTCATTGGTTGAATTAATAACGTCAGGAACTGTATCATTGGCCGCAATTGAAATGTGATATTCACTTGCAGAGCTTAAAAGATATTAATAAAAAGAAAAAAATTGATAAATATTTATCATATTTATTTATTCATATTGTTTTTATTCAGGTAGATTCTTTTTTTTCCTACACTAAGCCAGGTAATTCCAAAAGAGATGCATGCATATAGATTAGGGTGAATTCTACTCTTGCTTGTAACTGAATCATCAATAAGACTCTGAGGAAACTGAGAAGAACCAGAGAAACAATTCAATTAGTGTTGACATGTATTCAGCATCTCTGTGTTTTAAAGTGTCTCTGTGTTTAACTTGTATTTACAAATTAAAAATAAGTCATAGCACAGTGATATGCAATAATGAAAAATTTATATGGACTCTGTAGTTTCATTTTGGCTAATGAATTAACATTTGCAGAAAGTCAGTAATTTCCCTGTAATAAGGTTTTTGTTAACTTGCACTTTTTTAAAGTTAAAAACTCTAACATCGTAATTGTAATTTTACTATTCAACTTATCCATTCATCCTATTGGTGTCAATTGAATTTTGAAAGTTTTCTTAAGCAGAATTCCAGAAGAAAGTGAGGTGGAAATGAATAAAAGAAACTCTGAAAATGTTTTATTGGAATTGGTCTTTTAAGAAATGGAATGGAAAGAATTCTTGGAAAAAGCCAAAGTATTAGGAAAAATGAATACATCAAATTGGAAAAAGAATTTACAAAAAATGAAAAGAAAAAACTCCACAAAGATAGATTTGCATGTCTTACAATTCTGACTCCTTTTCCTTTAAATAATTTCCTAATTGTGCTTGACATTGGTTCTTAGAATTTTCCTGTTCCTGATATTTATTCTTAGAGTGATTCTAACACTCTCTTTTGCTTGAGGAGTTTTGTTAGGGATAAAATTGTATTAAAATGGTATATTTGAAAGGACAAATATAAATAAAAGCCTGGAATGGAAAGTAGTTTTAAAATAATTGAAAGAAAAAAAAAGTAAAACCTAAATAATAGTTTTTGATGAGAACTTGATCTCATCTTTACATTTTGTCCAAAATAGGAGCATGGTCAGCACTTAAGTGGCAGAATAAGGACTAAGAATCATGAGTTATGGTACCAGCATATCACCATCTCTAAATCTTAGTTTTCTTATATGTAAAATGGAGAAAATAATTGTCTTAATGTATCTCTTTGGGGGTGTTGTAGGAGATATACTTTGTAAACCTATGAAATGTAGTCATTACTATTTTCTTGATTTTTAGAAACATTTTCCTTTCAAAACAGTAAAAAAAAAATAGATATTTATCTACCTGGAAAATTGGAGTCCAGCTTCATATTTTACTGGAATAGAAATATCTACTTCATTGTCAGAAAGTGTCTCCAAAGGTTCTTCACTGTCACTAGAAAATGACCAACATATTCATGTTATTTAATATTAAAATAATCTACATAGATTCTATATTGGCATATGGTATTTTATTTTATTTTGATTTTATTTCTTCTTTTTTTTTGAATAATGGTTCTATTACAGACAATTAGCCATTTGGAGATATTCCCACACATTTGAAAAAGAATCCAAAATTTCTAAAAATAAAAACATACTTTTGAGAATACTAGATTTAAAAATAGAAAGTATTACCAGGGGCATTTAGCTCTTTCTTCCATGGCCTAGGACAACAAAACCTCATGTATCTTATAGTTTTATTGAATAGCTCTAGCATGGACTGACATACTTTCCCCAAACTTCTAGCATTTAGCAAGACCTATCCTCAAAACATCTGGGCCTCTGAAGTCCTTTCCCTGATTCTCTCCCTGCCATACACTTTATTTAGTTTTAAAAATTTTCTTTTCTCAATTCATTATTTATTTATCTTAATATTTTTAACAGTTTTTTTGGGGGGTTCCAAATTCTCTCCCTCCATTTTGCCCCTTCTCTGTCCATTGAGAAGATAAGAAATGTGACATCCATTACACCTGACATACTTTTAAAAAGAAAAACTAGGCCAAAACAACAGAATATACTTATTATGACTCGCATTTTAATCATTCTTTTGGAAAGGAAAAGTAAATAAATAGTCATGAACTCTCATCCCTACTTTCACTTAATAGTGTTGATAGACTGAGGGAAGGGAAGATGCTTAGAAGGGAAGATGGGCATATGATAGGAGTCTTTGAATAAACTAAAGTTAGACATAGGACAGTAGTTAATGAGTTGGATAGAAGTCATAAAGATTTGGATTCAAGTCCTATTATGGGACCAACCTGCTAGTGGCTGCTGGGGATCTAATCCTGACCAGCAGAATAGATCCCTTCATGTGAAAGGATGATAACAATACAAGGAGACAGAGAGGCAGTTGCATTCCCTGATCTCTCTGCTCTTCTCTCTTGCCTCTGATTTCATTCCCAATTCACAGGCAACATTGCATCAGTAAAAGCTGAAATGCAATTCCTTCAAGTGTGTTATGATTCACAAGTATGGGGGCTTTTAAAGGGGTACAATCCCCTTCAACCCTTTACAGGCTTTCTAGGTTTTGCACTTAGGCATAACAAAGTACCATCTTTGATGCACATACTAGATGTATGATCCTGGCTAAGTCACTGTCTTTAAGTTAAGAAGAAGTGACATGAAAACCTGTATTGATTGAGGGAGAATTCTCACCCAGGAGTTTCCAATGGAATCCCAGGTCCTGTCCTCTTCCTTATAAAAATATTCATTGAAAAACAATTAGACAATGTTACTTTATAAAATGAATTTATAATGAAACTTTCATATTTTTAATTAAAAAAGTTGTTTTATTCATTTTTATTATTTTTCTTTGTCTTCATTATCTGTCTCTTTCTTACCAAAATGTGATTTTAGGCTGAATTAAAATTTTGAACAAGCCAGATTTTTGGGAAAAGATAGACAATATTTTAATTCACAAATTAAGAAGCATTTACTTTAAGAATCAGGGGGCAACACTTTATACTAGATTGTATCATCCTCAAAAACCACAATAATGTTTTATAAGGAATAGGCACTAGTAAATTAATAAATATTTATTAATTGGCTGATTGCTCAAAAGATGAAGAGCTGAGTAGTTGTTAACTACTTTCTACACAGATAGGGAAAGAGATAGGGACTGAGGGGAGCTATAAGGAGGCATCAATGTGTGTTGGGTGATAAATGCTTGTATGTGGGGCAGATTGAGGTAAAGGCTATTTAAATGTAGAAGGCTATTTAAAATTTTCTTGTTTTTGATAATGGTCAAAGGAGATGACTGATTTTGATGCAAATTATTGTTAAAGAGTTTAAAAAACACCAGCAACTGAAGTTGTGATTCAGTCTACCATCTTGAAATAAAGTGATAGTGAGTTTTGTTATTTTTAAGAGACAAGCGAAATTTGCTATGACAGAGATTGCAGAGATAGCTATTGTATAATGCCCTTTCAGTAAAGGTTCAAATGCAAATTTTAAAGGATTTTAAAAATCTGCTAGGAGGGACTGAATCATCATAGGGAGGCAGAAAGGAAGGACAGATTCACCAAGAATTTTTGATCCCCACGTGTCTAAAAGGGGCCCAAAGGTATTCAGGAGCATGCCAGGACCTGGCAGCTCATTGCAAGGGAAGGCTAATGGTATTTTGAATAGAATGTAATCAGGAGCAGATGTCTGGCTCTCTGACAGACTTGAAGGAATGTCCTACTTGTACAGAATTTGCTCCAGCTCTGGGACTAGGTGAATTTATCCATTTTTTACTTCCTCCTTTTCTTTGCCTCCCTGCTGCTCATGAAATAAGTATAGCTTACCTTTAAATCTAATCATTTTGCTAGTTGTACTTTTATAGTAGGTTTTGTTACTAGCGCTTATTCAGATGAGGTAATTTTTATTTTTCACCTCCTCTTCTTTCCTTCTCTCTCCTAATCACTAGTTTAGTTTATTCATATGTATTATTTCAGGCAGCTGGGTGGCACAGAAAGCTGGGTCTTAGAGTCTGGAAAATTTCTTTTCCCAAGTTCAAATCTGGCCTCAGACACTTATTACCTATGTGATCCTGGGCAAAGCACTTAACCTTATCTACCTCAATTTCCTCATCTGTAAAATGAGTTGGAGAAGGAAATGGCAAACCTCTCCAGTATTTTTATCAAAAAAACCACAAATAGTGTTGGGAAAAGTCAAACATGTGTGAAAAATAAACAATTACCTTAGATATATCATTCTTTACCATTCCACTTATAAGAAAATAATAGGATTCATTGCTTTCCACTTGTGCTGATACTATACAGATAACAGGAAGTTTTAAGGAATGACTTGGTTTTCTAAAATAAAAGGTTTTTAGAGATCATGTAGTATAATGGATAAAGAATTAGACCTAGCATTAAAAAGACTAAAGTTCAAATCCTGTATTTGATACACTGAATAGCTTTGTCACCCTGGACAAATCACTTTAGTTTTAATTGCCTTCAGGAGCTCTTCAAGACTGTTAAGTTGTAAAATGTTTCATGTACATTACTAAAAGGGATCTCTCTACACCAGCAAAATAACATAATCACAAGTATGGACAAAAAACATAAAAACAAAGCCTAAATGATTTCCCTGAACCCAAGTATTAATGTGGAAAAAGAAAATAAACTAACCTTGTTACACTTATGTGAATGGTCACATTTTCCATAAGGTAGGAAATATTAAATTGAAAGAGTATTTTGAAAGATATCTGTAATAAAAAAATTTTTAGGTTAAATACAGGAATAACAAAAAATTGACTTTGGCAACAATATTAAGCTTATACAAATTAATGCACTCAAACTTAAAAATGCAAAGAAGTTTAAGAATTATCATTTTATATCAGAACATACTACAATACTCATCTGCTACATATTGTAAATATATATTTACCATTATACATCTACCAATATCTCACTGTATTTAAAAATAGTTATTTTTAATAATAATTTAATTAATAATAAATAAAATAGATTTAAAAGACTGAAAATAAAAGCACCATGATACTTTCAGGCATAAGCATACAATAGATACTAATACTCTCATTGGATATACTCCATTTGATATTCTTCTTCACAAACAAAGTATTGTGAATAGGTAGGAATTAAAATGAAATATAATGTATATACAAACATACATGTGCTAAAGAGTATAAGAAAAAGAATAGGGGTAGCTAGGTGGCGCAGTGGATAGAGTACCAGCCCTGAAGTCAGGAGGACCTGAGTTCAAATGTGCTCTCAGACACTTGACATTTCCTAGCTGTGTGACCCTGGGCAAGTCACTTGACCCCAATTGCCTCAGCAAGAAAAAAAAAAGAATAAAATGGAGTAGATTTTTTGTACATTTTTGAGGATAGCTAAGAGGGAAATTTTTGTCAGTCTGTTGATTCTCTTTTTCATTTTGCCACATGTAATTTTGGAAAAAGCTTCAGAGTTCTTTTTTGCCATATTAGTCAGCTAGCTGAAAGCCTTTACCAAAGTTTTGTGGTTTTGCCCATTCCACAGTTCTTTTTTTTTTCCGGCTATTTGTCTATCAGACCATTAGTATGTTGCCTATTTCGAATGAATATTTCTTGTTCTAAAACAAACAAACAAAAAAACAGACAGTATAGGAAAAGTAGATGTGGAATGTAACTTATAGGTTAGTAACTTCCCCCCACTCCATCATTATTTTTTCAGTTCAAGTAAGGTAACATTTTTTATTAATCATGTATGGCATTTTGATTAGTTAAACATTTCCCTTTCTAACTCTGTAGTCAGTAGATGACCTGACCAAACATTTTAGAATTAAATGCAAGTTTCAATAAAAACACACATGCAAAAATGAAAAAAACTGAGCTATTTCTGATATACACTTTAATTTTTACAAATAACGTCTACCAATTATGTTGGAAAGACAATTCTCTTTTATGGAAACAGTATATTCTCTATTTTTAAAGTATGAATTATATCAAGAAACAACAACAACAAAAAAGACTACCTTTAATCCAACTGGATTTCAAGTTTATCTTAAGAGCCAAAGTTCTAGGCAAACCCATTTGTTTCTTTCCACAGCCTTGGCCAATGGGTTTCATTTGAAATTCTCTTTTTTTAATAGCCAATATTTGCCAATAACACCCCATTTAGCCTGATAACTTTATATATATATATATATATATATATATATATATATATATGTATATATATGTTCAACTGAATATTCATTTGAAAGAACCTGTTTTGGATCTTAATAATTAATATTTGAGATAAAATATTGAGGATTTCAAGTTTTCTAAGCAAACCTGCCTGTGAATTTCTTTTCCTTTTTCCTTCCATTACGTTTGAATTGTCAAGCATAATCACACAAATGACATGGAACATACCAACTTTCATATACAGATTGTTAGATGAAGCTTCCATAATCTGCTCACCTCTTCTCCTCTTTTCAGGAAAGGATAGCCAACTTTGCATGTGATATTCTGATTGGATTCACAGCTGTCTTTTTGAATACCCTAGTAAAAAAAAAGCACATGTTAAAAAAAAAATAAGCTTGGTGACTGATAGCCACTGTCAGACTTAATCATTGCTCTTGGTCTCAGCTATTGCTTGAGTTAAAAATCAGGTTTAATGTGAAGGGCTATATGGGGAATAAAACAAAATATTTTTTTCTTGTGCCCACTAGTTTTATTTAAAATAATAACAAACTAAGATTTTTAACTAAGTTCATACTTTTGCCTTGATTAAGAATGAATTAAAGGAGAACATAAAGAATAAATTTATGTTTTCTTTTCCAAAGAAAGTTAGAAATTTATGTATAATATACATATTATATATACATATATACATTTATATAAATACATATGTATATATATATTCATTTTACCCCTTGAAATGATAAAGGCAGTGTTTTTGTTTTTGTTTTTTTACTCCTTAATATATTTCTGTTATCTATTTGGAATTCAAATTCTTAACTGAATGCAAAATAAATAATAATCTGTAACGAAGTTTTTCCCCAGGCTTTCTTCATCCTACCACTATAGTAAATTGTATACCAGTATACCAGTACCAGTATAGTAAATTGAGAAAAATGTCAGTGATGAAAACAGACAATAGGTTTATTTTTAAAAATAAGTTTTTATTAATGTCTTTAAAAAATGATCACAATTTCACTTTGATTCTTCTTCTATGGAGACAGAATGAGCAGTTTCTCTAACAAATTCCTGCAGATTTCACCTGTTGTAAGGTCCCTATATCTTTAGGGAATATTTTTCTTCTCCCATGGGAGCACTGATTAATGACATTCCTGAAACAAGATTTCCCGGTTTTTATCTCCCATTTCAATCTTTCCCTTTGCTTCCCTACTATCCATTATCAAATAGATTCTTTTTTTTTAATCTTGAGAGATTACAAGAATTATTTTTCCTTCATTGTTAATATTTGATTTTTTCACCTTCTCTCTTTTATGTGCCCTTCCATTTAGCCCCATAAAAACACTGAATTATTCACCAGAAGAAGAGTTGTGAACTTTAGTCCATGATGTTTCAGGCCTGTTTCCCCACCATCACTTCTATTTCCTTTCTTTCACCCTCTTGTTTCATTGTGTGCATTTAGAAGGAAATCTCTTAATGGTCTCTATTATTTTATTTTTTGAATAAATATTTAAAATATTAAAAAAAATAAATAATATTTATTATATGTCCTTGTACCTTTTTTTTTTTTTTTGGTATTTGTGTTGTCTGAAATATTTGAAAAATAATTAAAATTTTCAGGTCAGTTTTTCTTCCTGGGATATGCTTTGAATGCCTCCTTTTTTTTTTTTAATTAAATGTCCATCTTTTTATGCATTAAGCTCAAATTTATAGGGCTATGCCATTTTTGTTGCATCCCTGATCTCATCTGCTCTTAGGAACATATTCCATCATCTTCTGTAGTTTCTGGTGGGTGCAGAATAGTTCAAAATTATTAGAATTTCTTTTCTTTTGCATTTGAAAGTTTGTTTGAACAATTACAATTACAGCATGTGTTGCTTGTCTTTGGAATTGTTAAATTTAATCACTTTTCATCTTGGAATTTGCATTAGTGGTATTTTTTTTTCTGGAAGTATTCTGGTATTCTTTTGATTGGCACTTTGTTTTCTGTGTTTGAAAGTTCTGGGTAATTTTCTTGCACTTTGGTGTTTAGGTTTCTTTTGGTTTGTGTTCTGGAAGACCCATAATCCTTAAATTGTTTCTTTGTGTATATTTTGCTTACGTGAAGATGATTCTTTCTTTTAACTTTTTGCTTCTCTTCTTCCAGATCATTTGTTGTAGTAAATTTGCATTTACAATTATTCTTTCTTTTGTTTCTTTGGTGAAATATGCCACCACCCATTCAAGTTTTTCTATTCTGCCAATGATTTCTGCTATGTAGACCATGAATTTTGCATTAAAAATTCTTGTTTTTCTTTTAAATCATTAAGGAACATCTTGCTTTGTTTTCATATTCTCCTGGAAATTTGCAAGGTCCCCTTCTTTACCTTATTCTGATTTATTTTCCTTTGTCTTGAAGTAATTACTAAAAGATGTCTAGACTGACTTAGCTGATTAGCTACTGTTTTTACTTTTTTTTCCCTCGAGGTTTATCTTCTTAGACTCAAGGTCTTTATGACTTTTTTCCTCCCCATATCTTTGATAATTTCAGGCATTTCTCTTTATATTTCTCTATTGTTTACTTTTTGACTCATTATTCTTTCTTTAAAGTTTCCTTGGGGGTGCTAGAACACAAAGTCATCTCAGCCTCATCCCATACTGGGGCGATTAACATTTCACCAGCCACAATCTCTACCTCAAGTGGTTTCTAGGGGGAGAGATTTTATCCCAGCTGGTTACTCTTTCCTTTACACTTAGTAGAGAACCACATAGCTATATACATTGGCTTGCTGCTCCAGCTTCCTCTGGTTTTTAATTCTCTGGCAGAATTCTGATGCAGAAAATAGCACCTCTGTACTGCTGTACCAGCCACAGCAAGCTTCTGCCTTTAGTTTTTTGAGGCATAAGAAAGAAGGAGCAGCAAAGTGGAAGTTGTCTTGCAAAACTGTAGTTTGGTTTATTCAGTCTTGTCTGAGTTTAGTAAATGGTGCAGAAGAGGGTACTGAATGAAGTGTTTTAGGGATTAGGGATTACCTTTTTCTAATATTTTTTGTCTCCTGCCAGATGGCTGTTCTTCAATCTCTCTTGCATAATTATTATCCTCATCTATCCCCTTAACTATGACTGAAGCTTCTGTTCAGATTACCCAATTTAAATCCTGGGGGCTATTTTCTATCTGCAGGACATTTTCCCTCCTTCCTCAATGAGTTCAGTACCAGATATAGTTTCTTTCTTTGCCCTTACTTCTGGTTTTATATTAGGAGACTTCAGCATATATACTGATTTCTTTTTTTTTTTTTTTTTTTTTTGGTTACTCTAATTACCCTGTTTCTCAATCTACTTAAGCCCCACAGTGTACTATTCTATGTCACTTCAGATATACATAGGGATGGTCAGGAATTTTAACATTATGATCTTGCCATCTTCTCAAGTGATACATTTCCATAATCAAGAACTCCGAAATTCCTTTATTTGATCATAATTTCTTATTACTCCTTTCGCTCTATGCCTTATTCCTCTTAATTCTTTTTCCTCACTACAACAAAACCTTCCTATCCTTGAATATTCTGCTGAATAGCTACAGAAAGTCATCCAATAATGTTGATAGCATGCCCTATGTAATGATTGTCCCAAAGTACATTGAATGGAGTGTTCTTTGTTAGAGGACATGAATGCTCTGCTCTGTGTGAGGGATGGAGCAGTGTTGTCAAGGATAAGAGAGACCATCAGTCTATTCAGGCATCTTTGAGTTTCCTTCACATTTTTTCCCAAGTTGCAAGAGAGAAGATGAAAGAACCCAACCCCACTTCAGGTTGCAGAAGCCTTTGGAAAGGCATGAAAGTAGCTGGCAGCTTCCACCATGTCCCTATTTTAGAGACCTCGGGAAACTTCCCCTTGGAAGACATAGAAAATGCTTTTTTCTTGATTGAGTTATCTCACTTCCAATGGGAGAGCTCCTTCACTCTGCATTTTCAGATATATATTCTCCTAAGTATACCTACTCAGATTTTTCTTTTGCTATGATTTGGATAAATGAGTTTCTTTGCTATTTACTATGTGCATTCATTGTGGAACTAGTATGTGATGAGAAAGGGATTAAGCTTTGGATATAGAATTTGGGATCCTCTTTCCCCTTAATGACAATGATCAGAAATTAAATTGAACCTGATCATATCCTAGAGACTAATACTATTTAAGGGAATAGACAGATAATTCTAGTTCAGTACCCTTCCTCTTGCTTTGGAGAGCAGAATGGACTGTTTCCAATTTCCTGCTTCTCCTCCAGGCAGGAAGAAAAATCTCCTTTGGAAAAGAGTAGGGGAAGAAGAGATTAGAGATCACTATTATGCCTTCATTTCATTCACCACAAGTGAGCCTGGCTACAACTGAGATTCTCTACAGCTATAGAATTGTTATCCAAACTCTACTCGACCTTCAGCGAATCAAAATAAATATTCCCAAACTTTTCTTCTCAGGAATCTTATAATACATCCTCACTCCACAGTCTAAACTGGGGTCTTTGCCTCATTTTAATGCCTCTTTCCCTAGCCTCTTAACATTATCCTTTACTATTTTCTTTTTTATTCATCATTATTGTTTTTTAAATTTATATAATAAAACAAGCATTTCCTTAACACCGAATAATAAAAAATGATGATTACACAGGACACTACAAATCTATTATGTATAATTAGCTATTCCTTTTAAATACACAATAAAATTATTGTGTAATTTCTTTTTCTTCTCCCCCACCTCTAGCCCTGCAGATGGCTAGACACAAACACTCACACACACATACATACATACACATGTAAAATTATTTTATACGTACTTCTATTTATCTGTTGTTTCTCTGAAAGCAGATAACATCTTTCTTCTTATCTACTTTGGAGTTAAGTATTTATAACAGTCTAAATGACTTTCTCTCAAAGTCATTCTTAAAACTGTATTGCTATTACTGAATATAATGTTCTCTTAGTTCTACTTCATTTCACTATTCACTACTTTGGGTAAGTTTTTCCAGATTTTTCTAAGGTCATTGAACTTATCTTTTTTTTCCCCCTGAGGCAATTGGGGTTAAGTGACTTGCCCAGGGTCACACAGCTAAGAAGAGTTAAGTGTCTGAGATCACATTTGAACTCAGGTTCTCCTGACTTCAGGGCTGGTTGGTGCTCTATCCACTATGCCACCTAGCTGCTCCTGATTCCAGGTTTTTTGACTTTCAAACCCAGTCATCTGTCTGTTCTTTATATGACTTTTCCCCCCCACATTTCTTAATATAATATATTATATCAGTAGAGAGAACTCTCTGCGGATAAACTCTCTCCACCTATGCAAATCAACTACTCTTCTATACCTTACAATTTTAGAAACCTTGAGGTGCTGAGAATATTGGTAAATCCTATGCTTGCACAATTTGTATGTATCATCAAAGACAGGGTGTAAAGTCAAATTTTTCTCCATACTTCTTTACCTGGCTGTCTCTAATCTAATCAACATCATGGGTTAATTGGATAGATAACTCACTTTTCCTTTTAAAAGCACAACCATGCTAGTAAAATAGGTACAGTAGGGATTTAGTAAGGGCTGTTGAATGAATAAATGAACAGTTACCTCAATTCCTGAAAAAATTACATTTGGAGAGGCCTGGACAATGACCCTGGTATTGTAGGCACTGTCCTTTTTATTCCTGATGGTCAGATTCATGCTGAATTTATCACTGTGAGACTTAACAATGAGTAAGTCTTTTTCTGTGGTTGATACAGTCAGAGCCAAATCTGAGATGCATTTCTCCTTGTTTCCACAATCTTTTGCAAAAGGAATCTGTAGCATTGAGAGCAAAATATTTTCTATTATTCAAAATTATAAATTCATTCACATAATAACTCACATATTCAAAATTATAAGTTCATTCACATAACTCACATATTGCCATTTTGAACTAATGTGAACTTTTATTCTATTGCTGTTAAAGGGATAACAAGACAGGTTGCTCAGGACAGGTTGTTTCAATTACAGATGGCTTCTATTCTCTCTTTTTCCTCCCTTTAAAAAAAATTATTTTAAGTTCTCATCTGTTTTCATACCCAGTGACTATTTGATTGTGCCCTTACATTTACCCAGAGGACCACTCATAAGTAAGGGCTTAAAAGAATACAGAGATACATCAGTAAAATTACAATTGATTGTCGCTCATATCCTTTTAGATTGCTCTAAAACAAGTTGCTTAAATAAGCTCCTATAATTTTAGTTGGTTCATTCTTTTAAAATTCTTTTTTTTTACTTTCAACTTATGGAATAAAATAAACACTTCTATAATATAGTATAATAAAATATGATTGCATATGAAACTACAAATCTATTGTGTACAATTTGTTCTTCCTTTAAAATATGACAAAGTTATATAATTTTTCTCCTTTTTTTCTTCTCCCTCCTCCTCCTCTAGAGATGGTTACTATTAGACACAATTAAAATTCTTTTAAAAAATATTTAGTTTTTTTGTTTTTACATAACATCATTTTCAATTCAGATTGCATCTTCTCTTTCTACCCTCTTCAGCAAGCTATCCCTTATAAAAAAGAAAAAGAAAAGAATTTTTAAAAAAGCAGTTCAGCAAAAATATTGGTTAATTCTTTGTTATCTCAAGCCACAGCATAGTGGATAGAAAGTTAGATTTGGAACCAAGAGATCCATGTTCTAATCCTGTCTCTGATGCATGCTACTGTGTGACCTTGTGCAAATCAATTAATATCTCAATGCTCTAGGAAACTCTAAGACTATTAGTTGCAGAAAAGATGGTCATCTCATTGCTAGAGGGAGGGTTTTCATCTGGGATTTCCCAATAGCATTGTAATCCTAGATTTTTTACTAATTTGTTCATGTAACAATTGTTTATCAAACATTTATTAGGTACTGAAATAGTATTTTTTAATTTCAAAGTTCAAAAGCAGGAAAAATAGAGGATAAAAATGTTTTACTTTGTGACATCAAGGAATTGATCGGAATTGTTAGAGGTAGAAAGAATCTTAAAGATCACTTAGTCCAGCTCCCTTATTTTACAAATGAAGAAACCAAAGTAGCAAATAGCAGACCTAAGATAACAATGTATATAAAATATTCTTTCCACTTTGGGACTATGTTTTGTAGCAATGATCTGAAGAAAAAAAATTAGTAATTGATTAGTAAGCCTCTTCTTTCACTCATTCTCTAGGAGATAAAGTGTCTTCTTGAATTGCATAAGGAAAAATAACTTTCTTCTCATCCACTAAATTATGTGATTGATTGCTATTATTGCTTTGTCTAGGATTTTTATTGCTATGTCTGATTGTATAAAAACTTCATTGTCTACAAAGCTGACTCAGGCTCATTGAATACTGCTTACTTATTGTGGCAAGGATTCTATATACTTAGCCACTCTACCCCAGAGTAAGGGATTGGTGTACAATTACAATCAATTTCTCTGTCTCTCTCTGTCTTTGTCTGTCTCCGTGTCTCTCTGTCTTTGTCTGTCTCCGTCTCTGTCTCCCTCTTCCTCTCTCTCTCAACATCTAGTATAGAGAAGGCCCAATCTACAATGGTAGAGGGAATATCATCATCCAGGAAAACCTTATACCAATGATATCACAGGTCCAGTCTTCATTACTATTTTGTTCCTAAAATTCTGTTAATATTTGCAAAACTGTGGTTGTCATTTTGAAAGATGGACTCTGCCAAAAGGTTGGGCAGCATTTTTTTTATCATTATATGTGATCTACCAATTTCTCCACTCATTTTCTTCTGAGAAGTAGAATCTAGTATTTCAGTCTTGAACAAGAATTAAAATCACTGATTTCATTGGAATGGACAAAGACTCTACAAAATTTCCAAGTAAAATTATTTGTATTATTTGTGATATTCCCATAGCTTTTTTCTGGATTTACATACTGCTGTTTTTTTTTTTTTGCTTTTCCTCTACCTATCTTACTCTCTTAGCCTTTCTTGCTGAGTTTCCATTTATATCACCCCACCCTCTTCAGTTCTATCGGTGGTCCTCTTGTCTTTTCTCTCTGCATTATCTCACATTATAGTCTCATCATCTTTCATGGATTCAGCTATCATCTCTATATGTAGATGATTTTCAGCACTATATATTTAGCCCTAGTCTCTTTATTGAGTGTTAAGGACCATGCCTAAGTGTGAAGGGGTAGGTGAATTCTTGGAAAGCCCCCACAGCTGTGAATCATAACACACTAAAAGGAATTGTAAATCAACCTTTACTGATGCAGATGTTGCTTGTGAATTGGGAATGAAATAAATAGGAGGCAATAGGAAAAGAATGCAACTGCCTCTCAGTCTCCTTGTACTGTTATCATCCTCTCACATAAATCCTCTCACTATTCTGCTAGTAAGAATTAGATCCCCAGCAGTCACTAGCAGGTGGCTCCCATAACACCTAGCAGCCACTAGCAGGTTGCTCCCATAACAGTTGAGCTCTAGTACCACATGATCAACTATTAAATATTTTGAACTAGATGTCTAATAGGTACTTCAAACTCAACATTTCCAAAGAATATTCTTTTTTTTCTTCCAAATCTATCTTCTGAGTTTCCCTATTATTGTCAAAGGGGCCATTATCTTTCCAGACATCCAACTTCTTAATTTTTTTGTCATCCTCAATCTTCACTCTCACTCACTCCATAGATCCAATTAATTCCCTAATCTTGTTGTATCCATCTTCATAATATCTCTTATCTCTTGTTTTAATTCACAAAGTTACCATCCTAGTGCTGGCTCTCATTACCAGTGGCCTAACCTACTACAATCATCTCTTATTCTATTTCCCTGTTTCAAATCTCTTTTGCACTCTAAATCCATCTTCCACTCAGCAACCAAAATGATTTTCCTAAAGCACAGATCTATTATTTCCTCCCCACTCCATATATCTTACTCCCAACACTCAAAAAACTTTAGTGCAAGGGTTCTTAATGTGTGTGTGTATGTGTGTGTGTGTGTGTGTGTGTGTGTGTGTGTATTTGATAGTCAGTGAATCTTATGAACCTATGCTCAGAATAATTAAAGAAAACAAAATTTAAGAAATTCTAAATTTCATTTAGAGTTTAGTGAAAATAAAAGATGTTATTTTTCCTATATAAATTCATCAATTCTGTGAAATGTCTTGGACCACAGGTTAATAAGAAACATTTGCTCCAAATGTTCTCTCTATTGCCTCAGGTTCAAATATAAATTCCATTCATCATTTAAAAATCTGCACAACCTGGTCCCATTGTACTATAGGTTGTCTCTGTTTTCTGTAATCTGCATAATGAAAAATTTCTTATTATTTATTTATTTATTTTGGGGGAGTGGTGAGAAGATTTATGAGTCTATGACTTCTTCCTCCAAAGGGTGGTACTTTGTAGAAGACAGCTCTAAACAATTTAGGAATATAAAGGAGCTAGCAAGAAGGCTAAGAAAATGGAGTTAAAAGTGGGTAAAGCAAATTTTTGCTATCAGAAGATTCTGGATTTCTTTTTCTTCAGTAACCCATTTATATACCAACTTTAGTTCCTAATATCTTATTAATAATTAGATATCGAAGTTGTTAAAAATGACTTACATATTCATGTATGGAGTTAGGTAGATCACCATCAAGAACAGGCCCATTTTCTGGATCTGAAAGATTAAAATCCAATGATACCTTCACTGAATCCCGAAAGTCATGTTTGTCCTAGAACGGAAAGCAAGAAATATGTTACTTGTATTTTCTATATTTTATGCCTTGTCACTTTAGGTTTTATCTTTTCTGTATGTGCCCCAGTGGATGCTTACATATTTTTTCCAAGGGATCTAGATATGTTAACATTTACCCCTCCTTCTTGCCTTATACCTTTGGAGGTGGGGGAGTGAGTAGAAAGAAAGAAAGGGGCCATAAAAGGGGCAAAAGATCCAAGTGAACTCATGGAATAATTTGACAGTTCTGTTAGAGATGAATTCATCCAAAGCCATTCTAAGTTTACCCACTTTGTAGGTGCTAGGCATAATAAAATGATACAATAATTAATGCAAGTAGAATGAAGCTATATTTTTTTTTACCTTAACAGTTCATTAAACTAAAAATAAAGAAATAATAATTTTAGGAATTTTTTTCAGTTTTAGATGGGTAGATCTGTGAAAGTTTAGGCTGAGCTGGTCATTCATTAATATCATACTTAAGGGTATAAGTAGGGACTGAGTCTTTGTGCAATGAATGGTTAACTTCTGGTACATGATGGTGATTGTGGTCTAAAATTTTTTTTTCAATTAAAAAAAATTAGATGATAGGATTACAGATTTAAAGCTGGAAAGGACTTGAGATATTAACTAGTCCATCTTCTCTTTTATTAGATGAAGGAATCAAAACCCAGAGAGGTTAAATACCTTTCTCTGGATCACTTAGTTCCCATTCTTTAAACATAGTAAAGATACCGAATTTATGGATAAGGCTAACTCTTGCTGCCAAAAGCAGACAGAAGCTCCATAGATTTAGAGCCAGAAGGAATTTGGAAGGACTTCAAGTCCAAATCCTTAATTTTACAGATAAGAAAACTGGGGCTTAGACAGCAAGTCCCTTGATTTGGCCAAAGTGATACAATTGGTGAGAAAGATGGAACCTAGGATGTAGGTCCTCTGATATCAAAGCCTCTGTCCTTTGGGTGGTAGCACACTTTCTCTCTTCTGAGCTAAATTCTGGCTCTTGAGGTTTATATTCTGATCACCTAGGGAAAAAGACCTGTATTGCAAGAATGTTTGTGGCAGCCCTCTTTGTAGTGGCCAGAAACTGGAACCTGAGTGGATGCCCATCAACTGGAGAATGGCTGAATAAATTGTGATATTAGAATATTATGGAATATTATTGTTCAGTAAGAAAAGATTCAGTAAGAATCAACAGGATGATTTCAGAAAGGCCTGGAGAGACTTACATGAACTGATGCTGAGTGAAACAAGCAGGGCCAGGAGATCATTATATACTTCAACAACAATACTATATGATGATCAATTCTGATGGACCTGGCCATCCTCAGCAAGGAGATCAACCAAATCAGTTCCAATGGAGCAGTAATGAATTGAACCAACCACACCCAGTGAAAGAATTCTGGGAGATAACTACGAACCATTACATAGAATTGCCAATCCCTATATTTTTGTCTGCCTGCATATTTGATTTCCTTCACAGGCTAATTGTACACTATTTCAGAGTCCAATTCTTTTTGTACAGCAAAATAACTATTTGGACATGTATACTTATTTTGTATTTAATTTATACTTTAACATATTTAACATGTATTGGTCATCCTGCCATCTGGGGAAGGGGGTGGGGGGAAGGAGGGGAAAAATTAGAACAAAAGGTTTGGCAATTGTCAATGCTGTAAAATTACCCATGCATAGAATTTGTAAATAAAAGCTATAATAAAAAAAAAAAAAAGAGTAAATGGAAAAAAAATAAATTCTGATCAACTAAAAAGGAGGATGCTCTCTAGTTTTACTCCCCATCCCTAAACCCTGTAAGGTTTAGGGGTACTATAGAAGGAGTCTAGTAGTACTACAATGGAAAGGGCTCTGGCATTGGAGTCCAAAGTCCAGGGTTCAGATCTTGCCTCCTACACTTGCTGTGAAGGCTTGGACAAGTCCATTTACCTCGACAGCAAATTTTGTTTGCAAAATGCAGTTTGGCAGTTTGTTTAATGGCAAATTGTAGACACTTGCATCATGACAAAAACACTTTGTAAGTTTCTACACACTAGAAATATGAGTTTACCAATAGAGTAATGTTTCTTTTTATGTATGAGTGAAAATGATATCCAGGCAGCTAGTTGACACAATAGATAGAGCACTGAAATTTGGAATCAGGAAGACTCTTCTTTATGAATTCAAATCTGGCCTCAAACACTTAGTAGCTGTGTGATCCTGGGCAGGTCATTGTTTGCTTCAGTTTCTTCATCAGTAAAGTCAGTGTGCAAATAAATATGTAGGCCTGTGGAGAGCAACTAAGTGGCACATTGGATAAAGCACTGGATCCAGAGTTAGAAAGCCCTGAGTTCAAATCTAGCATCAGACTCTTATTAACTGTGAGATCCTGGGCAAACGACTTAACCCTGTTTGCCTCAGTTTCCTCATTTGTAAAATGAGTTAGTGATGAAAATGACAATCCACTTCAGTATTTTTGTCAAGAATACCCCACATAGGGCTACAAAGAGGCAAAAATATTACTTGAAAATGACTAAACTATTGAAAAATTGATATCATAGACATGGGAAAGAATAAATTGTACTTCTGCTGCTTTCTACTGTGTGGTTTTGGCCAAAGCACTGGATTTTTTTTAGTTTTCTTATCAATAAATTAAGGGAGAGAAATTAGATTATATTTAAATCTCTTCCAGCCCTAGATTTACGTTCTTCTTTTATAAATAGTAGAATCTATTTTTTCTCTCTTTTTTAGGTATCTGTCTTATTGAGAACTATAATTTTCAAACTGGAACATGAATATATCAGAAACATAAAAATACTCAGAGGAAAAATAGTTTGTTGTGTTAAATGTCTGTACTCTAAAGCTGTACCTTTACAACAATTTATGATATTTTTAGTGTTTTTCAATCTTGGAAATGATTTTAAAGAAAACATTCTGTGGTGTAGTGTTATACATGAATTTAGGAAAATAAAAATTTGGCTACAACAAATTAATTTAATCCTTCAATGTTACCACAAAATATTGATTTACAAATGTATCATGCGACCTTTTTATATAGCATTGCCACATTGAAAGGGTAAGAAAATGGTTAGGTCAGGAAATGGAATGGTAAAATTCAAAATCTTTCAAATTGGTTATAATATTCACCCTAAAGAGGAAAAAATTATTTGCTTCTGCTACTGGAAAAATGAAATACAACACAACCAAGTCCACTCTTAATTGCAATTTTACAAAAGTAGTGATTAAGCAAATGTAACTTTTATGGTTTTGGTCTATGTATAAAGAAGTAATAAATATAATTATATGTTATATCTTATATATATGTCTTATAATTACAGATCTTAGAAAGAAATTCAAGAAATTATCTGAGCTAATCCTCTGCCTTAAGGTAGGTAAATGTATCTCATTTCTGTTTAGAAAAATAGGAGAGAAGAAAAACAAAACAAAACAAGGATTTATTTAGTGCCTTCTATGGATCAAACACTATGCTAAGAAGTTTTAAAGATGTTCTCTCAGTTGATCCTCACCATAATCCTGGAAGGTGGGTGCTATTATTACCCACATTTTACAGTTGAAGATACTGAAACAGACAGAAGTTACATTACTCAGAGTCTAAATAACTGCCAAATTAACTCTGCTAGTGAGTAGTAGAAGGAAAACTAGAATTAAGGTCTCCCAAATTCTTATCAATCTTTCCAAAATAGATTATTACAATAGGTAAATATTGAACACTTGATATGTTATAGCTAATATATTTTAATTTATTTTGATACCTAATATATTGTTAACAAATGTGTCTAATAGAGAAAAGGCTACATTATTTAAAATGCCTAATCCCAACATATAAACATTTATTGAAGGCCAGCAAGAATATAATTTCTCATGTGCCTGCCCATGGCATAGCTGTTGCTTGAGAGGAAAAACAAAGGATTTCTGGAATGGTGGAGAAAGTGTCTGGGAGAGCTATGAAACCATCTAGGAATTCAAGAATTTAGGAATATACTTGAGGTTCCCTCAAGCAAAAAGAAGAGACTTCCTGGTTGTGGAGAGATACTGAAACTACCTGGGATCTGTGATATTTCCAATTTCTTGCTCACTTTGCATACATAGAATGCCTATCAAAGTCATGAGCTGTTGGAAGACTTTGTCAGACCCAAATTTTTGTGAGTGAGGAAAAGGAGAGAGAACAAGTTTATTTTAACTAGGAAGTGGGTTATGATTACTATCTATCATTTTGCCATTTTGTTTTGATGCTATTTCTCTTATGGGTATGCTTGAATGATGAGCCATTAAGAACTTGAATTTAAATCAACTTCAGAAATTCTTAGAGTTATCTGGTTGAGAGAAAACAAAGAAAAAAAAAGAGAAAAAGAAAAGGAAAGGAAAAAAAAAAGAAGAAGAAGAACCAGATAGGCAATTCATTAAAAAGAAGCTCCAATATTTGTACTGAGCAAATCCAGAATACAAAATTATTCAACAAATGACACTATAGTGACATACATAATAATACAAATAACATTTGATAATGAAAAAGCCTATTCCTTTGATTTCCTGAGAAAGAAGGGATGACTAAAAAACATCTCTTTTAATTAAGTTTTATAATAAGACAGCTATAATATATGATTTACTTGCCAACATGTAGAAGTAATGATTAGTACATTCTGATCTCCGGACTGTGATGTTTTTTTGAATCTTTCTTTCTTGCGTTCCAGAGAAGAAACTTCGTGATATCTGTCTTACTGAGTCTAATGTAACTCGGTATTGCAGATCTATTTAAAAAAAATTAAATATTTATCCATAGTCATATTCATGGACAAGAAAGGTAATTGAGGATTACAGTAAAATATACTTATTCATTATTCAAATAATTAGAGCTTTCCATTGACTGCCACTCCCAGAAATGTATGGACTTGAAATAATTAATGTTATGAAACACATTGAGATCCTGAATTGGCTTCTTCTCTATATATTTTGCTTTTTTAATTGTACATCAGAGTCATTTCTGGATATATTTCTCTTCCCTTCCCTGACACCTGCTGGAATGAAATCTTTACTTGTAAAAAAACAGTCATACAAAAATATTGGAAACCATGATTGATTCTGAAGATAAATGCAACTATCATGTGCCTGTCATTGGTCACCTGTCTTATTGCTGAGAAAAGTGAGGCACATTTTACTATCTGTTTTCTGGAATCAAGAATAATTGTTGCAGTTAATCCAAATTGAGTAAGATTGTAAGTAATTGAAGGAAGATTAAATTATGGCACAAATGATTTTAACATTGTGTATTTTACTGATCAGATTCTTAAGCCTTATATGGTACATGCTTGGTAATGTTCTACTAAACAAATAATTAGGGACTGGTATTTTACTTCATTCCCACGTCATATCAGATTAGAATTTACTATGATCTTTTCCAGTACAATAAATCAAAAATATTAGAACAACACTTGGCATATGAGTCTACATTATAATCAATCCTAAAATCTTTAACAACTGCCTATTATATGCAGGCTTTTGTGCTGTGTAAGGACACAAAGTAGTCAGAAATGCACATTGATATTAAGGCTTCACAGATGGGTTACAGAAGAGCCTCTTTGTACACTTACTATCAACAGACATTTATTGAGTCTCTATTACACCATAAAGCTGAAGTATTGCCAAACTTATTAAAATGCAAATATGTATATGAACATAAGAAGCATAAAATAATCTATTCTATCAATTAATTGGAATCAATTGAATATTACTTTTTCCAGTTTGGTCAGAATGCCTTTATTTTTCCATTTGCATTGCTTTTTATTTATAATTTCTTTTTTATAATAGCTTTTATTCTCAAGATACATGCAAAGATAGTTTTCAGCATTCACTCTTGTAAAACCTTATGTCCCATATTTTTCTCCCTCCTCCCCCACCCCCCCACGTTCTCCTTCCTTAGACAGCAAGTAATCCAATATAGGTTAAAAATACTTGAATTACTTTGAAAAGTAATATAAAATTTATTTAAATTTAAAGTAATTAAAATATATTTATATAATATATAAATTATATTATTTCTCCTTTGCACATTTATTTGGTAAAGCTATGGATTCTACAAATCACAAATAAAGTATTAAAACCTAATAATAATACTTATGATGATGATGATGATAGTAACTAATATTTATATAGTGCTAACTATGTGCCAGATACTATGCTAAATGCTTTACAATTATTATCTCATTTGATTCTCACAAAAACCCTGGGACTTAGCTGCTAATATAATCCTTATTTTACATATGAAGAAAGTCAAAAGGAAGTTATGCAATTTATCCAGGTCACATAGCTGGTAAATGTCTTAGTTTAGATTTCAGCTTTGGTCCTCTTGACTTACAGTCTGGGACTCTCTCCACTGTGCTATCTAGCTGCCTTACTTTTTCTTTGTGGAACATTTAAAACTTTTTTAAAGGTATGATTGCTACCTTTATTAATTTTTTTGTTCTATGTCAATTTTGTGATATTCTCATTTCTCTGTTCTTTCTATTTCATCTTCCATGCATGAGACTCTTATAATAAAACAAAAAAGAGTTAAACAAAAATAGATGACTGTGGAACATTTGAAAATTATATTGGAGACTTCAATTCTTCAAAAGATTTTTGATTTTATTATTATGGTTACACCCTCCACAAATGTGAATCCCAAACTCTTAATAATTTTCTGTGCCCCCTCCAAAAAATTTAATCACCTAGTAGCCAATGCTTCAATAATGAGCATCTCCAAATTTAGCTAACTGGTAGACATATTTTAATTACTTTAAATTTAAATAAGTGTTAGAATTTATGCTCCATTTGCATAATTATGAGTTTAGGATTATATTTACAAGTGACAGGGAAGAATGTTATTGGGGTTGTGTTATAGAAGCACAAAAAAGGAAATTTTAAGACATTGAATATTATTCTTTTAGTTTATATTTGATTTAAAGAAAACATTGGTCTTCTCTTCCTCTGTCCTGAATGTTGTTTGTCTTTCATTTTTGAGGAGGATCATGACACCATCATGATACCCTGACATGTAAGTGAATTGGATTTAAGTTAGGAGGGAAAGGTCACCTGCCTCTCTTTCCCCTCCAAAGCTATCTGGATCTAGTTGTAAGATATAGGACAACTGGATAAGGCCCTGGAGGCAGTGGGAGAACTTGGCCTTTGCTGCACCCATTCAGTGATAACCTAGGTAGCAATTTAGGCAAAGAATCTCCTTTTTCACTAGTCAAAGAGAAAAATAAATCTAAATAAATAAATTCGGGAGGGAAAGACCCTCAGGGTTTATGGCCATGAAAAAAAAATCACTTATCTAACTTTCAACTGGACTCCTCATTCCCAGTGGAGATGTTTGATTAGAGGGATATTGGGAGAAGCAAAACAGAATAACCTTGTATTTTGTCTATTTGCTAGGAAGACAGGAGTTAAAAAAAGTCCCTTTGCTGGGTAAACCCATAAAGAACAGTGTTCATTTGTACTCAAAATCTCTCCAGGCTTGTTCTTCTCTGATTTCCCACTTTTGACAGCAGAATTGTTTCCTGATCTCCTCATCATAAGTGAAGGGTCCAGAGAATCATAAAGTCTTGGTGTCCTGAACTTAAACTTCAATATTTATAAACATTTATTAAATGCCTGCAGTCTGAAGGGGCAGGATATAAAGGGAGCTAACTATAAAACATAATTATTTTATTATAAAGGCATAAAATGAATGTTTTTAAAAAGTATTGCATATGAAATATGGGGAAAGGATATTACTGTATTAGAGAAGCAGATGCTGCTTTATGAAGAAAACCAATTTGTGGTAACTAGATGGCACAATGGATAGATTGTTAGAAGTAGAGACTGGTAGATCTGAGTTCCAATCTAGCCACAGGTACTTATCAGTTGTGTAAACCTGGGCTAGTTCCTGAACCATTGTCTGCCTCAGTTTCCTCATCTGTAAAATGAGGGTAGTAAAGCATCTATCTCCCAGGATTATTGTGGGGACCAAATGAGATAAACGTTTTTAAGATCTTACCAGAGTACCTAGCATATATAAATTTTATTTATTACTCTGTAGGGCATAGTACTTTAGTTGAATATTAAAAGAAATAAAGAAATTCAACAGAGAACATTTCAGGTATAAATAATAGTTTAGATAAAGCATATAGAAAGTAAGATAAAGAATATCTGTGAAAAACAGAGAATAATTCAATTTGCTGGAATACTGCTGTTCAGTCATTTAAGCTGTGTCTGATTCTTCACGATCCCATTTGGAGTTTTGTTGGCAAAAATGCTGGAGTGGTTTATCATGTCCTTCTCCAGAACATTTTACAAATGAGGAAACTGAGATAAACAGGTTTAAATGACTTACCCAGAATCATACAACTAGTAACTATCTAAGGTCACATTTGAATTCAAGTTTTCCTGACTCTGGGCCCAACACTATCCACACTGCCATCTAGCTGCCCATGGCCTGAAGCATTAGAATGCATAAAAACAACTGACAGGTTTGTAAAGCACCTTACATGAATCATTCTATTTCAGCTTCGTTGTAAGCTTAAAAGGTAGGTAGAGTGTTATTCCCATGTTAAAGAAAAGGAAACTTAGGTGACTCTTCCATGAGTCACATAGCTTATAAGTATCAGAGGAAGGTTCAAACCCAGCTCTTCAGTACTCTATTTTAAGCCCTACCTGTACTACATCACATTGCATAAGTATGAATAGCTGGGGAGTATTGTGAGATAACATTGGGAAAGTTGTTCCAGCTTAAAGAGAACCTTGAATGCCAGGAAAAACCTAGGCTTTATTTAAAAGGTCATAGGGAAACACTGAAGATTCCTGGGAAGAGAAATGGTATCACCACATATATATTTAATGTCAATTATTTTCTGGTTCCTTCTCCATTCTTTATAGGGAAAATATACTCTAATTGATTCTGCCTATTTCTTTTTGGTTTCCCTCATGACATAACTAAATTCTTCTAGTAAACCTTTATTCCACAGGTAGGTCCTGTACCAAAGGCAGGTAGTAGAGTACAGCAAAATTCTACTAGATATCACTTTGAAAGAACAAAGGCACTGAGTTATAATCTAAATGTCTTCTGTAGAGTAAACTTACCAGCTACATAATCTGTGTCTTCTTTTGACTTCAGTTTGACATGAAAACACATGGTAGCATTTATGCATACTGTTTCCTTCCCCTCCATCTTACAGTTTTTCTTTTGAATATTCACTTTATTGGGAGCAAAAGTCATGGTAACTTTAACTTCAGCTACATCTCGAGACCTGTAACAATAAAAACCAAGAGATATTTAATTTCAACAAAATTTAATTCAACTCAACAAGTGTTTGTTGTGTGTTCAGCATTTTGCTAGGTTCTAAGAAACAAGGTTTAGAGAAGACTTGGTTTTCAGCCTTCATGGTACTTAGAAAAGGATATAATACACATACAAAGATGAAAAAATAAGTTCATAAGAAAAGTGCAAAGTGCTATGTGAAGTCCAGGGTGGGAAAGCTCACCATCAATCAAAAAGATTAAACATCTTAAAATAGGTAACATTATATCTCGAGCTTTAAGAAGAGAATTCAATAAGTAGGAAATTGAGAGTCAGCATGGTACAGTTGGAAAAAATTAGCTGGATCTGGAGTGATAGAACCTAAGTTCCAATCTTTGTTTTGCTATTGGCTATCTGTAACATTAGATATAAGACATTAATTCTTTCTGGTCCCTAGTTTTCTCATCTGCAAAACTGGTGGGGGAGTGGCTGGATTAGATGATTTCTGAGGTTTTTTTCCGGCTCTAAATTTGTAATTATAGGGATCATAATAAACCTAAGTTTACAAAATAATGTGAACAAAGTCAAGGGGAGAGTTAAATATAAGGCATTCATAGTAATCTTGTCCAACTAGAGCATAGAGTACATAGAAATCTTATGAGATAGATCTGGAAAGAGAGAGCCAGGACTGAATGTGGAGTTTTGGGGAAACAATGGAAAGGATGTTAGATTTGGGGGTTCAAAACCTTGGCTCAAAACCCAGGTCTACACCTTAATATCTGTCTGACTTTGGACAAGTCACTTAATCTCTGAGTCACATTTCTTCATTTGTAAAATAAAGTGGTGGCTGATTAGAATATATGGTTTCTAAGGTCCCTTCCAAATCTAAATCAATAGTTCCTTGAAGATTTTAACAAAATGACAGGACCAGATCTGAAGATAATCAATATTAAGTCCTATAGTTATAAAAAGAATTGTTTGCCATTCTGGAGAGCAATTTGGAATTATGCTCAAAAAGTTATCAAACTGTGCACACCCTTTGATCCAGTAGTGTTACTACTGGGCTTATATCCCAAAGAGATCTTAAAGAAGGGAAAGGAACCTACATGTGCAAAAATGTTTGTGGCAGTCCTCTTTGTAGTGGCTAGAAATTGGAAACTGGGTGGATGCCCATCAATTGGAGGATGGCTGAATAAACTGTGCTATATGAATGTTATGGAATACTATTGTTCGGTAAGAAATGACCAGCAGGAGGATTTCAGAAAGGCCTGGAGAGACTTACATGAACTGATGCCAGGAGATCATTATATACTTCAACAACAATACTATATGATGATCAATTCTGATGGACCTGGCCATCCTCAGCAATGAGATGAACCAGTTCCAATGGAGCAGCAATGAAATGAACCAACCACATCCAGTGAAAGAACTCTGGGAGATGACTACGAACCATTACATAGAATTGCCAATCCCTATATTTTTGTCTGCCTGCATTTTTGATTTCCTTCCCAGGCTAATAGTACACTATTTCAGAGTCCAATTCTTTTTGTACAGCAAAATAACTATTTGGACATGTATACTTATTTTGTATTTAATTTATACTTTAACATATTTAATATATATTGATCAACCTGGGGGAGAAGGTGAGGGGAAGAAGAGGAAAAATTGGAACAAAAGGTTTGGAAGTTGTCAATACTGTAAAAGTACCCATGCATATAACTTGTAAATAAAAAGCTATTAAAAAAAAAAAGAAGAATGGTTTGAGTGAAGGAGAAAATGAGGAGGAAGACGTCACAAGGCCCCTGAATAATCTATTTGTGCTTTATACACCAGGCAGTGACTGTGAGAACAGAAAGGAGGAAATAGATATGAAAAATATTACAGAGAAAAAATTAACTGGAAATTGATTATATATATTATTATATATTATATCATATGATATATATGACAGAGAGAAGGAAGAATCAAAGATCTAATATCATGATGTTTAGAGTATGGGATATTGAGTTGATGGTACCACTGATATAAACAATAGTAATAAAGTAGAGGAACTCTTGAAGAAAAATAAACTTGATTTAGAGAATGTTAATTTTGAGATACTCATGTAACATTCGATGGACTTGGCCTGCAGGTAAGTGAAAAGGCAACAATAAGTCTGAGTAAACAGGCATTAATTAAGTACCCTCTGTGTACTATGTATTAGGCTCTGAGAATATAGAGGCAAAATCAGATAACTCCTGAACTCAAGAAGCTTATGTTCTATTAGAGGGAACATCATGGACATATATGGATATGTGTGTGTGTTGTATATGTATGTGTGATATGCACACAAACACGTGCTAATCTTTTTGGTGGGGGGCACTAACAGCTGTGAGGATTAGGCAAACCATCATGTAGAAGGTAGAGCTCGAGTTGAATCTTGAAGAAGACAAAGGCTTCTAAAAGGCAGAGATGGGGAGGGAGTGCCTTCTAGGTGGGGTACAGCTAGTGAAAAGGCATGGATCTGGGGGGAAGATGACATGTCCAGTGAGAAGAACAATCAGAAGGTTAATTTGCCTGAATTGTAGAATGCATGAAAGACAGTGATGTGGAAAAAGTTTTAGAAAGGTGTTTTGAGGTCAGGTTATTAAAAAAAAAAGCATTAAAAACCAAATAGAATTTATATTCATTCAAAGAAGTAATAGGGAACCATGCAGGTTAATTGAGACCTGTTGTGTCAGCTGTGTGGAGGATGAAGGCAGACCAATAGGAAATTGTAGCACTCATCCATGCAAGAAGTTCTGAGAACCAACCTGTTTAAGATGGGGGTTGTGGGAGTGCAAAAAAGGACTTATGTTTCTGTCTCCTCCTTCTCCCTTTCTTTCTTTATTCTCAAGAGTATTATATTGTATTGGAATGATATACATACACACAACAAAATGCAAAATATGTACAAAGGAATATAAAATATTAAAAATCATGATATTGTATTGTGAGCTATTTAAAAGTAGGTACCTTATATTAAACTGTTCTTATGTTCCCTTACAATGTTAGTACAATTTCGGATATATGATAGATGTTTAATTGCCAACTGATTCTATTTTTTCTCTGTTTCCGTCTTTTAAATACATACTAGAACATATACATAAATATGTGCATACAAATATTTTATATTTTGTCCTATAATAATAAGAATCCAAAAAGATCGGCTCTACTCATTGGCAACTATTCAGAACTAAAAAAAAAAGTTTTATAGTTGTTTCATTTTTATATTTTCCCCTTTATTCATCAGATTAATTTACTTTTCTTGCTTATGCACGCATACAAAGATTTGTATTACATTATTGGGTACATAAGAGAATGTGACATTTGGCATGCTCATATATCAGATAGCTCTCTTTGTTTCCAAGCTATCATCCAAAAAAAAAAAAAACTCAAAATATTTGTACTTAAGAACTAGAAAAGAAACAAATTCAGCTAGGTGCTGTTAAAATACACACCAGAAGAGGGCAGCACCACCAAGGCCTCCGATGGTCACATCAGTCAGTCCATCTCCGTTTAAATCCATTTCTCCATGTATAGACTGGCCAAAAAATTTCAGTGTTTCTCCATCTCCACCTGATGGAATACGCTGTGAGGATCCCCAAATAGAATTATCCATGGGATAATTGAATGCTAGAAGTACTTTCAATATGAATCTAAATTACATTTTAGCTGATTTGCAAATGAATAAACGAACAAATTAATAGATAAAAAATAGAGGAAGGAAGAAAAACAAATGAGAACAACAAAAAAGGAAGGAAGGAAAGAAAAAAGAGAGGGAGGGAGGGAGGAAGGAAGGAAAGAAGGAGAGAAAGAAAAGAAAGAACGGAAAAAGGAAAGAAAGAATTATAGAGGACAGAGAAAGAAAAGTTTTCTCTGCATCTATGTTCAAATAGACTCTTATATTGAATCAAGAGGAAACAGTTTGTTATTTCTAAAGGACATTTTGCTTTTAATAATTCTAGACAAAATCATTTCAGAGTCAATGACACCAGAGTGGAAAAAATGCTCTCATCTCACCCTGACTGAACCTCATGAAAAGCATTCCCACTGATTGACTCTGGTTCCTCTGTCTGTGTAGCTTTATTTTACAGAGACTCTGACAAGTCCTGAGCACTTTGAAGGGATATTTCTGAGCAGGTGAAGTAATAAGAAGTTTTACAGGGAGGTTAAAACAGGACTTGGAGAGTCTTGAAGGATCTAAGGTATTTCACTTCTAATTATGGGCATTTCCGCATACATCATTTCCTTTTCTACCTAGGAAGCAGAACCTTTTTTAAAAAAATGGGTATAGGAGGCTAATTGTACAATATTTCAAAGTCTGATTCTTTTAGTACAGCAAAATAATAGTTTGGACATGTATACTTATTTTGTATTTAATTTATACTTTAATATATTTAACATGTATTGGTCATCCTGCTATCTAGGGGAGGGGGTGGGGGGAAGGAGGGGAAAAATTGGAACAAAAAGTTTGGCAATTGTCAATGCTGTAAAATTACCCATGCATAGAACTTGTAAATAAAAAGCTATTAAAAATTAAAAAAAAATAAATAAAAATGGGTATAGGTATAACAAATCACTGGTATTGAGATATGGCCACTGCCTTAAGAAACTAGAAATTTTAATTAGACGCTGGGACATCATGCTAACAATTAAGAGCTATAGGATATTTAGTACGTTGGGTTGACTATTGTTCTGTTTGATGACAAATATGAGAATGGCACAAAAAATTGGAACCTGTCCCTAAACTTAGTGAATCCTCAGCTACACAGTGTGAATGAGGCAGGTCAAGTAAGTAAAGGAATAAATAAAGCAAATCAGAAACAAAGAGATCATTATTATCAAGTAATAATTTGTAGTTTATTGAACTGTGCTTTTTCCTTTTTTTGTCAGAAAAATTAATGATTTTTTTCCTCATGGATGTTGAAGAGGTGGTTATTGACATTTGAACAGGATCCAGTTTGATTTTAGGTCTTCTCAAACCTAAGTAGCACATGATGATTATGATGAAGACAATGATAATGTTATATAACATTTACTATGCTCTAGGTATTGTGCTAAGTGCTTTACAATTTTTATTTCATTTGATCCTCACAATAACTCCAGGAGGTAGATACTATTATTATTACCTCCACTTTACAGATGAGAACACTGAAGCAAAGTTAAGTTACTTGCCTAGGATCACATAGTTAATAAGCGCAGTACAGATAAGTGATCATGTGGTCCTGTGTCCTCATTTTACAGATCAGGAAACTACTAGATTTGGAGTCAGAGACTTGGGTCAAAATCCCTGTTCTGTTATTTCCTACCAATATGACCTTGGACAAGTCACTTAAATGGACTTTAGATTTCTTATCTAAAAAATAAAGGGTCAAAGTAGGTGAACTCTGAGTTCCCATAAAGCTCTAGCTCTAAGATGCTATGAACAGTCTATGAATCCCAGAAAGAGGCGGTAACTTGTCTAAGATTCTGTGAGAGGCAGTAAATCCAAAATTTTTTTCCCCCTGAGGCAATTGAGGTTAACTGATTTGCCCAGGGTCACACAGCTAGGAAGTGTTGTGTCTGAGGCCAAATTTGAACCTCTTGACTTCAGGGCTGGTGCTCTATCCATTGTGCCACTTAGTTGCCCCCCTAGAACAAGATTTTAATCTAGATCTTTTTATCCCACAATCAATTATTCCACAGAATCAGAATCAGTGAATCACAAAAGTTAATAGAGATTTCAAAAATCAGAAAAGCTGTAGAGTTGGCAATCAAAGTCATACCTGACTACCAGTCCTTGCAATGATGTCTCCAACAAGTGAGCCAGTTTTCCCTTAAAGAAATCTAATAAGGGGGGAGCCCATTAACTCCTGAGGCATCTATTTTATTTTATTTGCTAATTCTAATTGTTAGGAATTTTCCTTACAATGAGCATAATTCTGTTTCTATCATCTGGAGAATAGATCCAATCGTTTAATATCTCTTCCACATGACAGATTTCAAATACACAGACAGCTATTCTTTCTCCCTGATTTCTCTCACATAGGCTAAACATTATCAGGTCCTTCAATTATCATCATATGATATAGTTTTGAGGGATCTTGGGCCACTTCTTCTATTCCTATAATACCAACTCATAAATTTCTACATTCTTCATTACTCATCTTGGTCTTGAGTGCCCACACATGATCCTAATTAATTTACTTAGAATGTCTCTGGTTCATCAGTATTCTTTCTAAAAAATGGAGCCCAGAACTGGACACAGCATACATACACAGTTAAATATGCTTCGTCAACCACATCTATCCAGAATGGAAAGCAAACATTCATGACAGGTAAAAACATTAGATTGATCATCACTCTGACCTAAATGAAATTTCAATTTAAGCCGTAGAGTCAAGGTTGCAAAATTAACAGCATATATATGCCATATAGGATAGCTAGAGCACAATGGATAGAGCACTGGGCCTGGAGTCAAGATGTCTTGAATTCAAATCAGGTCTCAGATACTTACTACCTATATAACCCTGGGCAAGTCACTTGCCTCAGTTTCCTCATCTGTAAAAATGAGCTGGAGGAGAAAATAGCAGACTACTCCAGCATCATTGCCAAGAAAACTTCACACAAGGTCATAAAGATTTGAACATAAGTGAAACAAATAAATAATGCCCCATACCTGCCAATACTCCTGATTTTTGGAAATTCCTTTCTTTTGTAGAACAATACTTGTTGGCTTTTCAAATGTATCTCTCTTAGATTTATTGGATAAATTTTGAAGTAATAAAGTAGCAGAACATATGAAAGAAATTTTATCCCATGTGCTAAAAAATTCCTTAATTATATTATCCTCTGACATCCTGCCTGTTTCCACTTAAATACTATTTTGTAAATAATGTCATTAGGAACTTAAAAGAAATCACTTATTTAGTAAATGGAGTGAATAGATTGCTATGGAAATTTTCTTTTTGTGTCTGTATTGTCATATTTCATAAAATATTATTGGGACTTTTGAAAAAGTGAAACAGTCCAGTTTACAATTAAAATCAACTTCTCAATATAATGCATCCTATAAATCCTGACATTAAAATTTCAGAAAAGTTAATAAAATAAAAAAAGAGAAACAAATAGTCAATGTCAGTCTTGTATTCATGCTATGCAAGCTTAGTGAACTGTATTGTATTTATGTTTTATGCGGTTGTTCAATACCCAGACAGCTCTGGCATTCAGCAAACATTAAATTATAATGTTCTTTTAAAAGTCTCCAGTGTTTATTGTGTAATAAACACTGCTGTAAAAGACCATTGTGGTGGTGGTTTATTTTTCTCAGGCAGAAACAACACTTTATGGATTATGGGTTGTTAATTGTCTATAAAATTGTACTTATTTATTTATTTTTTTTAATGTCAATCTCCCCTGAAGGCCAGGCTCTGCTTTTTAGGGCTTTTTTTTTTTTTTTTTGTCAACAAGAATTCCTTAAAGGTAAATTATGAGGTTTTGCAAATAGATCTTAATAAGAAAATTATAACTCTTGTATATATAACTATATGCTTGGCATAATTTTACTAAAATGGCATGGATGTTACATATTAAATCATAATTTATCTTCCTTTGTTAAGTCAGTTAATTATTTTTTTTTACCAGAAAGTAGCACCCTAATTGAGAGAGCAAATGCATTACAGATGTTAAATGGCATCATTTGAACATTTCTTTTGTTCTTATGGTTATTGTTTAGAAAAGGCTAGGTCATGGAGACATGAGTAAACCAAACTAGAATGGGACTCAGATAAAAGGAAAAAATCACAATGTAGTTTCTTTTGGAAAAAAAGAAAATCAACAGTATCACCACCCAAATTGGCAAGATCATAAATTTGATTTTTTCCAACAAAGAATTACTATCAAAAATCAGTGTTAGCAATTCAACTTGTGCAGATAGAAAGCTTAACAGATAGGTATAAGCTCAAGGTTTGATTTCTTACTTGCGCATATTCTTTCCTTATTGTCTTGCCACTTCCATGATAAATGTACACAGCCCCTCCATGATCATCTTCTAAGGGAGCGCCGATCACTATATCATTAAATCCGTCAAGGTTGAGGTCCTTCACAGAAGCAATTGCTGTTCCAAAACGAGCCCCACAAGGCTCATTTTTGTTTTTCTTTTTGCAGGAATCGTGCTTGAGGGATGAACAGCAAGTTTGCTTAATGGGCTCCAGGCTCATCTGGTATTCAAACCTAGTCTGTGAAAAAGAGGAAAAAGAATATTTATGGATATCTATCATTACTGCAGATGAGTAGATTTTTTAAAGTATATACTAAAATGTGTTCTAGTGATAACATAGTAACTACCAAAAGTCTGTGAAATGACTGTGTGAGAAAGTTAAGGATTTCTCACAGTGGATCATAGGACTGTGGGAAAGAAGTTCTCTTGAAAATTTATCACTAGCTTTTCATCAGTAGGGCTAAATCAGTGGACACCTCATAACATCTTGATAAAATCAACAAAGAGATATTTTAAAGGCATCTTCACTCATCCTGTTATCTTTTTTCTATTCAGTCCCACACACTTTGGAAAAATCCCCCAAAGATATGATCCCAGATTCTCTTCTGTAGAAGTAAGATAAAAGTTACTCTGTTCAAAGAACAAAGTTATTGAAAGTGTTGTGAGTCTGTAGTGAAAGGAAATAATAAATAAGAGGAAGTAAGAGATGGAAGAAAATAGAAATAAATAGAAATTCCCTCAAAAGGAAAGGAAGACAGCAAGAAGGGAAATGGAATCATACACTTAATCAGGTCTCATAAGATCTTTAGAAACATTAAAATTTAATAACAATACTTGCAATGCAATTATAGTAATAATATTTATGTATTGGTGGGCAGTGTTTTATAGTGAATGGAGAATAGCTCTTTGAATTAGAAACACCTGGGTTCAAGACACATCAAAGCTGATTCTTTATCCAAGATGGCATGAAGTTCCTTTTACACAGCTGCCTCTGACACACAGTGACTGTGTGATCCTAAGCAAGTCACTTAACTTCTCAGTGCCTTCAGGCATTGTCTAAGACTATAAATTGTAGATAAGGCATTGGTTGAAGGAGTTTCTTTCCTGGAAGTTCACTTCAGCAATGGAATGATAGGTCTATTCTAAAAATTATATTTTATATAATAGTTAAAAGTGTAATTAATATAAGTAGAAATGGGGAGGAAGGATACGGCATGATCTTGAATCAGTTATTACTTCTCTGAAATTCAGTTTCATCATCATTGAATATTACTAATATTATATACTATTAGTATTATAGACAACTTCTGAAATCCCTTCCAACTCCAAATCTAAAACTTGATACTATGATAATATATACATAATTAATAATATTTAAGTGTTTTTCTACAAATAGAATAATTGAAGCAAATTTACTCATCAAATCAATCTTAGGACACTGGAAAGAATACAAATTTTGTGATGATGTTATGCAAATATTTATGGAGGGGAATATTTTGACTTGGGTTATAATATTATATCTATTATACTAGCTAAGTGATCTTAGGAAAACCACTGTCACTCTCTGTCATCCATGTATCTCTCTTCCTTTTGGAATCTGTCTCTTTCTGTCTCTCTGAGCCTGATTTGTAAGGAAATTCCAGTGTGGAAACTCTTTGCCTCTACAACTCTGTTCTTTTTTGTTTGTTTGTTTTTGTTGTTGTTGTTGTTTGTTTTGATGAGGCAATTGGGGTTAAGTAATTTGCCCAAGGTCACACAGCTAGTGATGCTAAAGCTGTCTGAGTTTGGATTTGAACTCAGATCCTCCTGATTTCAGGGCCTGTGCTCTATCCACTGAGCCATGTAGCTGGTCCTTATGGCTTTGTAACTCACCTATAACTTAAAGAGTTAGGAGAGTTATTTGGGACACAGAGGCCAGGTGACTTGCCCATGGCTATCTAGCTGGTATGTATGAGAGGTAAGTCTTGAAACTAAATCTTCCTTACACCAAGATGTGTAATTCATCTATGGCATGTTATACCTCCTACATTCTCTTAATTCATTATAATTCATGAATAATTACCAAACAGTAAATATTTTTTGTTTGTAGCCCCATATTAAGAGTTCAAATTCTTTATTTAAAAAATACTGATGAGCCCTGAAAATTTCTTTCCAATGCTTTTTTTTCTGTGAATAATGTACAATTGAGAAATCCACTAGTTAACACTGCACTAAAAGAAGAGATGCCTTCATATTACTATTCAAATATTAGTTTATTACCTGATTCAAAGCATACACATATACTTTTCCTTGTTCCTCTTTCTCTGTTCCCATATACATTGGAGCTCCAACCAGTAGGATATCAGTGAAGGAGTCTTTATCAACATCAATTGTTGTTAAAACACTGCCAAAGTAAGAACCAATCTAGGAAACATAAAGGGAAGTCCTAATGATTGCCAAAATTACCTGGAAAGCTTAACATTAAACTATTATTTATTGCCCCTATATTAAAATAGTAGACTTTATGAATCCTTATATTATAAAAACATAGACATATTATTTATCCTTTTAAAATTGCTTTTGCATTTCTGATATTGTTTGAAACTCAGCAACTTAAGATAGCAACATGTAGTTATTATTGGTATTATCATGTCCTTTTCATACAGGATAGAATTAGGTCTATGAAGGGTTAAATATTTTTCTCAACAACACCTAGGTAATAAATGACATAACTAGGATTAAAGCTCAGGATTAGTGATTCTTAGTCCATTGTTCCTTCTAATATGAAAAGAAGAAAGGAAGAGGAGGAGGAAGAGGAGAAGAACACATAATGACGATGACAACAACACTCTGGAAATATTTTCATTATCCTTCCCATGGCTGATTATTTTGAGATGGAGCTTTAGGTAAACTAAACACAAATTATCTCTAAAGTTTTAAGCCATTTGGAAACCTTAACAACTTTAAATTGTCCTGAGGCTTTGGGGATAACCTGAATAGTATCCAGTTCCCCTAGGACATGCTCTTATATGTCATTATAAGAAAAAAGAATTCTGACATTAGAATTCTGACATTGGAATTGGACACAGAAGTGACCTCTGGATCTTACATCCTCAAAAGGGATATATGTGAGCTTAGAGAATTCTGACAGCATACCATGTAGAGATCTTAATGCTTGAGGATGGATAACCAAAAGAAATAGATTTTATCCTTCCTCCAAATTTCTTTCCCTTCTTTACTAATTCCAAAGGAAGAATAAAGTAGTTAGTTTAAAAAGAAAAAGAAAGAAGGCATCCTATCAATTTACAGTTGAAATTAAACTTAGATATTATCTAGTCCAAGTTCTTTCCAAGATTGGATCATCTTCCTTTCCCCCCCCCCCCAAGATTGGGGGAATGATCAGTCCAAGGTCATACTATTAAATCATATGGAGAATTTAAACCCAAATGATTGATTGTAAACTCTTATTTCTTTCAGTATATCAAAGAAAAGTGATTGTAACTGCCCTGCCTCTTCCCTCTCCAATAATAATGAATACCCCTTCATTTTAACTTGATTTCATCCATATTTCCTATCTCAATGATCTGTGATTTCAGTGCAGATTATAATCACTCTCTATTTTATAATTTGGTCTCCATGAGTCACATTGGACAAAAATGAGGGGTAAGCTTTCTGAATACTTAAAAATAATCATGTCTTTGTCATCTTGATAGGAAGGTAATGAACTAGAGAGGCAAAAGGAGACATTCTTAAAGATGACTAATGTACTGATTTGTTTTAAAGGCCTAGTTATAAAGGTAAGTTGTCTTTCTTGTTACCTATAACTCACAACCACAAATATTCTTCCATGGGAGGAATAATGGAAACTATTAATTATCACAGAACAATGGAAAACATTTCAGAGAGCTTCTTTTTTGGGCAAGGGGTAGATTAGTGAACAGTGATAGATACAAAGCTAAAAAAGGCTATTGAAGCATTTTTCTAAAAAATAGATAGAGGAAAACAAAAAAAAATTGCAGAAGGGAACACATCTATTATGTTTAATTTATTATAATATGCAGACACACACATACTTCTTTAAAATAGATGACATAATTCACCGTTTCTTATATAAGCCTCTTCCTTGTCCATTATTGTAAGTTGAAATGTTAGTGTTTGTTAAGTTTATAATAAAAATAGCATCAAATTAAAACAAATGGTGATGGTTCAGTATAAATTATTTCAGATTAATTAAATTTCCTTTTTGTAAAGGATTATGAGACTATAAAAGAAGAGAAATATTGTATATAATCTCACTTTAATCTTATGGTCAAAGTGGAGATATGAGGCTCACATGATTGTTCATTTACTTGGATGAAGCAGTGGTTCATAGACCAGACCTCAAGAATGGATTGCTGTTTACCATGAATTAAGTCACTATTAGTGTGTAGTAGTACCCCAAGGTTCTGTTTTGATACAGTTCTATTGAAAATTTTCATAAGCAAAATAAAACAGAAGGCATTTTCACATATTTAGAAGTAGTAAAGTGAAATTGAAGCTACATAGGGAAATTGATTAATCCAGGAAGTCTCTTGCTACTAAATGATTTTGTGCTGCTCCAAGTTAAGCTGTAAAAAACGATTTTGGCCAAGAAGAAAAACATTTGTTTTTGTTTTTATTTTTGCAGAGTCAGAGGGGAGGGCATGGAAGGGCATGGTGTCACAGAAAGTTATATGCTCTAGAAAGGACTAAATGTATTGTAGCATATTCTCTGAGGCTGCTTCCCCAACCCTCATTCACACTGGAAGGTTGGATTACTACAAGGGCAACTACATCTTTTTATATCTTTCTTCAAGGATTAGAGGAATAGTGGTAATTGGGGAGGTGTAACAGGATTGCTTTGCTATAATGCTCAGTTGAAGTTATATAACACTGTATGTGGTATGTATAATGGTCCCCAGCCATCACAGTTTCATAACTTTTCTGAGCTTGCCTCAAAATCCTATATCATCTGACCTGCCTCTCTTTCCAGATTTATCAACCATTTAATTTTTCCTGCTAGAGTGGATCTATTTTACTATTTCCTGATCTTATCTTATGCTTTTTTCCTCCCCTTTGTTTTCTGGAATATCCTACCTATACTGCTTTAAAGCTCAGCTCTTGTCTTTCCATGATTAAACCTAGCCAGCAAGGAACTGTTTCTTCTCTGAGAACCTTAAGAATTTATCATTCAAAGCATTTTTGTCCTTTCTTTTTTGGGCGGGGGGAGAGACTATTTTCTGTCTGCCTGCTACTAAAAGTTATCTTCTCAAGTCTTTATGTCTCATCTCTTGAACTTGATTTGAAGCTCCTTGAAAAACTGGGTCTTATGATGAATTGTATTTTCTGTAGTACTTAGAATAGCACTTTGCAGATAATAAGTAGAGGGATAGTATTTCAAGATTCCATCTATGATTTCATCAGTATGAATGCCACTTGTGACATGTAATTTTTTTTCAGAAATAGTTGTTTCCTGAGTTGCTATTGTTAAAATAATTGATTTTTAGGCAGCTAACATTCTCCTTATAAGTTTCTCTGAACACAGGTAAGTTCTTCTTTGAACAGACGCATAGTGATGATAATAACATTTAGATAGTGTCTATTAAATGCCAGACATTGTGTTGAGCACTTTACAATTATTATCTCATTTGATTCTTACAGAATTCTTGGAAGGAGGTGCTATTACCCATCCTTATTTTAGAGATGAGGTAATTGAGACAGAGATTAAATAGCTTACCCAGGGTCATACAGCTCATCTACTGTGCTACCTAGCTAAAATAATCTACTATTAGCCTGTACTAAACTTTTTTGTTTTCCAGGTTGAAAGAACTGGATTTTTCTGAATTTGTGTTCTGTTGCCCTCTCTTCAAAAATCCAGATCGCCTCCCAATCAAAAAGAGAATGCTACTGAAGGAAGACTTACTTTAGTGGAAAAAAAAATTTAATTGTTAAGCAACTGATAGATTTAAGCTTATGAAAAATAAAATAAAGAGGGTGAATGATTTGCAAAGTTAATTGTTATACTTAGACTTTTATTAATTGTAATTTGTAAACTTACTTGTTCTCCACCGAGGGTTTGGAGAATCTTGATTTCTTGGCCTTCCATTGTATAAGTAATGACTTGGCCTGTGTGATTATAGCGGGGCTGGCCAGCGATATAGATCACATCCCCAGGAATGGTGGCCGAGTTCACCATATAACCTAGAAAGAGAATAATAGTAGACATGAGGGTTTCAGAATTGTCCTATGTTTGATGCAATGTTATTATATCTCATATGGTTTGTTACTAAAAGTTCTACATAGTATAAATTTAGATCAGTTTTTACTTTTCTTGATTCTGAGGTCCTTAAGTTTGAAGACTATTATCATCCTTATTTTCCCCTCAGCTCTTATTGTAACCCAGGGTCTTCAAAAAGCAGATGCTGAATAAATGATTTTTGATTTGAATTTTACATAGTTGGGTCCATTAATAGACCATTTTTGGACAGAAATTGTATTTGTACATGTTAAATTTTGTTTTGGCACAAAATAGCAAGCATGTGAAGAACAGAGACTATTAACTTACATGGGATTTGATGTAAACAAATTCTTACTCTCTGTTTAATGGGCTCCAATGTGCTTTAACTTGTTTTATTTATAAATATTAGGGTACATGAATGAAAACAAATTCATAAGAATAGCATTTCCTGAGAAAGAGTAATTATATATGCTCATTTATGTTAGAAATATATTATTTATGTTAGAAATATTTATGGGAAAAAATTTACCATAAATTTACACAATATTTTCTGATTCAATTAATAGACAAATAAGAAAAGACATCGAGGTCTTTAATATTAAAATATCTTCCATTTTTATAAATACTACTCCAAAATGGTTGGGATTTCTAATTAAAGGATAAGCAACTACTTGGATTTAGTTTCTTTTTAAAATATTTGTTTCTTACTTTCCATTTTTTTCTTTTTTCTCATCTCAATTGGGGTAATGCTTTAAAAAAATGTAAAACGTTTTTTCAAATGGAGAGCTGCTTATAATATCTGGTTGGTTGTTGTCCTTTGTACTTAGAAGAAGATTAAAATGACATCACTATGTTAGAGTCCAGATACAATGTATCTGACTGTGGCTATCAGATCAATATGATCTCCAAATGCTCTGCCACAGGTCGGGCTATTTCATGTGAACATTTGGGGTAGACTCTCTAACTTTGCACATCTTGTCTGTCAGCTTTCAAACTTTCTAACTTTCTGCTCTTGATCATCATAGAAAGTCATACATGCTCATGCAATTAAAAGTTTAAGTTCAGCTCATGAAATTGTGTCAATTTTTGACTTCTTGATTTTAAGAACTATTAACTTACATATTCACTGGTAAAGTCCCAACTCTCCTACATTTTCATATTCTCTATAATTCTTGTACATAACTTTGCTATAAATCCCCAAAGAAAGCATATATCAATCCAGAGGCCTGGAGGCTACTAGAATCCTTCCTCTGCTCCTTTAATTTTCTGAGAGTATATGTGTAGCATTTGGGTTCCGTATCTATTGCACTTCCCTTTTGCTATATGACTAAATTATCTTTGTTTATAGGTATTTGTGCCTTGTTACATTATGCTCTTGTTTCAATCATGTCTCTGAGATCCCATTTGTTTTTTTTGTTTTTGTTTTTGTTTTTTTTCCCTTGGCAAAGATACTGAAGTTGTTTTCCATTTCCTTCTGCAGCTCATTTTACAGATGAGGTAAATACTGTTATTTGCCTAGTCACATAGCCATTAAGTGTGTGAAGCCAGATTTGAACTCAAAAACCTGCTTTCCTGATTCAGGATCAGCATTCTACCTACTGTGTCATCTCGCTGCCCCCATTCTTAAATTACTTGTAGTGAATATGTAATATACTATGCTATAACCTTGTTTATACCCATCTTTCCACCCATGCATCTTACAATTTTCCTCTGGGATAATTGTAATTTTAATTCTTCTGTTTGGATGTTTTATAATTTATAACCACAAAGTATTATTGAGAGGAGCTTAGTGTAAAAGCAAGGTGTTTTGCAACATCAAGCTATTTATAATCACCAAAATCACTGCTTTTGATGTCCAAAAATGGAATCTGTCATGCTCTCTGCCTCCCACACCATACTGCAACCAGCTCATCATTTAACTGCTTCATTATATATATTAACAATGGACCCAGATAGATTCGGAGGAGAAAATAAAGTTGGTTTACTTTCAAGTGATGACATTACCTCCCTGATATCATGGTCCTCTTCAAGAATGAAGGACAAACAATAACATTATATATGAAGAAAATGAGACCAAGAGAAGTTACATGATAACCAACAAGCAGTAGAACTCAGATTTGATTTTGAAATACTCATTCCAAATCCTGTGCTCTTTTCATAAATTTGCTATTATAGTCATATCTTTTATAGAAACAAGATTCTAACAAGCTTGTTGAAAACATCCTATTAGAGGATAGTCTTTGAAGCTGCATCTTGTTCTACTGAGTCAAAAATTATTTTATTGTTGTTTTCAAATCAAGGAACAATACATAGTTGGATCTTACACACACACAGAGACACACACTCACACGTGCACATGTACCCATACATGCACATACTCTCCAGCTCTCAGTTAGCTGTGTAGTGATAAAAATGTCATCTATTCTAGAAAATCATCCATGAAAATTTGCCTTCACATTTTCATGAAGGTTTACTTCAATTTGTGTAAAGTTGATTCTCATATTATAGATCAAAACTAGGCATTTGTGGCAGGAGTTTCTGATGCCTTCTTGAATTCTTCTATTTGGTAAAAAAAAAATACTTCTTGATGAATATATAACTACTCTGTATTTGATCTAGTCCAGATACTCTCCCTAAATTTATTTTCTAAATTGCCATTTCAATTTTTTCACATGGTCCCTGTAATTCTGTGGTAGTAAATTCCAAATATGAAGGTTTCACTGTAGCCACTGAGCAGAATAAATCACTAGAAAAATGTCTTCCACACTATTCCATTTCTTACTTATTTGTTATCTTACTGCTCATTAAAGCTCATGCCAAGTTCTCTAAAGATTTGTTTTCCTGTCAATTGTTTTTGGCTATTTTTTTGTTTTGTTTTGTGATAATGTTGCCTCTGATCTTGTGGTCTTCTCTTTGGAGTGTTTCATAAGTTTGTTTATATATTAAACCACCTCTGCCTTTGTCTCTTTACTTGGTAAAGTGAAAGTATTTGCTGGCTGAAGAGAGTTTAGACCTTTTAGAGTTTCTTATTGTGGAGGTTCTTTTGTACTAGTTAAACAAATTCTCCAAGAAAGGATGACAATAAACAATTTGATATTCCAATATGTCTTTTATAACTATAACTAGCCTTTTTCTTCCTGAGAAAATAATCAATTTTATTTTCTTTCTTGGCTGATTTTTTTTTTTCTCTCCCAATGTCTACTGCTTTCAGTGCTTCTTAAAGAAAGTATGCATAATATACAGGTGAAAAAAGACTTTGGAATAGTTTTTAAGAAATTGACTTTAATTTTGGCAGGGATTCTGTACTGTATTTCCTTAAATAGTTTTTGCTGTGCTCTTCGGCAATCGCTTTTTCCTTGAAATTACCAAGCACCAGAGATATTGGCTTAGCTTGAGAAATTTTGTAAAGTTTTTTTTATCATGGAATTTCTTTTCTTTATCCTTCTAGTGGCTATTGGCACTTAAGCTACTATTGTCTCAGTGGGGTCCTTTCTTTTATGAGCTGTTCTTTCATTGAAGCTTTTTGATAGAATGTTAATATGAATGAAACTCAATGTCTCCAGGAACTGTCTTTTGCATAATTGGTTTTTTTTTTTTTTTTTTTTTTTTTTTTGTATTGCCAGCACTTAGCACAGTGCCTGGTATATTGTAGATGGCTAAAACATGTTTAATGAATTGAATTACATCACTGGGCAATTGTACATAGAAGTTAAATCAATGCTTTAAGATTAAAACATGTCATTATGTGATGATCAACTGTGAAGAGCTTGGCTCTTTTCAACAATGAGGTGATTTAAGACAATTTCAATAGATTTGTGATGGGGATAGCCATCCTCATCCAGAGAGGGGATTATGAGGATTGAGTGTGGACACAACATACTATTTCCACCTTTTGTTGTTGTTTGCTTGTTTTTTTTTTCTTTCTCATTTTTTTCCCCTTTTGACATAATTTTTCTTTGCAGCATGATAAATGTGGAAATATACTTAGAATTGTACATGTTTAACCATTACTTGCCATCTAGGGGAGTGGGAAGGTGAGAAGAGAGGGAGAAAAATTTGGAGCACAAGATTTGGCAAGGAGGATGAGTGTTGAAAACTATCTTTACATGTATTTGGAAAAATAAAAAGCTATTGTTATAAAAAAATTAAAGCTTGTTCAATATTTAGCTTGTTTGATCTTTTTTTTTAAAATGTCATTCCCATTATTACCACTGAAAAACAGGGAGAGGAGATCACATAGTGCTGGGCTTTTACTGACATTTTTTTATTCATCATTTAATATTAAACCTTCTAGTGATAAGCTTCTCTGCTAATAATTAGTGATTCTTGGGAATTCATGTTCTGTGTCACCAAATCTCTATTCAATCCTTTTCAGTTTGAGAAGAACTTATCAAGGCCCTAGTGACAAAGACTATGAGAATGCAGACCACTATGAGGACACAATGTAGGATTTTTGTGGAATATTCATTATGTAAAATTAACATTTATTGAGTTTGTCAAGTGCTGTGGGAAGAAGGAAGGTAAAGATAAGTAATATTATGTGTTGAAATAAGTTTTATATAATGACTAATTTGAAAGTGGGCTAAGGAAAATTAATAATAATAATATTATTAGAATAAGGGAGGTACAAAATGTCATAGTAGTATAGGATAGGAAGATATTAGGGAATATCTTTGGTTCTACAGAGAATAGAGCATTTGATTTGATACTTATAGGGTAGAAAATATTTTGGCTAAGCATAGCTGGAGGGAGGAAGTAGTAATTACCAACAATTAGGTCATAACTGAATATTAAAAACAAAAACAAAACACAAAAACCTCAAAGAGTTTATTGTATGGACTAGAAATCTAAGTCATGACAATGTATTCTATATACAAAGAATTTTTGTCACTTCCTGAATTTGGGAGGTTTTGGTAGTTGGAAAGGGAAAATTAATACATTTGTTGTTATTTTTAGAGCAATCTATGGATCTGAAAACTGTGTTAAGGTTTAGAATTAAAAAGACCCAACTAGGAAGATGTGTAAAATACAAAGAAATCCAGAACACTATCTAAGGCAAAATAAAATACTATTCTCATGTACAAAAGTGTAGGAAATTAGGAGGAAACTAAAGCAACTACAATCCTTATAAGAAATAAATCCTGACATTTATTTTTAAAATTTTCTTCTTTGATAAAGTGACAAGATCTAGTAGGTCAAGGGAAAAGTTATTTTGATTGGTCTTGATTTTATGCTTTCACTGCATGTATTTTTACTTTTGATTCTGCCTTATATAGTCTACTAATCAATAAACCTGAAAAAAATTAGCCAAGTTCCTTTTAGCACCAACACTCCCTAATCATTTATGAAGTGTATATCTGTCTGTGTGGAACATGGGATGAAGATCTTTTTTTTCTTTAAAAAAAAATGGGAGCATGTCTAGCTATAGAGGTAAAGGCTATTGCAATGTGTGCTACTCCCAGGGGTTTATGGATTAACATAAGATATTTTTCTAGAACCTATGCAAAAGATTTTAAACATAATAATAGCTTCAAATGTAGGCAGGTGTTAGGCTCACAAATTCAAATTTTTCTTAGCTTATAAACTTCCTAATGAACTTTTGTAAAATCTCTCTATGGATTGAGAAACCATTTTAAAAGCACAGGGTAGTTTTCTTTTTCTGGGATTTCTGGGCACTTTTCTTCCTGGAAAGAAATTTCCTTATATAAGTTAGACTTTATTTTGGCAAAGTGTATCCATGGTCTCATTTGTGACTAAGTTAATTTAATGATTGCTGCAACAGACCAAAACCTCATCATTCCTGTACATTGTAGACAGCACATTCATAGTTTTCCTTTCCTGGAAAGAGAAGAGTCATAAATTCTAGCTTGTACAGCCAGGAATGAAGAAGTTGTTATTTATTTTGTGCCACCAATCACATCTTGTGATCAAGATTTCTAACTCTGCCGAAAATAACCCTGAGCTCTAGTAGGGATTGGAATAGGAGATTTTTATTTAAAAGGTTCATCAGCAACAGACCTCATTTGGTTATTAGCAAATATATAATGCTTATAGCTATTGTTGTTTATTCTTGGTTTTCAGAGGATTAATGACAGCATGATGTTTTGACTTGCACATGAATTAGATTTGTGGAGGCAGAGTTGTATAAATAAAGTCTCTCATCTCACTCTCTCTTCCAGGGTCATCAAAATCCTGTGCAAGACAAAAGTCAGGTTTGCTGGCAATGGCCTGGGATGGAGTGGGATGATCTTGGTGTTTAATGTTTGATTAAACTCTAAGCGTTTCACAGTACCTGCTTCCAACATCTGTATGGCCATTGCTAGTTAATATGCAGGTGATCACCAATGTAGAGTAGCTTATATAGCTTTTGATGTCTCACAGAACCTAGTATAATACTTTGTACATAAGATCTCAACAAATGAGGTTTATGTATATTTGTGTATGGATATGTTTGTGCATATATGTATGTATATATGCTTATATGCATGAATATGTACATATATATATATATATATTCATGGATGTATATTTTTATATATTTGTGCTTAATTATAGCCTTCTGTGAGGGGAAGGGAGTATGGGGTTGGAGATTAATAAAATAAAAAGTACAACAAAAAAAAAAAGATCTCAACAATAGCTGTTCATTAATCCAAGATTTTTATAGTTGTTTATTAATCTAAGATTTTTACCATGTAAATATTCCTGCTAGCATTATTGTTCTCCCTTTTATATGACAGAAGTGGAATTCACATATATAAGTTAGTCTGTGAGCTCCCTAATATTTTATATAAAATAGAATCTATGACTTGAAAGAAATTTTAGACATTATATCAAATCCAATCTCCTATCAAATATAGATATCAATGTTAGACTCTGCTTAAAATGCTGTCAGTAAAGAGAAACTCACTGGTTCCTGCTGAAATCTATTCCCTTCCAGAGCTGGAGAGTTTGAGTTTTTAGTAAGTTTATTGTTCAGAATAAACAATTTCTATTTATTGCTTCTAATTCTAATAAAATTAATTTATTGCTTCCCACTTTTCACCAACTCCACCTGTTAGGCCACAGTTCTTTTATTGTCCTGACCCATTTTCCCTAATTATCCTGATCCAGTCCTGACTCAGTTTCTCTAAGTGTTCTGCCTCAGTTTATAATTGTCCTGCAAAGCCTTCCTTCCCTCTTTATCAGAATATTTAATAAGGATAAAAGATCTTGTGTTTTAGAATATCAGAATGCCTCTCCCTATCCCAAGTTATCAGAATATCAGATATCATCTTATCAAGATGCCTCTCCCCATCTCCAGGGTGCCTCCCCCTAATATGTCATCCCCCTTTCCGGTGGCTTACTCAACCCTGTCAGACTCTTGTTCCCACTCTCAGCATCCTGACTCCGCCCCGTCTCAGTCTACCCCGAGTCTGAACCATGTGTATATATGTCATTGAGAACTCACTTGGAGACGATAGTTTCATTTAGCCCTGGGACCAAACTATGGATCCATTTGGTCCTAGTATATCTCTACCTTTTAAATAAATTATTAAATACTTTCTAATCTCTATCTTGCCTCAGTTTCTCCGGCATTACACACAAAGTCCCCCAAACTAAATACCCCTTTGTTGTTTGGTCATTTTTCAGTTATGTCCAACTTTTTATGGCCCCTTTTAAGATTTCCTTGACAAAGATATACATTCCCTTAAACTAATTTTCACATCGGATATGATCGGTCTTTCATAAAACATGGCATTTAGAGCTAAGCACAATGCTTCCACTATGGGCTGAGTTCTGATACACTTAGTGACCATCTCAAAGGCCCCAGTTAAGTCTCTGAGGTAATTTTACTCCAGACTTTTCTTTCTGGTTAGTAAAGAAAGAAGCATTTCAATCAACAAATATTTTAAACATCTATTATGTGCCTGATATTTTGCTAGTCCATTGGGAATTCTAAGATAATATGAATCAATGGTGCCCTCAAGTAGTTTACATTCTATCAGGAATTATACACATTTTATATAGATTTTACATTATACAGATTTTATATATATATATTATACTATATTATGCATAAGTATATACAAAGTATGTGCAAAGTAAATACATGGTGATTTCTCCAGGGGTAAGGAAAGCATAATACAAGCAGATGGTGTCTAGTATGAAGGGAAGTGGAATGGAGGTAAAGAAAAGCCTCATGTAGGAAGTGATGCTTAAGCTGAGTTTTGAAGGAAAATAGAGATTCCAAGAAATGGAGCTGAGGAAAGAATACATTTTAGGGATAAGGGAAACCTGATGTAGAGAGAGACAAGAGATAGGACTGTGGGGAAAGTAGGAATAGTAGGAAAGCTGCTTTGCTTGGACTATAGAGAGAGAGTGAAGGCCAACAATGTATACTAAGACTGAAAAGGTAGGTTGAGGCAGAATGGTGAATGGCTAACCAGACAAGTTTGTACTTGAACCTAGTGCTAATAGAGAGCTAATGTAGCATATGACAATAAAAGGCAAGATCTTAATTTCATGACACTAAAGCCTAGGATTCTAGTGAAGTCAAATCCCCAAAAGAAGTAATTTTGATAATTAATAATTAAGGAATATAAATATACTCACCTAAATAGGAAGCAAGTGGCTCATTTTTCTTAGTAGCCTCAACATTAAAGGAATTGTTTGGTGGGGTTATAATTTGGTTATCTTTCTGCATGACAACTGTTCCATTCCAGTCATAGGCCCCAACAGCTCCAAGCATAACCCAGTCCTTAGATTTAAAGGGAAAGATAAATATTAATATTCAATAGTGAACTGTGTAGGATGACATTTTGTTTTTCTATCTTCCTCAGTTTCCTTTATTTGTAAACTGGGGATAATAATAGCATCTATCCCTCAAGGTTGTAGAGAGGATAAAATGAGATAATATTTATAAAGCATTTTGCAAACTTCAAAGTGCTACATAAATGTTAGCTATTAGTATTATTTCAATTTTTAAAATTCAGAATTTAATGAACACTAGATGGAATAGGCATCTGTGTATAAATAGTAGAACATAATAGAAAGGGATATTTAAAACTGTGGAAGATTGTACCTGAAATCATAAAACTCTATTATGTACCCCTCGCTTCTCTTGTTAAATATGTAATGAATTCATAAACAGTTCTAATAAGAGGCCTAAGGAATGCTGTTTTCAAATTTGGATCAAAAATCATTAGTGTAAGGTCAGCTAGGTGGCATAATGGTTAGAGCACCAGGCCTGAAGTCAGGAGACCCTGAGTTCGAATTTGACTTAACCCCTCCTAGCTGAGTGACCCTGGGCAAGTCACTTAACCCCAATTGCCTATGCCAAAAAAAAGAAATCATTAGGATATAATCAAGACAATCCTCATATCAGAAACATATGATATTTGTAATATCAAATATCAATTTTATTTATTGGATAATAATTGCTAAAGTTCAGGTAATAGTTACTATTTGACAGGCACTATGCTAATTACTTTTACAATTATTTCATTTGACCTTCACAAGAACCTTGAAACATAGATGTTATTATCATTCTCATTTTACAAATGAGGAAATTAAGTGACTTGCCCAGGGTCACACAACTTAAGTACCTGAGGTTGAATTTAAACTCAGGTCTTCCTGACTTCAGGGCCAAGACTCTATCCACTATGCCTTCTCAACCAAAAAGACAAAAATAAGGTTTTAGTTTTTACCATCAAGTGATCAACTTACTTGTGAATAATGAGCACTAAATCCAGTCTGGGACATTTCCATATCAAATGAGGCTGCTGACAAGTCAGTTGTGGCTAAAAAATAGAAAATAGTCATCTTTAAAGACTACAGTGATTTTTTTATTTCAATTGACTTTTTTTCTCTGAATTTAGTAATCATCAAAACCCATAAAGATTTGTATAAAATTATAGTATATTCATTTGATAGAACTCATTGTACTTTGAGTACAAAATGAAAATAACAAAAATGATAACTATGTTTTTCTCCGAGAAATATAGGAGTGTTGGAATCCTAGTGTTAACTCAACTTGAAACAAAAATGTAGTGATCTTCTTTAAAATAATAATGAGATGGTTCTCTCTGGAACCAGGTTTCTTGGGGAGGTTTCTCGGAGGCAGCCTTAGTTTCAGTTATAAGTAAATAATCACCCAAAATACAGCCAGCTGATAAAATGCAAACATTTATTTTCTCCTTCCAAGTCTTGTCTCTTTCCTTGGGCCCGGTTATCTCAGAGGCTTATCTCTCTGCTTGGTTCCAAAAGCTCTTGCAGATTGTCCCTTGCTTCTACCTTTGCTCTCTTTCCTTGGTTCTAAGAGCTCTTGCAGCTTTGTCCTTTGCCTCTGCTTTCTTCAGCCTCCAGATGGAATGAATCTCTCTTGCCTCCAAGAGAGGGCTTCTGGCTCTCAATCTCCCAGAGTGCTGAATCTGGTTGTGCCTCCGAGAGAGTGCTTCTTCTCAATCTCCTCAACTGAACTGATGCTCCCTTCTCCAATCTAATTCAGCTGAACTCTTCTCTCAGTGTTTTCAGCTCAACTCCCCGAGAGAGCCTCTGTTTCTTATATAGGATCTCTTCTGAGAGAGAGGGATTATGGGTTTCTCCCAAAGTGCTCTCTGGCCCTGAGAGTTTCAAGGGACGTGTGAATTCGGATATCTCATACTAAACCCTGAATTCTCGCAAACGTGTGAACTCCAGTTAGTACAGGTGTGAACACAAGCATTGTTTCTTAGTTCCACTTAGTACCTTGTTTCAAGTTGAGTTAACACTAGGATTGCAACATAGGAGGATTGCAGACTTTTGCAACCCAATGATATTCTTTCTTGGGGACTAAGTCTTGGTTCTGACTGGTCAATAAATTTGCTTCTACTAAGAAGCTCTCAGACTTGGGAGACTTAGCTCCCAAACCAAATTTGTCCCATAAGGCAATGAGAGTTCTTAGACCTTAGGAATCATAATCTCAGGGTTTCAGAGTTGGAAGTAACCAGTCAGCACTTATTTGAAGACTACCAAATGAAGGGGATCTCTCAAAGCAATCCACTCCATACTTAAATGGTCCCAATTATTAGAAAAGTTTTCATACATGGAGCTTATATATGCCTCATTGCAACTCTCATCCATTATTTCCCCTACTAAATATTCCCAGTTCCTTTAACCAACCCTTGTATGACAGAAAATTATGGGAACAACTTCTTATTCCTATAAGTTATCTCTCAGTGCAGCTCTGGTCTTTCTGAAGCTAAGACATTTTATCTAATGTGCCATCTAGCTCCTTCCAAGTCACAGCATCAATTTAAATATAACTAAGCCTTCTCTCTGCATGCCTAATTACCCTAATATAAAGATGCCATTGAAGAGTCTTTGGAGTCTGTGCAGATTGCCTCCTATAGAAACCTTTGTCCCCTAGTACCAGAAAAATACATGTTATACATGGAAGATTATTTATTATTGAAATAATAATAATGATAATTTAAACTCTGTTCTTTGTAAAAAATTCTGCCTTTTCATCGACATATCTCTAACCTGTTTTTGACCATTCCCATAGTAGATCCCCAAAACTTAGGAACTTGTAAAAAATAGCACAATGAACATAAGTTATTTTCAGTCAAGCTCAACTCTTCATGACCCCATTTGGGATTTTTCTTATCAAAAATACTAAAGTGGTTTGCATTTCCTTCTTCAATTTATTTTACTGATTAGGAAACTAAGACAAACAGGGTTAAGTGACTTGCTCAGAGTCACACAGTTAGCATTTGAGGTTATATTTGAATTCAGAAAGAAGAGTCTTCTGGACTCCAGGCCTGGCACTCTATCCACTTCACCACCTAGATGCTCCTTTATAATAGGAAGTCAGATCTCTTATCTACATGGAATAGGATATTCCAAAATGCTTTAAAGCTTTAAAAGACACTATGACTTCTGGGGCACCCTTTATATTTTTATGCATCCTTGTATATTTATATACCTATGTGCTGAATGTATATATATATATATCTATCCATAGACATATGTTTGAAAACATTCAGTATTCCAAACTTAGCAGTGTCACATAATACTAAGGAAGTTGGAAAAATATCCATTTATTTTTCTCTAATTAATGGCTCATTTATTAATGTTACTTTGCAGATAAGAAAAAAACCTATAAGTAATCCAAAATTTATATATAAAAAAATCAACCTGCTCTTCTAGCAGGGGAATATAGGGTAGTCAAATGAATGAAATCAAACCCTAAGCTTCTTTACAACTTACCTGGAATAAATTGCCAGTGAATAGGTTTGCAAATGGCTTTTATAGGACTAAATTTTATAGGGGAAACAGTCAAGAGTCACATATTACATTTCAATCACACATTGGAATAGCCCTTTCATTAAGGCAACTAAAATAAACTTTATTTTAAAACATTTTGCTCTGAGAGCTCAAGGCACTTTACACTTATTATCAAATTTATCTTTACAATCTCCCTAACAGGCAAGTAGAAACTGTGCCAAAGTGCCCATAAAAACCACCTCCTCTAATTTAGGGAGCCCTGACTTTCCAAATTTCCATTTGCTTCTGGGTTCTGTCTTCAGGAGCAGAGAGAAAAAGATTATGGAGAACAGCCTAGTCCTACCCTGCTCAAGACCTCTCCTTTACCTCTGGAGAGGTATTTCTCTGTTATCTCTGCTGTTCATAAGGGAAATGGAAATGTTAAATAACTTCCTGATATCCCAAAGTAAGTCACTGGCACTGGCTACTCAGTAGGCTAAACGGATGCCAAAAGGAAAGAACAATGTAGCCTTCACTTTATCTGGCAATTGCTCTCACAAAGGGTAAAGATTTATGGGAAATGGAGAATTTCCAAGTGGCAGGAAAATATAGTTCTTTCTGATCTGATTCTGTAAAATTCAGAAACACTTTAGTTAGTACAATAGACAAAAATGCTTTGATTATAACAACTATGACCACTCATAATTCTAGATGATCTCTGATGAAACATATTACCCATCTCCTGACAGATTTCTGATAGATTCAGGGGGTGCTCATTGATGACACATTTTTTGAACACAATCAATAAAAGAATTTGTTTTGCTTGACTATGCATTTTTTGCAAGGATTTTTTTTTCCCTTTTTCCTTTTCCTTTCCTTTTTTTTTAAAAGTGGAATCAGCATAAGAAGTAGAAAAAATAGACTTCTGTTCATTAAAAAAATAAATAAATAAAATTTAATTAAAAAATCTAATAAAGATTCTCAGAGAGCTTTTTTGGTGTACTGTCTTCCTGAGATTATTGCACAGCTTTTAAATTCAGAAGCTTTAACTTCAGCAGTAAACATGATAGACAGAAAAAGCATAAGGTATTTAAAAGTAAATTGAATTTTCTTTTCACAGCCAATAGAGACTTCAGTTCTGCTTTCCAAAAGACACAGTTTGCCTTCTCCTCTATAGTAATTATTTTCCTTTTGTCACAGGATCCTAAATGAAAATACATAGTGGATAATAGTGTCCTGTAAACTTTAATAAATTTGTTTTTAAATTCCATTTGTAAGTTGTTTCAGGCTTACAAGTTTAGGTTATTAGAATTTTAAAATCTAAAAAGGTTATATGAAGATATTATGCTATTTCCCCCCTCCCACCAGTGCCTTTTAGTAGTGCCCTAGGTCACCCCTAAATAACACTTCCCACTAAGGAAAATAAAGGCTAGAGGTGTCTTTTCTAGCAGTAGGGTCCTTCAGGAATGAGTAGAACTTATGACTGATAAATCACTGAAGTCTTAATATTTCTAAAAGCATAGTGAAACTGATGTGGAAAATGTATTGTGACTTGTGGATCTCGCTGACATTTTAAAGCAAGTTCTCCTTTTTCCATTTCTTCTTCAGTTCCCTCTGATTTTGTTTGTTCTCCACACTTTCTTAACACCTATGTTCTCTAGGAAAGTGTCAGCCTCATTTCAATATTAACAATGGACATTTATATATTGCTTTAAAAGGCTTGCCAAGTCTTTTCCTGTATATTATCTTATTTAATTTTCACAATGAATCTATAAAATGGGTAGGATATATTTGAGTATTTTTTTTAAATACATGAAGAATCTCAGGTTCAGAAATCTTAAGTGACTTGGCCAAAATCAGAGTCAGAGACAGGAATGCAGGTCATATGTGATTTAAGTGCCTTCATTATATTGCTTTCTCCACCCTCTTAATTCTTTCTTTATAATTAGATTATGTTTCCATGATCCTATCACTAAAGGATCATAGGCCAAGATCTGGAAGAGAGCTTCAACCTCTTTGTTTTATAGATGAGGAAATAAATGTCCAGAATAAAATCATTTGTCTAAGATTACATTGGCAGTAAATGTCTGAGGTATCATTTACCACCAACCCTATGATTTTAGAGTTAATTTCCTCCCCACCCCTTTACTATGATCTGTTTCTAAAGTAGTTTTTTTTTCTTTTCTTCTCTTTTCCTTAATAAGAAAATTTATATATATTATAAAATTAGGAGAATTGATTCAAGTACTAGTTGGAAGTTATAGATTGGGTAAATCATAGCATATGGGAAGTTGGATGGCATAGTGGATAGATACTTACTAGCTGTGTGACCTGAGAAAGTCACCTAACCCTGTGTGCCTCAGTTTCCTCATCTATAAAATGAGCTGGAGAAGGAAAGAGTAAACCACTCCAGTATTCTTGCCAAGAAAACCCCAAATAGAAAAATGACTGAATAATAATAACAAAATCACATAAGCTTCTTCAAGCCAGTAGTGTATTAGGGTCAATTGAATGGGCTGAGTAATGAGAATCAATTGTTAAATTTTCACCATGAACATTTATGCCTTAGGATTGGCAAATGTTACAAATTTAGGCTTAATTTACAGCTTTGTTGATTAATAAAATGCTAATAATCCAGGTTAAATTTAAAGTGTGCAAGACATATATGTAATACACAACCTCTCTTCAACATACCGCCCCCCCTTCCCACCCTATCCCCACCTAAGGCCAGAGTTGGTTGTTAAACATTTACCAGAATACTTTCCTTCTGGCTTAATCTATGGGACTAGGTTAGGCAACATACATTGGAGACAAAGGTCTTTCAGACTGTTGTCATTTTTGTCTAGTGGCAAGGAGTAGTAGATCCTCACTGGATCAAAAGGTTAATAGCTTTCTCTACAGCACCTCTTCTACAGTAGTAACACAAGAAGATGTAAATATTCGTTTAAAAGGGCTCTGGATTTTATGCCAAGTATCTGTACTAATTCTAGGGACATTTTGACAAGGGAAAGTTTATAACTTTCTAGTTCAAAGTAACTTGTTAACCTAGGAAGCACCATGGAGCAAAACACCCATATTCATCATCATTTATAATTTATCTCCATTTAAAGTCAAAGTATGGAAAACATCAAATACAAATAAGCCAAGACTACAGACTTCTATTGCTATGCAGTGAGACAATGTTTTAATATACTGATATAAAAGGTTCCATTTTCCCAGGAGACCTTTAAAAGACTGAAAAATTACACTGATAAAAGTCTAAGTCAAAATTCCAAGTTTTGAAACTGCTTGTATATCTATTTACTTCCTGAATCTTTCCAAAAATATCAAAAAGGAATGAAAAACACAGGATATTTTTGTTAACTTCTCTTTTCATCATTGTCCTCTTTATTAATCACTTTGCTGTGCCCTTAGGAAGAGATCTTCTAGCAGCTCTGAGGCATTGTGAAATATGTGTCTGAATGAAAGATGTGTACAAAACAGTCTAATACCATGGTAGATAAAAAAGATGTTACAAATAACAAAGGCAGTATTCTTGAGGGCTTGAGGTATGGATTTAGCATTTTGGTTTAAAGAAATTTTCATACCTTCCAAGGCAAATATTCTTTCTCCCAGACCTTCAGCAATAGTGACTAGTGCTAATTCATCAGAGACATTGAAGAAATGCTTTTCAGTAGGCTCACTTGCAATTGATCTTATTTCTTCCACAAATTTCTCAGTGCTCAAATTCCCTCGGTTATAGTGACCAAGAATCTAAGACGCAACAAAAAAAGGCAAGAATATATTTGATTTTTTTAAAATTATAGTTTTTTATTTATAAAACATATGCATGGATAATTTTTTATCACTGACCCTTGTGAAACCATGTGTTCCAACTTTTCCCCTCCTTCCCCCAACCTAGATGACAGGCAGTCCAATAAGTATATGTTAAATACAATATATGTATACATATTTATGCAGTTATCTTGCTGTACAAGAAAAATCGGCTTTAGAAAGAATGTAAAAATAATCTGAGAAGGAAAATAAAAATATAAGCAAAAAATAACAGATAAAATGGAAATGCTATGTTGTGGTCCACACTCATTTCCCATAGTTCCTTCGCTGAGTGAGTGTAGCTGGTTCTCTTCATTATTTAACAAGTGGAACTGATTTGGATTATCTCATTATTGAAAAGAGTCACTTCCATTAGATTTGATCATCATATAATATTGTTGTTGAAGTATATAATGATCTCCTAGTTCTGCTCATTTCACTTAGCATCAGTTGATGTAAGTCTCTCCAGGTCTCTCTGAAATCATCCTGCTGGTCATTTCTTACCAAACAATAATATTCCCGAACATTTATATAATATATTTGATTATTGACAGATAGTAAACAAAAAAAACAGAGTAATTTAATATAATGCAATTTTTATGTACTTCTATATTCTTGGAAGGGGACTTTGTAATATATTCATGTTACTTCATAAGAGGTACTGTAGAAACATGGTAGTTGGTCTAGGAACAGACAAAGGACAATCGTCTTCACTGTCCTGGGTTTCCTAACCATGAGTGCTTCCTGCTGTTTCTAAACAGTTTTATTTTTTTAATCTAGTGGTTTATAATGTGGGGAACCTCTTCTGTGCCTTTCCAGCTGTTGCAAAACCAAATAGCTGCAATAGAACTGGTTGATCTGAGAGTGTCCAGTCTTTCTGAAAACAGTATTTATTGAGGGAAGGTAAGGGGATGTTGGACCCATTTGTTATTTTAAGAGTCAATATTAATTGGCATGGCTAATCTGGGAGATAAAACATTGGCTGCTCCTATTAAGAACTAGATTTTGGAGATGGGCAAATGTTGCACAAAAAGGAGAAAAACAGGTACTATTTATGAGATATAACCAGTATCATTCACAAGTACATAGGCATTTTCTGAAAAATAGGTTTATAGGATTTAAAGACAAAAGTTTCCTTAAAAAAGGATTAGTCCAATCCTTCATTGTACAAATGAATACATTAATGGAACTTAAATATCACATCTAAAATTACTTATATGGTTAGTTTCAAGTTTTGAACCCAAAGAATCTCTTATTAGCCACCACTTTTTTTTCTCCATCAAAATGTAAGTTCCTTGAGGGCAGAACACAGTTATGATATCCTTCTTTCATTTATTTATTCATTCACTCTCAGATTTATTCATTCAAAGAAATTACTTGAAGTGATTCAAGGTGTTGTGATCTTTTATGGACTGAATTATTCATTTATTTAAATAGAAAAATTGCAAAACAAGTTTAGTTGATTATATTGCTATCCAATGTTTTTTTATAATCAGTAATTTTTTTAAGAGGAAAAGGAAGCCAGGAGCCTTCTGGTTAGGGAGGTGACAAAGCCTAAAACATTCGTACTAAAACTTTGAACTTAGTTCAAAGTATTTGTCAGCTAGTTATTTCTTATCATTGAATAGCTCCTTACTCTTCTGCTTCAGGCTTGTATAGACAAGTCTATGATAACCTAAGGGTGAATAAAGTCCCAGAATGAGATCTCTGAGATATCTCCCTCACTGATATCCTCTCTGACCTCAGGTGAACGATTCCCATACTTACTCTGCTCACTCATTTCTTTATTTGTAAGATGCCATTTATGTTATTAGGAATAATGAGATAATGTCTGCAAAGTACTCTGAGCTATTTGGAAGAAATGTGCTACAAAAGACAAATAGACCAGACAACAAAGTAACGGGGAGATCATTTGGATGTCTTTCAGGTCATCTGATTTATTTAACGTTAACATGTCTAGTTTTTCATTTGTGGAAGATGTGAGGGTTGTGCATGATTGTACAAATTACACTAGTCCAAAAGAAACAGGAGGCTAGCAGAGATATGCTGATAAATGTTTAATAACTGGATTTCTGGGTGGGAAAAATGATATGAAGGACATACTTTTAAATTTAATCTGAATTATTAACATTTTCCTTGTCATTTTTAAAAAGCTAGATAACAAAATAGTAAATTACACCCTGATTTCTAGCATTTGCCAATTTCTGAGGTATAAATGCTCACATTGAAAATTTTACAATCATCTCTCATGAGATAGTTTGAGCTGGCTCCAGCACAACTCATTCTTGGCTCTTGGCTCTGAGAACTTGATCAAATCATTTTGTCATTTAGATCCTCAGTTTCTTCAACTGAAAAATAAAAGGTAAGGATAACAAAGAACCAAGATACACACAAAAGGAAGTGCCATAATTTCTTCTTCATCTGTATCTTACTCCTCTACATACATAATTTGAGCCCTCACCATTTCTCTAAGGACTATTGTAGTAGTTCACATTGGATAGAAGAACCTGAAAACAGGGAAACCAATCTATTTGTCATAAATTTGCCAAAATAACCTTCCTGAAACAGGAAACTGACAATGCCATTCTTCCTTGGCTTGGCAACTGAAGGCTTTCCCAGTCTGACTATTGCATATCCTTCAAGGTTTCTTTCCCATCATTTCCCTTTACATATTTTATATTCTATTGAAACTGGCACACTAGCTGTTTTTTGAACTCTTTCTCCTTCCTTCCTTCATTCCTCCCTCTCTTCCTCCCTCCCTCTCTCTATCCTTCTTCCCTCCTTTTCTCTCTCCTTCCCGAAGCCACTCACAAATTCAACTCCAATACTGATTGGCATGGGGAAGATTTAACCTGTTCCATTTCTGACCTAGGGTAGTTCCCTCTCCTTAGGCAGCTTTGTGAGTTTCCCCTGCCCCTTGCCAGGAGCTTTTCAATTTAATGTGGATACCTGGTCACCTTTAGGTTGATGCAGTTCAGAACTCTAGAATTTAAGCAATCTATTAGCCTCGCTTTACTAAGAATCAGGATTTGTGTGCATGTAAAGGGAAATTGTGTACCATATAGGGCAAGATAAGACTTTCTTGCATGAGGAGTTAAACTTAAAAGTATGTTATGCTACCTTTTTAAATTTTTTCCTCAAGAGACAACTGTTAAATATTTATCAGCATATCTCTGCCTGCATCTCTACAAATTATGTCCCTAGTTCTTCGGGTGCTATCATTTCCTTTTCTCAATTCATGCATGACCCTTTGTCCTTTAAAAAAAAATAGACATTTTATAGATGTGTCACCTTAAGTATTTCCCAAGAAGAGAACTATATGGAAAACATTTCTGTATATTTTTTAATGTCTCCACACTTACCTTTCTCCTTTCCCCCTAGATTCTTTATTGCTTTAACACTTGAATTTCCATTGCATTTACAAACTGATGGAATTGAAAACACAACGTAGGAAAAATGGAGGCTTTTCTTTTAGATCATGCATAATCTTTGATGTAGGCTAAAAAGTATACATTTAGTGAATCCATTACTGGTCAGTAGTACCTTTAAAATCCACCTAATTTTTTGTTTAAACCTACAATCTTCAAATAGAAGTGCAGAAATTACAGTATGCTTTCAAATCTTCTTTGGTTGCTTGTAGACAGCAGACAGTGTATTAAGTGTAAATGGATTAAATATTTTTCGTTTGACATGCTTAGCCCAGGGGAAATGCGGCTTTGCAATGTCTACCTCAGGTGAACATTAGCTGAATGCCAAGCATTTGAGCCTGTCACATTTCTATTGACTGAAACAGAATACATAATTTATGTGTTATTTTGCAATGTTTCCTTCTTAGATCAATTTTTTTCCTGACAAATTGGATTAAAAAGGGAATGCACAAGTACTTTGATGAAGACTCTACCTGATTCATCTCTTTCTACTATTTTTCTTTCATTGCTATAGTCTTGTTCCCAAAAGCATATGGGCCACCATGATGCCATAGTTATAGTGGGTAAAGTGGGTATATAGTGGGTATAGTGAGTAAAGTGGGTAAAGAGCCAGGCCTGAAGTCAGAAAGGCCTGAAGTCAGAAAGATAGGAATTCAAATCTGGTCTCAGACACATATTAGCTTTTGTGACCCCAGAGAAGTCACTTAGCCTCTCTTTGCTCTAGTTTCCTCATCTGTTAAATGCAGATAGTAATAGCATCTATACCCCAAGATTGTTGTGAGGAATATCAGATGAGATAACAATTATAAAACATTTAGCACAGTGCCTGACACACAGTAAGTTCTATATAAATGTTAGCTGTTATTATTATTTCTTTCTTGCCTACATAGTATTTATACATTTCATTTTCATTACCCAAGTATTTTTCTCTAACTTTTTTCCCCAATGTACATTTATCCTCTCTATTTTTCTCATTTTACTTGTTAGTTTGACTTCAGCTCCGATATTTTTATTAGTGAGCTTGTTAATGCAACCTCGGTTCTGATATTTTTATTCCCATAATCCCATAGATGGATTTTTTTTCCTCCATTAAGGATATAGGTTTTTTAAGCCTATGTATTAATTTGAACTTGCCATATATAATATCTAGTATAAGAAGATGTGAATGGAGAAAAGGAAATGTTTTAAAATGACAAGCTCCTCTACAATTTACTGGTTCAGAAATTTTTATTGAGGGCATCTGAAATTTATTGAGAGGATGACCAGGAAGTTTATGTTATGATACCTCTCCTCAAAGACCTTGTAACAATATGGCATAAACAAAACATACCCAGGAAGAACTAAACAAGATTGTATGCGAGTTAGTGACAATGACATTCTATAGGAGTTCAGAGAAGAGAAAGAGATTGTTGACAGTGAGGTCAGAGACTTTATGAAAGATGTGGGATAAGAAGTAGGCCTTGAAAAATAAAGAGGATTTGAAATAAGTGGAAAGAAGAGGGAGGGAAGAAATGCCAGGGATAGGAAACCAAAACTAATCCAAGTTGTGTGGATTATTATGAACAAAATCTTTATTTTGAAGGCAGTGTGGTGTCTAGCCTGATTATAAAAAGATTTCATGCTGGTGAATAACATTAGCAAAGTGGATTGAAGTAGATTGCTGAGGGTCTAAACTGTCAGGTTAAGAAATTTAGACAATAATTTAAAAAGTATATGGGGGAGGAGGAAGCAATGATGCATGAAATATCAAATCACCTCTACTATATATCAGTCATAGACTTTAAAAAGAGGACATGAGCATGATTTCTCTTCTGGAAGGTCCTTTCCAAGCTCCAAACTACTATTACTCTATGATTGTAAATTTCTTGAGGGAAGAGATGTCTCATTTATTTCATAACTTCTTCCTCTCCTCCCCCTGCAAGATAACCTTCAACACTTGATGATAGTACTCAGTATAGAGACTTGCCACAGTGATCATATTTTAAATATTTCTTGAATGAATGAGAGAAATAATGAAATGTGGTGTTTGATGAAGATTAATTAACCTGGAGGCAGTGTGTGGGATGGGTGGAGGGGGTGGGATAGGGAGAACAGAATGAGATAACTCAGGAAGGATTTGAGACATTATCTTTGTAGTTAGGATTGGATCATCCTTTGGGTCTTTTGGAAGGGAGTGTGGTGATGATAGTCACTGCTCTTAAACTTAGTTCTAAAAAGTTCTTAGTTCTTTCTCCATTTACCCAGCACTTCAAGGCAATGTGTGGTAACCTTGCATTGTCTGCTTCCAGCTCCACCTCTTCCTCCTCTTGCTCCAAACACAGCCTCAGAGTAGACTGCAATCACTGCACTGGGCTAAGCTAAGGCAGTGAGAAGAATAGTGTTCTAAGGGAAGGGCAGGGTAATGTTCAAACTTTGGGGGCAGTCAGGTGCAGTGAGTTGCATTGGGACAGAGACTGTAATTTGCTTCAAACTCGATTTAAATTCTGAGAAGCAGAATTTCCATCTATCACCTTCCTCCTCCACAGCTTGGAATGTCCCTTTGTAGAATGGCATCAAGAAAATTTGGCCAGTATATTCCTAGGAGCTGGCGGCTGCTGATAGGATCTCTATAATAAAGTCTGTAGGCAGACAGATGTCTTTTGTTTTTGTACAGGCAGCTTTCTTTGAGCCAATGAGTCTTTAAATATTATTGTTAATAACAATAAGCATACTGCTGTGTATTTACACGGTGGCTCTCGAGATGAGTACAGAGTACATTGTGTATTATGTAGCCTATGTCCCAAAGAGCAGGCTGGGGCCTCCCTTTGGAAATAAGAACTTCCCTCTGCTTTGAACTGCTTTGAACCTTCCTCCAGAAGCTGTTCTCAGTCCCTAATTTTAGTGTCTTCCCTCTGAGACTGATCCCAGTTTATCCAGCATAATTTTTTTTTGTGTATGTATAGTTGTAAGTAATGCTGAGAGTGGTAGAGGAAATGTCATTATTAACAAGTCAGCTTGTATCCTAGTCCCTAAGTAGGGTTCTGTAGACCTTTCTTTCAGTTGTGTCTTGCCCTCATCAAATGATCATGAATATATTTGACACACACTCTTGTTTCATTAATGGAATTCAACTCAGGTTTATGAAATATTTAGTTGTTGCTTTTCTTACTATGCTATTTCAGTAAATTCCTTTACTCTGAACTAATTATGTTATCTGGCTGAGTATTCAAGATAAATACATCTGTGAGGTTTGTGAGTTACAGTGTAGTACTGCAGTATCAAAAAAAAATCTTGAACCTGATATAAGTGCTGTCTGAAAAGACCTATCCTGAAAGGTGGGGTGGAGAGCCTATCCTGGGCTCTATATAGGAGATAGATACTATGTTATAGAGAAAAGACTTCAAGGTTTGGAGTCAAAAGACCTGAATTTTAATCCCGACTCTGTTATTCATTACTTAGGAAATCTTGGCAAGTTATTTAATCTCTTTGGACCTCAGTTTCTTCATTTATAAAATGAGGGTGAAAACAGATGACCTCTGAATTCCCTTTTAGCTTTAATTTAACACTTATGAGCTAACATTTTACTTACGGCTATGGCGAATCTCTGAATGTCTTCGTCTTCACAGTCTTGAATGACTTTATTCAGTCGATGGTTATCGTGGGATTCTCCATCAGTCACGATCACCATGACTTTTTTAACTCCATCTCTGGCACCCCTGGCTTTAGTGAAGGCCTCTTTCCTGAAACATACATGTAAGATGCGAGACAAATAAGATTCTACCCCCAAGATTATATAAAAACTTCTAGGCAATATGTGAAAACAATACATTGTGCTAGGTAGCTCCTAGCATTGGAGCCAAGAGCAACAGCAGCACCCACTAGTCATACTGGGTAGCATGATGACCACTATTTGTAGCATTTTCTGATTTATTCCAGATGGCAAAAAGTTGCCATTTTGCTTAATCACCACATGTTCTCACATACCAAAGCCAGAGGAGACATTGTGCTCCTGGAGATATCAAAGGGAAGGTGGGTCCTGAGCTCACCATAAGACTTAGAAGAGATTAGTTCTACACACCCACTCCTTTCTTTGTAAACACCCTTCTCCCCTTCCCTTGGGAATGTAGTTTTTTTTTCCATATCAGCAGACTTCTTCCTCTGTCCTTTTGGCAGAAGCATCTGCTTTGTTTCTCACCTTCCTTCGCCCTCTACTCTGATGTTCACAGAACAGGCTCACCACTTTGACCTCTATTGCAGAGCTGAGATGAGAAGAAACAAAGGAGGAGAGAATTTGTTCATCCCTAGACAGCCTCTCCTTACAGCAGTTTTTGAATGTAAACATTGGATAAGGTGAAAAATAAATCAGATCTTAAGAAAAGGAAAAAAAAATATTTTAAATTTTAGACATATTCCAACTTTGGTTTGATAATTTGTTTATTAATATTTTCTGAGAATATTCAATTTATAATTTTTTAAAATAGCTTTAAGTGGAAGGATAAAGAGAAACAGACTTTGGGGTGATGACTGTTGTAAAGAATTATTGGTGTGATCTAGGACACAGATTGTTGGGGCATGGGTCAAGAGACAAGAAAGAAAAATCAAGGCAGAAATATGCACAGGAAGAAAAAGAAATTTCAATTGAATTTAGCAAAGATTTATTGAATATCTGCAGTGTATATTTGTGTGCCTATTGGGGGAAGGTGTGTGTCAATTTGCATTAGTATGTCCATTCCTGTTTCACTTCTTTCTCTTTCCTTCTCTTTGAAGACTAGGGAATGAAGAGGACATTTTACATACAACTTAGATACAATTGTATCTATGTGCCTATACATATATTTTCAAACTTTGGGATACAGATATAACTATCCACAGAATGAATGGCTCCCCAGGATATGACCTTAAGTGGAAAGATGAATCATTTATATCTTGGTGTACAATGATGCCCCTTTTTGTACTACTCCCACCTCCAAAAAAGTACCTAAGATGGCTATGTATACCTATTCCAACTTCCATCAGAGGTAGGCTTTTATGATTTCTATTTTTCATATGCTTAAAAGTCAAGAATTCTTAAAGAAAGGTCAAGCTGCTTTTTAAAAGGTCTAAAAATTTAACTCTTTTTAACCTGAGAAATGTGGTGTCAGATTCAAATAGAGATATTCTTAGAAAGTCACAAACTAGCATTATCTATGTTGTATTGTATTTTTTTTTTTTGTTAAACATTTCCAAATTATATTTTAATTTAGTTTTTGCCTTACTCCAGAGTTTTGCAGACCACTTACAGCATGCCAGTGTATTATTACTGAGGGGGGAGGGTAAGGGCAGGTAGGTGGCACAGTGGATAGAGAACCAGATCTGTATAATTAGGAAGTCTTGACTTTAAATCAAATCTTGCTAGGTATGTGGCCCTGGGCGACATCTCTGTTTGCCTCAATTTCCTTATCTGAAAATGAGGAAAATAAAAGCATTTAACTCCCAGAGAGGAACAAATAAGATAATTGTAAAGTGCTCAACACAGTGCTTGGCACATAATAAATGCTATGTAAATGCTAGTTCTTATTATTATAGTGAATGGAGTATTGGATTAGGAGTCAGGAAAAGTGTAGGTTCAACTTTTATCTCTGACATAAGCTATAGGAACATGGGTCAAAATCCCTAATATTTTCTGATCAATAAATTGGAACTAATGAGATAATACCTGGAGTACCTACTTAATCAGTGGTGATGATGTGTATATAGGACTCTGCAAACTCTAAACTCTAAAATATTCTTTGATTGGTGCAACAGCCCTGGAATTAGGAAGATATGAGTTCAAATACAGCCTCAGACAATGAACACATGCTATCTGTGTGACCCTGGGCAAGTCACTTAATCCCAATCGCCTCACAAAAATAATTAATTAATAAAAATAAAGTTCTCTATGAAATCAGTTATTGTTAATTTCAATTCCTTAAAAGTATGTCTTTCCTTGATAGAGTCCCCTCAGATAATGAGAGGTTAAGGAAGCTTCCCCAAAGTCACATAGCTAACATGTTTCCAGATCAGGATCTATTCATCATACTATACTAGCTTCCTGCTTATTGAAAAATACCAGTGTTTTCTATTTCACTGTTAGAATGGAATAGAATTAAATTCATAAGAGCAAAGGAAGAGAAAAGTGCTCTTGCTATATTTCCTTATATTAAATTTTATAGCACTCAAATCAGAATTAGCCTTACTTACAGGCAGAATAGAGATGTATGTATGTATGTATGGTGTTGTTCTGTAGGTCTTTCCTTTTCCAGTTATTATCTTCTCCACTTAGATACAGCAGCATCTATGCCTGAAATTTCACCTTTAGAGATTCAAGAGATAAGAAGCACAGTGGATAGAATACTGCGTCTGGACTCAGAGACTTCCTAGCTGTATGACTTGGGTTCTAATCACCTTTGTCTGACTCAATTTCCTCATTTGTAAAATGGGGATAATAATATCTATTTCTCCAGATTGTTGAGAAAATAAAATGAGATACTTGTGAAGCATTTGGCATGGTGCCTGGAACATAGTAGGTACTTAATACATATTTATTCCCATCCCATTTCACTGCTCTCTTCTTGTAGTGACACCTGGTGAAGGATAGAAGAAAGAGGTGGATGGGTGGGGAGGAAAGAACAAATATTTATTAAGTGCATGTACTTTATAAATATCTCACACAAGGTACAGAAAAAATGAAGTGGGGTATATAAATCACAGAGCATGTACATCAATGTTATGTATAGGGCTATGCCAGAGGGAAAGAAATAGAAGAAAACAATGAAGAGAAGAAAAAAAAAAAAGAGGAAACTTTCTTCTACATCCACTCAAAGAATATTTCTGTAGTTCCCTCTATGATATCCAGAGATAACTTCTGGACCCTAGTATTCAAAGAGATGTTTAGCAATGGATATTGGTAATATCGGCCACATTGCTTTTGGTGTGTTTCAGAGATGGAGAATCACTAAGTGACTGCACTCAGAAAAGTCCTGGATCCCCCAGACCCAAAGCTTTCACATCCAATTTCATTGAATCCTCTTCTCTTATTTAGAACATGCAAGAAACACACCCGCAGAAGGATGTGTATTCTCCCTGTACTTTTTCTTGGTTTCCCAAATTATTGCTCCAGTGGGCAGCTGTTTGTGAAATAAGAGATGCCATCTGTAAGTGATTCTTTTCTTCTGTGACTTATGGAACTGGTACCATATACTAGCCTAAAACTCATGGGTCTAACAATTAAAATGTGCTGTTTTGGATTTTTGACTCTTGAAGAATTTTCTCAATCAGAAGGATTGATTTATATGAAATTCTTTTCACCGAACTAACATGCTGAGCTTGGCAGCACAAGAAAAACCCAAGCAATACAAGTAGTTCCTTTCAAAATCATCAACAGTTTGAAAGGGATTAAAGAAAGATACCTAATAGCATTTTATATTTTGTGGTTCTGTTTTCCCTTCCTTTTGACATGCTTGCAAGTTTGGGTTCTGATCAAAGGCATCAACATTGAAGACAGATCTGAATGAGGCAGGAAAAAAGAACATCCTATAAATGATAAGAATGTGGTAATTTTTTTCAATTCAATTTCAATTAATTCAATTTCAATTGAATGAAAGAAAATCACCAAGATAATGAAAGAGATAGGACTTTTGTAACTTAAAAGGGAATAGTGAGTTGTAAAGAATGTGGTACTGACAGTCACCAGATTTTGATTCCAATTCCACTTCTGACTAGAAGGGTGACTAGCTGTTAGTCACCCTTCCTTGGTCCTAATTTTCTCCATCTTTAATATTTGGAGATTAAAACAGATCATTTCTAAGGTCTCTTCCAGCTCTAAAATTCTAAAAAATATTCTAAGCCTTTGAAACACTTTTTGGAGAAAAGGGAGAAAATAAAGAGGATGAAAAAAATGTTTTGTTAATTGAATAACTTTTTTTCCTTTTATGTTTTGCATTTAACGCAACATATTTAAAAATCTTTATATGAGAACAAATTAGAATAAGATGATATTTAATTGATTTCATAGAGGCATCTGGTTCTTTAACATTAAATAATTTTAAACATTGAAAAAAAATTCAGAATAATAAAAAATTAGTCCCTTTTAATTAAATCTGCTGGTTAACAGGCCAGTAGCCTTTCCCTCAGTTTCTTTATCTGTAATAAAGAGAGAGAGAGATGTTGGACTACATGGCTAACAACATCCTTTCTACCTCCAAATCCATCATCTTATGATTATCCTAATTAATAACTTAAGAGCCTTTATAATTATTTGATTGGTTAAGATAACATTACAACCAGTTAACTATGAACTAAGAAACAAAAGGAGAATTCCCTAAATTATATACCTTGGAGAGATTTCTAATTTGTTGAGTCATTTTTGATGTACATACCTTGCTGTATCTATTCCCAGAGCTGTCATTGTTTGGAGGCCTTGCTTCTGCTTTATCTGGTTAGCTGCAAGGAGCACTTCTTCAGTTGTTGTATATTTATTGAGATTAAATTCATGGGTCACATTTTCACTATACTGTACAATTCCAACCTAAAAAAAGCAATATACTATTAGATAAATAATCCATACAATGGAAATGTCAATTTCAATTTTCCTCAATCTAAGCAAATAGCATCAATGCAAGAATTAGCAATTTTTCAGATAGATTTTTGAGAATCAGTTGGTTTTTCTATTATTATCAATATCTGTCTGTTAATGCAGTTTGTTTGTCCTTCATTTTCAAAGAGAACCAATGATACCACAAGGGTGATGTCTTGACTTAATCATGAATTAGATTTAAGTAAGGCAGAGTTATCAAATTCATCAGCTTCATTCTCTTTTTGAGAGACATTGAAGTCCAATGGAAGGACAAAAGTCAAGATGTCTAATGATGGCCCAGGATGCAATGAAGATCCATGCAATAGGTATCAGTAGTCTGAAGACAACTTAGCAATGCTGGCTAATGGGTCATATTTTCAAAGATTATTACGTTTTTGCTTGATTTTCTTTTTGTGTCTTTCCCCCTATTTACAGCATATCCTCTCTCTATAAATTCCAAGTTTCAGATTTCTGAATCCTCTTCCTGACTGTGCTTGTCAACTAAAAAGTAATCTAACGATTAGCTGATTTGCAATTATGACATGCCTACTTTCCTCCTCTTTCCAGCAGTTCCTTTCTCATGTCTTATTCTATTATGTACATATATATTTGTATCTGTGATGTTCCTTGACAACCTCAAGAAGCACTTTTATTGTTTTTTAGCCATAGCTGACTACATGATCCCATTTGAGGATTTTCTTGGCAAAAATATTGGAATGGGCATTTCATTATGCAGCTCAATTTACAGGTGAGGAACTTAGGTAAAGAGGGTTAAGTTATTTGTTCAGGGTCACATAACTAGTAAGTGTCATATTTGAACTCAGAAAAATGAATTTTTTTGGATTTCAGGCCTATTGGTCTCTCTAGTGAACCACCTAGTTGCCCTTAATGAACACTACTCATCTTAGAGTGGGCACATCAATGTATTTGCCAAAGGAATGAATGGAGGCCTTTCACATTTGGATGGAGGAAATATTTGGGGACAGAGGAGATTTTCTGGTTCTTTCAAATCATACCAGTTTGTGGGAAAACATCTTCACAGTTAAAGGTTCTGATAAAGGCCTCATTTCCAAAATATATAGAGAACTGACTCTAATTTATAAGAAACCAAGCCATTCTCCAATTGACAAATGGTCAAAGGATATGAACAGACAATTTTCAGATGATGAAATTGAAACTATTACCACTCATATGAAAGAGTGTTCCAAATCATTATTAATCAGAGAAATGCAAATTAAGACAACTCTGAGATATCACTACACACCTGTCAGATTGGCTAAGATGACAGGAAAAAATAATTATGATTGTTGGAGGGGATGTGGGAAAACTGGGACACTGATACATTGTTGGTAGAATTGTGAACAAATCCAACCATTCTGGAGAGCAATCTGGAATTATGCCCCAAAAGTTATCAAACTGTGCATACCCTTTGACCCAGCAGTGCTACTACTGGGCTTATAAACCAAGGAGATATTAAAGAAGGGAAAGGGACCTGTATGTGCCAAAATGTTTGTGGCAGCCCTGTTTGTAGTGGCTAGAAACTGGAAAATGAATGGATGCCCATCAATGGGAGAATGGTTGGGTAAATTGTGGTATATGAATGTTATGGAATATTATTGTTCTGTAAGAAATGACCAGCAGGATGAATACAGAGAGGCTTGGAGAGACTTACATGAACTGATGCTAAGTGAAATGAGCAGAACCAAGAGATCATTATATACATCAACAATGATACTGTATGAAGATGTACGCTGATGGAAGTGGATTTCTTTGACAAAGAGACCTAATTCAGTTTCAATTGATCAATGATGGACAGAAGCAGCTACACCCAAAGAAAAAAACACTGGGAAATGAATGTAAACTGTTTGCATTTTTGTTTTTTTTCCCGGGTTATTTTTACCTTCTGAATCCCATTCTCCCTGTGCAAAAAGAAAACTGTTTGATTCTGCACACATATATTGTATCTAGGATATACTACGACATATTCAGGACTGCTTGCCATCTGGGGGAGGGGGTGGAGGGTGGGAGGGGAAAATCGGAACAGAAGTAAGTGCAAGGGATAATGTTGTAAAAAAATTACCCTGGCATGGGTTCTGTCAATAAAAAAGTTATTATAATAAAAAAAAATGAGTAAAAAAGCCAAAAAAAAAAATCATACCAGTTTGATGATTTTTTTTTTCTTCTGTCCACTGGTCATCATTAACAGAAGAATTTTTGGCATGATAATTTCCATGCTGAGATGCTTTCTAGTCTCTTGCTGCTCTTAAAAAATTATACAATATTTTTTCTCTTGTATTTTGTCTCTTTTTAGCATATTTCAAGACCCAAATCCCTGTACTATGAATTTAAGGTTCCATATCTTTTGCTAATGTGGATCTCTGGACAATTAGCACTACTTTTCTAAATAACTCTTAAGATTTTTTTTTCCCTGTAAGCACACAGCTTTCAGTAAGATATACTTTTTATCTATTGCTTTTGTTGAACGTTTCCCACTGAAGATATCACCCTCATATTCACTGAGGCTTCTAAAAATTAACTTCATATTCAATAGACTCTCTCCAAATTATATCTAATACTTTCTCTCTCTTCCCATTCATCTTATAAATTACTTCAAAATTAATATTTCTATAACATTGAGGTCATGATGACACTTTTTTTCAATACTTCACTGATTATATGACATAATTCACGATCCTCAATGTCTGGTTTCATTCTACCTATTCCATTCTGTCTTCCACTGTTCCTTAGTTCTGGTCTTTCCAAGGAAATTTCTTAACATTATCTCCAAATTATATACTTTGCTCACCTTCTGTCTCCTTCCTCTCTTCAAATCATATTCACCTTTCAATGTTCATCTCAAATATCATTTCCTTGAGGACTCCTCTCATACTGATACAACTGATACAATTCTTCAAATTTGCCATTCCCCTCAAGATAGGTTCTTATTAATATTTACCCTGGCATTCTTTTTTAATTCAATGAATGAATTGATGGATGAATATATATATGTTTAAGAATTAAACCTACAACCAAATCCTGCAATTTTTACTTTGTTATGTTGCAATTGCTAATATTCTATAATTGTTTTCATGTGTATAGAGACAAATACACACTATGTTCTTGTTTCCCTATAAGCTCCTTAAAGTAAAGAATCATATATTTCACCCTTTTCCATATGTTCCGCCTTTCTCTGGAAGGGAGCTGAGAGATAGGGTAGATGATATCATTGTTCTTTTGTAGTTCCCTGATCTTAAAATTAGAGGCAGCTGGCAGCTCAGTAAATAGAGCAGTGGGCCAGGAGTCAGGAAGACTTGAGTTCAAATCTAGCCTTAGATACTTTCTAGCTGTGTGAACTGTCACTTAACCTTAACCTTTGACTGTCAAAATGGATCCACTAGAAATGGAAATGGCAAACTGCAACAAAAAATTCCATAACTGGAGAAATAGAAATGTTGAACACAACAAGAAAAAAAATTTTAACAGCAGAAATAGAGAAATAAAACTGAAAAAAAAAAAAAAGCCCAGAAATAAGGGAATGTGAGAAAATAAGAAGAGTAGGAAATAGAAAATTCCCTGGTGAATGGCATATAGTCTCCAAGTCTGAATAATTATTATATTTGCTGTTGCCTTTGGCACAAAAAGGGAAAAGGCCTGCTTTGGTTCTTCTCCAAGGAGAGGGGACCAAAGATTAATTTTCAGTCTAGGGAAAGGGTCAGATCACAAAACCGAGAAACAAAAATAAAAAAATCAGACTGTCAGCTACAAGGAGAAATTAGTCTATTTCTGGAGATGGAGGAGGGAAAAAGCTGCACTCATGAAAGGAGTGGACTATCTCTGCTGAAGATCAGCTTAACTTAAGTTAACAAAAGGAATAGGGAGATAATTCTGAAATTCTGCCCAGAATTTAAATTATCTATGACCACACAGTTATCATCTGCTACAAAGTGTAGAGGAATAAGGAATGAGGAACATTAGGAAAGAGCATCAAATTTGAAACCACTGATGAGAATCCTGAAATAACATGATTGAATTATTACCTTGTAGTGATTTTGGCTGAAGTATCACACGTAAGTGCTGGATTTCCATTCAAATGCATTATACTACACTACTATCAAATGCCAAGCTTCCAGCAGTTTGGTAACAAACATACTCAACAATGGGTACCGGTTCCCTTCTCTAAAGAGCTTATTATGTTCAAGTCACTATGCTATCTAGTAAAATAGGAAACTAGGAAGGCCTGGTTCATTGCCTGGTCCTCACTGAAGAAAAATGCCTGAGGAGAGAGAAGGTTGTCCAGACTAGTCATTGGTTCAGGACATGAGACAATGAATCAGGCTCAATACTTAAAATGCCTGAAGGAAAAGGTTGTAAAAATGTGTGGTTAAAATGGAGATAAATAATTTTCCTAAAAATTAATTAATTTCTCTCTTTTAACTTAGCCTTGGTTTAAAATCATGCTACAATTTTGATGGATCATGGTACAAACAATATACACAATGTTCCATTAGTGTATTTCACTTTTATAACAAGTCTCACAATTTACTGGTGTTATTTAGGGTAATGTACTCTTATTTGGCATATTTATATCCTTCTCATTTATTATTAAAAGCAATGTAATGTTTAGGTATTGAGGATCAATAAGGCCTCCATAACATTTATACTGTCATATCTTTTATTGCAGTCTCAAAGTGTTTTTCAGGTTTACTTTATAGGTGCTTTTTTGAAAGCAGTTTTATGGCTTTTTTTCCATCTTGTGCAAAAGCTGGTTTGCTGATATTCCTCGATGACAATAATAGGAATGTAACTAGGATACTAAAAAAAAACTTTAATTAAAAAAAACAAAACCAGAAACTTAGCATAGATATTGTCATTAATGATGTGATTTTTAGTTTCTATGTAGACTGTCTCAAATAAATAGCACTGTAAGCTTTAGTTTTTGTACTTTTGTTTTTCCAAGACAGAAATCCTGATTCAATTCTATTTAAGAATGTTTCAATTAAAAGAATTCTCCTGGAAATGTTACTTCTTGCTGATAATGTCCAACAGCCCTAGGATATTGCAAATAGCAGGCTTTTAAATTAAATAGGACAGCATAGATAATGTGCATCACTGGATTTAATCCTCCAACAAATCTTAAGTTATCATCTAAGGCAATCAGAAGTCACTGTAATCCTCCCATGGCCAATAAGATCAAAAATATGTTGGACATAGGCAAATAAAATACTGCCAACGAAACAGAAAACATCTCCTTGATCACATATTATACAAGTGAAATATGATATGAACAGATTAAAAAAAATAAGAAAACTGAAAGCTCCAAGATAGTCAAGTGAAACAATAAGAGTCTCTTTGAAAAATTAAATTGTTTCAAACCAGAAAGACAATGTTGTAGTAGAATGTGATAAAGGTTTTAAACAATGACAAAGGGAGTACCTAACATAAGATGGCCTTGTTCCCTAATTCCTGGAAGACCAAAAGTGCTTACAAATATTCCTAAAAGATATTGAGTTTGTATAGATTCTTTCAGAAACAACACAATTTTTGTGTAATGGGTGGCAAGCTCTCACAATAGCATACCAAATGGTCAAGAGCGGTAACTAGAAATTTTGGTCCCTGAAACAAAACAGGTTTTATGAGAGTGGGAAAGAAGGTGAGGACTGGCAATATTCCACCATAGTCAAGCGCAGGACTCTTTTCTTATATGATATCATTCATCTCATGCAGATGCTTTCCCTCCCATATACTTTAAGGGGCTAGAGCAGTTCAAGTAAGGAAATAGGAGTAGTTCCTAGTGTGTGATGCTACTACAATGGAGGATTCAAAAACAAAGCAATGAACGAGAAGACTACAACAAAGAAAAGTGTGCTCCATCGATGTCTCCCTCCCAATGGCAAAATTCTGTCACCTTACCCTAGTTATGGATTTGATTAATTTATTCACTCAGCAAATTAATCCAACATTCAATAAATAAACATTGAGCATTTGTTTAGATAGATAATAGCTATATAACCACTGAAAACCAGATTTCCAGTTAAGCCTGGAATATTTTCAGTGAGATCCTAATGCAAACCTGAGACTTTGAGGAATTTCTCCTGGGGTGAGAATGAGTCCTCTCTCTTAAGAGAGACAGGCTGGAAATCAAAGACATACTAAGGAACTGGTTTTCCCAACATGTCTACAAGAATCTTTCTCTTTCTTCGTGCAAGTCATTCTTAGAGAATCCAGAGTCACAGATGTTTCTCTTTTGAAAAAAGATAAAGAATGTTTCTGCTCTCGAAGCTCTTATCCCAACTCTGCTCCTCATACAACTAGGGATGTATTTATTGCTAAAACAAGTTAAGAGCACTGAGGTTATTTTTTTTTTGAAGTTGAGAAAACAGAAGATAGCTATACTTGAAAACCTGCTAGTAGATCCTAGTACAATTTCCATTTATTTAAAAGATTCTTCATCCTTCAAGATCCAAGTGAAGCCTCCTTTACATTCATCTCCTCCTTCTATAAATTATTTAAATACTACTCTAAAACTTTCATTAATTTTTTTCTCTCATCACCCCAATGTGCTGACTTTTAACTCTCTCACTAGATTATAAGGTTTTATAGGGCAAATAGGTTATCTGGGGTTTAGCACAATTCTGAATATAACAAGGGTCCACAAGCATGGGAGATTGAGTATTGCTATTTCTTTAATTTACCTTTATTTCAGTGCCAAAGATGAGTATTCACCCACAAGGATTACTAATTTCGTGAATTCTTTAGTGATGATGCATTAGTTTTATAATATTGAATATTGTCTTTGTGACACATTTATTAAAGGTGAATATTTAGATTTGATTGCTTTGTAAAGTCAGGACTGGAAATTTTTAGCAAAATATCTAGGAACCATGATTTAATGTTTCTTCACTTTCAAAAATTATTTTCTCCTACCCTGAAATATGACATGATTTACTTTTTTTTTGAGTCAGTGGAATTGAATGGATCCTCACTTCATCCATAGGAAGAAACATTCCCTTTTTACTTCCGTCTCCATATATTGTATACTGATTATTAGATTTTAGAATTACACGAGCATATATAAGTATATTCAAAACATATACAAGTCAGATACAAGATAATCTTAGAGGAGGAGAATGAAGTTGCAGCTAGGAGGACCAAGCAAGGATTTATGTAGAAAGTGGTGCTTACATTGAATCATGAAGGAAGTCAGGGGTTCTAAGATGAGATGTGAGTAGGAAGTACATTCCAGCAATGGGGAATAGACAATATAAACACATAGAGTTGGGAGATGGAGTGAAGATCAATATCAAGAAGACTTATGAACCACATAGTTAAGAGTTTATATTTGATCATAAAAATAGGGGGGAGTTCCCGGAGTTACTGAATAGGGAGTGATATGGCCGGTCTGTGCTTTAGGAAAATCACTTTGGCAGCCTGGGGAAGATGAATTAGATTGGAGAGAGAATTGAGGCAAGTAGAACATTAGGAGGCTATATAATAATATAAGATAGGGTGATGAGGGTGATAGGATAAAGAGAATAGGGTGATAAGATTGTGGCTAGGTAGATAAAGAGAAAGAATCAGTCAATCCATAGGCATTTATCAAGCACCTATTATGTGCTACTGTGCTATAACCACTGAGGATTCAAAGAAAGACAAAATATAACCTTTACCCTCAAGGAGCTCAGTCTAAAAGATGAGACAATATTGCCTGCATTTTTGATTTCCTTCACAGGTTAATTGTACACTATCAACGTCTGATTCTTTTTGTACAGTAAAATAACTGTTTGGACATGTATACATATATTGTATTGAACTTATATTTTAACATATTTAACATGTATTGGTCAATCTGCCATCTGGGGGAGGGAGTGGGGGGAAGGAGGGGAAAAATGGAACAAAAGGTTTTGCAATTGTCAATGCTGAAAAATTACCCATGCATATATCTTGTAAATAAAAAGCTATAAAAATAAATTTTAAAAAGATGAGACAATATTAAAATAATTATGTACAAATAAAATAGGACACAAAAAAAGATAACAGAAGGAAGACATTGGCATTAAGGGAAAATGGAAAAAAATTTCTATAGAAGATGTGATTTTAGTTGGGAAGTGAAAGGAATTCAGGAAATGGACATGAGAAAGGAGAGTAATTTAGGTGGGGGCTGGGAGAGGGACAGTCAGTGAAAAGGCCTGGAATCCAGAAATAAAATGGTTTGTTCAAGGAGGAGCAAGGAAGCCAGTGTTATCATGTCACTGGATTACAGAATACATGGAGGAAATAAAGTGTAATAAAGCTGGTAAGCAAGAAGGGACTAAGTTATAAAAGGTTTAAAATGACAGAGAATTTTATATTTGATTCTGGAGGTAATAGGAATCCTCCAAAGTTCATCAAATGGGAGTGGGGGTGGGTGACATGGTCAGATTTGGATTTAAGAAGATTAATTTCTTTCTCTATGGAGATCAGACTGAAGTGGAAAGATTAACTAGCAACTATTGCAGTCTAGGAATGAGGTGATGAGGTCTTTATCAGAGATTGTGTCAGAGGATAGAAGGGGGCATATATGAAAAATGCTATGAAGGTAAAATCAACAGGACTTGGCAACCAATTATAGGTGCAGGGTGAATTAGGAATTGTAGATAATACACAGATTGTGAGCCCAGGTGATTAGAAGGATAGTAGTGCTCTCAACAGTAATAAAGCAGTCTGAAAGAGAGGAAAGTTTGGACCAGAGAAGATAATAAATTCAGTTTTGGATGTGTTGAATTTAAAAGGCCTATGGGATTTTGAAATGTCCCATAGGCAATTAGAGATGTAAGATTGGAGGTAGGCAAAGAGATTAGGGCTGAATAACATCCAATTTCTCAAATTTGAGAATTATTGGCTTAGAGATGATAATCAAAACCATGGGACCAGATGAGATCACTAGGTGAAATCATACAGAATGAGTATAGAACCTATACTAAAGCAGACTTTAGTAGTCATGACCCAGCAAAGGAGAATGAGAAGGAGCAGTCAGACAAGGAGGAAAACAAGCATACAGCAACATTATGGAAAGCTTGAGAGAAAAGAATTCTAAGAGGTTGATGGATAGGATTAAAGGCTGAAAAAGAGTTCAAGACATATAATGTTTTAAAAAAGTCATTTGATTTGGCAGGTAAGAAGTCACTGGTAACCTTGGAGAGAGCAGTTTTAGTTGAATGAGTTAGGAAATGAGACTGGACAGTTAAAAAAAAAAGAAAGAGAGGAAAAAGTAGAAGGGAATCCATTACAAAGAGCTTTCTCTAGGAGTTTAGCCACAAAAGGGAGAAGAGATAGAGGATGATAGTAGGATAGATATATCAAATGAAGCTTTTTTGAGGATAGGGGGAGATACTAATGATAAAATAGAAAGTAGGGATGATGGTGGGGGATAATCTGCTGAGGAAAACATAACAATGTGATCACATGTGCATGTCGTGGTGTTGTCTTGGTAAGAAAGTCACCTTTTTATGCAAGAGAGGGGAGCAAGAGATAGTGGCAAAAAGCTTCTAGATGACATGAAGGAAAGGGGAGAAGAGGAAAAAGGGTCTTGACAAATGGCCTCGATTTTTTTTCCCCCATAAAAATATGACGCAAAAATCTCAGCTGAGAATGCAAGGGAGGAAAGACTGGGGAAGTTTTAAGAAGGAATAAAAAGGTTTAGTAGAGCTCCTGAGGAGTGAGTTAAGTTAGGGAAATGGAAAAGGACATTTGTGAGAGATGTTATGCAGATAGAAATGATAAGATTTGACAATTAGTTAGACAGGTGGGGAAAGGGAGAATTTGAGGAAGACAATGAGATTACAAATTTTGAAGATTAGGAGAGTAGTGGTCTCAAAAGAACCAGAATATTCATAAAAGAGCTTTTGAAAATCATATAACTTTTATTTTGGTTCTATTGAATTTATGGTGCTTTCTGCATGTCCAGATTAAACTATTCAAGTAAATGCCAAAGGTACATTTGTGACCCAGTTCCTCTACCACCAAATCCGCTGGAACTTTCTACTGCTACAATTTGCCTTTCTCCTATTTCTCAGTGGCATTTCTTCATATTGTCCATGTTTCCAGTGACTAAGCATTTTTCCTTCTCTTTCAGTTTCCTGAATAACAGTATTTAACTTGATATCTTACTTATTGGGTTGTTCATAGAATAAGAAAAGCACAAAATTTCAGAATTGTTGGAAGGAATCTTAATAGACATATTAGGATATGTCTTATTCAGATAGACTGAAGAAATCCTCACTGTACCATATTTAATAAATGGACTCAATGAAGGGGATGTCATTGATTCATCAGAGTTTCGTGCTATTAGGAACTTGTCTGTTCATTCATCTTTATCAATATCATATTATCAAATGACATTCCATTGTCTCCTATATGAATTGAAAGTAGGATGGAATTAGCCTTGACTCCCAATATAAACACTTTCTTCAAATTTTGGCCCTAAACAATTGCATCAGAAAATCCCTACATCCTTCCTGAAGTCACATAACTGGATTGCAGTAGTAGTTTTCCATTTGCTAATGTGGGATTGATTTAAATCTTATCTCAGAATTTGAAATGAAGATAGAAGGTATGATATCTCCTCCAATTTTTAGTGATGAGATGAACAGAACTGAAGACTCTAGAATGTGTCTTTACTAAAAGAGTAATAGTAAAGTTTAAAAGTCATAGGTCCTTTTAGGTTGCTTCCTCACTGAATCTCCCTAGGTCTCATTGGTCTCCTCTATTAGATTGAGGGGGTAACATGGCCTCTAAGATGTCTTGTAGCTCTAAATCTATGATTCTATGAATGCAAGATATTTTTAGAAACCTTTTATAAATTGGGCACTAAAGATATAAAAGAGATGAAGATCACTCTGAGCATTTTCCCTAAGATTACTGCCAACTTGTGGGCAGTATGTCTCTGACTCTTTCATTAAAAATACTATATTTCAAACCCATTAGCAACCACTGAGATCAAAATGGTTGTCAAGACAAACAAGTAGGCAGTGTTCTTGGAAAGAGGCACTTGGCCTACATGAAAGAAAAGTGTGCCCTTTACAATTATGTTCATTTTTGTATCTTTTTTCACTTGGGGGATGTGTACTTCCAAATTTCCTATGAATAAATTTCTTTTTTTGAAGCACAGAAGGAAGATGAATTAGAGTATTTGTTATTATTCTATCTACTTCATCTATTTTTAAAGTGAAATCAAGAATATATTTTGTAGAACTGTTCCCTTCTGCACACATATCTTGTATCTAGGATACTATAACATATTTAACATATATAAGACTGCCTGCCATCTAGGGGAGGGGGTGGGAGGAGGGAAGGGAAAAATTGGAACAGAAGTGAGTGCAAGGGATAATGTTGTAAAAAATTACCCATGCATATGTACTGTCAATAAAAAGTTATAATTATTAAAAAAAAAGAATATATTTTGTAAAAGTAAAGATTTAGAGAATAATGAGTCAGGTTCTTCAAATCATTTATCAAGGAAGGACCATTCCTTGATGAAAATTAAAAGGAAATATCTACCATTTGTTAAAGGCAGGCTTGAATGGGGTCTGTTCCTAATTTTTGAGGTTCATTATTGAGATAAAAAGAGGCATCCATTGGTAGGTAATCCTATAGTTAACAAAATGAAGTTTACTTAGTCAAAGCATAGAAAGGATTTTCAACAAGGCTATTCCAGCATTTAGCTACAGTAGACAGCCCAGTCTGGTCTTTAGAGGAGGCCATGTTGATTTCCAAAATCTTGAGAAATCGGACAATTCTAAAAGTTCTAAAAATTCATATTGATTGATCTTTGTCTGTCTTCAGGTAAGCAATTCCTGTGGATAGCTTTGTCACTTTTCATGGAAAAAGGGGTGAGGGAGGTGGAGTAAAAGGGGAAACTGATATTATCATACCATCATTCAAAGAAAATCACTTCCTTTTACAGTAAAAATACAAACATGTATTTCTTGGATTATAGCTCTATTGCTGAAAGGGCCCTTCCTATTCAGTGCCCTCATAATGAAGAAAATGGGACCAATAGAAGCTGAGTAGCAAGTGGTGGAGACAAAACTTTGCTTTTTTAGGTTTCCTGGTTCCATAGTCCCTATAATATATCAATCAATTAATCAATTAAAATTTATTAAGGGTCTATTATGTGCCAGGCACTATACTAAACATCAGAGAAATAAAAAGGGGCAGAAAGTCCCTAGCCTCAAAGAGTTTATAATCTGATGGGGGAGACAACATGCAAATAAATAAATAAATTGATAGGTAGGTAGCTAGATAACTAAATGAATAAATATCTATATTTATATCTATAAAAAGCAAGGATAAAATAGGATAAATAAGAGACAATTTACTGAGGGAAGGCACTGGAATTAAGAGGGACTGGGGAAGTCTTCCTGTAAATGGTGAGATTTTAGTTGGGACTTAGAAAAAGCCAGGGATGTCAAAAATCAGAGCAGAGGAGGGAGAAAATTCCAGGCCTGGGGGACAATCAGAGAGCTGAGAGGTAGATTATATTGTTAATGGAACAGTCTGGAGATCAGGGTCACTAGATGAAGAGTATATGACAGGGAGTAAGTTGTAAGATTTGAAAGGTAGGAAATGGCTTGATTATGAAAGGCTTTGAAGGCCAAATGGAGCATTTTATATGCGATCCTAGAGGCAATAGAGACCCCTGGTGTTTATTCAGTAGGGGTGTGACATGATAAGGACCTGTGCTTTAGGAAAATCACATTAGTGGCCGAATGGAAGATGGATTGGAATGGGGAGAGACCATATGTTTGTAAGTGATCTGAAGTCTTATTGGTAATCTGAGGCCCTGCCAAAGGGGAAGGGGCTGATCACATGAATTCTTGCCACAAGAAGTAAGGGGTGTTCATTAAGCCTGAGTCATCGTTTCCAGACACTGAACTTTTTATATAATGAAGTTTGAAGAAAGGGCGTCTTAGTTGGCGACAGAGCCCAGAACAAAGCAGTAGCAGCAGCCAAGCGATTAATTTTGTGGAAGGGGAAAAAAGAAAATACTTTCCCCTCAGCATTTCAGGCAGGCATTATGACCTCTAGAAAATGAATTGGGAGAATGAAGTTCATTAGTCAATTATTTGTACATTTTCCTCTGATCATTGCTTTGGTAGAAGAGAGTAACTTTATTTTTCTTCTTCATATTCTGGACAGTCTAATACTATAATACAAAGAGTACTGAATTTAACCAGAGAAATTTGAATTCTAACTCCAGGGCTGCTGCTGCTAATTACCAATGTCAATTTACCTAAATCATTTACCCTTTGTCTTTATTAGGGGGTTGAACAAGGTGATTTTTTAAGACCCTGTCTAGCTCTAACATTCTATGGTTCTCTTGAAATCACCAAATAAATGACATATTTTTTATTCCTTTTGAACTACAGCATGGAAAATAAAAATCACATAAGAAATAATTCCTATACCTTAAAGATATCTGAAAAATGCAATTGAATAAATGAATTAGTGACTGGACCTGTGATTTCAACAATTTATGGAAGTCCCAGATGAGGAAATTTTCTCCACGAATGCATGTTAGCTACAACTTGGCAACTTGAAGTTTTAAAGTTTCCTAAAGCAGTGAGTGGTTAGTTAAGTGATTAGTTCAGGATCATATAGCCTATACTTGAATTCAGTTCTTCGTGCTTTCAAGGCCAATTCTTCTACCTCTCTAGCCACCATTTCATATTGATTCTCATGTTTACATATCAGCAATATAGCAGATATAGAACAGTTTTTATTTTTTCCTCATAAGTATGCAAAATATGGAAAAGATTCACAAGAGTGCCAGAACATACAAGATAGCCATGAATCCTCTTCTTAAAGGAAAAGCTCATCAGTCTTAGCTTGAGAGATCAATAATAATTATAAGATTACTCTGTCCTTGAGGGATTTCCTTTATTTGTAGGTTGCTTCAGACACTAGCACTTTAGTCATCTATCCTGTCTTCCTCGTATTAAATTGTGTTTTCCCAAATCCATAGGTCATGTTAATTCTAGGGTACAAATCCAATATGTCAGACACCTACTGGGAATTTGATAAATTAAAAATGAAGGAAAACTAAACTTAATGTCTAAAGTAAAGATTACCAAAATTTTAGAGTACGTGTAGATTTTGCCTTCTTGGCTGCTGAGGGGGATCTGCTGAGAAATGGAAGCTTTTGGGATAAAAATGCTCTGAACAATGACTTTCTGCAATTTAACCCTGGAGTAGTTACTACTTAAGGGGAAAAATCATTAAAAACAAGAAAAAACAGATTTTTTTGCAGCAATATCCTGTATTTCATTACCCTTTCATTTATGCAACATGAGAAAGGAAACCACAATGTAAACATAGTGCTCTGGGGAGACTATATCACAGTTTCTAGGCACATTGAAATAGAGCTATTGTGAGCAGGGATGGCCAAGTTAATATTAAACTTGCTATTAAATGATAGATTCTCCACATCTATGAAGGATGTTCCTCATTGTCTTTGAAAATGGTAGCTTGTGAATTGACAAGATGATACTACAAAATAAAGTAAATGGTGAAGGAGGTATGGAATGAAAAATATACAAATACAATTTTGAATTTTTTGAACTGATACAAAAAATCTGAAAAACAATTTAGAATTACATGAACAAACATATACAATCCCCCACAAATTGACTAAAATGTTTATAATCTTTGACTCAGAGATCCCAATGCATCTACCCCAATTGAAAGAAAAATTATAAACCTACCAAAATATTCTTAATACTTTTTTTGTGGCAGCAAAGAATTGTGAACAAAGCACATATCCATTAATTGGATAATGGCTAAATAATTGTAGCATATGAATAATATGGAACATCGTTAAGAAATGACCAACAGGATGATTTCAGAAAGGCCTGGAGAGACTTACAGGAACTGATGCTGAGTGAAACGAGCAGGGCCAAGAGATCATTATATACTTCAACAACAATACTATGTGATGATCAATTCTGATGGATCTTTCTTCAGCAATGAGATGAACCAAATCAGTTCCAATGGAGCAGTAATGAACTGAACCAGCTACGCCCGGCGAAAGAACTCTGGGAGATGACTAAGAACCATTACATTGAATTCCCAATCCCTATATTTTTGCCTGCCTGCATTTTGGATTTCCTTCACAGGTTAATTGTACAATATTTCAGAGACCAATTCTTTTTGTACAGCAAAATAACGGTTTGGTCATGTAAAAATAAAAAAAAAATAATAATATGGAACATTACTGTGCCATAAGATATAATAATTATGGAGAATTCATAGAAGTAAGAGAAGACATAGGATCTGATGTAGATTAAAATATGCAGAATCAAGAGAGCAAAATGCACTATGTCTACAACAATATGAATGTAAAAAACAACAATAAAACTAAGTTGAATGTTGCATAATTAGAATTACCAAATTTAGCCCTAGAGAAGAGGAGAAAAAAATGTTCCTCTGTCCTTTTTTTGAAGAGGAAGGGGATTAAAATGTAAAGATTTGCAAATGTTTTCAGATATGGTGGATATGTGAGGGTTTTTTTTTTTTTCTGAACCGTTTGTTTTCTTCTTCTTCTTTTTTTTTTTTTTTTTTTTTTGCTGAGGCAACTGGGGCTAAGTGATTTGCCCAAGGTTACACAGCTAAGAAGTGTAAAATGTCCGAGGTCAGATTTGCACTCAGGTCCTCCTGACTTCAGACTGGTGCTCTACCCACTGCACCATCTAGCTGCCCCTTCTTTTTCTTTTCCTTTCTGCTTATAAAGGCCAGTTTGGGGTGGGGAAGGGAAAGATGTTCACAAATGAAAGTTATATAAAAGCAAAAGATATCAACAAAGATTTTAAAATGGTGGTTCATGCAACATTTTCTGCTTAAAAAGCTTTTTAAAAAGAACATACTTCTAGTTATTCCACCTTTTTTTAGGAATGAGCACAGACAGATGGATTATAAACTCATTTCTGATATTTCGCTTCATTAATGAACATATTTCAATTATTTGTTTTTTTTTTTTTTTGATCCAAAAAAATAAGAACAAAAAATCAGAACTCCCTTACCTGTGTTTGTTTGGGACCAATGTCCATTTTCCCAAGTAAACTATTTAAAAAATCTATAACACTTGTCCAGGGATAAATACTGTTTGAACCATCCAGCACTATGACAATATCCAGTTGGGTACTGCATCCTACAATACAAAAAGGCAAATTGGCAACCATAGACTCTGCTGTTATTTTTTTTTTTTTGTAAACAACTGAAATAACTTCTGAAAGACTTATTAAAAAATCAGTTTTTAACTAATATGAAATATTGGTAGCAATCAATAAAATTACTTTTGGTATCTTGTCAATGAAAAACATCTCTCCACAACCTTCTCCTCATGTTGTAGAACTGCTCTTACTGAAAAATTTTCAATGAGTGTTTTAAAAGACCGTGGTAAATTTCTCTTTTTACTTTGTTTTTCTGAATATATAGCTTTTTTATCTAAAGAGATTTCTGTTGTTGGAATAAGAATGACTTGACATTTTTTCAATGGGGTGCTTCATGTCTTTCTAAAAATTGTTTACACTAAGATCAATTCTCCAAATAGCACCAACGTTTGGTTTTATACCAGCAAAGCAAACATTGACCTAAATTGGAAATGCTAGTAGCTGAGATAAATGTTTCATGCTTTTGGCATGTATCTGTGTATATATTTCCTCATTCATTGCTGACTACTTTTCAAACACACAAAAATATTCCAAGGGTATGCATACCTTGAACAGATGGTGCAATGGAGTTCACAACCTGAAATTTGGAATCCACATCTGAACAGATGCCAGTTGTATAATGTGAATGTCCACATCTGTAAGCATACAAAGGCCCACAAGCCTTGAAAAGAAAGAAAGAAGTAATAAGATTTACTTTGATAAATTTCCTAAGGTTGGTAAAAATATTGCTTTTTAGTTTCTTACCAGAAATCCGCCTTTTGGGTTAGTGACTAAAGTGGATCCAAACGTCATGTTCTCCTTTACTTCCGTGACATTTGGAATAGATGTATAAACTAAAAATAAAAGAAAAATATAAAATGGCATGGGGGCGGGGAGGAGGAAGGCCAAGTACTCTTCAAATTACTATTAGGAATAAAATGAAGCAGTTAAAGTTGAAAAACTGGCTTAGGTCCCAGAATCTTTGTCTGGGTCACTGTCTCGAATAGTTTGACTGAACTGGGAAAAAAAAGCATAGAAATAGCAAAGCAATGAGAGTGTGGGACTGCTGCCTCTCACACAGTTTTGCTAATAGAAACATACAATATTTGGCTTCATATGAAATATTTATATATAGATATATAAAGTAGCTTTGTATGCTTCTCTACATTTTCAGGAATGTGTCAAAAATTTCTAACAAAATATGTGCTAAAATTGGGTGGGAAACCAGTATGGGAAACTCAATTGCAAAGTTCTTTTATCTCTATGTCAATATCCTGGTGAATATAGTTGGGCTTACTAAGGAAATTGTGGGACAGGATTAGAGTAGTAGTCATGAAATTCTAGTGAAAAAAATGCAGTGGTTAGGACATACTTGATATCAAGTGTTTTAGACTCAAGCTGGTTCCAAAATATCAGATCACTTAGGACTGACTAACACCATATCAACCATCAGAACAGAAACAAATCTTTCCATGGGCATGAACTATATCGGTTCCCATCATGGTGACACTAGGATGAGCAGGATTTGGAAGGAGATACTGCCGCTGACAAATTAATCTATACCTCTCACAAGGGCAAATGAAGTATCCTTGTTGCCAGATATCAGACTGACATTCTTTCAGTGGTCTGATATCCTGGCAGGAAATTTGGATTCCTGGATGGTTTGTTTCTTACCCTAGAAAACCTAGATGTTTTCATAACCCAAGGGATTAGGTTTTCCCTGAGGTTGTTCTAAACAACTAGTCTGTTTTGGTCTTCAATTAGTCATGGAATGGCCCTGAACTCCCAGAGATCCTTTGGCTTGGGGTGACCCAGGGTCAGACAAGATCCCATAGGGCCATGTCACACTGGAGACAGTGATTCTTGGCCCTTTCCATTATTGGGGAAAAATGGTGTATTTCATTGTGCTTGTTGCGTCACTGAATAATTCCAATTTGATGTTCCATTCCCTTAAGGTTTCAAAGGAAATTCTATTTGGAAACTTCTTTAAACTTCAGCGAACAAAAACATTCTATTTTAGTGTCAGTATTGCAACTCTTTTTAGGAGCTATCAGTGAACCTTACTCTTGTATTAGTACATATTATGATACCACTTGAAATTTCTAAGAGATACAAAGATGTATATATGTAATATATATGTATATACATGTTAATGTATATACATATTTGTGTGTGTAAGAGAGAGAGAAAGAGAGAAAGAGAGAGAGAGAGAATCAGTCAATAAGCACCTACCATATGCTAAGCACTGTGCCAAGTGCTGGGAATACAAAAAAAGTAAAAAAAACAAAAAAACAAAAACCTAGTCACTACTCTCAAGGAACTCATAGTCTAAAGGAGATAACATGAAAACAACAATGTACAAATAATTCATGATAATAAAGGACAATATAATGATCAGATAGAAGGCACTCGTAGAAAGGGGAATCAGGAAAAGCTTTTAGTAGAAGATAGGATTTTAGCAGGGACTTGAAGGAATCAAGGGAAGCTAGAAGGTGGAAATAAGGGCAGAGAGAGTTCCAAGCTTGGAGAATAGCTAATGAAAGTATGCAGAATCTGGAGTTGGAGTGTCTTGTTCAAGGAGGCCACTGTCACTTGATTATAGAACACATAGATGGGTAGAAGGTAGAAGAAGTAAGGTGTTAGAGGACTAGAAAGGCAAGGGATAGGGGAAGATTATGAAGGCTTTGCATGACAAACAGAAGATTGCATATCTGATCCTAGAGTTATATATATTATACACATAATATATAACATGTACATATAATATATATTATATAATTTATATATATATGTTTTTGTCAATATTTGTTAATGTAATATAAGATATTAAAAATTTCAAATTGTGGATGGATCATTTGTTGAGCTGGTCTTCTTTCTTTCCTAAACCCTGGACTACTACAAATATTTTTTGCTTTGAATGGGAGAATAGGAATTGGTTGGGGGCGGGAGGAGGGGCTATTTCATGCTACTCCTGAGAAATTCCAAGAACCATTTGGATGAAAGAGGAAGTTACAGCTGTCCTTACATAACTGGATACTTTTTACACTGTATATTAATATATTGTATTATAACTCCCAGGTTGTCTTGAGTTGTTTATATTTTATAGCACAAATATGCATGTGAAAGCAGTGGAGTTAGAATCTAGGGATTTAAAATGTTCTTTCATTCTCAAAAAATTATTTTCCATATTAGACGTTCCAGATTCATTTTCTGAGTGCCCCAAATGCATTGTAAGAATAAAATTCACTCTTTTATCTTACCTGGAAGATCCAATTTTATACACGGTAATGATTCTCCTCGCCCTACTGGACATTTATAAACATCACCAGTTCTGTTCTTGGGTTGGCCAACCAGAGGAGAACCAATGAGCACCCTGGAAATTAAATGATATGAATCAGTATTTGAAGTAATAAAGAATCCCTTATTTTAGCTAGTTCATATCAACAACAACCAAATTGTTCCCTACAGACAAGTTCAAGTCTATGATTAGTGTTATAAAGACATCTAATTAAGGCAGAGCATATTCTCTTTCCTCTGTCTCCTCCTCCCAACTTCCCCCCCCCCCCCCCCACTGCTTCCCAGGCAATTGGGGATTTCCCAGGGTTGCACAGCTAGGAAGTGTTAAGTGTCTGAGGTCAAATTTGACCTCAGGTCCTCCTGATTTCAGGGCTGGGGCTCTATCCACTGTACAACCTAGCTGCCCCAGAGCATAGTCTCTTAAAAGGAAAAAAAATTAAAATACCTCCCATACACACACACACAAAACTCACTCCAAACCTCCATGAACATCAAAAGATAAATGACAAAAATATAGAAAAGTGAATCAAAACCATATTTTCCCTACATTAGGAGTTAGTATACTTATTATTTTCACTTCCAATATTCAATCAGATAATGTATTTGAGTCTCAGATACTCAAATAAGTAAATACTCAAAAAGAGTCTCAAGAATGACATCTAGGATAATAAGTTAATCAAACAGTAAACAAGGAACCATAGTAAACAGGACAATGTACTTGGTATTTAAAATTTATAGTATTTATGAGTCGGTTCTGCTCATATGGAATTTAAAACTTCATGAGTAAAGCAAGAAATACAAATAGTGTGACCAGTATAAATGTATGATTGGTGATTGCTTATCTTTCTTCATTTGAAAACTAAATATTTATATTCTTTGACAATTTATTTATTAGGTAATTTCTTTCTCAGATATTTGTATCAATTTCCTGTATATTTTGAATGTTCGGCCTTTGCTAGAAAAATTTGCTGCAAAGAATTGTTCCTGTTCTGAGTTAGTTTTACTGCTAGCAAAGCTTTTTTTTTTTTTAATTTTTTTTGTAATTGAAAATCTCAATTTATTTTTTTATGGATACCTCTTCCTTATTTGGTTAAGAATTCTCCCCCTAGCCATAGTTGTAAAAGAAATCTCCTTCCATTTACTTCTAATTTGTTTATGATATAAACTTTTCTACTTAGGTCATGTATTCATTTCCAAATGACTTGAAAAATGACATTAGGATGAATGGCTAGATTTAAGATTACTGTGGTATATGGTGTAGGTTATATTGGCCTACATCTGATTTCTGACACTCTATTTTCCGGTTTTCCCATAGTTGAAGAACTATCCATCCTAATCGTGTCCTTGGATTTGCTGACATTATTCTGCAATGTTTGGTAGCTTTCAGATCTTGTATATTTTATTGCTTAGTGGATCAATCCTCCTAATTTTTAAATTGGTACAAATAGTTTTGATTTCTACAATATAGAATAATGTGAGATCTCATTATTGGATTCTATTAACTTGCACTTTTTTCATAATTTCCCTTAATATTTTTGAACATTTTTATTTATAGATATAAATTTTGTTATAAATTTATGTGATATGTTACATGTTTTATATAATATAATGTTATATCATATTACACATGTATGTATATAAAATAAATATTATATATTTGTTATAAATAATCCCTTGGTAGTTTAATTGGTAAAGCATTAAATCTGCAAATTAATTTAGGGGATATAGTCATTTTTCTTTGTAAGGAAGAGATCTTTCCTCATGTGTAGCTCAAAGGCAGGCAAAATAGTTATCTCTAGACTCTTCTTACTTGACCCTTCTCCAAGGAAGACTTTTCCTTCAGGTAGCTGGAACCAAAGGCTACTCTGCCCTCCTCAGAGAGATGGGATACTGCCATGTGTGCTCATTCATATGTAACACATATGTATATACATACATGCATGTACACACATACACAGTGTGTAGATGTATTATGTATTTTATGTGTATGTATGTGTATTGTGCCTTTAAATATTGATCTTCTAGGTTATATAATCTAAATTCTGATAACTTTATCATTTTGGCAGAGTAAGGGGACCCCAGACTCTATATCCAAGGTCAGTCCCAGAATGAACACACAACACATAGCAAAGAAACTCATTTATTTAAATCATAGGAAAGCAGAAATCAGAGAAATTATACATAGGAGAACATATATAAGACAATAAAGTACTGTAGGAGTTCTCTTCACTGGAAATGAAATAATTCAGTTAAGCCAAAATAATATATAAAAAAATTAATACTATTTTGTGGACTTATTTTATATTCTGCTATTTTAGTGAAATTAATATTTCAATGAATTTTTATTAACATCTTCAGAACCCTCTAAATAAACCATTATATATCTACAAAAAACAATAATTTTGTCTTTTTAACCTGTGCTTATTCACTGAATTCCCTAATCTGAAGACTTAATGAATACCAAAGCAGAAATATCAAATGAAATATAGTAAAATGGTTTATCCCAATAGCTAGAATTTTTAGAACTATATAAAATTATAATGGCAACAATGCACCATCATTGCTTTACCCCTGCTTATATTGGAAAAGCTTCGAGTATTTCTCCTTTATAGTTAATTGGTGTGATATGAGAGCCACCTTCCAGTGTCTGCTGGAGGTCGAACTCAGACCTGTAGCTCTTCATGTGAGAGGATGATGATGCTGTTCTCTGACTGAGAGGCTGTTGCATTGTCTGACCTCTCTCTTCTTATCTCTGCCTCCAATTTATTTCATTCCCAGTCCACAAGCAACACCTGTGTCAGTAAAGACTACTTTGCAATTCCTTCCGATGTTATGATTCACAGCTGTGGAGGTTCTTGGAGAATTGACCTGCCCCTTCACCTAGGTTTGGTCCTTAACAGTTAATTCAAGGTCTTGATGTTATGTAATTATTTCTTATCATATTGGGGAAAGGTTTATTATTCCTATGCTAGTTTATAAATTTTAATACAAATGAGTATCATATTTTGTAAAGAAAAGCCTTTTTCTGAATCTATTGATATACATTCTCATTTTATTAGTAGTATGATCTATTACATTTGTAGTTTTTCTCATATAGAGCTAATCTTGCATTTTTGGTTTAAATTCAAGTTGATCATAATATCATATTAAATCATATTAAATATAGCCATATTACTAATATTTAATTTAATTTTTCTGCTTTGGTATTCATTAAACCTTTAGTTTACTTAGGAAAGGAACTTTCCTAAAAAGGACATTACTCTTCTAATTGTTTCATGTAAGGCATTTGGTAGCATGGATTCTTTATTTATTTTTATTGTTACAATCTCATACTTATCTTCTAAACTTTTTTTCCCCCTTTCTTCTAATTTAGTGTTTGACTTGACCTTTTCACCAATTAGTTCATCCAATTGTACATGAACCAATTCTGAAGCGATTTCTTTATTATTCCTTGTCTATTAAAATATAGTCTAATTTTTTGTTTTGGTTTTTAATGTTTGAGGTCACCATTCCACCACTATTTGACTTTTTCTGAAAGGTATATTTGTGTTGTACAGGAACAAGCTTTCTTCAAATCTTTGATTTCTTGATCCTGAACCAAATTTTCATGTGTATTTTTCACTGTTCTCCCAGTCCCACTTTCACATTGAAGTCACCAAGAACATATATATATGGACTTGTTTTTCAATATCTTGCCAAATCCTCCTTAGAATTTCTCTCTTTCATTTACTGCAAACAGATTTTTCAAAGTAAAACTGCAAATACCTTCATGGTGATCTATTTGTTATCTTTCTCCTGCATAGCTAGCTCACTAGATACTCCTTAAAATAATATTTCTTTTTGGTTTGGTGATCATGGTGAATCCAATTCCATTAATTGAATGAAAAAAATTTAAGGATTTAGCATTTATTAAGCATCATATTATGATGAACATTTAAGATGTAAACAAAAAATACTGCTAGTCCCTCCCCTGAAGGAGTTAACATTTTTTTGATTGAAAGCCTTTCCCAATCCCACTCAATTTTAGTGCCTTCAAGTTATCTTCAAAAATCTCCACTTTATCCTGTATATAAGTTGTGTGTACTTTTCTTTAACAAATTGTCTCCCCCTCCTCAAGCTGCTCATTGACAGAGACTCTCACCTGCTTTGCTTTCTGCCTTTTTTTTTTTAGATAATAACTTTTTATTTTCAAAGTATATGCAAAGATAGTTTCCAACATTCACCCTTGCAAACCTTGTACCTCAATTTTTTTTCTCCTTTCTTTCCTTCCACTCCTTCCTAGATAAAAAGTAATCTAATATATGCTAAACACCTGCAATTCTTATCAACTGCTTTTCTTTGTATTTTCAGGCAGTGTCTAGCACCATAGTAGGTACTTAACAAATGTTTACTAATTGATTGCTATTGATTGACTAATAATTTACTGGGGGAAATGACACATAAAGAATAGTGGCTAGTAAGGGTTATTTTGGCTTGAACTATTGGAAATGTGGATGTATCTGTAGTGGAATGGATTAATACATCTTTTGTGGTAATAATTCTAGTTTTTATATACATAGTTTATATATGGAGAGTTTAATAATTATAGTTCCAGAACTGAAAATTGGGAGCATGAGAGAGTAGGTTAATAGTTTGAGAAGATGAGTCATGTGAATCACTGACAACTTAGGATGCCAATTTTTTTAATCAATCTAATGTGAACCTAGAAAGCATTCTTCTATTTAGATGTCCTTTCTTTGTCTTTTTTTTCATTTTTAGAAAAATAAAAATCAATGTGGTTGTGCTTCAGTTCCTCAAAAGACTTAGATAGATTTGGGGAGACTTTAAAGGTATTTGAATCTAATCCTGCTGTTTTATAGATGAGGTAATACAGATATAAAAAGATAATCAAGTGATACCTTGTAGAAGAGTTATGATTTGTACTCAAAGTATCAACTTTTTTTTTTTGAGAAAGTTAGGGTAAAGGGACTTACCTAGGGTCACACAATTAGTTTCTGAAGATAGATTTGAACCCATGTACTCCTGACTCCAGGGCTGGTGCTCTACCTACTGTGCCATCTCACTACCCTTCAATGTATTAACTTTCTGATGGGCAACACCAATAGTACCAAAAGTTAAATGAATATTTCTAAATAATCTTAAAATTAAGTGATTCTTATTGTCCCTTTCTAATTATTCTGTTATCTTCACTAGGGGAGCAGGAGGATTATACATTTTTTTTCCTTCTAAGTTCTCTGATCCATAGTTATCCATAGACCCCTTTCAAGTTAAGAATCTCTCATATAGAATAAAATCCTAGGGGGAAAAGGTGTTATGGAGGAATGACTAGGGGATATAGTGTCAGAGAATTTGAATATGAATGATAGCTCACTTAGTCATTTAGTAGAGATGTGACCTGGGCTCCAGAGCTCTAAATACAGCATCTTTTAGATTTTCCTTAGAATGCATTGGTGTAGATAATCTCTAAAGGCTATTCTAGTTCTAAACACTATAACTTAATGGAATACTGGGGCTCAGCTAGCATGCCCTCATATGGTTCCTAGGGAATGCAGTACTTGCATGGAAAAATAAATATAAAATAATCTGAGGAAGGAGTGAGCTCTACCAATGAGGAAGATTTGGAAAATCATATTATAAGAGGTGCCACTTAAATGGAGGTAGGTTTCTAAGAGGCAGATGCTAGGAAGTTAAAATATTCCATACTGGAGAGGATAACCTGTACAAAGTGAGAGATAGAATGCTGCATATTAGGACAATTTATTAGACTCTAACCTAATAATAGGAAAAATCATATGAAAAAAATCCAGAAATTTAGGTTAGAGCCAGACATTGAAAGTTTTAAAATTCTAGATTGAGAACTGTGTTTTTTATCCTAGAGGTTGCTGGGCAGCAGTAAAACTTCTTGAGAGGAACAACATGGTCAGATCCATGCTTTAGGGTATTGGAATTTTGTTTTGAATTCAAGAGCAAAAAGTAAAATAATTTCATGGGAAACAATATAAACAGAAAGACCATCAAATAGAACTAATTTAAATATGCAAACCTCTATTGCAATGATGGAGTACAGAAGTTATATAAAGAAACTGATAAAAATCCTCCAAAGGAAGTCACTATTCAATTTCGTGTTTAGTTCTACAAATGTTTATTAATAATTATTGGTTGATTAAATGTCCACTATGGACATTTAATGGGTGCTGGGAGTAGAATGAAAAAAATAACAGAGTTTCCCTCAAAGAGCTTACATTTCACTGGAGGGATACTACACTTATATATAAATAAATGAAAGGTAAATTGAAGAAGGGAAGGGCAATGACAACTAAAGGAATTAAGGCTTCCCACAGACGGGACACATGAGCTGAGCAAAAGGAAGGTTTTTAAGAGATGAGATAAGGAGTGAGCTCAAGCCAGACTTGCCAAATAGTGTGTGCAAAGCACAGACAGGACATTGAATGTCAAATTTGGATAACATAAACCAGTTTAGCTAAAATATTTTAGGTATGAATGGGACTGATGTGAAATAAGGCTTGAAAGTAGGTTGGAACCATGCTGTGATGACCATTAAATGCCAGTTGAGGTACCTAACCTCAATATTTAATGATTTTAATGTGAAGGTAAGCATAGAAAGGGAGAGTGAAAAATATATAGATAGTTAACATTTTATATAAATTTGCATTATACAAATTTGATTTTATGTAAAGACTTCTGAAAGAAATCTGCATTTAAAAAATGTAAACTTAACTATATAAACTATGTAAACAGTACTATGTTCTCTGTTTTCCCTCCTGTCCCTCCTACCCTGCAAAAGAAAACCCAAGTCCAAACTCTGATCCCTTCCCCCCAAAAAAACCCTCCAAGTTAAAGCAAAACAGAAGAAACGACTAGTGAAAAGACTTCCATAAACACTAGATTGGAGGCTTGGCTTGATACTTCTATCACTGAAAGAAAAAAAAAACACCTTTGCCCTATTTTCTTCTCCATCCCCACCCTTCCCATTCTTCTCTCCTGGCCCTTACGTATCCTTGAGCGGTATGCTGGTCCCCTCCTCCATGGCATATGGCCCTCTTCCTGTCTCCTTCCCTCTCTCTCTTTCCCATGTCATGAGCAAATTCACATTATGTAATCTCTTTACATAGTTGTCTGCACAACAGTCTACTTATATAAACCAAGAAGTATCTGTATTTGTAGATGTGATTCAAGATTTAGAAAGTCTTACTAGTAATTAACCATCCTGAAGTGGAAAGGACTATATTGAAAATTGGTAAATTTCCCACACATTAGGAGTCTTTAAGCAGAGGCAAGGCAGCTAGAGCAAGGATTCCTAAAGAGTTATAGATTTTGAGATGCAAGGGATATTCAAGGGCATCTAGTTCTCTCCTACATTTTTCATTGGAGGCTCATAAAATGTAAAAGATTTGCTTAAAATCCCTGTCTGAAAGTGACAGAGACCAAGAATTGATTACAAATTTCTTATTCAAAAAGCAGTTACTCTTTCCACTAAAACATCCTGTATAAATTGGAGAAGATGATCATTGAAATCCCTTCTAATACTATGATTCTGAGACTTTTTAGTGTTTTGGGCTAATTTTTTCCCCCCACGAATAATAGTATTGTGAGCTCTTTGAAAGCGAGGGCTGCTTCTTTTTTGTGTTTATAGCCTCAGCAATCTAACAATGTGCCATACACACAAAATAATTTGCTTAGTAAATGTTTGATAACTTGATTTGACTCGTTTAAAAAGCTGATTATTGTATGCTTGTCCATTTGGTAGTCCTCTCTGGCATGATGTTATACACTAGCATTCTTTAATATTTTCTAATTACTTTTCATATTTTCTGTTTTTGGAATTGTACGTAAATTTAAACTTAACACCCAGACATCAAACCTCTTATTCTACGATAAATAAATTCATGAGCATTGACCAGTGGCCCTTTTAGAAGAGAAACACAGCAACCCCCACACTACAGGCCCATGGAAAATGCCAGGCAAGGGGATGTGGGCAGAAACGAGAGAAATGAAAGAAATGACAATTTGCCAAAGGAGAAATTTAGACTTCAAAGAGAACAAATACAAATACAAAAGCAATACAAAATAAACACCATATTAAAAATGGACAAAGAAGATTTGACCCAGCTTTAAAACAATAACAAAAAAAACCCCAGTCTTACCTCTTGTTAAAATAAGGTGGCAGTGTTTTTTAAGTACACAAACACAATTACTGTACAATGACTACAAACCTAAGAGAAATTAGATATGCTCCTGAAATACATTGTCCCTTTTTTTCTCAATAGCTCTATAGAAGAACGAATCCCTGTTGGGTTGCATAGTCAAGCCAAGTCGGTATTTATCAAGCACTATATGCTAACTTGGGCAGGGAGATGGTGCAGTAGATGAAGGAGCCCTGGATCTACACTCAGAAAGACCTGAGTTCATATTTGTTCTCAGACACTTACCAGCTGTGTTTTCTCTGGTAAGTCACTGCTTGCCTCAGTTTCCTCATCTGTATACTCTGGTTGCAAAATTAGCAGTAAGATGGCACACCAGATAGAGTATTGAGCCTGGAGTTAGGAAAACTGATACTTAATTAGGTATATGAATCTGGCCAAATCACTTAACCCTATTTATCTTAGTTCAATTTGCAAAATGAACTGGAGAAGGAAACACCAGACCAGTCTAGTATTTTTGCTAATGAAACCCCAAATGGAGTTATGAAGAGTCAGACATGACTGATAGGACTCAACAATAACAACAACATATGCGGGCACTGTGCTAGGTGAAAAAATGATCCTGATCTCAAAGAGTACTCAGTCTAATAACTGGAGACAATTTCAGTGGAAAGACCATAAATTTAAGGACTCCTGGGAAAGGTTCATGTTGATGGTGGGAATAAGGATAAGAACTTAATCTATTTATCTAAACAAACTGATAAAAATTGACTCAGAATATTCAGAGATTCACTCCTATAAACAACTCTACTTTTCCTAGTTTTTATTAGCATAAATACCTGCTTATTTATAGTTTTACTCATAAACTCTCTGGCTATAGCATGAAAGAACACAGTTGTGAGGACTATCTTTACATGTACCATCATTCTCATATTTTGTTCCCCTTTCCTTCTTAATAGAGATCTGTCTTTAATTATCCAGTGAGGAATAAAAGAAGAATGTGCAGGAAGAGAGGAGATCTTTCAATCAAGGGGAGGTGCCATGGACAAGTCAAAGATTCAGAGGGAAAGAAAAAGTAAGATAGCTTGTCTTTTTTTTTTTTTAAAGGTATTATACTTAGTGACAAACTAGGGAGAGACAGAGGAAGAAGATGTCTTTTCAGGAGCAGGACACATGATTCAATTAACAAGTATTTAGTAGGTACTTAATATGTACCAGGCACTGGGTCAGGTGTTGGGGACTCAGAAACAAAAATGAATCAGTTTTCCCTTTCAAGGGAGGAAAAGTACTGGCAGCCAGAAGGTCTGCCTTCTCACAAGTCAATATCCCTGGCACATAAGGGAGAAGACAAAGAATCACTTAGTTGTTCCCTGAATGATTTTGCTTGGATAGTAAGTTAGACACCAGTTAGAAACTATATTGTTTTAATATTTTTAATGAACAAAAACATTATTTTCTTTCTCTCCTACCTACCCCTATCAAAAGGAAGAAGAAGAAGAAAGAGAGAAAGAAGGAGGAGGAAGAGGAGAAAAAGAATAGGAGGAAAAACAAATAGAAGAGGAAGAAGAGGAGGAAGAAGAGGAAGAAGAAGAGGAAGAGAAAGGAAGAGAAGGAAAAAGGAGGAGCAGGAGGAGAAAGAAGAAGATCCTTGTAATGAATACCCAGAGTCAAGGAAAACAAATTCCTATATTGATTATGCCCCCCCCCCAAAAAAAAAGTCTAATGTAACCTGACACCTTAAGGCTTTCATAAATATTTCTCCTTGTTCTGCTTTCTTCACATTGCATCAATTCATACCCAAATTCGCCCAAACTATCCTTTTTAAAAAATAATTTTGCATGGCACAATAGTAATGTGTAACATTAATATATAAAATGTTGTCCAACTATTTCCCAATTGAAGGTTACCCATTTAGTTTCCAGTTTTTTGTCACCACACAAACAGCTACTACAGATGTTTTTGTTCATATGGTTCTTTTTCCTTTTTCTTTGATTTCTTTGGAGTATAGATCTACTAATGTTATTGTTAGATCAAAGGATTTGCCCAGTTTAACAACCTTTTAAGGTATAATTCCAAGTTGTTTTTCAAAATGGCTGGACTAGCAGTGTTACTACTGGGATTATATCCCAAAGAGATTATAAAGAAGGGAAAGGGACCTGTATGTGCACGAATGTTTGTGGCAGCCCTTTTTGTAGTGGCTAAAAACTGGAAACTGAATGGATGTCCATCAGTTGGAGAATGGCTGAATAAATTGTGGTATATGAATATTATGGAATATTACTGTTCTGTAAGAAATGACCAGCAGGATGATTTCAGAAAGGCCTGGAGAGACTTACACGAACTGATGCTGAGTGAAATGAGCAGGACCAGGAGATCATTATATACTTCAACAACAATACTATATGATGACCAGTTCTGATGGACCAGGCCATCCTCAGCAATGAGATCAACCAAATCATTTCCAATGGAGCAGTAATGAACTGAACCAGCTACGCCCAGAAAAAGAACTCTGGGAGATGACTAAAAACCATTACATTGAATTCCCAATCCCTATATTTATGCACACATTCATTTTTGATTTCCTTCAGAAGCTAATTGTACAATATTTCAGAGTCTGATTCTTTTTGTACACCAAAATAACGTTTTGGTCATGTATACTTATTGTGTATCTAATTTATATTTTAATGTATTTAACATCTACTGGTCATCTTCCCATCTAGGGGAGGGGTGGGGGGGTAAGAGGTGAAAAATTGGAACAAGAGGTTTGGCAATTGTTAATGCTGTAAAGTTACCCATGCATATATCGTGTAAATAAAAGGCTATTAAATAAAAAAAAAATAAATAAAAATAAAATAAAAAAAAATGGCTGGACTAATCCACCCCCCTATTAGCAGAGCATTAATATACCATTTTTCCAATAGTCCTCAACAGTTGTCATTTTCTATTTTTATCAACCTTGCTAATCTGATGGCATGAGTTGCTACCTCAGAACTGTTTTAATTTGAATTTACTTATTTTTATTATGTGTGAACTTTTGTTTAAGGAAGTTTCTTGTAAAGAACATATTATTTGACTTTGCTTTTTAATCTATTTTGTTTTCTGCTTTGGTTTTATGAGTGAGTTCACAATCCCAGTTACGTGAGATAATTATTTATTTCCCTCCATCCTACTCTAATACTTTCTTCAAGTGAATTTTATTAAATACAATTTTTATCACATTGTGATGAATAAATGATATGGTTAATATTTTTCCTTTTCTACATTTTTGGTGAGCTCTTTATGCCCCAATACTTGTTGGATCTTTCCAAAGTTGTTATATAAAAGTACTTAAGTTCCTTACTATTATTATTGTTCAGTCATTCTACTCTTTTGTTGATTTCATTTGGGGTTTTCTTGGCAAAGATATTGGAGTGGTTTGCCATTTTGTTCTTTAGTGGATACTTTTTGTCAGCAATCAGAAGTTGAATGACTTGTCCAGCATCCTAGAGCTAAGAAAGATCTGAGGCTGAATTTGAATTTGGGACTTCCTGATTCCAGGTCCAGTGCTCTATTCACTGAGCCACTGGTTAACTCCAAGTTTCTTGTTACTCTAATTCAGTAAACACTAAATTCTTTTCAGAATCCTAACTTATTTCTTGTTTATCTTTGTCTAGATTGGTAAGGAGTAGATTGACTCCCCCAACCCCCACTCCCATTATAGTTAGTTTTACTATTTCTCCCTCCAGTTCCATTACCTTTTACCTTAAATATTTAGATACTGTTATTTTGTACATACTATTAAATTTGATATCTATGGAGCCTTGTGCCTTTAAGCATAATGCAATTTTCCTGCATATCTTGTTTTTTGATCACATCTATATTTATTCTAGTCTTCTCTGAAGTCGAGTTACCTCTACTTTTAAAAATTTAATTGAAGCACAATAGATTTTGCTTTAGCCTCTCAATTTAATTCTGAATGATTATTTATGTTTGAAGTATATTTAATAAAAATGATCTCTTGTTAGATTCTCTTTCCTAATCCATTCAAGTCTTTCCACTTAGCACAAATCAATACCAAACTTATGATAGGTACTAAATAAATGTTTGCTCACTTGACTTGTTTATGAGTCAGTTGATTCCTTGCATTAAGGATTATTATTGTTAATCATACATTTCTTAGAGCAGAGAGGAATACCATTAGGGTGGGTTGGGGGCTTTCTAGGGCCAGATATTTTTTGTTTAATAGGAGCCCTAAGCATACACTGCTTAGTTTGAAAAACCTTCCAGAGACTCTTGCTGTTCAGTTCTGTCCAACTCTTCATGATCCCATAGACTATAGCAGACCAATACTGTCTATCGGGTTTTCTTGGCAAAGATACTAGAATGGGTTACCATTTCCTTTTCCAGTGAATTAAAAGTAAACAGCAGTAAAATGAGTTACCCAAGATTACACAGCTAAGTGTCTGAGGCCAGATTGACCTCAGATCTTCCCCGACTCCCACTGAACCCTCAGCTGCCTCTTTCCAAAGTCTCATTTGCTTCTAAGATATCTACCCCATTGTGATTACACAGTGCCCCAAAGCCCCTACATTATAACTCTAGCCTGTAAATTAAATGTTTTGAGAAATCCACCATAAAAATGTGCACAATTTACCTGAAAGGATTCATTCAAGAGAAGAGAAAATATAAATTACCATTGATAAATGTACTGGCTTGACCAGCATTTCATAAAGAGGACTGTCTGAGGATAGGATATAGGCCCACAAAGGACCACTTTTTTTCTGGTCATTTAATCCAGATTAAATAACCTGACCAAAATTATACCACTCATTATAGCAGAGCCCAGGCACATATCAGGTCACCTGACTTATGAATAGATCAGGATCATATTTCCAGGTGAGGAAAGTGAAGTCCAGAAAGAGTGACTCATGTAGATAAGAGGCTAAGTCAGAATTAGAATCTGGGGCCCCTGACTCCTTGCCCCATATTCCTTCTACTTCAGCAGAATGAAGAGAAATTAATTTTGCTAGTTGACAAATATTGTAGATGTTTAATGTTAATTGAGGAAGTAAGTAGTTAGCTTTATGCCAAACAAGTCTCCTGAAAAAAAATTCCCAGAAAACAAATTTCCCTTTAAGTCATTTATCTTTTCTAACTTTATACATAGGTGTACCATTTTCAAAAATAATTTCTGCATTTTCTTTTTTGTTACAAGTTTTATATACTATATGCTGCTACTTTGCATGCACATTAGCTTGGAATTTGAGAGCTGAGAGGTTTTTCAACTATCTATAACTGAAGAGTCCAACACACAATATTTGAATGAGGCCCAAAATAGATTAAAATACAATTGGGAAATAGTTAATAAAGTAAATAAAATATATTAAAATGTGGATAACTATCATACTTTTCAACCACATAGGCCAAAACCTTTGGAGTCATAGCAGTTTAAGATCATAGATTTAGAGTTAGAAATTGTAAAGGTAGTCAGAGACAATGATGAGGCAAATGAGCCCCATATTAAATGCCTAAGGTCATTTTGACATTACCAGTAGAGCCAAGATTCAAATCTAGGTTGTCTGAAAACAACTCCAGAGCTCTGACCATTGTTCCACAAATCTTTGACCTTTTCTCTCCAGACCTATGTTCTCCTCTCTAAGTGAAACTTAGAGGAAGGATTAATGGTCCCAATTTGGGTGAAAAAGCATCTAAGAACCAAGAAAAACAGGGATGGAGAGCAAGTTCCAATTGTAGTATTGTGGCATAGTGGAACTATTAGAGGCACACTGAGATAGCAACTTGGATGAGAATAGGCAAACAGGCAGGATTTTGGCTCTCTGGATATTGTATTTCCATTCCCAATGATAATAACGAACATTTACATAGTGATTTAACTCCAGTGGTTCCCACTCACTTCCAGAATCAAATATAAAATCTTCTATTTAATGTTCTAAACCCTTTATAATTTGCCCCCCTCCAAAACAAACAAACAAGAAAAACCCTAGTCAACTAAAACACAACTTTCTAGTCTTTTAACATCTTACTCCTCACCATGTACTCTGTGATACAATGACATTTGCCTTTTTGTTGTTCTTTGAACAAAATATTCCATCTTGCAACTCTGAGGATTAATATCTGTCCTCTTTTCCTCAAATGCTATTCACCTTCATTTCTATCTTTTAGCTTCCTTCAAGCCCCCAGTTAAAATCCCATCTTCTCCAGGAAGCTCTTCCCAATTCCTCTTAATTCTAGTGTCTTCTTTCTATCGATTATTTTCAATTTATTCTATATATAGCTTGTTTGTACATAGTTGTTTATATTTTGTCTTCGCAATTAGATTGTGAGCTCCTGAGGATCCCAGTGCTTAGCACAATGCCTGGAACATAATGTTTTGATTGCTTTAAGGTTTGCAAAGCATTTTATATCTATTTTCTATTATTAAGCCTATAACTATTATCCATATTCTTATAGATAATTACATTATTATAAGTCATATTATAGATAAATATATATCTGGGCATGTAAAGATGCATGTCTATATATATAGTATATAGATTAATATTTGCTGTGTAATTATTTTTTAATATTGTTTATTATATCTATATTATTATATCTATTATCTTGATTCTTCTGACAATTTTGGGAAGTAAATGTTCATATTATCCCCATTTTACACATTAAAAAATTGAGTCTGAAAGAGTTTGTGTGCCTTGTCCAGATTTACACAATTAGTCAATATCTTAGGAAGATTTGAACTTCCATTTTCTTAGCTCCAAGCCCATGACTCCAACAACCTAAAAAGCAGGCAAATTGATTTTAGTAATGTGATCACAGTCTGGAACAAATCTTGGCATGAAAGTCAATCTGTGGACAGAAACTGAGCTCTAGGAAAGCTAGTGGAATTGAAGCAGGTACAAATAGGGTTCCACAGGGAACAGAGCCATTCCCTTAGTATTTATTTGTATCAGGGCTGGGAGGTCCCTCTCATTCCTTCAAACTGTACTTGTGTTCTGCAATGATCATAGTCCTGTCAATTCTTCTAGACTTTGCTTGAGTTTTCCTCTTCTTTTCTATAACCTATTTATCCGAGCCAGCTTCTTGATTTTCAGGCGCAATTCAATTCAACAAACATTTATTAACTGCCTACTATTAATCATTGGCATGCTGGAGGAAAAAAAAGATATTGTAGCCAGAAAGAAAAAAAGGTAAGATGGTAGGAGAAAGTCTAACAATCTAAAAAGTGGTGTCAAAAGTTACAATAAAAGGGGAGAATTGAGAAAATTTAAGTTTTTTTTTTTTAACAGAATATGGGTTCTGTGACATAAATTTGGAAAGCAATTGTCTATCTTAACTCCTGATCTTCTGTAGCCCTCCCATGCCTTTTTCCCTGGTTAATACTGGCCTAGCTATGCTATGTTCTCCTATGAGAAGGCAAAAATTTTCCTAAAGGCAAAAATTGTTTTCCTCCAAAGCCTGGTACAGTGTCTGGAACATAATGGGCATTTAAACATTTTTTTCCCCATTCATTCATGAAAACATTAGGGAACATGCATGCTCTTTATCAATATTTAGGACATATTTCTGCTACATTACTGGCATTTTGGGGAGTGCAGATGCAAAAATGTCTCCAACAATTTAGCACATTTAGAACTCAGGATCTCCTACTCATAGCATGCTCTGATACCCTGTCATATACTATATTAATCAAGTTTAAAATGCATAATGCAATAAAGAAGCTCTTTCTGGCCCTTCTCCTCTATGAAAGAATAATGACAGATTAATGGAATTCTTTTATGTAAATAGATTTTGTTGCCTCTACTTTGTTTATTATTGCCATTACCTGAAAAAAAAAGTATGCTAACCTTTTTATTGCTAATCATTGCAGAACACAACTGCAGTTTGTCTGAAGGAATGAGAGGGACCTCCCAGCCTTGATACAAATACTAAGGGAGTGGTTCTGTTCCCTGTGGAACCCTACTTGTACCTGCTTCAATTCCACTAGCTCTCCTAGAGCTCAATTTCTGTCCACAGAGTGGCTTTCATACCAACATTTGCTCCAGACTGTGATCACCTTACTAAACCCCACGCTTTGTATTAACTATACTAAATACGAATCAATGGAGTACTTAAAGTGCATAAAATTTTTATACCCAGTACATGTTATTTGTTCAAAAAGTAAAGAAACCACTAGAGAAACACACACACACACACACACACACACACACACACACAGTCATAGTAAATTCTAACAGCTCCAGGTTTTCATTCTTAGTGTTGTTTTTCTAAATTAGGAAACATTTAGAAGACAAATATAAGAGATGAACAAAGTATTCTTTGGGTAAAATGGGGATAATTTTGGAAAGTATATTAATGCTTTTGAAGGACAGCAAGCAGGGTTAGTGGACTAAAGTAGAAGTCAGAAAGACCAAGGTTTAAATTCAAGGTTTAAGAAACTGAGTAGGTAACCTACTTTCACTGTACAGTTGGGAATTCTCTAAGACTATTAGTTGCTGAGCAGAGGCAGATATTCATTGGTACAGATTCTCATTGTGTGACCAATGCAATCAGAGATCTAGTGTAAATTTTAGCTATTTTAAAGACTTATTTAATCTGGTCTCTCACAGTCTCATTCAGATTCAAAAATGAGAACCCTATAGAACTCCTGAGGCCATTCACCTAATTTTTCAATATCCTTCGCACCAAGGTTAAGGTCTTCCTCTCTGTTAGCAACCCGTCATCAGCTTCAGTGACTTCACTGACCATCTGAAACCTTCCCCCCATATATTCTTCTAATTCTACAACACTACTGCTCTCCTTCTGACCCTTACTTTAGCCATACACCCACACTTTTAACCTCACTATCTTTCAAAATTGTACCATGGTCAAGGTCTGAAACTTGACAATTTGATTATAACCTCCGTTCTTCCACTTCTCTTATTTTTTTATTCACACTAAAACTACACTGTACCCTTACTATGACTTTCACCCTTTCACAGAAGGAAGCATGCTATATGGCCATAATAACCAAAGTCCAGGCCTATCCTATCCCCAAGGAGGCCAGGGTCTGATTTTAGAGGTGATCATCTCACACAGGAAAGATTTAGAAAGTTTTGTTAAATATGTAGTAGAGACTATTTTATTTAACTTTTCATCTCTTTTTCATATCATTTCACACAGCACAGCAGGAATTTAACAAATGTTTGTTAAATGTTGAACTCTCCCCATAGCAGCTTAATTGCTAAACGATTTTAGTCAGGGACCTTTGAGGTGAAGCCAGACTCCAACAGAAATCACTGACCACATCCTTTAAGGCTTACTGCCAGGGACTTTTTTTTTCTAACTTTAAATCTATCTTTTCACAACATTATTTATTAGAAAGTATGCTCTGCTCAGAAATGGTTCATTCAAAAACGTACATGTAAAAAGCAGGGAACAAAACAGTTTCAATGAATTATTTTTTAAAAAGTTAATAAATAAATACAAAAACACAAAACTTACCATTTGCCTTCTTCATTTTCATATTGTTGAACTGTGTATCCAAACATGTCCTCCACTGGGCCACTGAAGGTCATTGCATTTTTCACATCCACATTGAAGGATATACAGAAGTCCAAGATCACTTTAAGAAGAAAAATAAAAGGCTCAATAACACAATAAGCAATGCATTCTACTCATGTTTTGAATTAAAGATAGTGTTCTTGTGGTTGCAACTGAAAACAATGTTCTTGCAAAGGGCAATTTTGACACTCAAAATCTGAGAACTCTAAGAAAGGCAATCTATGTGAATTTGGCTTTGACTTTTATATTAACTCAAAGTCAATGCAAGTTTTTTATTGAACACAAATGAAGGATTCATATTCTAACCAGAAACCATAGTAACTTGGCATCCATATTATTCCCAGATTTAAAGATATTAAAAGATATGAGAGATAGCTGGTGGAAGCTCATATAATCTTAAGTCTGAAACAATGGTAGGAGATTAATTTTGCACTGGAGTTTTCTCCAACAAATTATGGCCACAAATGGAATGTAAACAGCTAGTTTTTCCCATTTCAAGTACATCACATGAAAAAATTTCATCCTCCAAAGTTTCTATCTGCTCTTCTTGTAGGAATAGGTTGCTACTTGTTCCCAGTTCCATGTGAACTAATGGGAGACTTCATGCAGGCATATGCCTTTCTTACCTTCAACTTTCTGGGTAGAAGAATCAAGCTATGAAGCTAGTACTTTGGTAATTAGATAAATAAAAATTGTGAGTTGTCTTGAAGTTCACAATTATTGAGATATTTTTGAGAATAACTCCTCTGGGATAAAAAATACCTTATAATGACTTTCCACAATTTTCTTAATGTCCTATGCTATAATAGCAACATTTCAAAATTATTTTTTAAAAAACTATTTTATATTGCTTCCTCACAGAGTACTGATTAAGGCATTGGAAAGTTATATTTTTTCGGAGGTTTTTATATTCATCATTTAGTATAGTGCAAGTTTAGAAAATATTTAATAGATTGGCATTGCATTGTCCCCCCAATATTAAATGGTGCCTTCATCACTTTTCCCCCCACTCCATCCCACTCTATCTCAACTAGGCTATGGCTAAACCAGTTCTGATAGTTTCTTTCTCCAATTGTTAAAGATGTCTAAAAAAAAGGTTTCAAAGACTAACGAATACAGCTTACAAGTTCTTTAAAATCAGATTATTGTAATTCATTATTATAAAAAGTAACTAACATTTATTAAATGCTTATGCAAGATTTTAAGTAATATAGAGATGTTGTTAAATAGAAAAAGGAAAGAACACATACATGCTTAACCATTCATATCCTTCACAAGGCCTGGATTGATTACCCCCAGCAAGAATATCTCTATCTTTTGTCCTCCTTGCTTATATGACTTTTTATATCCCTAAAAACAGTTTCATATTAAAATTATTTTCACATTTCTTTCTCCTTTCCTAGACTCTTACCAGAAGCATTGACGTTCTTGTTCATTTTTGTTTCCTTCTCAGTGTCTGGCACATAGTAAGTATTCAGAAAATATTACAGATTGTTGTTTGTCCTGAAGTGGCAAGATATAGATTAGAATGACTGTAAATTGCCCTGGATGCGATGGGAGATTTTGGCCTTCGTACAGATATTCTGATCTATATTTTGCCACTGAACCAAGATGGCTCAGGAAGAGAGAGACAGAGACTAGTGATTTTGCACAGCCTTACCTCACTGCAATCCAATTCACATGCAAGTCATGATATCATTTTCCTGATGCCATTAATCTTTTTCCAGAAGGAAGGAAAAACAATAGAAAGTATTAACTGAATGAACAAACACATAGGTAAGTGCCAAATGCAGGTAAAGCAGCACCCCCTAATTCTGCCTTATCAGAAATTGCCACACAGAGGAAATGAGCTTAGAGTTAGATTTTAAGAGAAAAAAGGAACGGGGATTTGGCAGGTGGAAAACAAAACAAAACAAAAAACAACTTCTTCCAAGTATTTAGGTGTGTCTGTGTAAATAGTAAATTAGGGGTAGGAAGAACTACACTTGGCAGACCATCAGGAGATTTGCCTGGTGGGAGGTGAGGGTACAGATCAAGTGGACAGGCAGTGTGGATTCATGGAAGCATTTCCTGTGCAATCCTCAAAAGAGATGGGGAACAGCTGCTTACCATCTTTGGTATTATAACCCTTCCTATATTGTAAGACAGTTTAAAGATACTCCTGTTTCTCTCTTTTCATATAAATAAGAATAATTCCTTCACTCTTTTCTCAGAGGTTCTGATTTCCCTTTGATCATTTTTTATTGCTGTCATCTACTTTTTCTCACAGAGTTCTTAAGATGGGAAGTTCCCAATTGTGCACTGGGCTCAGATGGAACTGAAACAATGATATGTATGTGGGGAAGGTTAACTTCACAGTCAGGACAGGAGTTAGACAAATGATAGAACTGTAGGACAACAGATTTGGAGCTGACTCAAGGATCAACCCATCATTTTATCCAACCCCATCATTTTACAGATGAGGACACTGAAGCCCAGAAGAATGACTTGCTTAATTAAGGTCAAACAAGTAGTGAGAGGAAGAGCCAAGATTCAAACCCAGATCCTTTAACTACAAATGCTCCACTAATTCCACTTCTTCTACTGTTTGCATCTCAAACTCAGCATTTCCAAAACAGAACTCATCAACTTTCCCTCTATTATCTACTTCTTCCTGTCACTTCCCTATTTCTATCAAGGGTACCACCATTCTTCCAGTCAGTTGTTTTGCAACTAGAAATCATTCTTGATATTTCATTCTATCTCACTACATCCAGTCAGTTACCAAATCTTGTTTTTTTCCAAGTCCTAAACATTTCTCCCATTTATGCCCTTGTATCTACTCAAGCACAATTACCCTTGTACAGAGCCTAATATTTTTTCATATTGTTCTGTTATTTCAGTCATGCTCCACTCTTTATGACCCCATTTGACATTTTCTTGGCAAAGATTCTAGAATGGTTTGCCATTTCCTTCTTCAGTTCACTTACAGATGAAGAAACTGAGACAAATAGGGTTACTAGTTAATAAATATCTGAGGTTGAATTTGAATTCTTCTATGCCTGGAACTTTAGCTATTGAACTACTTAGTTGCCCCTCACATGGAATATCACAGTGGCCTTTTAACTGATCTATCTTTATCCAATCTCTACATTCTCTCCTTTACACAGCTGCCTAGTGGATATTCCTAGGGTAGGAATCTGAGCAGGTAACTCCTTTGTCTAAGAAATGACACTTTACCCTCTACCCAACTCTCAATTGCCTTTAGGATGAAGTAGAAACTCCTCTGTTTAAAATTCAGAGCCCTTCACAACTTGGTTCTGTGGTCTTTTCAGGCTGAATGATTTCCCTCATATCTTCTATTACCCATCTGGGATGCCCTACCTGTCTTTATCAAATAATGACATTCTATCTTTCACCTCCATGTTTTCAGATGGGTTGAAGCCCCTATGCCTGGAATGGAGTAATTCCTCACCTCTGCTGTTTGGAAACCCTAGTTTCTTTCAAGGCTCAGTTCAAGTGCCTCAGCCTTCAAAAAGCCTTTTCTAATTCTTCAGTCATTAGTACCATGGCCTCTCCTTCAGAAAGTATGTATTTATTTATCTGTGAATAAGTCATATCTCTGTAATTGAACATAAAATCCTCAAGGGCTGGGACTACCTCATTTTGTATTCCCCTGACCTATTATATTATTGTTGCTGTTCAATCATTTTTTACTTTGTCCAACTCTTCATAACCCATTTGGGATTTTCTTGGCAAAAATATGGGAGTGATTTGCCCTTTCTACTTCAGCTCATTTTACATATGGGGAAACTGAGGCAAATAGGGTTGAATAATTTACCCAGAGTTATACAGCTAGTAAGTTTGAGTTTAGGTTCCAGACTCCAGAGCCTGAACTCTATCTACTGTATCACCTTGCTGCCCACCTATCATAGGGTAAATGTATATGGATTAGTATATATTGTAGTGTTATATTAGATCTCTTGTGTTCTGGTTTTGCCTTCTTCAGGTAGTGATGTCAAGATCAGGTGTATGAACACTTTAATATATATATGTATACATTGATTATGGGGTATGAAGGGAGGTGACTATTGATTATAGAGTCTGAAGGGAGGTTTTCCTGATTCTTAGTGGTATTTCACTGTCAATCATTTAAACAAATCCAAGAATGTGTTTGTGGGCCATTAACTAAAGCTAGATTCCTACTACCTAGAATCATACTGAAGTATGATGCTTACCAACTTTCTGGAGTATTGGTCCAGGGTTTGGGATCTGATTTACTAGATCCTTTTATAGATGGATGCCATTGTCATTAACCCTGATGTACCCTAGATACTCCATATCCCAGTGAGTGAATGAAACATTGAGTCAGAGGAGGAGGATCAGAGAAGTTTCTTCACATCAGTTTATAATCAGAATTACAAGATTTCTCCTCCCCACTCTTTACAATTTATCGAAATACTTTTCTTGCCTTCTTGCCAAGCTATAATTCTGTTTTCTGTTTAGAAGCTCTCTTAAAAGATTCATATTAGGAGAACAAATGGAACTCACTACAGCAGATAGAAATTGGATGTATTTTTTCCCAAACTGAAACTATGATATGGATAAACAGTGGAATATTATATAATTGGCATCTCGGGGTTAAATTAAAACCTAATTTATGGGCTATCCATATTGGAATATATAAAACATATCCATATTTTACTACTAATGTTCAATTGTCTAGGAGGCTCAGGAGTATGTCCTAATCTGGGTTACGATGTGTTGTGGCCAAGATACATTATTTTATGGGACTCAGGTGTTTTTAAAAAAATGAGATTTTTCCATTTACTGCAACTATTATAGCAAGCAAGAGACAAGAGAATCTGGGGACAGTGATAGGGTTTGCAGTGATTGGGGGAGGGTAGAAGAGAAAAATAAACTGGAATTAAGTAAGAAACAAAGATTAAAAGAGAAGAGATAATTATGATAAAAGCATTAATTCAAGGATTTTATGCTCATCTCAAGATAATCATTTCACAAAAAATAACTACTTATTTGGAGGAAGGACTAAATATTTTTTTTAAAGGAAATCTCTATTAGAAGAGAAATATTTGTTTGGCAATTGTCAATGCTGTAAAACTACCCATGCATATAACTTGTCAATAAAAAATTATTAAAATTAAAAAAAGAAAATACTATTTTACTATAATAAAGCTCATATACTTAAAGAAAAAGAAGAGAAATATTTTACTCCTCTTGGCTAAATATCCTTCAAACATTGGCACTTTCTCTGAGTTGTGTAAGAAGGGAATCACTAATTTTTTACCATTCAGATTATTCTTGTCAAAGATGATGTTAGTTTTTAGAATGATAATATTTTCTATTAGTAAATTCAATAATACTATTTTAATAAATGCTTCCATTTTTGAGTATCTCTACCAGGTGTAGACTAAGACTTTTGGGATACTCCATATATAGTACTGGGTTCATTTCAGCATGGGAAAAAACTCTCAACCTCAGACTGCTCTGGGGACCATTAAGATTTTTCTTTTAACACTAACCTTTCTGGAGTTTTTCATACATAATATATAATATTCTATTTTGTGAAACACCCACACATTGAGGAAAAAATGAAACAAGGGAAATACTTCCTATAATGTATGATTTGACTTGTATAGTCCACCCATCCCATTGGGAGAATGGGACATACTCCTCCACATGATACATTTACACACATATACTTAATAAATAAATAAATATATATATGTATATGTATAGACATGCATACATATAAAACTATACTGGCATATATGTAGACACATGTGTATATATGCATATATGTGTATATATGTGTGCATATATACACATACTGCTGGGAGCAGAGTGGATAGAGTGCTGGGCTTAGAATCAGGGAGACATCTTCCTGAATTCAAATCCATCCTCAGCTGTGTGATCCTGGACAAGTCACTTAACCCTGCTATCTTAGTACCCTAATTTGTAAAATGAGATGGAGAAAGAAATGGCAGATCATTCCAGTAACTTTGCCAAGAATACCTCAAAGAGGGTCACAAAAAATCAGTCAGAATTATAATCAAAGAATCAGATATAATTAAATAACAAAAAATACACGCAATATATACCTATAGATATATAATATGCATATATGCTATCAGATTGTTAAAGTAAATCTTAGTGTTTCCCACTGTTTAAAACACCACCATCACTTTGGTATTTTGTGAGCCTTTTAAACATTTTTTTCTCAGTAAGTTTGCTCTTCTACATGTTTATTTGACTTTTCAGTATCTACTGACAACTGCTCTTTTCCCATATCCTCCCACCACAAATAACTGTCTGCTCTCAGACTCCCCTTAGAATATCCTTACTCCCAAATCCTATAGTCCTTGAAATTTAGTCTACACAGTATTCTCTTCCCAACTTCCTCCCCCAATATCTTCTGAATGTATGTATCACAGATCTAAATAAATATGGAACAGCAGGGGTCCCTCCTTCCCACTGTGGGAATTGCTGGCTTAGTATTTGTGAAAATAGCATGCAAACAGGACCGCTCTACACAGCTGCCCTGGCATATCCTGAGAGTGGGACTCATTAGGTTATGTGAATGTTCGGCTTGGAATTCTTCATTCTTAAAGGCATAGTCAGCATTAAACTCAAATTAAGTTACCACTCTATTCAGTATTTACCAGAAAGTCTGGCAACTAAAGTCTTTGATTACCCAGAAGCCTTCCAAAGTTCATATCATGATACACTCTTTTCACCATGGTGCTTTTTTATCTAAAACCTTCAATGGCTTACTAATCATCAGCTGAATAAAATACAAACCTATGATCTTGTATAGGATTCAAGATCTTCATGATTTGATTGCTAATCCTGAATTGATTCTACCTTCTCTCTGTTATTTATTCAAACAGAATATATCCCTGTGCCTGAAATCACTGAAAGTGAGCTCTCCTCCCTAGTTTACTTTTATCTGGATTTCTCTTGACCACTATCTTAATCTACCTTGAATTATTATTTAAATGTACATCCCTTCTAGTGGACTGGAAATTCCTGGGGGGGAAAAGGGGGGAATAAGGATTGTGTTGTTGTTGTTTTTCAATTCAGTTCAACACAACATTTATTAAATACCTAGTATAGCTTTAGCACCTGGCACAGTGCTTTGCTCATAGTTAGTGCTTAATCAATGTTTGTTAAATAGAATTGGACTAAGAGGAAAGTAATGTTCCAACACATAGTTGCAAAGCTATTTCACAAGTGTATTGATTGTAGTTAGAACCAGATAATAACTATAAATGGAGAGAAAAACAAATGGAATATCTGAGTTTTTGATGTTGATTTTTGGAAGAAGGAAAGGGAATGGAAAGAAAAAAACAACAAAAAAGGAGTTGGAGTTCTCATCCTACTTTTTCTTACTTTCATGTGTTAGTTTTTGTGGCTTTGTATACTTGATTGGCTAAGGTATCTAGGCATCTTAGATAGTAGAGCACTGGGTCTGGAGTCAAGAAGACTCATCTTCACAAGTTCAAAGCAGCTTCAGATATTTATTAGCTGACTCTGGACAAATCATTGAACCTTGTTTGTCTCAGTTTCCTCATCTGTAAGAAACACTGGAGAAGAATATGAACAACCACTCCAGAATCTTTACCACGAAAACTCCAAATAGACTCATGAAGATTCAGTATGACTTAAAGGACATTAAAACAAAAAAATTTGATTGGCTGCCTCATTCTCATCTCTGCCCATTAACTCTTCCCCCTTCCCAATATATACTTTATCAAAATATAACTCATCTTTGAATATTTCCACAAAGTATTCCCTGATCTCTGCACCCACTCCTTTTTCATCCCCATATAAATGATCTCTCTTTTCAGATTTTCCAATGCATTTTGTTTGGATTTCTTTGTACTTTTCATTTTCTAAAATGATGATCAGCATTACTGTACATTTCTTATCATAGCACTAGTCTGTAAATTCCTTCAGAGAATGGTATTCTGTTTCATTATTATTTTTGTATTCCCAATACCTTAACAGGGTATGCTTATTTATTATTAAATAATTATACTTATTAAATGTTAAGTTTATAAATGATTGAGTAAAAATGTCATCAGTAATTGTGGGAGGGAGTCCAGACACTAGCTACTTTGGATTAGGAATTAGTATAGAGACAAAAATTATAGATGGCTTAATGAAATTTATGGAGGAGAATCATTTTAACAAAGGAAAAGTTTTAATCCATTTTCTTACTTTCTTTCAAAATGTCCTTTCTTTCTTTTTTTCTTTTCCTGAGGTGCCTCACAGCTCAAAATACTACTACATGAACTCTACTAAAATCCCTTCCAATTTTAAATCTATGATCTAACATTTTATGACATGATGAAATAGATAAACCCTTCATGGTGAAGGAAGACTACAAGTTCAAATGACTTCAGATTAAGAGACTCAGAAAGTAGTCAGGAATTTGGACACTGCAAAGCAGAGTTAAAATCCATGGGATCTTGCTAGATTTGGAGTAGCACAGGGGGGAAAAGGGACCAGAGCTGCCAAAGGTACAAGACCATCTTTTAAAATTTTCAAGGCAGTGGTGGTGAATGAATGCTATGATGCTGAGATCATACAGTAGTCTAATTGTTGACCTATGATGACTTTTGCCATCATAGGGTTCCATCACTCTAAATAACCTTAGAGGACTAAAGTCTTTTACATAATATTTCTGAGATACCTCAATTACCTAATTTATGAGTTACATGTAACATGGTAAGTGGTTTAATAATAATAATTATGATAATAATCATAGCTCCATTTAGATAACACTTGATATCCATAATCAGAGATAGGTGCTATAATTTTCTATTTTATAGATGAAGAAATCAGGACACAAATAAATAGAGTAATTTGTCCAGAATTGCACAGCTGGTAAGTGTCTGAAATAAGACTTGAACTTACATATTCCTGACCCTAAGTCCTGGGTTCTATCCACTATTCTATCTAGCTATCCAGGAAATTGTAAGCTCTTCTGGGGGCAGCAACCATTTTTCTCTAAATATTATTTTATTTTTATCTTATCATATATTCTGAATATTGGGATGATAATAACTGACATTTCTGGATCACTTTAAATTTTGAAAAGAACTTTATATAGATTATCTAGTTATCACAGGCATTATTATCCCCATTTTACACACAAAGACATTAGTCTCACAAAGAATTTGCCCATGGTCACATAGCTAAAAATGATCTGAAGTAAGATTTAAACCCAGACTTTCCTGTCTCTACATCTAGAACTCTTAACTACTGAACTACACCATATTGCTTCTGTAAAGTGATTAATAAATGTTTATTGAATGAGGGATGGTGAAAAACACACTGAACTTGGAGTCAAAGAGTAAGGTTTAAGCCTTTCTTTTCTATGTGTTCTTGGAGAAGTTAGAGTACTAGAAAATCATAAATTTTGAGATGGAAAGGACTTGAGAGAACATCTGTTCCAACTCCTTCATTTTACACAGGAAATTGATGTTAAGAGAACATCAGAATCTGGATTTGAATATAGATCTAATTCCAGAAACAGTGCTCTTTCCATTATATTATGCCTCATCTATAAAATGAGATAATAGTACATATCATATCTACTTCAAAGTGTTTATATAAGTTTTAAATAAGATAATGAATTTAAAGTGCTTTGTAAATCTAACATGTCATATCAAAATAAGTGCTTATTATTAAATTATTAGAAAGGTATAAAGAAAAATGTAATTTGATATGATGCAAAAGAGAAAAGGTAATCAGATATAATAATCCTTTATTTTATTCATTTGATATATATAGTATATATATAGCATATATAGTAATATAAAAACATGCAATTTATTTAACCTACATAAATGTTATGCTTTAAAGATTAGCACTTATAAACTTATAAAGTTTATAAGTATAAACTATTATAATGTGTTATACCATTCCATAGGGTACTATGCTGAAAACTTTTTGATATAAAAACATATAATTTAAGGAATGGTTATTTATTCAGATTATGGAAATGTTAACTACAATATTATATGAAAGAACAATTTTCTCTAAATCTTTTATATTATCATTATCACTACTATCATATCCCAATATTTATAAAGGGGGTTTATAATTTCAAAGTGCTTTAGATACAATTTCTAACTTCCTTACAATATGCGTGGGGTTGTTTCTATTCATCATGCAATTCAATTTACAGAAACACATCTGTTACATAAAGTCTATCTACACTTATTGTTATTATGTCCAATACTTCAACACTTCAAAATATTACATAATTGTGGCTCTTTTCTGTGCAGATCATGACCCTTCCACTCCTTAATTCCCAGTCTTCATGAATTGCTGTGGTCAAAAACAATGTATCATTATACTTTAAGATGTTTAACATGTATGAGACTGCCTGCCATCCGGGGGAGGGGGTGGAGGGAAGGAAGGGAAAAGTTGGAATAGAGTGTTTGCAAGGGTCAATATTGAAAAATTACCCATGTATTTGTTCTGTCAATAAAAAGCTATAAAAACAACAACAACAAAACCATCTAGTGCCAAACTTCTTGTGATGACCTGGACTTCTACTCAAAACCTATCCAGCTTAGTAGCGCTTGCCAGAATGTCTGCCTCATAAAACATTCAAGAAGCCAGTCACATCTACGCTGTATATTGGGCATTTGAGTAGAGGATAACAACGAATTTTACACTTGTTGAGTTTTCTTTTTCATTTTGCCTCATTGCTCAGAAAGAGAATGCAGAGTGCATGGGTTAGTAGTATCTCTTTTTTAGTAGAATGAAATCATGTAGATTGCCTCTGGCTCACCAGACAAGCAATTCATCATTTACTTTAATGAATCTAGTGTTTCATGAAGCTAACTGGCAAAGTCAAATACTATATTGGCTTAGAAGAAATGCCAGGCTCCTTAGAAAACTGAATAAACAAAATAATCCATCTTAAAAACAAATCCTCATATCCCAGAATTACCTAATTGTGTTAGCTAGCTTTTGCTAAGCAATTCTAATTTTCAAATATTAAAAGCTGTCTTCATTGTTTCTCCCATAATCCCAGTAGACTAATTTTTCTGGATGACTTTGTGTTGCCCTTAATAACACACTACTATTTAAACCAATACTTGATGGTGTATCATTTTTCTTCCTTCTTTAGTTACTCACAAAAGCTATTTTCCATTGTCTCATTTACAACTCAACATTATTCTCATTCCACTTGTACAGCTTTTTAAGGTATCTTTCTTCATCTCAAAATCATCTAATTTATCCAAAGGAAATAATTTGAATAGGTCAAGGAAATGTGATTTAGTAGTCATATGAAATGATTTCTTCAACAAATTAGAATTTTAAGGTAATTGGGTTTTGTTTCCCATGAGGGTGGGCAACTTAAAAAAAAGAGAAGCAAAAAGGAGATGAAAAATAAATGGATAAGATAGAAATACAGACATACACAGTGACAGAAATGTGGAGATAGGGAGACACAGAGAGAAAGACATACACAGAGACAGGGAGAGAGAGAGAGAGAGAGAGAGAGAGAGAGAGAGAGAGAGAGAGAGAGAGAGAGAGAGAGAGAGAGAGAGAAAAGAGAGGTGCAACAATCTTTGTAGTATGGAATGTTGTTGAAATAACCTAGAAAATCAAGTGTCACAAAAAATTTTTTAAGGGAAATTCATTGTGTTTCCCACACCATTTGAAAAATTCAGTTTTGTTTGGTTTTTATTGTTGTCATGGCTAAGACCACGAATGTCTTTTTACACTCAGCACATAAATTGAACAGTAACAACATCCTTGGAATGCAAGTGCATGATTTCTAGTTATCATCATGATCTTTTAAATTCTTTCCACTTATCTTGAGTATCTTAGAGTTGGAGTAAACACAATTGTTATCATCAATGTCTAAGAGTGTTAAGTGGCCTGAATTTTCCTTAAAAGGAAGCACTCTGCTACTTATAATTATAATGCTAGTCATAAGTATGTAGACTGTGCATACCCAAAAGGATTTTTGAAGAGATATAATGGTGCTATCTCCATTATTATTATTTCATAATTACAAAAGGCAATGTTCCTTTATCAAATTTGCATGGAGCTATGATTTGCTGAGTATTGCAGGGATATACATTTGCCCATAAGAACTTACAACTAAATAGAAGACTAATAATAAAAACAATAACAATTACAACAACAGCAACTACAAAACATACACCAATTATTGGCAAAGAGATAGAATGTGAGCATATGTATAAGGAAGATACAAAGAAAGAGCAGTGTAAATTAGGAAAACAAGATAAATTAGAGCAGGAGAGGGAAAATTTCATGGAATAGGTGGCATCTAAATTAGATGATGATGATGATGATGATTGCTGGCATTATTGGTGAAAGACTGGGGTTGGACATAAAGATTTGAAAATTGTACCCAAAGAGAGTACTTAAAAAAAATATGATAATAGATAGGATTGCAGGAAGAGAGTCAAGAAAGAAAGAGAGATAGAGGCCGAAACAAAGAGAAAGGTGACCAATGACAAAAGATTTAGATTTCCTATTCCATTTAGTCTTTGAACAAAAATAATTTAAGGTGTCCAAAGAATAAAAGGAGATTTAATTAAAATAATCATGAATTTTATTGTTTAAACAACAAAATTCATGATTATTTTAACTTCTGTCTTATAAGCTCAAAACTACAATTTCCTTTGTTATATACATGTATATGTTTCTCTCATTTCTGAAACCTAAAAAAACCCAAAAAAAACAAAAAGCAAGCAAATACATTGTCTTGCCCAATGGACAATGGTTGCTTTCAAGAATAACATGGGATAATTTCCCAATTGTTATGCTAGAATTTAATTATCTTTCAATGGTCTTGAGGTAATAAGACTTAAAGCTGAAAAAGAGATGAAAGATCATTAAATCTAGCCTCCTCATTTTATAAATGAGAGAGTTCAAAGTCATAATTCATAAGAAGCAGATTAGAGATTTCAATTCAGGTACCAGAATTCCAAATTTAGCACTCTTCATTTGAATGTTATTTGGATGTTTATGAAGCCATTTCCAGCTGCTCACTTTTTACTGAAATCAAGCCACTTTCAAATTTATTATATATATATATATATATATATATATATATATGTATGTATATATTTGTTAATGTGGTAGGGAGTTGTAAAAGAAACAAGAATGACTTTAGGACTTTTACTATATTTAAATTTCTAGCCAAAGTAAAGCGGAGTTGGAAATGTCATGAATATGTAGCCCAAAATTTATTAACTTCTCTTAAGCCTTAATTCTTTCTACATTGTCCCAATACATGGTCATCTGATCTCTGATTGAACACTTTCTGTGATAGGGTATTTATGACAATGTTTTTTAGGAAACTGAAATTATTGTAGCCATATAGTACACCAAAAAAGTAATGTTTCTTTTGCCTAAATGTTCTCTGACAGGCTTTGCCTTGCCACATATTTGTTACAACCTACCTAATACTTGGAAATTCTTTTTGAAAGTCTATTTTTAGCATTATCCATAGTTTGATATATTATATGATAGTTTGCATATCAAAATCTTGATTAAGTTTATATTCTTTAAATATTTCAGTTCATATTGGAATTTTATGCATGGTTCAGTGAAATGAGCTATGACTAAAGGCAGAGGACGTGGATTTAAATTCTATCTCTGAAAAATTCCTTTTGTGTAACCTTGGGATAATCACTGAATCTTTCAGTTTTTTCATCTGAAAAAGGAATGAGTTGGACCTATAACCCCCAAAGCAGCTCCTTTTACTTTGTATAACTCTAAGTGTTGGGAAGTTTTTCTTTACATGGAGCCTGAATTTGCCTTTCTAAAGCATCCATCCCTACTTAGTGTTTCCTAGTCAAAAACAAGCATTCAAGTTTCCATAAACCCTAAACATGTAGAAGGATCCAAGGACTTTAAGAAGAGGAATAAAATATAAAATAATTTGAATGTTAAGGATACATTATAGTTCAAAGGGAGCTCACTGCAAAGAAAATCCTAGAGAATAGAATGTTCTGTTCTGAGGTTGATTTATACCTAACTTTCTTAACTGTCATTCAATGTTCATTAGTTTCTATGAACAATTTTAGCTTTTCCCATCTAAATTAAATGTTCCTAAGATATAGAAACAAATGGTTTTGACCGAAAATTTATGCAAATTTTCTTACCCAAAAATTCTTAATCCACAGGACACACACACACACACACACACACACACACACATGAATGGAAAGTAGCATTAGTAGATACTGAAGGAACAGTCAGAAAACTCAACTATAGTTAAGACTTGATAGTATTAAAAGAAGCTAAAAATAATTTAAGACAAAGGTAAAAATGTTGCTGAGAATATGGATGTTGACTTTGAAACCTTTTCCCAGAAAGGATATACCCTTAATGCATTTCAGAACAAATAATACATCACATCATGCTATATGAGTATTTTTAAGATCCATAGAGTTACAGAAAGAGTGTGTCTTGTAAAAAATGTGCTGATAATTAAGTGGCATTAGGCTGGGTACACTGCTTTATGAGGCAATAATCCAGATCCTGAGTGCTCTATGTAGCAATTTTATAATGCTAAAGGGACCAGATTACTGTGCAAAAGATGGCCTTTTCCATTATTGATACAGTAAACATGTTAAGATAATTTCAAAGCTTGGGCAATTTATTTAAAATAGAAAACAACTTCCTCTTCTTCCAAGCCTAACTTGTTGAGAAATATTATCAGAAAAGTTCATAGGAAGTAATTTCTGTAGGTTCTGGAATAACCAAGTTAACAATTATGTTTTAAACACCTACCAAATGCAAGGAAGTCACTATAATCATCACTGGTACATGTCTTTTTTTATGAGAAGTTGAATGGCCAAATAGATAATTTAAATTTTCTTATTCAAATAATTATCTCATTTTGCTTCAATTATCTTAATTTTCAGGCTTTTAGCCCCAGTGAACTCTATCCATTGTAACTCATTCAACTGTGTATTTCTTTGTATATTTTAAATCTGAAGTGCAGATGTCATTGAGTGCCCTAAAACTTAAAAGACCCTAGATTTAAAGTTGAAAGGGATCTTAGAGGCCAGGGGGCAATAGCCCTTCCATTTTTTTTAAAACAAGGTAGGATTATAGTTTAAATGACTTGCCCAGACTCCTACAGCTAGTAAATATCAGAGGCAGGATTTAAACTCAGCTTTTGCTAACTGGAACTGCTCACTACCATACCAGGCTTTACTCTAGATGAATAAAGCACCTAGAACTAGTCAGTCAGAGGTTAGTTAAATGTTACCTTCTCCTAAATCTGTTTCATTGAGGAACAGATGATTTTGTGCCCCTTTTCAAAGAAGAGAACTTCCTTTCCTGACTGTTAAATGTGTGTTGTTATTTGGTGCCCATTATCTTCAGTTATCTACTTTTTTGTCCTTAAACATTTATTATTTACAGATTTAAAAGGTAATTTATTCATAATATGACCTTTTATGATTAAGTGATTTATCTGCTTGAGCTTGTTTTGATATATTGTAGGAAATATGGATCTCAACCTAATTTCTTGTGAGAATGCTTTTCAGCTTTTCTAGTTGTTTTCTTTTTTTTTTTTTCATTAAATAATGAATCTTTACACCCAAACTGTAATATTTTAGTGTCAAATAATATGTTACTCTGTTAGGTTTATTAAGTAGGAGAGTGACATAGTTGGACTTGCACTTTAGGAAAATCACATTGGTGGTTGAATGGATGATGGATTGGGTTGCATCCTGGGCTATTGCCAAGTCATCTTGTCTTTTGTCTTTCCAATAAACTTAGATGACTGGAGGAGAGAGGGAGGCTGATGACTTTGCACAGCTCTTTTTCACTCAAATCTTATGACATCATTAATTTTCTTTGAGAACGAAGGACAAACAAAAACAAATTTCTTGTCATTTGGGGGCAGAGAGGAGAAGTAGATGCTCTAGGGGGCCTGACAAAGGAAAGGGGTGTCTTTTCTTTGAGTATGGGATGTATGTAGGATGTATGGGGTGGATGTAGGAAAGAGAAAAATGGAAAATGAGGAATTAGACAAGGGAACGAGTTGAAGTGAGGGATGAGGGAGTAAGGAGAGAGGAAGGCAAAGATGGAAGAAGTCCTTTTTGAACTTGGGGCAAATAGAGGGCAGTGAATTGAGAGTGAACATGAGGCTCAGCCACTGGAGGAGAAAGTACAACTGAAGATCACAGATTTCTAATACGCTCTGGGCAAAATGGGCTCCTGGGGGGGGACGTCCTTAGAAATTCTGGGAAAGGATGGCAAGATGCCCGTTGGTTTAGTGTTTTCCAGAATCCTCACATGGAAGAATGACATTAAGTTATTATAAATCCAGCCTATGAGCAGGTCATGGATTGTGTCTCCTCTCTGCATGTATGGGGTATCTGTCCTGTGACCTCAGTCATCATGCTCCCTACCCCCATTTGATCCAGAGAAAGAAGAATGAATGATAAATTTTCCTTAATCAGGGGTTATTAATGTGTGTGTAATGGATCTCTGATGATAGCTTTTGACCACTTCTCAGAGGAATATTTTAAAAAACGTAAAGTACACAGAATTTCAAAGGAAATCAAATATGTTGAAATATAACTGTCAAAATATTAAGATTAAATTTTAAAAATCACAACCTCAAATGAAGAACTTTTGTGTGATTCCCAGAAAGGCACTATTCTTCTACAGGGACTGAGGATGCTATTTCCCTAATAAAGCTTCCCAACCTTAACAACACATCTGCCAGAGGGTCCAGAGTTTCTTAAGCATTCTCTTTCCTTAGATGTAACAAGATAAAAGATACATCTTCCTGGGAAAAGAAAGGTCTTAGAGTCCAGTCTTCATTGGAAATTCTAGACTTGTGAAAGCATTTTCTCCTCTATGGGGCAGTCTGATCCCTATCCCCTCAAGTCCCTCTTCAACATTCATGGGGTATTTTTCTCTCTACCTTTTAACCTATGATCTGTAAAAAAGTCTAACAAGCCTAGGAGGACAAAACTTTTAGGAAAACAAAAGGTCCCTGGGAAAGCAGAAATGTCATGAAGAAGATATGATTTTATAGTATTGTTTAAGGTACAATCTCCCTCTTCTGCTTTAACTTGCCTGAACTTCATAAGGCAAAAAAAATAAGAGATAATAATATGCAAAATTTTATTTTAAAGTAAAACCATAATATCTGCTTATGATTTCTATCTAAAATACAAAGAGGAAAAGTTAGAGTATATTGCAATAAAGATATATTTTATGTCGATGTTCTTAGAGCTGAGATTTGAACATAGTCTTGATTCTAGAGTCACCATTCTTTCCACCATAACATACGGCTTCCCTGAGAAAGAGTATAAATTGTTCCATTCTGTACTGTGATTCAATTAATTAATCCAATCAGCATTTATTAATGGATTTCATGGACTGGTACTCTGCCAAACTCTGGGCAATATGTGAGAATACTTAGCTTAAATTCCAGCCAGTCAAGAAGGATGATGATAATACTAAAGAAGAATGGTACTGTGCTGTCAGACTGGTCTGCCTGGGAGAGAACAGCAGAGTTAGTCACGTACTTTATGCTTTGCTCATTGATGTTATGGACATTTATAATGTACAGCTGAGTGATGCATCTTCACATCAATCACCTCACAGCCAAGCCACCCAGCATTTTTTTCGTTCCTCTGTTGAGTGTTATACCTACTGAATGTGATGATCAAAGAGCAGCAACAGTAATTGTATCAACACTATAAAACATTTCAGTTAAAACTTTTTTTCCTGTGTAAAACCTAACAGGCCTTTTATTTCTTTGAAGGTATAAAAGGAGCTTTGTGAATTGTTGTCAAAAATTGGTCTCCCTTAACCTTTTACTTTTCCCCAACAAGAAACTGGCTTTCTGGATAAAGTCCAATCGACTGAGAAATGACTGTTCATTATTTTTAAAAAATATCCAATTGTCAACTAAAGCAAGGCAGAGCTTCTTGAGAGCAATCTCTGGTAGAAAAAAATATCAAGACTTATTTGTTCAAAACTTCCATACAATCCAGGCTATGAAAAACATATAAAAGCATTCTCAACTTGTATTCATAGAAGAACATCATCTTGTTATAAGAGGAAAGCCTGAGAATACTATGAATCAGGGTTTTGTCATCTATATCTGAATGGATTACACAGCCTAACAGGAAAACTTATTCTAAAATAGCACTAGAATTCCCGAAAATCATTTACTGGACTTTAGTCTTGTGAATGAGATCATTGATTCCTAATCATTAAATTTGTTTATTCTCATACTGAACTTCACAATACTATTTTTAAATTCTAAAACAGTTAGGCAATAAAATAGATAAAGCATTTAGTTTGATTAAAATCTGGATTCAAATATTGGCTAGCTGTGTGATACTGAGCAAGTCAATCTCTTTGACTCAGTTTCCTCATCAGTAAAATGGGAACAATAATAGTACCTAACTCCCAGGGTTATTGTGAAAATGAAATTTAAAAATTATAAAGCATTTAGCATAGTTTCTAGCACTTGGTTAGCACTATGTAAATGTTTGCTATTGTTATTCAAATAGTTTTTCCTTATTCACAAGAACTCAAAGTAATTCTTAAATTTGAAATTAATCTATTATATTTGGGAGATCAATATATGGATTACTGAGTCTGAAGATAGACTCAAAGAAATTAGGTAATTTATGTAATGTCATATTATAATACTTAATGGTGCCAATGCTTATTGGAGGTAGGCATCTAATTACAACTAATCCTTTTGTCATTTATAGTTCTGACCTAATATAGGTCAGATTTGTCAGTAATAAATGGCAAAAAAAATTACCAAATAAGTAAACATTTAACCAAGGATAGGTTCAAAACAGCAAAATCATGCGGCCAAACCACAACTTGGAAAGTGGGTAGAGTTTTCTAACCTCCATAATACCAACACAGAAAAGAATAAGGGAATGAAGGATAGCTGAATGAGGCAGTCTCTAAATTCAATCACCATCAACAAAGGAAAAGATATGTTTATGTGTGCTGCTTAAATCCTTGACCAAATAATTCCTGTCTTAGCTGTGGACGAATTGTTGTATTTTTTTAATTGATTTTAAAATGACTTGTTTAATTGTGCTTTGGGATATGATTTGCTTTAATAAATAAATAAATAATTGGGTCAGAGTTTTGGTTAGCTACTGACCTACATATCACAATGTGTATGACCCAGGAAAAGCAGAGATTTATGGGAAAAATCGAAAGCACCAGGACAAGCACTACATAAATCTATTACAAATAATTTGTATAATCTGTTAAGAGAATGATAATGGGTAGAGTTTAATAGATACAAAACTCTCCATCAAATATGTTTAAAAGACAATAATCTTGCTTTTTATTCTAATGTAGTGAATCCTTATTTTATTGCAAGAGTACCTTTTTAAATATCAAGAAAAAAACAAAACAAAACCCACTTCTCAAACCTTCACATAAAGGGAGAGGCATGTTTTGTGTATGTTATTGGAGAAAAGATATAGTGACAAAAATTACAATGAATTTAGTAATTCTTTTGGATTATTTTTGCATTTTATTAAGTGTTAACTTCTATAAATATTTGAAAAAGAGCCAAACATACCCCATTCACTCTACAGAAGGCATAATTATTTATTAATCACTTATTTATACTTTGTGGATCCTTTGCAAGAACTCCATAGTTCCCTTAGGTTTCCACATGAGTTCTGTTCTACTCAGTCTCTTTCTAATAATGTAAGTTCTTTCTCTGCAAATACTAAACATGTTCTTTCAGTATTCTTTCCCTGTCTGTTTTTAATGAAGAAAACAATACAAATTGACTATCTTTGTATTAATTAACATATTTTTATGCATCATAAGACCTTGCAGTGTTTTGCTTTTGGTTTGATTAAAATGCTAAGATAAAGTTTATGGGAAACACCTTTAACTTTAGTGCCTGATATAAGATTGTGTAACTGGGCCCTTGTACAAGTTGGGCCTCTTGCCACTGATGTCGGGTAAAAGTACAGTATGTTTTACTTGGTTACTTATCAGCCCTGCTAGTAAAGAACATTCTCTCAAGTTGGTTGTGTTTCATGGGAGATAAAAGGAATTTAAGCAAAGAGGCATTAAAGCTCTGAAACCTTAACTTACATGTCTTTCTTTCTTTTTTTTTTTTCTTCTTTATATCTTTTATTTTATTTTATTTTAATAGCCTTTTATTTACAGGTTATATGTATGGGTAACTTTACAGCATTGACATTTGCCAAACCTCTTGTTCCAATTTTTCCCCTCCTTCTCCCCATCCCCTCCCCCAGATGGCAGGATGACCAATAGATGTTAAATATATTAAAATATAAATTAGATACAGTATACATAATAAGTATACATGACCAAACTTTTATTTTGCTGTACAAAAAGAATCAGACTCTGAAATATTGTACAATTGCCTGTGAAGGAAATCAAAAATGCAGGTGGGCAAAAATATAGGGATTGGGAATTCAGTATAATGGTTTTTAGTCATCTCCCAGAGTTCTTTCACTGGGTGTAGCTGGTTTAGTTCATTACTGCTTCATTGGAACTGATTTGGTTCATCTCATTGCTGAGGATAGCCAGGTCCATCAGAATTGGTCATCATATAGTATTGTTGCTGAAGTATCTAATGATCTCCTGGCCCTGCTCATTTCACTCAGCATCAGTTCATGTAATTAACTTACATATTTCAATTTATTTTCCAAATTTTAGTTTTTAAATTAAAATTTGAATTAATTTTAACTTGTATTCTAAATTTTAATCATTGGGACCATAAGGGTAATACTTTCAGAGAACAAGATATGATATATCCTATGGAGATTTGAGTTTGGACATGGAGATAAAATATATATGTGTTATCTAGAAACTAGCCTGGTCACCCTGGAAGAGGCTCATTGGTCAACAGAGAGTTGGGTTGTTTGGGTCACAGCAGCTTGTGGAGCTGTTTAGTAAATTGTGGAAAGATTATCTCTTGGGTTACAGACCCCAGTGAAGTCATGAATACCCAATGTCCATAGTTGATTAGATTGGTCAGGAATATAAAGGAACTTCATCCAATTGTTTCATACTTTTTTTTTGGGGGGGGGGATTGTTTAGCTAAGTAGATTAGCAAAGAGAGTCTATACGAAATTTGAATATTGGCTATTAAGAAGTTTAATGTAAAACACCCATGGCTTGGCTTGCGTTTACTATTTGCTGTTGTTGAAAGCATCAGAGCATTACCAAGTATTGGAGTGGGAAGGGTCAGTGAGAAATTTGCATATTTATAACAAAAAATGGATTTTCATGTATGAAAACATATCAAATCTATTTAGAAGTCTGATAAATCCATACATCTTCTATATTGTAAGCATGTGGAAGAAAACATAGAATTAATAGGTGAGTTAAATAAAATTGCCTCCCTCTATTTTTCTTCGTATTTTCAGTTGTTTCTTCTCTTTTCCCTTCCTTCTATCACACTGAATTCTTTCCAGTGACACTGGGGATGTTTCAATGCCCAAGTTAAAAGCTAAACATTGACCAAATTAGTAAACATTTAACTGAGGGTAGATTCAGAACATAGCAGGATCATGCAGCCAAACCACAACTTGGAAGGTGGTTAGGTGTTCCTAAACTCTGTATTACCAATGCAGAAAAGAATAAGGAAATAAAGGATATCTGAATGAGGCAGTCTCTATATTCAGTCACTTTCAACAAAGGCAAACACATGTTTATGTGTGCTGCTTAAATTCTTGACCAAATAATTTCTGTCTCAGCTGTGGATAGATTGTTGTATTTAAAAAAAAATATTTTTGTAAATGACTTGCTTAATTGTGTTTTGGGAAATGATTTGCTTTAATAGAACATTTTTTCCAGAAACTGTACTGTATTTATTTTGCATCTCTTTTATTATTGTTGTTAGTCATTATTGTTAATCACAACTCTTTGGGTCCCTTTTTGGAGTTTTCTTGGCAAAGAAAAAGGCGTGGCTTGCCATTTCCCTCTCCAGCTCATTTTATTGATGAGGAAATCCAGGCAGACAGGATTAAGTGACTTGTCCAGGGTCAAACAGCCAGTGTCTGAGGCCAAATTTGAACTCAGGAAGATCAGTTTCCTGACTCCTGGCTCAATACTTTATCTATTAAACTCCATAGGTGTTCTCCTCTTTGCATGTACTTTTCTCCAAGGCAAGGACTGATCTATCAATATTTTTTGTCTGTGTATTCCTAGTGACTATGTAACACACAGCAAGTACCTAATAAATACTTGGTCCACAAAAATCCTGTGTTCCTCATACACTATGAATTGGTTCCAAGTGAATGGAGTCCATTTTTCCATACTATCTCTTCCTCTTCTAAAGTAAATTAGCTCTACATATTTTGATCATTATTTCAACAGAGAATGCTTATGATGATATTATTAATATAAATGTGAACATTACAAATTTCTCCAAAAATTGCAATCAAAGAATAAACAATTCCATATGGTACCTCTTTACCATTCCTGAGCTGAATCCTAACTTCAATTTGCTCATCTATATGATGAGACCATTGATAATTCTAGTACCTGGCCACTGAGAGTGCCTGTGAAAAACCAATAAAACACTATATTCAAAGCACTTGGCAAATATTGATGTTACCTAAGTATTACTTATCATCAATATTATTATAATCATTATAAAGAGGAAACAAAGAAGTAAAATCCCAGTCACAACTTTCAAGAAGATTATAATCTAGTTAGGGAAACAAGAAATGATTTGGCAAATTGGTGATATGGATAAAAATAAGTACAGTAGAAAAAAGATGACTGTAATTGATGTTACTAGGAGAGGCTGAGGCTGGTGGGGCCCTTAAGATTGGGAATTCTGAGATGCAGTATGCTAAGTTGATTAGATGTCTGTACTTGATCTGATACCAGTATGGTGAGCTCCTAGGGAACCATCAAGCTGCCTAAGGAGGAACAAATTGCCCAAAGCTGAAAACAGAGGAGATCAGTTTTCCAGAGGCTCAGAGTGAGATTATCCAATCAGATTCTACTTCTAGCTTGGGAAAGATGGGAAAATTCAGTCTCAAAACAAAACACTCTAGTTTTGTTTTTAGTATTTCCAAGTATTTTAAACTTATCAGAGTACTAGGAGCATCATCAAAAAAGCAAGAGTAATGCCAAACAATCCAGTCATTTTAAGTCAACATGAATATTGAGTTTTGGCAAGGAACTATGGACTTTAAAAGTTAGCCTCTTGCACAAATATAGCAGGAAAATGATGTACCAGCACACAGAATGCTAGGCATTTCATTGCTTAAAAGTTCTTCCCGTAAAAAGAGCCATCTAAAAAATTCTTGAAAGGCATGATTTAAGTCAATTGAGAACACAGGTCTCAGTACAAAAGGCATGCTCACACCGACAGATTCCACACAAGACAATGGCTCAGCTTTTGCCAAATGAGATATCCCTTGGGTGCGCTCCCCCAGGGATTCTTTGGGGGAGCAGGAGGAAATCCTCTCTTCAATGGTCCCCAAACAGGACTTTGTGGAGTTCTGAGACGTGCCAAACATGGAAGGAAGAGCTCAGAGGAACAAGAAAACAAATGTGGGCTTGGCCTAGAAGCCCAAGATGTCCTGGCAAACCTGTGATTAAAGACAAATCCATTATGGTATGAGATATACATGATAGCTCCATAAAAGTTTAATGAAAGAGTCAAACTAATTACTTTTGTCATTGGTCATACGGATGAGAGAGGATAATATTGTGGAGCATTTTTATACAACTGAAGTAAAGCTAAATATTATTTATTGTCTGCACTAAGTCTGACACCAATATGGTGAGCTCCTAGGAGAACAACCAAGCTGCTTAAGTAGGGGCTACTGGTTTAAGTTCCAATAATTTTATGTCATAATTTCCCCTTATCTCCAATATATTATTATATAACTATTACAGATAAATATGCAAAGTCTCCATCTTTGCTTTGTCTCCATAAGTCTGCAATTGGCTCTAATTAGTGAAAGGAAGTTCAGAGGATAGGGTATTGGACCTGGACTCAGGAAAACTCATCTACTTGAGTTTAAATCTAACCTCATTTACTCCCTACCAGTGGGACTCAGGCAGGGTACATCACTTAACCCTATCTGCTTTAGTTTCCTCATCTGTAAAATGAGCTGGAAAAGGAAATGGCAAACCACTTCAGTATCTTTGCCAAGAAAACCCCAAAAAAGGTCATGAAGAGCTGGACACTGCTGAAAACCACTGAACAACAGTAGTGCTCAGCATGGCACCAGAAAGGAAATAGAGGCAGCAAGAGAACACCAGACCTGGAGTTGGTCTCAGATATTTAGGAGCTATGTGACTGTTGGCAAAGCACTTTAATTTCTGCCTGCCTCAGTTTCCTCAGTTATACAGTGAAGATAACACCTACCTCCCAAGGTTGTTGTGAAGATCAAATGAAATAGTTGTAAAGTTCTTTGCAAACTTCAAAGTGCCATATAAATGCTAGTTATTATTATATTTTACAAAAGAATATATGGCAAATATCTGAGAGTCTTTATAGGAAAGTTGTAGAAGCCTATGTTTTAAACTATGAAAAATAAGGACTGGGGAGGGGGGGAAGTCCTGACAGAGAAGATAAACATGGCAACCTTGTATTTGGACTATTTTTAGCGTTAGGGGCTAAACCCAGCACTGTTGCTCCTGCAAGTTTTACCACTTAATTTAAAACCAAAGACATTTACTTTTCAACATGTTTTAGTTTCTTTAGGAAAGATGGTCTCTATAATGCTATATCTGGGAATTAGAAACCTAAAATTGCCTTTCAATATATATTTGCTCATTAAAGAAAGAGGGAGGCCATAAAATGTTTTGTAATATTAAACTCTCACTGACCTTTATAAAGAGAAGCCACTGCTGCTCACAATGAAAAACATTTTTTTTTAAAGATAAGCATCATTAAGTTTAAACCAAAGTCCTAAAATTTTAAAGTGAAAGTACCTTTGCTATAATTTCTTAAAGGAAAACATATAAACCTCTTGGAATTAAGAAAGCATCAGGCTTGAAGGGTTTAGAACTCTTCTAAATTGACTGTAATTTGACACAAGTTTGTCAACATTAAGTGTTTCTGCTTCTCTGATTTTGGGATTCTAATTCTTCCTGGCAAAAGAATCAAGCTGCTAGGTGATACATTTCACAGACGTTTTTCTATTCAAAAGAAAACTTCCATCTCCAGCTGGCCATCACAACAAAAACAAGAACATTTCCCACTTTTCTCACTTATATAGCACTTCAAGTTTTCAAAGCAGCTATATAGATGCTATTTTATTTGGACCTCACAACAACCTTGGTAATAGGGGGAATTATCATTCCCAGTTTACATATGAGGAAACAGCACGAAAGGGTAAGGTACATAGTTTGAGGTACAGTGGAAACTCAGTTCTTTCCGACTCTTATTTCAGGGGCCTATCCATTAGTTCAATTCATTTCCAGATAGCAGTTCCTCTCCTATAGAAATGAGGTAAGGGGAACTGGTTGGGAGATACCTGACCTTTTATAGTGACAAGCCTATATTATACTTCTTTGACTGGTCTAAAATGTTAGCAGATGGACATTGCTGACCTAAGGATGCAGCTCTCAGAATGCTAAATGGATCAGACTCACCACAATTTATCTTTATCTATTTAGATAGTTCATTTTTTAGTTTGTTAGAGTTAATCCAGATGATTTGGCAGTCATGTGACCAAATAGTTTCATCAGCTGGCTGTTCAAAGCAGACAGACATATACTCCTGACTGTTTTCATAATATTTTTGTATTTTTTAGTCATTAAAATGAAGAGAGCCATTACTGGTCACAGAAGATAAAGGCTGCCTTGGTTCTATCATTACCTTGGTTTTCTTTTCACAATGCATTCAGAGTATTTATTGAACATCAAGAGATTATTGTATCAGATAGATAATATATCGACTCTGCCTTTAAGGAGTTTTGCTATTTAAAATTTTCTAAATTTCAAAACATGCTTAATGACAAATATCAGTGAAGATATCCTGCTACATCAAGCTCTGCCTCCACCTGAAATCTCACTTATCCTTGGAAACTCCCATTTTATTTTGAACAAGAATTGAACTTCACCAGGATATGTCTCAAACTTCATCCCAGAACAGTATCATAAAAGATCTTTGCAACTAGCACCTCCCTTAATGAAACAGTGATGAATACTAAAGAATAATAATTTAATTGATCTGGATTTATATATCTTTGCTCTAGGAGATAGCTAATAGATTTGTTTTATTTATATGTAGGGTTATTACTGAAAGGTTTGGATTGCTGACTCTGAACCATTAGAAATGGAATGGATAAGAAATGAATAGTCTCATTCCACTCATGTCCTAATGCCAGTCCTATAGTTAGCATTAGGACAAAATGTTGATCAAATTATAGGGAACAATACAATCCATCTCTTTTCTCAGAAAAACTCTAGCTCTACCTATTCCTTCCATGCATATGGCAGAATCTGATGCATCCTTAAATGGGGAGACAGAAGTCATATGGGTAAACTTAAAAAAAAACAACAACTATAGGCCTATGTCTGGTCATAATATTTTTACTCTGGTTTGGGTTACCTATAAGGAAACACAATCTAGTGCAGTGTAGTGGCAAGAGTATTTATTCATCTTGGTATGAGGAATTCCTCAGGTACTCACCATAATGCGTATTGATCAAATTTTGTTTTGCTTTCCTTATCATAAGTCACAGAGTTGCTATGAAAGATGAACTGAATCAACACATATAAGGGACTTTACAAATCTTAAACTGTCAGCTGTTATAATGACATTAGATAATGGTACTGAATTGTGTCTGACTCTTAGTGACCTTGTTTGGAGTTTTCTTGGCAAAGATATTGGAGAGTATTCCATTTCCTTCTCCAGCTCATTTTACAGATGAGGAAACTGAAGCAAACTAGATTAAGTGATTTGACTTAGTAAGTCTCTGAGGACAGATTTGAACTCACAAAAAGAGTTTTCCTAACTATAACCTTGTTTCTCTAACCACTATATACCGTATCTACCTTTGGTGACTGCATTATAAAGGTAGGAAAAGGTCAACATTTTCTTTGAAAAAAATTATTGGTAAGAAATAAATGTGGCATGTGCAAAATAATACTATGAAGAATGAAATATGTTATATTTTAATGGACAGGAAAAATTTTTGATTTGGGTGTTATTCCTGAGTCATCTGTATGTAGGTAGAAGATAAATTCATTAGAATTAAGAGGAAAATGAATAAAAAGGAAGAAAAGATATGGCTTACAAATGTAACAATTTAATCATGAACTATTCAAACAAGTTATTTAATATCAAAAATAGAGACTGGACAACAGAAAAGACATTGACAAGGAATATAATAATTTTGACCAGGAGTTTAACCAATATAAATTAATTGCCATAAAAGGAGACCAAAAGAGCCCAGACAGAGCATCTTAATCAAGAAAGATCACCACAGATAGAATGTCCAGTGCGTAGCCTAGGTCAAAAAATGATTCCCTGTAGATGCTGAGGTCCTCCAGATGGTCCTCCAGATGGACGACGCACTGATTGCATCAAGTCCTGAATGCTGCAAATTCTCCTAGAAGTATCTGCAATGCCTCAAAAGTGTTTGGCCTATCCAGCTGCATAGAAAAGACAAAGTGGATGAAGAATGTCTATTTTCTAGATTCCAACATGTATTTGGAGAGATATATTGAGCTTATATAATAGTATGTGTATCTTGAACAGACCACACTGATGGGTAATGAGCTGGGTCTAGAGATGAGAAAGAGGAGAGTGGCCTGGATTGCCCTTGGGAAATTGTGAAGTTTCTCTAGTGTCTCCAAGATTCCCATGAAAACAGAAGTCCATTTTTCCCAATGGTAATATAGTACTAGTGATGGTATATGGCAGAGACATGGAATCCAACTAACTCTGAAAAAATTAAAAATGAATATAATATAGACAACAAAAGATAGATATATGCTATATATGAGCTGGTCATAATATATAATCAACAAAGAATCACCCTTCACACTCAAATACACACCCTCCCCCCCCACACCCCTACACAGGATATCATGAAGGAACTGTCTTATGGTAAGAGAGTTGGGGTAGTCATGTGGCAATAATGAGAGTGACAGATTGACTACTAGAGTGGTCTACTAATACCTCAAAACCCAAGAAGAAGTGGGAAAAACCTGGGTTGACTCCTTCGGGGAGGACTGCCTTGTCCTCCTAGAGCCACTTAGGATAGGCAAACATGGATGAGTTACAATATGTATGATTGGAGGAAACTCTAAAATCAATAAAATCATAGATCCAGTTGATAACAGGACAAATACCCTTTGTGTATTTCCTGGAAAAACATCAGTGCTTTCCAAACCGGAAGTTCTCCAAATTCATGCCTGAAGATAAATATAGTTTCATAATAGGTTAAACAGATTTTATAGTTATCTGTTAACTCTTGCAAGATCATACCCCTGAAATGCTTGCTTTTCTAAAATGCTGATTCTTTCATACTCATTCAATCAATCATTGAACAAGCATTTATTAAATGTTTACTATGTGCCAGTCACTGTGCTAAGCACTGAGGATGCAAAGAAAGGTATCAAGACAAACAAACAAAAAACAAGTCCTGTCCTTAAGAAACTCAGTCTAAAGGGGAAATACTATGCAAATAATTATGTTTGGTCAAGACAATACAGGAAATATTGGGAGTAGTCTCAGAATTTCCCTTATGAACAGAGGACTCTAATTGACTGGGTTATAGGCACTGTCTAAAATGAAAGAGCAAAGAAAAATAACAGCCTTAGGATATCTTCATTTCATCAACCAAATAGGCTAGCAAGTATCTGACTACTGTACACGGATTGTTATTTTCTTTTTCTTTTCTTTCTTTTCGTTTTTTTGGAAGCCCTAAGGGTTAAGTTACTTGCCCAGTATCATACAATTAGTACATGTCTGAGGCCACATTTGAACTGTTTCTCTTGACTTCAGGACCAGTGTTCCATCTACTGTGACAATTAGCTTCCCCAAAATGCTAATTTTTTGCAGCTTCCATCTTCTCATTTATAAAATAAGGGCTACTCTTTGAACCAGATCTTGGGGTGAAATTCAACCCAGTGATCATCTAGTTCACATCCTTTATTATACAGAAGCTAGAACTGAAGCCCCCCAAAAGGGTCATGTGACTTGCAAGATTAAACCAGAAGCATATGGCAAAACTGGGATTTGAGTCCAGGTCTTTGGACTACAAATTCAAATATATAAAACATTTATCAAGCACTTACTTTATGTCATACACATCCCTACCATTTTGCAAGGACTTTACATTCTAATAGGGGAAAACAAAATACAATAGAGCCAGTATTCAGCAGGGTCCCTTTCAGTGCTTTCTTTCCAAGAATTGTGATAACATTGGGATTAGAATGTCAGCAAGAGTAATTATTTTGCATAGATTGTCTATAAAACTGTTTATATACATTGTGTCTCTTCCAATAGAAGGGAGACAACTGTTTCATTTTGGATTGATATTCCTAACACAAAGTAGGTGCGTAGGAACTATTTGTTGATTGATGTGTTTTTGTGTCTGGATAATTTTTCAGGTACCTATGATGCCCATGAAATTTCTTGTTCCATCATTTTTAAAGTTAAATTATTATTGGTGGTAAGATGTAATGTTCTTCTTTTCTAAAATATATAATCGTTCTCTGGGAGCAGATTTCTCGGGGGGCTTCTGGAGGCAGCCTTAGTTTCAGTTCAGATCAATAATCACCTCCAATATAGCCAGCTGTTAAAAGTCCAGTCCTTTATTGTCTCCTTCAAAATAGCCCGGTTAGCTTTCCTGGGTTGCTAGACCTCCTGTTGCTTGTCCTTTGCTTCTGCCAACTTCAGCCTCTAGCTTTCTCCGACTCCTGGCTTCTCAATCTCCCCAACTGACTCCTGGTTGAGGCTCATCCTTTTATATACTCTTTTAGAGGTGTGAACTCAAAGGCTGACTCCTTCTCTGAGAGTGGGATTGTGGGAACTGTGACTTGTGAATCTCCTCCACTGAACTTGTGAATCTCCTGGACTTGTGAATCTTGTAGAACTCCAATGAGTGCTAAATACATTAGTGAACTAGAGAATTTGTTAAGTACCATGCTAAATTAGATAACTGACTTAACACTTTGTAAAAATCCTAATAGTAAAGGAATTATAAGTTTGCAAGAGAAAAAATATTTATTAAGTGCATTCTATATACCAGGCCCCTGATAACATTTTGTAATATCCTTTAAATCACTGGAATCACAAATTTTTTTTTTTCATTTGATACTTATAACCACTCATTTGTGCTGACAACCTCAACATTCCTGTATATTCTTGGGCTTGCAAACTTCTGTAAATTTATAGAATAATGGAAAAATAAATAATAATAATAGTAAAAAATAATAAGGAAATTTTTTCCCAAGTAGTCATGTTACCCAATTTTCAAAATAATGTAATTCTCTCAAAATGACATTGGATTTATTTTGCATAGATAATCTATACAACTGTATATAATAGAAATCAGAATAGAAGAGAGATGACTGTTTTTATAATTTTACATTTTGCAGTTGAGGAAATTGAGGTAAATGAATTTGCCTAAGGTTACTCAGTGAGTAAGTGAAATCAGGTCTTCCTAACATCAGATCCAGCACCCTATTATCCATTGTGCTACCTAACTGTCTCTAATAATCTTGACAAATGAGATAGGGGTATGTGATTTGGCAGACTAAGTAAAACTTGGCAAGCTAATGAAAATATTTGCAAGCCTCAAGATGTTTTTTTGCACCTACCAGCAAAGCTGTTTAAATATAATCTTTTCCCTAATGCTTCAAACTGAAAGCCTCCTAACAACTTAAAAAACCTGGACCTAGAGGGCAAAACATTCAAAACAAATGACCTTCTGCTCTGGAATCTGCTCCCTCTAGCAGTCTGCTCTTTCCTACAGTCTGTCTGCCAAAACCAGAACTTGGCAGCTTTTTGGAACATGTGCAAATCACTATTTTTTTTTTAAATGTAGCAGTCACTACTGATTTACTATGTTGGAAAGATAGGCCTAAAAAACCCAAAACAAAACAAGAAACAAAAAAACAAAAACTAGACTGTGGTGCAAAAATATGAGCAAGAACAATTTGTTCTGTGGCCAGATTTTATGATACCTGGCTATTGCTAACCTCAACATTCCTGTATGTTCTCAGGCTTGAAATTTCTGTAAATTTATAGAATAGTGGAATAATAAATAATAATAATAATGGAAAATAATAAGAGAATTTTTTCCCAAGTAGACATGTTACCTAATTTTCAAAACAATGTAATTCTCTCAAAATGACCTTGGATTTATTTTGCATAAATTATCTATACAACTGTTTATATTCATCTTGTCTTTCCCAATAGAAGAGAGACAATTGTTTTATTTCTAGATTAGTATTCCTAGAACATAACCAAATGCCTAGCACAAAGTAGGTGCCTAATAACTGCTTGTTGGTTGATGAGATAATTGTGTCTGAATAATTTTTAGATGCTTATGATACTCATGAAATTTCTTGTTCTATCATTTTTAAGTTAAAAAAGGATCACATTTATATGTAGAGGCAAATTGTAAGTTCAGTATTCACAATACTAATTTTATTGGAAATATTAAAACAAATAGCTTCATTTAGTTCAGACTATGCTTTTCATTTTCTCTTAGGATTCATAGTGTGATGTAGCTGCAAATCTTCAAACACTACACTGTTAGAAGGAGGCTATATTACATCATCAGTGACCAATGAGATGCAGTAAAATGCTATTGAGTAATTGTCTGTTTGTCCAGAAAGGGATGTGGGTAAGACATGTAACAAGAACGAGACACAACATATTGATGTCTGAAATGGTCCTGATGGTAAAAGAATCATGAGAAGTATCACAGAACAGTGAGTAAAGTTATCCTAAGCTAGGAAGATATGGCTTCAGCTTTCACCTCTGTTACATGCTACCTATGTTATTCTGGATAAATCTATTTATTCCTCAATGCTCCAGGTAACTCATTGAAATTATAATGGGGCAAAATAGATGTTGATTTGCAATGGTAGAGGGTGTTTTCTCAACTAAAGTACCCTATGGATGAAATCCACAGGGAGAAAATCCCAAAGGAAGAAAAAGCTTCTCTCAATTAAGCAATTAGAGGTTGAGTGTATTGAGTGGATGATTTATTAAAATCTTTGGATAGAAATAGTTTAGGATAAAATGGCACATCAGAAAATCTCAGCGGGAAATGTAGGAGTACAACTAGATGTACTTTTTTACATTTACATTTTTATAGCTGAGGAAAATGATGTCCTTCTGGATCATGTAATGATTTCCTCATAGTCACTAAGGTTCTAAGGGGAAAGAGATGACAAGGGCTTCTGGTTGTAAACCAAGTGTATTTTCTCTCAATTCTGATTTGCACTGCTAGAGGATAAGATTACAGATTCATTAAAGTAATTTTAAAAACAACCAAAAAATGCCTTCTCAAGTATCCCCACCAGGTTTGTCATACAATGTCCAATAAGCAGGAGGATGAAGGCACAGGTGATGCTATTCTCTGCCTAGAACAGAAAGAAGCTGCAAGCTGAAGAATAGGAAGGCCAGCACCAAAGGCAAAGTTGGCTTATTATTACTGCAGTGAGGTATCCTTCATATTAACCTCATATCTTCTTGCAGCCTTACTGCCTGTTTTTTGTTTTCTTTCTTACTAAGGATGCCATTTAGAAGCTCCTTCCCACAGTACTTTCCTAACCATAAGATCCTGTCTATTTCCTCTCTACCTTTTACATAAACTCATCTTTTGTCCTACCACATCCTAAGTCCAGCTAGTAATTTCATTACAAATATCATTGAAGAGAGGAGAGAAGTTCTCATGATTTGTTGAGGACAAACTCCTGATGGATGAAAGGGAAAATGAAATGATGAATAAAGATGCAGGAAGACTCCAAAGACAGTAAGCTGATTTGATGGGATTCTGGAAGATAATCTTCTGGTATTTGGCATATTAATAAATTAATAAAACAACGAACAAAGAAGTGATGAACAATGATGATCTTAAAGTATTTTTTGCCCTTTTTTCCTCCCTGCCCCCAGTCCTTCTCCCTAAACAGATCAGTTACAGAAGCAGAACTCAAAATAGAGGAAGGAACAAAATGGAAAAAGGATTGTTTGGCCTCATGAGGTATCACCAGGAAAAATTGATGGAGGGTAAAGAGAAACTTCCTAATAATTAGAGCTATCAAAAAGTGAAATGACTTTCCTCAGGAAGTCCCAGATTCCCTTTCATTGGAGAATGATGAAAGCGGATACTGGAGGAATACTTGTTGGCAATGTAGCAGTCAATTCTTGGTTAGGTACAGGTTGGACTAGATGCCCTCAGAGATCCATCCTTTCAAATCTGAGTTTCTGTAATTTTATAAGGATTCTTAGATTATCTAAATGATCCATGAAGTAAGATACTTGACCTTATTTTCAATAGACTGCTAGTACTTTTCTGTTAGCAACATACTTGGTAAGGAAGAACAAGCTATAAACTGATCTCTTTGGATCAAATGTGCCAAAGGATGGGGTTAAAGTACATTTTATATTCATAGAGTAATTTATCAGCAAAGTGTCAAACAAAAAGTTCTAGTCGATGTTTATACTTGCTGAAAAATTCCAGACATAAAAATCCTGGAACAGATTTGCATGAAGAACTCAGAGGACCTACAATTTTTGGCCTATCATGTCTTACAAAAACAAAAAACAAAAAAACCCCAAACCCAAAATACCCTCTACAAGTACAATTAATTTTTTTTCCTTAGTAAAAGTTCATTTGTTAGCTTAGTGCACGTTTCTTTAATTAGAACTCCAGGAAGCAATCTGGATAGTTGACTTTTCAGACTATGCTTACTAGCCTTAAACTTTTGTACTTAGCTTTTAAAATCTTGACTATTACATACTGCATAATCCTTTGTTGTTTCAAACAATATTAAACATAAATCAACCTATGCTGGATGACTCAGGATCATCCTGGTGAACATCAGTCAGTGATGGTACTGTGCTGTAATAATACTGCTTATAGATGCAATTGAGGGCTATTTATCATTCTACTAAATGGCCCCAGACTCTTAGAATTGTTTTTCCCTTTTCTTTGGTCCTTCGTTCACTAATTCCTTCCTTCTTCTCTCAGAAGCATATATTTTTTGAAAAACATTTTTAGTCTTTATTGTCAAAATGTCATTTTGTCATTTATCAGTGATATCATCATGCCTACCAGTAGAAGCTGATTTGCTATCTTTAATTTATTGTAGATTTAGGTATCAGACAGACAAATCTATTATAAATGTGTATAAAACAACCAAATAGATGACATCATCAAGGCATTGCCCTGTGAGTAAAGTACATGTTTTAGTGTATGAGTTTTACAACATTTGCTCAGAGATAGTTTTTGTCTTTTTTTTTTTTTAAAGATTCCTAACTATATTTCAGATAAATGTAGTTGCTGAGTAACTGAATTCCAGATATGTGTTGTGTTATTATACATCATCAGGCTGGCAAAATATTAAAAACAAACTGAATCGACTTGGCCTGAATAAATTCAGATTTACTACATAAAATTTCTGTTGCTAGTTACAGGTTTGATTTTATAATAATAGCCATCGTTCTTAAATGGAATTGATTTTCATATATGGTTGGAATAACCTCATTATAGTAACATTTCATTACCACACTTATCCAATGGTAAGTAAATCATAGATTAATTACTCAATCGTTAATAATGGTTCATGAAAGCACTTGTATGGCTATTTTCAAACTACTGTAATAGTATTTAATTATGAATATGAATGTTTATAACTAGATTGTTGACTTCCATCATTCTCATATTTCATATTTCTAATAAGCTACATGTTCATAAACTACTTAGTCTTGGCTTCCAGATGTTAGCTAATCATAAGATAGTTTAAAAAAAAAAACACTTGTATTTTAAAGAAATGATGTCAAGATCTGGACAACAAAAATGGTTATTTTTTTCTGCTGGTTTTAGTATTATTATTTAGTTTAAATAATATATGTATATATGTAAAATAATAGATAATAGAATTTTTGAAAATAATTAATTTGAATAGAAACATAAATTAAGATCCTCTCTTTCCCTGAATAGAAGCATAAAGGAGATCACATAGAAGAAATACCTATTTTAAAACTGAGAAGACAGAAATGTTCATTTCTACTGATTTTAACACCTCAAAACATATAATTATATATATAATTAACATATATTAATTACATTAACATAACATATATATAATTAACATATAATTCATACAGTTATTAACCTGAAGAATTATTAATTTTTAAAGCAATTATATGAATGTCTCTTTTTTAGTTTTGTCACAAGATTTAGTTTTGTCTCTCACATATGCTCTCTTTTGTTCTCTGACACTTCCATCATTCTGGACCAAGCCCTCATTACTCACATGGACTATTTCAACTTTGTTCTAAGTCTCTCCCCAACCCAGACCATCTTCCTTTCTGTTACTAAAATGATCTTCCAAAAGGACATGTCATCCCCCTATTCAATAAACTTCAATATTTTTCCAGGATCAAATATAAAATCCTCTGGCACTAAAAATCCTCCATCACCCATCTTCCCCACCATCTTCACCTTTCCTGTCTTCTTACACCTTACTCTCTCTTTACCCAATGATGACAAGACTCTTTTTGTACAAGGCATTTTTATTTCCATCTCCCCCAATTTTTTTTTTCTGGTTATCCCTCTTGCCTAGAATTTTTTCTTTCCTCATCTCTACTTTCTGGTTTCCCTGATTTCCCTCAAGTCCCACTACAAATAGTAGTTCCACAAGTAATTTTTTCTTATTCTCCTTAATTCTTGTGTCTTCTCTGTTGACTATTACTAACTGATCCTGCCTATATCTTGTTCTTATGTAGTTGTTTGCATGCTATTTCTCCCATCTGTCCATGAGCTTCTTGAGAGAAAGATTATCATTTGTCTTTCTCTGTATCCCAAGTGTTTGTACAGTGTCTGGCACATAATGAATGTTTAATAATTGTTTATAGACTGGTTTGCCATAGAATTTAATTGATATTACCAAGAACAAAAAGGCAGAAATATATGCTTTTAAAAATAATTTTACATAAAAAATTTCATTCATTTCTACTGATGCAAAGATCATATGAGTTAGAGTAAGGCCAGTAAATACAATATCAATCATAATTAATTTACATTATAGATTCTTTGGAATTGTCTCTTGTAGTCTTTAGGAGAAAAACCCCATCTCTTTTTAGAATTAAAAAAAATAGAAGAAACTTCCATTAGAAAATTAAATTGTAGATTAATTACTTTTTTAAACAGGAAGTTCTTTAACTTCCTTTAGTCAGCTATGACCCACAAGGTCTAAGGCAGGAAACAAACAACTATTCTAGTAGCAGTAAATACTCTAAAGAAACAGCTGTGTTTACTGCATTTCAATCTTTATACCCATTAGCTTTCCTAAAGGGACTTCCACTCCTATGAAATACAAAATGATTATTTGAGACTTTGTGATTATTAAGATATAAATAAATTTAGTAGAAGTCTATTCTTAGTAAATTTATTTAGATTAAAAGAATTTTAATGAACATAGCCTACAAAGGAAAGTGAATATACTGTAGATCTTCTTTAAAAAAAAAAAAATTAGAAAACCCTTAGTGAACTATTTCAAAATTTCTTTGAGATTAAAAGTTTAGTTAAAATAGCAGCAAAACTATTAATACACAGTAATTCACATCAAATGTAAAATAATCTTAACATGATGAAGTTGGAAAAGCAAGAAGTGTATTTCTGGAGACTCATAGTCTGGTTATTACTATGGTACTACTTGCCTGTAACAACATGGGCAAATCCCTTATTGTTCCTGTTCCTCATTACCCTTATCTGTAAAATGAAGGAATTGGAATGGACAGAGGCAGGCACAAAAGACCACAGCACAAGATTTAGGTTGCATGAAACTGAGAAGTTTTAAGCATTATAGTAAAGAAGAGAGTTTCATTTACCTACTTCATCGAATTCTATCAATCTAGTATCGATGCCTTGGTAAGATGAAGAGCCACCTTATTTTCTCACACTGGTGAGGTGAAAGGCTGAAGGAGATAGTAGGGAGAGGACATGTGTAATGTGAAATAAAAAGAAAAGAGGGAGTTTGATTTTGCTGGGGTCGTGAGCAATATCTGTCAGAGATAGATGATGGCTACTTTATCTTAAGCTTCCCTAAAAGAAATAGATTAGGGACAAAACCTATGGTTTCATTGGTATATGGATTCCCTAAGGGGAATGTTTTTCTGTCAGAGTCAGTCAATAAGCACTTACTAAGTAAGGGACAAGCACTTTGTATCCCAGTAGGGATGTGAAGAAAAGCAAAAACATTGCTCCTGTTCTCAAGGAGCTCACATTCTAATTTGGGAATGAATAAATAAATGTAAAATCTCTACTATGTAAACTGAAGGTTATCTCAGAAGGAAAACACTAGGGAACTGGGAGTAGGAGAGGTCTCATAAAAGTGGGATTTGAGCTGTCTTAGAGGAAGTAAGAAAGGCTGGATGAAAATGAGGGAAAAAGCACTCTAGGAATGGGGGACAAACACCCAATTACAAGGCTCAGAGTCTGGAGTCAGGAAATGGAATTGTCTCACCTGAGGAATAGCAAAGGATGCCAGTTTTTCTGGATTGCAGAGTTCATGGAGGAGAGGAAAGAACAAATAAATTAGAATGACAGGAAGGAGCTAACTGGTTTTAAAAGCCATCCAGATAATTTTACATTTTATCTAGGAGATAATAGGTAGCTACTGGACTTTATTGAGTAGAGTAATAGCATAATCAGATGTTGGTTTGGCAGATGAGTGGAAGATGGATTGGAGAGGAATGACCTTGAGGCAAGAAAAACCAATCAAAAAATGTAAAGTGATGAGGGCTGGCATAAAAGGCAGCAACTGAGTGAGAAGAAGCAAGACAACCATGAAACAAGATTTGGTCCCAGATTGGATATGTGGGATACATAAGGAATTGAGGATGATATCTAGTTTGCAAGGCTAAATGACTGAAAGGAAGGTGATGCTTTTGATGAAAGAAAAAAGAAAGAGGGAAAAGTTAAGAAGATAAAGATAATGAAATTTCTTTGGAACATATTGAATTTCAAATGTCTAAGTTTGAGATGTACAAAAAGCAGTTGTGATTTGAGACTAACTCAGAAGAAAAGTTATGTATGTATAGATGTACAGATCTGGGAATTATCTGAAAACTGAACCCATGGGAAGTGATGAGATGACTGAGAAAACACAGAAAGAAAGCAAGCCCAGTATAGATCCTTTGGAAATAAGCAAGATTAATGGTTGTAAGTGGGAAGAACTAGCAAAGGAGACTAAGAAGAAACAGTCAGATAGATAGCAGTTATGAAAACTTGTATCATTGTTGTTGGACCTACATCAATCTCACTCTGTCTTCCCGAGTCAAACACCAGATAAGAAAATTTAAGCCAGGAAAAAGTAATATTTTATCCTGTAGGAGACCAAAGATAAGAATTGAGAAAAAGCTATTTGATTTGGCCATTAAAAGAATAAGGACCACTTTGCAGAGGGCAGTTTCAGTTGAATGATAAAGTCAGAAGGAAGATTGCAGAGGATTCAGAGGAGAGAGAAAGTGAAGGTACCCTACTCTAGACTGCTTTCTCAAGTTCAGCCACAAAGTAATAGCTAGCAAGGATGGTTGGATAAGTAGTTTTTTTTGTTTTTTTGTTTTTTAAGGTTGGGAGGGAAATGAACATGTCCGCAGGAAGAAAAGCTGCCACAAGAGGACAAAATTGAAGATTAAAGAATGGGATGAAGGGTATATACATAAAAGGTTTGCCTTGGTAAGATGAAGAGCCACCTTATCTTCTCACATTGGTGAGGTGAAAGGTTGAAGGAGATAGCAGGGAGAAGACATGCATAATGTGAAATAGAGAAAAAGAGATCATGAGCATATTATCTGTCAGAGATAGGATTTGAATCTAAGTTTTTTTGGCCTTAAAGCCAGCTCTCACTAAGCTACCTACCCTGTTCAGCATTTACTTAATGCTAACAAATAGATTGTTTTAAATTTGATTTTAGCAGTTGTTTTAATTCTAATTTATCATCCCTCATTCATTTGTATTACTTAGGCTACTACTTCTCCCTTTAGGGTTCTTAAGGGTATAGTGCTTCAAATTTATGACCCAATCCTTCCCTTCTTATATATTCATTTATTCAATAAATCTGTAGGTGATAACAACATAGGCAAAACAGGATTTTTAAACTTCTTTTTGCTTTGTTTTGTATAACATTTTTAGTTTCTAGGATTTGCCAGTTTTAGATTGCGGTTTTGTAGATTGTGTAAGTAAAATACAAAACCTTCCAGCACGTTAATTCTAAGTCCTTCAAACTTTTCTTATAGTTCCTATTTTGCAAAATTTTTAAATTGCCTAGCTCTCTTCTGAAATCTTTCAAATATGTGAAACTCTTAATACATGGATTATTATATTATAAAATTTATGCCTCCTGGCATTTGTTTCTGAAGTATTTATGTGTGTGGTTATAAAATAATGGAAATTTAGACATTTCCTTCCCAAATGGTCATAAAGATGATCTGTGCCTGACCTGCAATAGAACCTTCTAAGCTCCTATTGGTATGATCAGCCACAACTACACATCACAGTCATTTTTTTTTTTTTTTTTTAATATTTTAAAAAGTGCTTTGCTGAGGCAGTTGGGGTTATGACTTGCCCAGGGTCACAGCTAGGAAGTGTTAAGTGTCTGAGGCCAGATATGAATTCAGGTCCTCCCAACTTCAGGGCTGATGCTCTATCCACTGCGCCACCTAGCTGTCCCCAATGTCATTTTAGTTTTCTATCAGTAATACCATAATGAATATGTTCCATAAGTTTTTAATGTAAATGAAAACATATATCCAATGGAAAAGAACAAGGGTGGTAGTCAAAATAGGTACATGCACAGATTCAAGGAAAAAATTTAAGAAACAATTTTGTTGCTTCTTTATGGCATAGGAGGGGACAATACCCTAATAAAGGACTATTCTCAACAGATTAAGCTGGCAGATGCTCTCATGAAGGAAGTGCTTTAAATATAGTCATGGTACAGATGATCTGATATTTGATGACCAGTCTAAGATTCATGATGATACTTAACATACTTAAGTATAATAATACTTAACACCTAATGGCTACAAGTGACAGATTCTTTGACTATAATTACCTACTAAGACAGAAGAAACAGAAAATGGTTTTCAATATCATACAGGCCCTTTCTGTAACAATGGGGTTGGAAAGGGAGAAAGAGAATCAAAGGCACGAGTAATCATGGCTTTTAGGTTATCTAATTACTCTAAATGAGGAATTTTTACTCAATTACTATACCAACAAATCGAGACACTACTGGAGGAAGTGGACTACATCAATACTGACATTCTTCATTTAGATTTAATTATAATTTTTTTCATTGTCTAGGAAGATAACTATCAAACAAGATTTCAGAATAATTAAAAAATAACATTAAAATTTCTCAACAGGAGAGTCAATCAAAAATGATGACATAAAAGGATACAGACAAAGAATAATTTTGCAGAAAAAGATCCTTAAAGACTATATTATATTAAAAGCTAGGTGGAGTTAGTGGATATTGGACTGGTAGTCAGGAAGACCTGAATTTAAATATGACCTCAGATATATTAATTGTGTGATCCAGGGCAAGTCATTTAACCTTTGGTTGCTTCAGTTCACTGGAGGAAATGGCAAACCATTTCAATATTTTTGCCAAGAAAACCTCATGGGCGATATGGCCCACAAAGTCAGACATAATTGAACAAGAAGTTCTGAAGGAAGGAACTACTACTCCAACATAATTTTTAAGACCTTGGGTTAAACATTTTAAGAGTTTACAATATTTTTATTTCAAGAACTTTCCTAAACTTTTTTTCCCCCAAAAGCAAGTATACTAAAGTAAAGCACCATTGCACTGCAGAAATCCAAGGCAAACCAAAACAAGCTTAAAATTGTTCCAAATCAAAAAAGATAAATATTTGTACACCAAAGTTATAAAGTCATAAAAGGCAGCAAGAATTCAAGTCTGTTGAATTTTAAGACATAAAGGAAACCATTATGTTACTTGAAACATTTGGTTCTTAACCAATGGCATGTTTAAATTCAAGGCCCTCTAGATCTTCCACCCTCTTGGGAACCCTCTCCTTTTCTGAATCCTGCAAATTCCATAGATGCTCTTTAAATAAAATATTTCCTGATTTTCTTTGCTCAGATTTAAAAGAAAATTAAACTACTCCCCAAACACTCCTGTTTTTAAAAGATTTGGAAATAGAGATCTTAATGCTAATTTTATTATTTGGTACATATTATTAGAGAACTTTTTCAGTTATGTATTTGATTACTATGGGATTTTGAAAAAAATTACAATCTGAACATAAGGAAACAATGCATGATTTAAATGGCCTTTTGGGGGATAGGGCACATTATTTCACTAATGAAGAGAATTTTTAGTGAACAAATTCTCTGGATGAAACAAAAGCAGACTGGAAACTATTCAGCAATTTAATCTAAAAAGAGTTGCATGAGAGGTTAAATGACAGGTTCAGGAGAACAGCACTTCAGAAATTGTACTTGAACTGACTTTTGAATGGCCTCTTATAATTTCAATGATGTAAATTACCTTAATATTATTATGGCTATCTTTAAAGACTAAATTTTGTACAAAGCAAGGCCAACATGTGAGTACATTATTGACCATATGGTAACATAAAACATTTTGGTTTAAGGCAGAAGTTTCTGAACTGTAGGACATGCCTTCCTGAAAAGTGCGAAGCAATGGTCAAAATTACTGGATGAATAATCCAGTTTTTCCCCTGAATTTACTTAGCATAAGCTAATATCACAGGCATCATTCTAATGCTTTGCTGCATTTGGAAATGAAGTATTCTAGAGGTTAAGTGAAAGTATCCATATCAGTTATATATCTTAATGTTAGTCATTTTGTCAAGTATAATATAAGCTTATTTAGAGTGTGTGTGTGTAGGAAGGGGAATGCAACAACTTTTTTTGGGGGGTGGGGAGGGCTTAAAAAAGGAGACATTGTGGAGTGGTAGAGAATCCTGGATTTAGAAGATCTATTTTTACTCAGCAACTTCGTGAAAAAATTTACTGGGAAGGCACATGTAAAACACTGGCTAGAATAGTAGTTAGAATTAATTGTTGGTAGATTGTATTTACACATGCCAGCTGTCAGAACTGAGGCAGTTGGGGTTATGACTTGCCCCCATATATAAATAAATATTTTTATATTTAGCAATTTAATCTAAAAGAGTTGCCTGAGAGGTTAAATGACAGGTTCAGGAGAACAGCACTTCAGAAATTGTACTTGAACTGACTTTTGAATGGCCTCTTATAATTTCAATGATGTAAATTACCTTAATATTATTATGGGGAATAAAATAAACATATTTTATGGCACAGAAACATATTATTTAGGAATGAGTCAATGAATGTCAAAAATATTCTACCTGATGCCCCCAAACCATAAGCAAAATACAATTTACCATTTCAAACAGTAGACCATTTTGCTGACATTGTAGTGAATTACCTACCATCCCTTTTCAATCATAAACCAGGTCAAATACGTTGTCATTATTTTGCTCCACAAAGGCTCTGTTCAATCATGAAGCATTTGCATGACTAAACCAAAATTGTTTAGAATATAGAAAATACTGCTTTAAAGACTCCAAGTTAAAGGCAGACAACTTGAAATTCTAATAATTTAACAATTAATAAATCTGACAAATCAAAACAAGTGCATGGCACAAACAGAAAGACCTCTGTAGGTGAAAAAGTTGGATTGCACTATGACCTTTGCTACTGCTGAGCTGCTTGACCTCAGAGAAGTCACCTTAACCTCTCTGGGCCTGAGTTTAACATTTGTAAAATCAAGTGTTATATTTAAAAAAGGTTCCTTCCTGTTCTAAAACTATGAATAGTAAGCTAAGTATAGCATTAAGTTAACTTAAGGACAGTGGCTTCTTGGCATGTTAGACACTATCTCATTCAATTCTTGTAATGTCAGTTTTTAGGTTTTCTTTGGTGAATTTTCTATCCATCTTCCAAAACCACTTTCTAGCTATTTTCGAAGACTAGGTAAAATTACTGCAAAGCGCTCTGAAAATAAAGTAAAAACAAAAACAGTAGTTTATCCCCAGTACAGTACACACTGAATGCAGCTGATATAATAGAAACACATCTTTCCCCCCCCTAATTATCAAACTGTTTACTCTATCTCTAGGAGATTTTCCCCCTAAAGTGATAGTAATGTGAATAAGGATAAAATTAAGACATTAATTTTCTCTTTATTTTCTAGTTGTATAGATCTTCCAAAGTAATAGGTTAGCCTGACAAGAAAAACCCTCTCATGGAAATGAAACAGAACCTCCTAGCAGCTTTCATACTGGATTTAAGAACATCTGTTTTATATATTAGTTTATGTAAGTGAAGGAGTTGGGCAATAAACGGTCTTTTTTTACAAGTGCCAATCATTAATCCTCTTCAGAACTTGAACCAGACTCCTGATCAGAAAGATCAGGGACAGGGAAGCGCAGAATGGCAGCAACTCCAGTCAACTGACTGAGCTGCTCCCCAGATACATGAAGACTAGAAAATATCCGAACTGTGCCTGCATTCTCTCTGACACTGTCCACCAATTTTACATATCTGCTTCGGGTGGCTACATCCTGGTGTCTGAACAGCTCATCACTGATGAGCAGTGTGTCAATTGCCAGAGCCTCATTGGCCTTCTCCACCTGCTTGAGTCCATAGAAAGCTCGGTCAGGTTCATGTTGCAACATCTTGTAGAAGTCATCTAGGGCTTTTACTTCACCAGCGGCCTTGGTGTCTGAGAGGCGACTGGCCACAGTAGGATCACAAAGGGCCTCTTTCAGGGAGTATTTGTGCCCAGAAGAGGCATGCACCTGGAATCACAATTACAGAAGTTAGAAGAAATCTTGCAGAGCACTTATTCTACCTTGAAAAAAATTAACTCATACTAGTCTAATCCTGACATAACTGTCAAAGCTACAAAGCATCAATCTTGCTTTACTTATGTAGAAATGTTTCAAAAGGAATTCATTAGATGTACAAACATTTAGCTTTCTTAGGAACAAACTGCTTATTGTTAGGTATAGCTCCACTATTTTTTTTATTTTATCTAAAAGGAATCACCCACTAATTTTCTCTTACAGCCCAGGTGGCATTTCTAGGGCTATCAAGTGAATAGGATTAAGCCGTCCCTCCCCCATCCCTTCAAGTCTCCTCATTCCTCCACTAGTTATAAAGATCCAAGCTAACCCACAAGCTTTGATTTGGGCTCTCCTGGTGGCTAGACTACTGTACCTGAAGGAATTTGGGCCGGTTTTCCAGCAGCAGTTTGTTGTCCGTCTTCACGGCCTGCTGGAACATGTAGTCGCAGAACTGCTCCCTCACAAACCCGGGGCTGGCCACCAGGACGCACTTGACCACGTCGAAGTGAATGTGGCGCTGGATGGCCTGGACCACCTGCTCATAGAAGCGCTCCAGGGCCCGGTCGTGCTGCGAGCAGTTGCCGCGGCGCTTGCGGGGGATGTTCACCTCCACCTTGGCGCGGGTGAGGGTCATGCTGGGCGTGACGAGGCAGATGTGCGCCAGGCCTTCCTGCATGACCACCGCGGCCACGTCGGCGCTCCACGCCGGGTCGCACGCCTGCTCGATGCGCTCCAGGACCACGCTGTCCCACTGCTTCTTGGCCAGCGTGAACTGGCGGTTGGGCTCCAGCTCGATGGTGTGGTAGGCCCCCATCTTGACGTACTCGTTCTCCTGGATGTTGGTGCCCTTGACCCGCAGCTGGCACGCCTGCGAGTCGAAGTCGATGGTCTCCACGCAGAGTGTGAGCGTGGTGCGCACGCGGTTGCTGCCCACGCTGCCCGTGGAGGACTCGGTCTGCACCTTGCGGATGGTGGAGGCGCGCAGGCTGTCGCCCACCTGCAGAAGATTGTACGTGTGCCACATGTCCTCGGGCTCCTCGGGCACCAGAGTCACCTGGCCCGCGTTGTCCTTCTCGATGTCCTTCCTCACGAGCTTCATGCTGGCGGCGGAGGCAGCGGGCAGGGGGGAAGGGTCCCGCTCCGCCTCCTCGGGCCTGCCTCTGGCCGCCGCCGCCCCGCCGGCCGGCTACCGGCCTCGCGGCAGGGGGGAGGGGGCGCCCGCAGAGCCTTCCTCCTGCTGCGCGCGCGGCGCTCAGGACCCCGCTGCGCGGGGAGGAAGGGAGCCGCGGGGGAGCCCCGTACTGCCCTAGCCCCCAATTCCGGCCGGCCGGCAGGGCCGAGGCGAGGGCGGCTGGCTGTGCGCCTGCGCGACAGACTCCGCCTCCTGAGCCACGTCTCTACGGCTTACGTAAAGCGAGGGGAGAGGCAGAAGGCGCATGCGGCCTGCGCAGGCCCGCTGGGGAGGCGCGCCTCAGTTTCGTACGAGTGTCCTGCCGTAGCTTTGCAGCTTTCCGAGCCTCTCGGGGAGGGGGGAAGGGGGCGGCGCGGGAGAGGAACTGGGGGGCTCAGAGACTTCCCGCTCTGCCTCTCTCGCACCAGCAGCAGCAGCAGCTCACGGAGACTCTGCCTTAGAACCGGAAGGGATCCAGCCAGCCGTGTAACATTCTGCAAACATTCTATTAAACGCCTAAAACTGACCCAGGCCCTGTAGGCAGAGACGGAGCTGTGAATGTGCCTTAATGCCATTTTAGTGTATTTTTTTTTTTTCTAAGTGAGGAGGGGTGGAGGACCTGGAATCGGGAAAGTACGTGTGTTCTAAAGCAGCCCCAGACATAACTGTGTGACCCTGGACAACCTCCGCCTCGGGTTTCTCATCTGTAAAATGGGAACGCGCGCTACTAGTACAGACACAGAGCACCTCCAGAAACGCGTGTATCTCCAGCGGTCAGCGTGGTCCCTGCTGCCTGACCCTTAGTAGGTAAATGTTTGCTGAGTGATCACTGATTTCCTTCGTCATTCCTAGGAACTTTGTTTTATGAGTTTAAAAATATTCTGAGATGGACCAGGCCATCCTCAGCAAGGAGTCAACCAAATCATTTCCAATGGAGCAGTAATGAACTGAACCAGCTGCGCCCAGAAAAAGAACCTGGGGAGATGACTAAAAACCATTACATTGAACTCCCAATCCCTATATTTATGCACACCTGCATTTTTGATTTCCTTCACAAGCTAATTGTACAATATTTCAGAGTCTGATTCTTTTTGTACAGCAAGATAACAGTTTGGTCATGTATACTTATTGTGTATCTAATTTATATTTTAATATATTTAACATCTACTGGTCATCCTGCCATCTGGGGGAGGGGGTGGGGAGAAGGAGGGGAAAAATTGGAACAAGAGGTTTGGCAATTGTTAATGCTGTAAAGTTACCCATGCATATAACCTGTAAATAAAAGGCTATTAAATAAAAATAAAAATAAAAATATTCTGAGAAAAAAATACAGACTTCACCATATGGCCAAAAGGTTACCTGCAGTGGCTTGCTGGAGGCGGCTAGTACACGGTTACATTTTCAGCGTGAGCATTTACACCTCAGAAATTGGCAGACTACAAATCAAGGCATGATTTATTGTTTGGCGGATTGTCTAGACTGAAGAAAGTGATGGAATGTTAAAATGTTAGTGTTAAACTAACTGATGTTAAAATGTTAATAATTCAGGTTAAACTTAGAAGTGTTATTTTTTTTTTTCTTCTTTTCAGAGAATTGGGTGCTAAACATTAACCAGCATACTTCATAAGACATAAAAAAGGCAAAGAATCTGTGGTCTAAAGGGTCAGTGATTTTAGTAATTAGCTATGGAGTCCATTCTTTCTCTCCTCCCTTACTTTCTTTTTAGAGATGAAAAATTGGACTTAATTAGGTTGTGATTTTCCCAAGGTCAGGGAGGTGGAAAGTGACAGAGAGGGGATTCAAACTGAGATCCTTTGCCTGAATAGCCAAAGCTCTTAATAGAAAAGGATCAAGCTGAAAGTCATTGCTGTCAGGGAGATGGGTGACGTTAGCCAAGATAGACTACTGTGTCCTACCATATTTCTTGGCTCCTCTGTGCATATTCAGCAGATGGCCAGTTTGAGCTGGGTATCCATGTTGGGTTTCTTCAAAATAAATGGCATTACAGTTTTGCATGCTCAACCAACCAGGTTGTCTTTCTGATCTTTCTAACTGTCCTCACATGACTTAGTTTTAACTAATAGTTAAAAAGTACTGATTCCAGAGCCAGAAAGCATTTGTGGAATTTACCATTTAGAAAGCCTTGCAGTTACTTGACCCAGTGACCTGTTTATTGCAGAATCCAAAACTATCAATCATTTCATTCTGCAGTAGCCTGTGTAAAATGCTGGATTTGGAGACAGTTCATTTCACAGTAGTGTGGGGCCAAATGTTTCTATCCAACATCAGGCAAAAAAAAAAAAAAAAAAAAAAAAAAATGGGGAGCAACTGGATAAATCAAACAAAAAGTTCAAAACCAACTCTGCTTTTGGTCCTAAATTGTCTAGATCAACTGTTTTAACAGTACCTAGTTTCATTAGAAAGTTCTTATTGTACAGCTGACTCTGAGTTAAGGTTAATAACCGACAAATTCGCTTGTCTTACCAGAAACATATCTTCTCTACTTTTTCCCTTTCAAAACTCTCACTCTCTGAATGCCCACCAACATTCATATAAGTCAGAAGGTTTTTAAACTTGGTTTTTTTTTTTTAATTTTTATTTAATAGCCTTTTATTTACAGATTATATGCATGGGTAACTTTACAGCATTAACAATTGCCAAACCTCTTGTTCCAATTTTTCACCTCTTACCCCCCCCACCCCCTCCCCCAGATGGCAGGATAACCAGTAGATATTAAATATATTAAAATATAAATTAGATACACAATAAGTATACATGACCAAAACGTTATTTTGCTGTACAAAAAGAATCAGACTCTGAAATATTGTACAATTAGCTTGTGAAGGAAATCAAAAATGCAGGTGTGCATAAATATAGGGATTGGGAATTCAATGTAATGGTTCTTAGTCATCTCCCAGAGTTCTTTCTCTGGGCGTAGCTGGTTCAGTTCATTACTGCTCCATTGGAAATGATTTGGTTTCTCATTGCTGAGGATGGCCAGGTCCATCAGAACTGGTCATCATATAGTATTGTTTAAACAATATTAAATATTTAAAATTAAAATTAAATTTAAAATTAAATTTAATATTGTTAAATATTTTGAGAACTATATTTGTTTGTAACATAAATATATTGGCTCATGCCTACTTGGTCTAACATGGAGGTCTAATTGAGGGACCTTTTGAGCACGCCTAGTTTGCCTAATCTGGAGCCCATTAGTTACCCTGCCACATTGGTAAAGTCTCCTTATCTTGGCTACTGGTATTCTTAAAACTGATGAGACAGAGTAGATTGATGATCTCCTGTTACTATCTATTTAGTAACTTTCAACTGCTGCATCTACTCAGTTTACTTACAGTGAGGATGTTAAAAGGAGAAAGACTTTCCTTTTTTATTCTGAAAAAAGGAGCCTGGGCATGTTTATTTGCATTCTATGTTTGTCCCTAGCTTCATAAATAATCTCCTTAGACATGATAGTTTAAATTGTGGCAAACTTGGAGCCATGATCGAAGGCAGGAAGGTGCAGCCAACCAGTCTGGCATGGAAACCTGGAGAAGCCAAGATGCATGGGGACTCCAGCTCTAGAGGTGTTTTAGATTTGGAACTGAGATTATATTTCATAGGAACCCAACTAAACTAGGAATATAATCTCTTTCCCTTCTCCTGGGAATGAAATGACACAAAGAAGGAGTAAGAGGACTCCTATATGATGGGAGAGTAAATTTTTATGTTTATAATTCTACCTTTTGAAATAAAGATTTCTGTATAAACGCTAAAGCTAATTTTAAAAGCTCTTAATGGCTGAGAGCTACAGTGCAGAAAAACACACCCCCTACGTTTGGGGGAATACATCAATGGGAGCTGGAGACAATATCAAAGAACCCCTCCAACCCCCCACCCAGTCCTCTTAATGATACCAGAAAACCCTGAGGAAGGAATGAAATGGCAAAAATTTGACATTTCTAGTCTTTAGGTGGTAGGTCAGGGCTGTCTGTGTGGCCCATATAATTTGCTTCATTTGTAGTCCTATGTATTCTATTCATTGAGTTTAAAAATATTGCTCTGATGAGGGATCCATAAATTCTACCAGACTGTCAGAGGTTCATGATTCCAAAAAAAAAAAAAAAAAATGTTGAGGAATTTAATCCAAGTATTAGTCTCAATAACTGGCTAAAGTAATTCTTTATAAGGTGTGAATCTTTTTTTCTTTTTTAGCTAAGATTTGATTTCCTTTCCTTTCTTCTCCCCCCAAAAGTTTCTAATTGGTGTGTTATGTAACCCAGATTATCTAAGAGGTAGTGGACAAAGTGCTAGGTGTGGAGTCAGGAATGCTTATCTTCCAGAGTTCAAATTTGGCCTCTGACACTTCCTAGCTGTGTAATCCTGGGTAAGCCAACTCCATTTGCCTCAGTTCCTCATCTGTAAAATGAGATGGAGAAGGAAATGGCAAACCACTCTAGTAGCTTTGCCAAAAACAAACACACACACACACACACACACACACACACACACACACAAAACCCAAATGGGGTCAGGAAGAGTCAGATATGAATGAACAACAATAACTAACTGGTTGTAACTCAGTTCTCAAGCCTGGAACATCTGTATAAGACCCTCTTCATTGGTAGAGAAAATGAACAGAACCATTTATAGAATGTCTAAGTATGTTCTAAGATCTATTTGAGGCACATCTATTAAATGACATTGTGACTCTCCCACACTTAATCTCCTTAGGTTCTCTCCCTTGAGGAGATGCAGTGTCCAGTACTCTGCAAATGCCAGTCCCCAAAACAATAGTATAGACACATTTTTGAGTAAGGACTTCTTTTGTTGTTGTTGTTGTTGCTGGGGCAATTGGGGTTAAGTGACTTGCCCAGGGTCACTTGGCTAGGAAGTGTTAAGTGTCTGAGGTCACATTTGAACTCAGATCCTCCTGACTTCAGGTACTTTATCCACTGTCCACCAAAATGCCTTGAGCAAGGAATTCTTCTACTCCTTTTCTACTCCGTTCCTAAACTACCTCCTACCCTACCTCAGCTCCAAAGAATACAATCTGAAATCTAGGCACAGAGATTTTCTTAAAGTACAGGTCTGAATAATTCCTTTCTCTGTAAATTACAATGACTCCTTATTACCTAGTTTAGAATCAATTTTAAACACCCCTGTTTGACATTTAAAACACTTCTGATAAAAGGCAAAGAAGGTATCCTACCAAACTCCTTTTATGAAAGAAATATGATACTAATACTTAAACCAGCAGAAGTAAAAACAAAGAAAGAAAATTATAGACTATTTTAATTAATTAATTGGATGTAAAAATCCTAAATAAAATGCTAGCCAAAAGTTTGTAACAATATATTACAAAGACATTATAACTAAATGAGATTCATACCAGGAATTCAGGGAAAACTATTAATATACTTGATCATATCAATAAAAAAGTAGCAAAATAACATAATAACATTAATAGATGCAGAAAATGCAATTGATAAAAGTACAACACAGATTTCTATTAAAAATACTCAAAAGTGGGGCAGCTAGATGGAGCAGTGGATAGAGCACCAGCTCTTAAGAACACGGAACTTATCAGACTTAGGAATATGTGAATAATTTATAAACAAACCAAAGAATGAGAATATTGTAAAATGGATAACTTTGCTTGAATTAAATTAAAAAGATTTTGTAAAAAAAAAAAAAATAAAACAAATGTAGTTAAGATCAGAAGGAAAGCAGAAAACTGGGGGAAAAATATATAGACCACCACGGTCTCATATCTCATATAAAGAACTCTATCAAATCTGTAGGAATGTGAGTCATTCCCCAATTGATAAGTGATCAAATGATCTAAACAAGTAATTTTTTGATGAAGAAATCAAAACAATTTATAGTCATATGAAAAAATGCTCTAAATCATTATTAGAGAAATGCAAATTAAAACAAACTTGAGATATTATTTTACAATGATCACATTGGCTAAAATAACAGGAGGAAATCGACAAATGTTGGAAAGGATGTGGGAAAATTGGGACCTTAATTCATTGTTGGTGGATCTGTGAGCTGATCCAATCATTTTGGAGAAAGATTTGAAATTATGCCCAAAGAGTTATTAAGCTGCCTATATGCTTTGACCCATCAATAGCACTATTGGTCTGTTTCCCAAGATGATTGGGGAAAATGGAAAAAAAAACCCCTACGTGTTCTATAGTTTTTATAGTAATTCTTTGTGGTGTCGAACTGAAAATTGTGGGGATACTCATCAATTGGAATGGCAAAATAAGTTGTGATATATATTCATGATGGAATATTACTGTGCTATAAGAAATGATGAACTTAATAATTTAAAAAAAGCATGGAGAGACCTCCATGAAATAATGCAGCATGAAATGAGCAGAACCAAGAGAATATTGTTTATAGTAAAGGAAGTATTTTTTTAAAAACAGCTCTGAGCAACCAAGCCATTCTATTATAAAATATCCAAATTAACTGCAAAAATCCTATGAAGATGATGTTTGAATCCTCAAAAAGAACTGACCCACATACACACATATATTTGCCTATATGTATACACACATATAGACGTATTTATGTCTAATGGTAGTCATCTCAAAGTTTGGGGTAGGGTAAAAAAAAAAAAAGAAAATTACATGATAACTTTGTTGCATGTTTGAAAGGGATAGCAAGTTGTACATGATGGATTTGGGATTTCAGGTGCAATCTTGTTTTTCTATCCAACTCTATTCTGGAAATTCTTGTTTTATTTCTTAAGTTCAGAAGAACAGAAGTAAATTTAAAAGATAAAGTTCTTCTGAACCTGGTCTTGTCTTACTTTTCCAGCCTTATTATACATCACTACTCGTCATATACTTCATTGTTCAGTTATACTTCCCCTCTTAGTAGTTTTTATGCATGACTCTTTAACCTTCTGTCTCTGTGATTTTGCATTAATTGTCCCCCATTTCTAGAATGGCCTCCCTTCTCACCTCCAGTTCTTAAAATCTCAAGTTTCTTTCAGTACTCATCTTGGGTACCAGCATCTCTGTGATACCTTTCCTGACTCTGCCCCTCGTGTATTAGGCCCCTCCTCTATCAAAATTACAGGCTTATTTTGTATCTGTTTTGTGCACTTATTGTTCACATACACACATAATTTTATATGTACATTTATAATCTAGCTAGTGCTTTATTTTCATAGTGAAGGTGTATGTTCTTTTGTTTTTATATATATAGCTTTTTAGTTACAAGTTATATGCATGGGTCATTTTACAGCATTGGCAATTGCCAAACTTTTTGTACCAATTTTTCCCCTCCTTCTTCCCCTCGCCTCCCCCTGATAGCAGGTTGACCAATACTTGTTAAGTATGTTAAAGCATATATGTCCTAAGAGTTATTTTGCTGTACAAAAAGAATTGGAGTTTGAAGTAGTGCACTACTATTAGCCTGTGAAGGAAATCAAAAATGCAGATGGACAAAAATAGAGGGATTGGGAATTCTATGTAGTGGTTCAGAGTCATCTCCCAGAGTTCTTTTGCTGGGTGTAGCTGGTTCAGTTCATTACTGATTTATTAGAACTGATTTGGGTCATCTCATTACTGAAGATGGCCACGTCCATCAGAATTGATCATCATATAGTATTGTTGTTGAAGTATATAGTGATCATGTATAGGACTGCTTGCCATCTAGGGGAGGGGGTGGAGGGTGGGAGGGAAAAATCGGAACAGAAGTGAGTGCAAGGGATAATGTTGTAAAAAAAATTACCCTGGCATGGATTCTGTCAATAAAAAGTTACTATAATAAAAAAAAAAAAAAAGAAGTATATAGTGATCTCCTGGTCCTGCTCATTTCACTTAGCATCAGTTCATGTAAGTCTCTCCAGGTCTTTCTGAAATCCTCCTGCTGGTCATTTCTTACTGAACAATAATATTCCATAATATTCATATACCACAATTTATTCAGCTATTCTCCATCCAATTGATGAGCATCCACTCACTTTCCAGTTTCTGGCCACTACAAAGAGACCTGCTACAAACATTGGTACACATACAGGTTATGTTCTTAATAAGTGTTTTTGGATTGATTTACTAATAAAGATATAATATTACACCTTACAATATAGGATTAAGGTGGACATCCTTTTCCTTTCATCATAAAGCTATGTCACTGGCAATTATGAGTATTTGAATTTAAAAATGACTTGGAACAGATGAAAGATCTGATAGCCATATGAGATTTGTTTTCATATATGCTCATAGAAATCTTGCATTCTCTTCACTCATCAAAGTTAATGCTTTTAGACCCCGATGGTTTCAGAATTTAGGAACTAAGAACAGTTTCCTGGATAGTTTCATACTGCCTGCTTATGGAATGGAGCCACGAGACAAGCTAGGAATATGAAGATAGTTTATTTCACTGTATAATGCTGTAATCTGTTTAGATATAAGTTTTTTGGCTAATGATTCAGACATTTTCCTGGTAAATGGTAGTATATTTCAAGAACTTGAAAGGCCTGTCTATAGTTCCCCTAACTTTAAACTTCCTTCCACATTCTTCTCTTTCTGTTAATTCTTTATCCACCTGAAGAGATCAGCAGTATCTTTGAGGGTGATCTAAAATTCTTCTTTTATAAAATATTATTAACTTATTAAATATTAAAACTTGTGAAAACATCTTGTATATATTATATTTCATAAAGATCCCCTTTTTAAAACTGATGTAAATCTATTGGACTGTCTTGAGATTAATTACTTTGTCAGTTGATATCTTATACAGATTTCTCCTAGAAATATAATTTAATCTGAAATATCTATAACAATTGGGGACATATTCTTTCTAGTAACTTAACACTTACTATAGATGATGTAAGAAATACGTCATGTTATGTATTTTAAAATCAATTAAACTTAAATGTGTCAAGGTTATTGACATTATTATTTATAGACTATTACTTAATCTATTGATAATATTAGCATTGTAAATTGTGAATCTTGTTAAAAGAAGTCTATTTTAAAAATTATTATGCATTAACATATATATGTTATTATATATGCATTTTTGTATTTTCTTAAAATAAAGAATTTGAGACCATGTCTCAGTTTTCTTGTTTAAATTTAATCTGAATTCTGACACATTAGTCTTTTGTCAACTCAGTCTTTTTTTCTTGCCAGTAATTTTGATTATATCTGTTATTTTTTTATCCTCATGAAAACTGGTTATAAAAAGTTTAATGATGTAATCTCTAGGAATTTCCATTACACAGCATTCTAAGCTGACACTGATGTAGCATAAAAAAACAATAGACTAGAAAATAAGAAACCCAAAATCCTAGTCCCATTTCAGCAGATACTTTATTATAATAAGAGGGTTGGAATGTAAATGTAAAGAACAAAAAACTCAAATAGAATGCTGTGAAATTATTTGCCTATATATAACCATGTCACTCTCCTTTTCTTTTTTTTTTTTTTTAATAACTTTTTATTGACAGAACCCATGCCAGGATAATTTTTTACAACATTATCCCTTGCAATCACTTCTGTTCCGATTTTTCCCCTCCCTTCCTCCACCCCCTCCCTCAGATGGCAAGCAGTCCTATACATGTTAAATATGCCACAGTATATCCTAGATACAATATATGTGTGCAGAACCAAACAGTTCTCTTGTTGCACAGGGAGAAATGGATTCAGAAGGTAGAAATAACCCGGGAAGAAAAACAAAAATGCAAACAGTTTACATTCATTTATCAATGTTCTTTCTTTGGGTGTTGCTGCTTCTGTCCATCGTTGATTAATTGAAACTGAATTAGGTCTCTTTGTCGAAGAAATCCACTTCCATCAGAATACATCATCATACAGTATTGTTGTTGAGATATATAATGATCTCCTGGTTCTGCTCATTTCACTCAGCATCAGTTCATGTAAGTCTCTCCAAGCCTCTCTGTATTCATCCTGCTGGTCATTTCTTACAGAACAATAATATTCCATAACATTCATATACCACAATTTACCCAACCATTTCTCCAATTGATGGGCATCCATTCATTTTCCAGTTTCTAGCCACTACAAACAGGTTTGCCACAAACATTTGGGCACATACAGGTCTCTTTCCATTCTTTAGTATTCTTTGGGGTATAAGCCCAGTAGTAGCACTGCTGGATCAAAGGGTATGCACAGTTTGATAACTTTTTGGGCATAATTCCAGATTACTCTCCAGAATGGTTGGATTCGTTCACAACTCCACCAACAATGCATCAGTGTCCCAGTTTTCCCGCATCCCCTCCAACATTCATCATTATCTTTTCCTGTCATCTTAGCCAATTTGACAGGTGTGTTGTAGTATCTCAGAGTTGTCTTAATTTGCATTTCTCTGATGAATAGTGATTTGGAACACTCTTTCATATGAGTGGAAATAGTTTCAATTTAATCATCTGAAAATTGTCTGTTCATAACCTTTGACCATTTATCAATTGGAGAATGGCTTGAGTTCTTATAAATTAGAGTCAATTCTCTCTATATATTTGAAAATGAGGCCTTTATCAGAACCTTTAACTGTCACTCTCCTTTTCAATAAACTTTAGTGGGTCCCTATTTCCTCTTAGATAAAATGTAGTCTTCTCCAGGTTTTTAAAAGCTACTCTTTAAAAACAAACAAAAACAAAAAAGAACAAAAAAAACTGGTCCAAACATATCTTTCCAGTCTCATTATACATCACTCCCATTCTCACATTATAGAGTCTAGAAAAACGGGCCCTTTTTCCATTCTTCCCATATGATTGTTCATCTTCCATCTCTGTGCCTTTCCACTGATCTTCCCCTTATGCATCTCTGCCTCACAGAATCCCTCTCTTCTTTTAGGATACAACTCAAGCACCAGTACAAAGTCTTTCCAGATCCCATCAATTGCTAGAGCACTCCTTCCTTCACTTACGACCTTAAACTTAGCTACCTTGTATTCATTTCATATATACATATTTACCTTCTCATTTATATTATTTCTGCCAATAGAATATCAGCTTCTTCTGAGTAAAGATTGTTTTTCATTTAAACTACATAACATATATATATACACACACATATATGTGCCTACGCTAGCACAGGCTTTTTAATAAATGTTTGTTGGTAAGTTGATTAATTAATTAATTATAATGACTGTATTTGCCATCAGATAAGTTGGGGAAACATCATCTTCCTTTTTTGTAGTGATAGGAGACTGGAATTCTGCATCTATAGTAAGGCACAGTTGATATTTTGGTTGCTTTTACTGAACTGATTTTTTTCTGTTTTTGTAAATGCTTCTTTCAAAAGAAAGCTGATGGGTTGACAAGAGAAATACTGTGAAATGAAAGCAAAATAAAGACAAAAGCTACCAATAAAATGTGATTAAAAGAGAAAATAAATGAGTTACATTAGACAATCTCTAAAATTCTTTTCAATTCTCAAATACTAGAATGTTCAAATTAAAGATTAAATACTGGACTAGAACCAGAACAAGTCTAGTCCTGGGTCTGCCATTTACTAGTTGTGTAACTTTAAGCAACTATATCTCAGTTTTTCTTGTGTACACATGGGTATTATAACATCTTTAATACTTGCTTCATGGGATTATTGTGAAGCATCAAGGGAACTAATATATATGCAAAAGTGCTTTGTAAACTTATAAAACCCTTTATAAATATGAAGTTTATATATGTATATATTCTTGGCTGGGAATCAGAATTCTGGAGTAATTGGCAGAATGCCAAATTGGTCACTTTGAAAGAATCAGTTACTCTTGTTTGGAAAAGTCACCATTGGTGTGACTGATTGAAGGAAGGAGTCAGACAGCTAATTCAGTTCTCTGACTTGTCTCTGCATTTCTCTTTTTTAGGTTTCACTGGATATAAAGAGTGGAACACTGTTGCTTAGTAGTCATCAAATGATACATTAAAAGTTGCAAGAGACCTTAGAAACCAGAGTCAATCCTTTTATTTTAAAGATAAGGGAACTGAGTCTGAGATTAAATGACTTGATCAGGGTCATACAGCTAATAAATTCATAAGATCATAGAATGAGAGACTAAGAGGTGGAATGGATTTTATAGGTCGTTAAGTCCAAACCACAACATCGTGTCTAAGACATAATTCTAACTCAGACTTTTACAAGATCAAGTATAATACTCTATCCACTACTGTGCTTATTTAGAGGCACAATTTTTTCTGCTGTTAGGATATTATAGGAAGCTTTAGGCACACAAATAGAAATTAGCTCCTTTTGAGTTCAGGGAGAGACTTGGGTTTGTGTATTATGGGCATGAAAACACTAAAATATCACAAAATGTTGATCTGTTATTAAAACCAAAAAGAATAGATAAATCTCAAAATCATTATTTGGAGGGCAGCTAGGTGGTGCAGCGGATAGGCCAGGAAAATCTGAATTCAAATTCAGCCTTACACACTGTATGATCCTGGAGAAGTCCATCTTACATAGTTGTATGTACATTTGTATGGTGCCTACTATGTTCCATCTCTATTTGACTCAGTTTCCTCATTTGTAAATGGAGATAATAATACCTACTTGGCAGCGTTGTGAGAATATATGAGATAATATCTATATAGTGCTTGGATCAGTATTTGGAACATTGTAGGCACTATATAAATGTTAGCTCTTACCATTATTATTTGTTGTTATTTAGTCATGTCTGACTTCACGACCTCATTTGGTGTTTTCTTGGCAAAAATACTAGTGTTTTGTCATTTCTTTCTCCAGCTCATTTTTCAAATGAGGAAACTGAGACAAACAGGTTTACATGACTTATCCAGGATCACATGGCTAATAAATGTTTGAGGCCAGATTTGAGCTAAGAAAGATGAGCCTTCCTGGCTTGAGGCCCAGCCCTGTATCCACTGTACAAACTAGCTTTTCCCATTGATAGTTAGAGACCTTTTTTAAGATGTTAGGGGTAGTTGGATGAGAAACAATCAACTTAAGTAGGTGTTGTTATGAAACAGACAAATATTGTTTTGAAATAACAATAATAGCTAGCATTTATATAGCTTCTTAAAGATTGTAAAGTTTTTTGTTTTATAAATGTTGTAATTGTACTCTCACAGCAACTCTGGGAAGAGGGTACTATTATTATTATTATTTCTGTTTTATAGACAAGGGAACTGATGCAGGTCAAGGTTAAGTGACTTACCTGGGGTCCCATCAGCAAATAAGTGAGGCTAGATGTGACTTTGGGTCTTCTAAGTATTTGTTCATCTCTTATCTATAGTGCCAGCTAAAAAGAAACTTCTGTAGCACTAGGTTTCTTAATTGACAGCTAGGGGGTACAGTGAATAGCATTCTGGTAGAACTTGTGATCTGGAGGACCTGAGTTCAGATTAATTCTCAGAAAATTACTAGCTGTGTTACTCTGGGTAAATTTCTGATTGCCTTCATCTCCTGAACTGTAAAATGAAGAGAATAATAACATATACCTCCTAGGGTTTTTGTAAGGATTAAATGAGATAAAATTTGAAAAACATTTAGCAAAGTGCTCGGCAATAATATATTATCATTGCCATTTAATAAATCCTAAATAAATGCAGTTGTTATTATTATTATTTCCATAGGGTATAAGCTAGAAGAATGTAATTACTGCACATGAGCACCAACAGACTAGAGGATGAACTTATGAAAAAAAGTGAGATCTGCCTATATATTATACTGAGTTGTTTTCTAGTATGTAGTTCTGATCATCACAAACTATTCATAGTTCTCTAATGCCTGCCAAATCAGGTACAAATTCCAATTTAGATTTAGACAAGCTAAGTTGGATGATAACTTGATTAACATATATAGTTCTAGTGGACAGTAACAACATAGGATGTGGCCAGGCTATACTAAAGTTGGGATCATATTTCATGCTAGTCATCATTAGATGAGTTTCTCTGGAAAATGTCTGTGCTACTTTTAAAGGCTACTAGTAAAAGAAGCAATTATCTCCTTGAGTCAGTTATAATCTTGGCTCTGGGAATCTATGTGGGAGGTAGAGGGATAATTTTTTAATTTTTGCATTCCAGATTATGAACATCAAAATTGCTCTGATAATAGATTTTTAAAAAAAATATAAAGAATTATGGCACAATGTTTACAAGTTGTTTTAGATAAGTATCTCTTTGAGGATATTATTAAAGATGAATAACTCCTAAGTTCCTCTGAAAGTCTATACCATTTCCTCCCCAGGAAGTGTGATGAACCAGTTAAATCCATTGACATTTCTTAATTCCCTATTGAACTTTCTTTGACAGTGACTAAACTTTTCCTAGTCACACATAATGAACAGACAATCTACTCTGATTTTAGAACTGCAGTGTTGATTTCCAGAATATTGTTAAATTCAGCTTCTTTGCAAGTAATTAAATAATACTCCTTAGGTTTTGACAAGATTTCAACACTGCTACTGGACATTTTTTGACTTTGACTTTATTTCATAAAAATCACATTTTAATTTCACAGATTGTAAATCTGAAAACAGAATTACTAATGGCAAAGAAAAACAAGAAAGAGAAGGGAGAAGGGAGGAGCTAAAGATTAGGCCAGTTGGAAAGAAATCATAGAAAAGTCAAGAGAAATGGACAATGATGAGCTTTCATGAGAGTTTGTGAGCTACCAGAAATAGCTTTATTTGTAATGTGATTAGGGAGGAAACAAAGTTGCGTTAGTTAATCTATCTCATTGTTATTCTTCTTGTCTCTACCCTGGAAGTTTTTTGGATCTACCACTTGATTTGAGACCAATCTGATTGTTTCTTCTAATAAATTATTTGAAGCACCAAATTTCATAGAATCATGGGATCTTAGAGTGAAAATCTCAGGAATGGGATTGTAGGAAATGAAGTTGGAGGCCATTTAGTGAAACTTGAATGAATAACCCTTCTATAAAATTTCAGACAAGTTGGCATTCAGTCTATCCCTGAATACTATTACCGATGAGGAATTCATTATGTCAGGAGCTAGCCCAGAAACTGGAAATTGAATAGATCCCCATTAATTGGAGAATGGCTAAGTAAATTATGGTATATGAATGTTATGGAATATTATTGTTCTGAAGAAATGACCAGCAGGATGAATACAGAGAGGCTTGGAGAGACTTACATGAAAACTGATACTAAATGAAATAAACAGAACCAGAGATCATTATACACTTCAACAACAATGAGGATCAGTTCTAATGGAAATGGCTATCTTCAGCAATGAGAGGATCCAAATCAGTTCCAATTGATCAGTGATAAACAGAAGCAGCTACATGCAGTGTAAGAACACTGGGAAATGAGTGTGGACCACAACATAGCATTTGCATTCTTTCTATTGTTGTTTGCTTGCATTTTTGCTTTTCTTCCCAGGTTATTTTTACCTTCTTTCTAAATCCGATTTTTCTTGTCCAACAAGATAACTGTATAAATATATATACATATATTGTATTTAACATATACTTTAACATGTTTAATTATGTATGGGACTGCCTGCCATCTGGGGAGGGGGTGGAGGGAAGGAGGGGAAAAGTTGGAACAGAAGGAACTCCACCTTTGAGTCAAATAAATATAAACCCTCTTTTAGACAGCCTTTCAAGGATATACAATATGTTTATATCTGTATCAATATGTGTGCATATATTTACACACATGTATATCTATATTTATACTTATGTATTCATGTATGCATGTATGCATACATATTTACACATATTTTTTGTTTGTTTGATTCTCATATAGTTTAGGATCACTTGTCTATCTTGATTGCTTTTTCCTAGACATGCTTTAGTTTATCAATATCTCTCCTAAAAGGTGGTATCTAATACTAATCCCTGTATTTCAGCTGTGACTTGACCAGGTTTTGACAGGCTAGAATATGGAGGCTGAATGCAGATCAAAGCATATTATGTTCACTTTTTTGTTGTTTTTTTCTTTTTTAACCTAAGTATAGTACTTCACATTTGTTCTCTTATATTTGATCATTTCTGATGGTTTTCAGCTTTTCTTTCCAGTTTGTAATGATCTTTTTCAATTCCAGTTGTATCAAATAGATATATTAGAAAATCTTCCCATTCTTTTATTATACACAAATTTGCCAAAGTTGCTATTTTTGCCTTCACCAGAGTTATTGATAAAACTCTCAGAATAGAAAGGATTTAGGTTAGAGACACCTACTCCCAAAGTTAATATCACTCCATTGATAAACACTTTGAATAAAGACATTAAACCATTCACTTTTTTTTAGAATTTTTTTTATTCTTTGTTCTTGCATTATTGACAGCTCCTCTGTCACTTTGACTTCTCTATCATTTTAGTAAGTAGCTTAACTGCTTGCCAGCTTCATTTCAAATGGGAAATCTTGTGTGTAGAAGATGTTATTCAAAGCCTTGCCTAAGACATATTTGTGAACTACATATAAAATGACTTAATTCTAAAATTCCCTCCACTATCATTTATCTTTTTTGCATTTTTAAAAGCCAAGAGGTCCCCTTTATATTCTGATGTGCTAGGCTCATATATAAAAGATCACACAAATAATTCTTCAGTAGTCATGAGATTACTAGAATGTCTAACTTGGTGATACTCCATGTCTATAGGTCTTCATGGGAAGAAGAGGTTAAAATGGAAAATAGTTGTGTGGAACATAAGGAGAACTTCATGAGCAACAAAGTGATTAACATTAGATTAGGATACTGAGAAAATGTATAATACTTGCAAAACTCAGAAGATCATAGATAATGATGGACTAGAACTTCTTATTGAACTCCAAGGTCCTTTCCAATTCTATGTCTATGATTCTCTAAAGAGTCACAATAGGTTTTCTGTGTAGGATTTAATGGAACCCTTCATTTTAGGGATGAGGAATCCTAGACAAGGAGAGGATGTCATTTAGGTAGTAAGTAGCAAAAGTTCAATCTTCTCTCCATTGTAATGAATACTTACAAATCTCTCTAGTAAGATTTAATCATTCTTATTTCTTCTTAGATGGTCCCTTGAGTCTTTGAGGGATTTATATTGGGCTCAGATTCCAGGGCTGCAAGTGGCTCCAGGACTCCAGAGCCCAAACCAGATTAATATGTAATTGTAAATGTTTAATAAAATAAATAAAAATATAATACAGTATCAAAAATGTTAATTTTTGTTTTTTTAAAGACAATTAAGTCCTCTTGGAGGGCCCATTTTTATTTGTTTGACACAATTTAATTAAAAAAAATTAAAAAAATATAGTACCTGTTCTCAATGAGTTGGCAGTCTTGAGGATAGGATATGACTTACATGGTGAAAAACCAAACAAATTAATAGTTTATATAATAAACTATGATTATTAAAATAATTACGACAGTTCATAAAAAGAAGAGTTGAACAAACTGAAAATCCTGGAGAAAGCTTTTAGATTCTGAAGGACAGTCAACCTGTAGAGAGGTCAAGAAGCAGGAAGGAAGTGAATTGAATAAAAACTACATGCATGATGGAAGAAAAGATGATGCTTTCAGAGGGATGGTGATAAGATTAGCAGCCTGACTGGCAGGAGGGCTTATTACTTTACGTTTTATGAGGCAAATTAAGGCAAGCCATTGTGCTTTGGTTTTCCCTTTTTAAATATGAGTGGTTTAGGGATAAGAGGTCTAAAATCCCTTCCAGCTTCAAGTTTTATGAACTTTTTACATACTAGAGAGAGCAGTGTAGGATAGATGATGTGAGATAAGATCACAGAGGGCCTGTCATAATGAAGAATTTGAACTTCATCTAATAGGCAATGGGAACTATTATTGAGTAAGGACCTATTATGGTAAAAGTAATGTTTTAGGGAAATTTATCTGACAAAAGCATACAAGATTTATTAGAGGTAGGTATATTAGAGGCAGAAATAAATTACTATAGTACTTTATAGATGTTTATTGAAAAGAGCCTATGCTAGAGAAAAAAAAATCATTGCACTGGAGAAGAAGGGATGAATTTAGAGAGATATTACTGAAGAACTGATGAAATTTAGTGACTAATTGCATGTAAAGAATTAAGGAAATAAAGAAGTCAGATGATGAATGAATGAACTAAATCTTTGGGGATTCAAATTGCTAACTGCTGTGTCTTCATTTAGGGAACCTGTTGATAATCAAGTCTTTTCTTATCTTCAGGTATAGGATTAGGCACAATATTATTACATTTGTTACAGAAATTTTAAAAGTTTTAATTAACATACAAAACTTCTTAGGAAAAAACTAAACATAATGGATATTATTTTCCTTTTGATCCTTGTTTGATTATGTAGAAAAGGCTACCTTATCTATAAAATGAGGGATTTACACTAAATGGCTTTTGAGTTCTCTTTCTAGCTCTAAATTTATGCTCTTAATATTTCATTCTTATTTTAACTCAGCTATGATGATCACACACACAAATACACAAATATACATATATGCATGTGTGTGTGTGTGTGTGTGTGTGTGTGTGTGTGTAAAGACCATAAAAAGGATAACTTGCTTTCAGATTGCCATCTCTTCTGTGTCTGGGTTCATTGGTCATTAGTATTCTCTTAAGTGTATTCTCCTAAGTGACTTCTTTATAACCAAGTGTTAACTAAAGTACAGGGAAAATAGAATTAATTGATCTTGAAGCTATTGTAAGCCTTTGACATTTTATTTTATGAGTATCACCTTCCTACTTATTCTATTTCATCTTTAACTATTATGTAGATATTAGTAAAGGGGTCCTTGACTACTATGGTTCATTTTATAAAATGACAAGGAACAGCTTTATTAGTGGTAAAGATTATTCTGGTCTTGAGCAACTGAGATCCAGTTAATCCAAATATGTGTCTGTGTGTAATGACAGTAGCTGGTAAATTAAAGAACTCATTGGCTTGCAATGCTGTTTTTGTGTGACCATTGTTTATATTACTGGAAACTGCCTGTGAGTTGTTAAGTGTGAGGATGAAGGGCCCACACATCACAATAGTTCCATAAGAATCCTTTCTTTCCCCCTTTCAACATTTTCATGAAGAACCAAATTATCTTCTTGTTAATAATTTCATTGATCTATATTGTTTCTTTACAAAGCTTAGCAATATCTCTTTCCTTTTTTATTAAAGAGAAATGGCCTCACAGCATATAGCAGCTTAAATAAAAATCTAAAAATAGACTACATACTAACAAGTAGAAAATTTTGTTGATACATCTTAGAAAATACTATAAGGTATTAACTCTTGTAGGAACAGTCTATGTGAGTCACCCTCTCTCTCATTTTTCTACATCCCTGGCACTTCACATGTAGGTTCCTACATATTATTTGCTAGGGAAGTATTGGGGAAAACAAAGAACGACAACGACAACAACAACAACAACAACAACAACAACCACCACCACAAACTTTGGATAACTTACTGCTTATTTGCCTAATTTCTTTTTAGAGTTAATAGAGTTAAACGTTCACTAATTCCTTTCAAACTTTTCCTGTGTCCTCTGCCCCACAACATCTCCACACTAGAGTGATCTGAAAATATCACCTCAGAGTCAGGAAAAAAATTTGCATAAGTCTCTTCCCCTAGTCCTGAAATAGTGATTATTCTGAAAGCCGGATGTCAAGGACATACAATATTTCGATTCATGAGCAACCTGAGTATAGAGATTTGAATTTGGCACAGACTGCCTGCTTCCCATCTTCCTTCCCCAGCTCAATACAGCCCCATCCACCCCCTAAACATAAGTCACTCACTAAACTCGTAACTGTAATTAAAAACACTAAATTATTTTCCATCGCAAGAGGGCTTTAATTTAAAATCCTATTTTCACCTACGGTTTAAAGTTCCAAACAGTCATCTCTTATCCTCTAACCCCAGGGTGAAAAATCAGAACAAATTCTTAGTCAAACCAAACACAAAACTCTTTTTATACTCTCTAACCTGCCCGTACTGGCTCCAAAATCTAAAGTGTTTTTATTGCTTTTCCCATGCCTCTTTTCTCCACAACTCATATTTGTCCCGAATCCCAGCCTCACACCCTTAATTCTTCACTTCAACCCTCAAGCAAAGGGGAGAGAGGAGGGAGAAGGGGAACGATGCTTAAAGAAAGATGGGATTTCTTACCGATAAGCAGCCAACATGCGACAGCGACACCTGGGCTGGTGCAACACTGGCGGGCCATGACCAGCCTGGCACAGGCAGGAGAGGTAGGGCAGGCTCTCTAGGGCTCCCTGTCTCAGCTGGGACACGCTTCAAGCTGCCCTGAACAAACCGGCCCGAGCGCTGCTTCTGAGACACTTCGCCAGTTCTTCAAACAGCTGTGGCGGCAGCAGCAGTGGCAGTGGCAGTGGCAGCGCAGCAGCAGCAGCAGCCGCCGAGGGGGTAATTTCCTGTGTTTTCGACAAATGCTTCTAAGTCCTCTCCACGCTTTTCACATCCAAGATGAATTGCCACATCGCCCCTCCCTTTTCGTTCTTGGTCTTTCAAATTGCAACTGGCTGATTCCCAAAATCTGTGCTCATGTACAAATAAAGCAAGCTTCACTCCGTGTTTAGGCTAAAGTCCACGGAGAGAGAGAGGCAAACCTTAAAGGGACATTTGCATTCTATTGAATGGGAGATCACCCTCCCCGTGCCACCTCCCCAGGGTCGTACAAATGCTACTGAGAGCTAGTTTAGGAAACTCTCAGTGAAACTTCTGGGTGGCGCGGGTTCACTAGCAAGCTCCGCCTTCACACTCTCCTTCTATTTAGGACAATTACACTGAGACCCTCTTTGAAAGTACATTCTCTCTTACTAGAGGTGAGACTTTCCCTCAGGTCGCGGCTGTCAAAAAAATCAGATGCGCTTTCCTCTCAGGCAAAGTAAATAACATTTTGTCCCTTTCCTGCAATTCATTTTCTTCACTGTCTCTATGTAGGATAAATTATAAAGCAAATCCCCTCTTGTCTCCCCCAAATGGAGGCTTCCTGCCCTGACCACTAATTCCCCAAAGAGTGTTTTTTCTTTGTTTTTATGAGTTTGCTTACGTAATTTTATTAAACAGAAAGGGGTTGAACAAGTGGTGCAAAATATACTTTTCTTTAGGAAGACCAAAAGGAAAGGGAGGAAAATAAGAAGAATATGTTCTAGGAAGGGAAAAGGGGTAAAGGAAGAGGAAAACAACAGGGAAGGAAGAAAGGAAAATAAATTCCTTAGAAGAGGAATGTGTGTGGGCTTTTTTGTTTAAGATTCGTTACCCTGTTTGTATACTGGAATTGCCTCTCTTCTAAATCCCGGTACTTTCTATAGAAATATACTAAGGAACTTTCTGTAAAATTTTATAAATACAGAATGCTTTAAACCATCTTTAGGTGAGGTCTCACAGCTTTCCTTTGAGGAACTGAAGCCAAAATTCAACTGGCCTGTCCAAGACTATACAGAATGGTACCCACCAGTAGAAGTCTAGGGAACAAGGATTTAGGGTTATACCTGGGTTAGAAACTCAGGAACTCAAGTCACCAACATGTTTGTTGTTTATCCAGTGAATATTTTGGGTACAGATTCAAAGCAATTTTTCTTACAACTCATTTTTTACAGCTATCGTGTCAAAGAAATCTGGAGGTTCCTCCTAACAACAAGTGAATTTGTTAGATACTTATATCTAGGCACAAGATATATTGCCATAGGATCAAATAAATGAGCCTAAGGTAGTTGTTCATTACTGCTAGTCTAGAACATTTGTTGCTTTTGATGGGTACTCAAAAGTGTTTTGATTACTCGGAGCTCTGGTTAGATGAGATAAACCAGATCTGCAGCTGGAGACTTGAGCTATGGATTAGACAGGTGGTGTGTGTGTAAGTGTTTTGTGTGCGTCTGTGTGAGCGCACGTGCACATGTGTGGATGTACACATTTGTGTAAGAAGTTATTTCCAGCTCGATTCACTTTTATGCAGTAGTGAATTTGAATCAATTCAAGCTGATTATTTTATTTTCAATGTGAGTTATTTACATCTTGGAAACTGGCAACTGCTATAAATCAGGATTTGGTTTATTGTTTTGTTAACTGACTAGATTTTGAAAAATGTTGATTATGAAGACTAAACTTGAAATTGTCCTATGAGAACATCTTTTCCGTGCTCAAGCTAATTCTTGACCATTTGCCAACACACTCCTACCTTTATGTGAATACTAAGAAAAGAGTCATCTGGGAATCATGAAGCTGCAGTTAACAAAGGAAAAGTGTTGATTTACACATAAGTGAACAGATAAGATTTCCTTCCTTCCTTCCTTCCTTCCTTCCTTCCTTCCTTCCTTCCTTCCTTCCTTCCTTCCTTCCTTCCTTCCTTCCTTCCTTCCTTCCTCCCTCCCCCCTCTTTCCCTCTTTCCCCTCTTTCCTCTCTCCATCTCTTCCTTCCTTCCCTCCCTCCTTCCCTTCTTCTCTCCCTCTCTCCCTCTTTTCCCTCTCTCCCCCTCCCTCATTCTTCCCTCCCTCTCTCTCTCCCCTCTCTCCCTTCCCTCCCTTCCTTTTTTCCTTTCCTCTCTTCCCTCCTTCCCTCCCTCCCTTCCTTCCCTTCCTCTCTCCCTCTATTCCTTCCTTCCTTCCTTCTTTCCTTCCTTCTTTCCTGCCTTCCTTCTTTCCTTCTTTCTTGCCTTCCTTCCTTCCTTCCTTCCTTCCTTCCTTCCTGCCTTCCTGCCTTCCTGCCTTCCTGCCTTCCCTCCTTTCCTCTCTCACTCTCTCCCTCCTTTCTTTATCCTTTTCTTTCTCATTTCCTTCCATTTCTTTTTTGCTTCCCCCCCGCCCCCCCAGATTGAAAGAATATTGGCTCCAGAGCCTTATCTCACTGCTAATCCACATGGATTTTACCTGCTTATAGCCGTTCACTATAATGGTGCCAGACATAGTTCAAACACCCAGTTGACTCAAAACTCATTCAAGTGTTCCACCAATCTTAGTCTTCCCAGTAGTAAGTTTCATGCAGGGGTGAACTGGGACTAATTTAAGCTGATTATTAAATTTTTATCTTGTGATGAAGAGAGCCATCTACATCCAAAGAGAGGACTGTGAGAAATGAATATGGATCACAGAATAACATTCTCATTCTTTTTGATGTTGAGAAATTCCCATACAATCTAGCATACAAACTGGAGGAGAATCAACTGAAAGAGGATGTTTATTTTTTTTAAATTTTTAAATTTTTTTTATTATAACTTTTTATTGACAGAGCCCATGCCTGGGTAATTTTTTTTTACAACATTATCCCTTGCACTCACTTCTGTTCGGACTTTTCTCCTCCCTCCCTTCACCCCCCCTCCTCCAGATGGCAATTTGCACCTTAGAAATTGGCAACTGCTATAAATCAGGGCTTGATTGTTAATTGTCTTATTTTGAAAAATATTGATTATGAAAATTAAACTTGAAAATGTGTAGTAATAGTAGGCAAGAGTACACCACTATACTGAGGGGTTTTCTTCTTGTGGATCATATAGGATCATAGAATCACAGATTCAAACCTGGATTATTTGTTTTGATTTTAAATAACTATCAAATAAATCATTAATACTAATTTCAGGCAAATAAATAATTAAATCATAATTGATGACTTAAAAATACTTTTTAAAAAGCATATTTCATTTAACTTATGATGACAGTTTTAGATGTATTAAAATAAACTCTATCCATAACTTTTCAGAATCTTCTCTACCTTCTGGAATTTTATGAGTAAGTTGCAACAAAAATCATATTTCATGATATTGCATACTAATGAAGTCTAATAATCATTATTTATGTTCTTCCTTTCAAGAACCACGATATTCTTTCTATTATCTTTCACTTGTCTTTTATTCAATTTCAACCCAACCAGTAAATAATAACATCATAACATCTCAGACTTAGAAGATTTAACTTTTACTTCTCTCCATTAATGAACAGGCTGGATATTAAGCCTTTACCTTTAGAGTTCCAATTAAATGAAACTTATTATCTGATGAATCAGGCCTTTTTGATTTTGTACTGTTACCTATTACAAAATTGCTCCTTATATTTAAAGCTACTTCTCTTAAATTTCTGCCCATTGTTCCTAGTTCTGGTAAAATAACACAAATCAAATTAAGCATTTATTAAGATTCCACTATGTGTCAGACATGGTGCTTAGCCCTGGGAATATAAAGAAAGGCAAAAGGCAAACAACTTTAAAAGGAAAACAGTCTTTACTCTTAAGGAGCTTACAGTCTAAGGAGGGTAGACAGCATGCAAACAACATAAAAGAGCATACAAACTGGAGGATAATCAATTGAAAGAGGATGTTTATTTTTTTTAAATTAAAAAAAAAATTTTATTATAACTTTTTATTGACAGAGCCCATGCCTGGGTAATTTTTTTTACAACATTATCCCTTGCACTCACTTCTGTTCCGACTTTTCCCCTCCCCCAGATGGCAAGCAGTCCTATACAAGTTAAATATATCACAGTGTATCCTAGATACAATATATGTGTGCAGAACCGAACAGTTCTCTTGTTGCACAGGAAGAATTGGATTTAGAAGGTAAAAATAACCTGGGAAGAAAAACAAAAATGCAAGCAGTTTACATTCCTTTCCCAGTGTTCTTTCTTTGGGTGTAGCTGCTTCTGTCCATCCTTGATCAATTGAAACTGAGTTAGATTTCTTTGTCGAAGAAATCCACTTCCATCAGAATGAGGATGTTAACTTTAAAGAAGATCAGGGAAAGCTTCTCATAGAAGCTAGATTTTATCTGTGATCTGAAGAAAGCCAGAGAAAATGGGAGTTGGAAATGGAGAGAATTCTAGGCTTGGTAAGTAATTGGTTAAAATATATGGAGTCAAGAGATGAAGTATCTCATTCAAAAACAAACAAGCAAACAAAGAAAACCAAGGAGGCCAGTGTCACTGGCTTGAAGAAAATGTGGATACATACAAGCAAGATATAAAAAGACTAAAAAGTTAGGAAAGATCAGCTCATAAGGATTTTATATTTAATTCTGGATGTTATAGGCAACTATTAAAGTTTATTGAATTATTTGCATAGAGGTGATAATTGATTCCATGAAGATGATGAAATCACCAAATGAAATATTATAGAGGGAGAAGAGGGCCCAGGAGAGGATCTTGGAGGGACAGAGAACATTTGTAGTTAGTAGATAAGATCTGGATGAAGATTCAGCAGTGAGACTGGGAAGAATTCTGTAAGTTTAATCTTTTTTCTGCTCTCCAGCCAGGCAAATACTGGAGGATACCTAACATATCCACCCCTACCCCTTCATTCCTCTCTTTTCTAGGTTAAACATTTCTAATTCCTTCAAATAATTCAAGTATAACTCTTTTGTCAAAAACTATCTCATGACATGTATTTTCTTGTTCACTTGACGCATATCTTCCAATCCAGGAAACTTTGGAAAACATCTGTCTGTATTCATGCATTCATATATGTGTCTACACATGTAGAGACACATCTACATATATATACATGTACATGCACATATACATACTTACACATATATATTTGTGTATTTATTATATAAACACATAATATGTATTTGTGCATTTATCTATTGTTGTTATTCAGTCATTCCATTCATGTCTGACTCTGCATGACCCCAATTTGGTGTTTTCTTGGCAAAGATACTGGAATAGCTTGCCAATTCCTTTTCCAGTTTGTTTTATAGTTGAGGGAACTGAGGCAGAAAGGATAACATGATTTGCCCAGCATTACACAGCTAATATAATTGCATCACCTGGTTGCTCATGGCTAGAAAAGAAATTAAATCCCCATTTTGTTAGAATTTTTGTGTAATAGGTTATCCTCCTTTCCTTTAAAAAAAATCTGAGGAAGCATTCCTATGTTTATTCCTAAGAGAAAAAAAATATAAGCACCTCCATGAAGCCTTTGATCCTCATTAGAGAAAAAAAATCCCAAGGTCATTTTACTGGCACTGGACAGGCCGTCTGACAGAACTCCCTGGGAAGATTCATTCCTATATTGCTTGACTAGTATCTTACAACTGTTCATTGTTTCTTGCTTTTTTTTTTTTTTGCTTTCATTCTAAAAACAGCAGAGATGGTGTCCCATTTTGTCCCCAATTAATAACAATATATAACTATCCATCTGGACTCAAGCAGTCTCATAGCACCTGAAATCATAGATAAACTCCTCCACATGCCCCTTAGTATTTAACCTTGAATAATTTGGGAAACATTACAATGTGTCTTGTTCTACTCAATTACTTAACCAGATTTAAATTCTGAGGCATGAGTTTTTCCAACTAAAGGGTCCAACATTCTATCCACTGTGCCACCTAGTTGCCCCTAATATTTTGAAGTATCTAGTTGCAAATAAGAAACTAGTCTCAGGATATATAATAGTAGACAATATATTTGGAGGGATATATGGAATAGTTGGGACTGCTAGGTGATACAGTGGATAGAGCATTGGGCCTGGAGTCAGGAAGACTTGAGTTCAAATCTGGCCCCAGACATTATAACAGCTAGGGAATTCTGTGCAAATCACTTAAACCCTACTTGCCTCAGTTCCTCATCTGTAAAATGGGGATACATTGGAGAAGTAGTTAGCAAATGGACAAGTCCATGGGGTCATAAAGAAGCTGAATAATTGAATGATGAGTTGAACTAATGACTGAACTGAATAGATGATTGAATAACCATGTATTAATGTATATATACATATCTATTCCATAGCAAGTAATAATGATGCATTTATTCCCCATAGAGAAAATGTCACTTATAGTTAGAAAATTTGAAGATGCAAACATATTTTTATACATAGAATAAAAAAGGTCACTGAAACCACTAATCAGACATTGTTAAATGAATCACACAAGTCATAATTTAATAAGCAGGCCCAACAACATCATGACACTATTGACTCAGATAGTTTCTTTTCCATGAAAACTGCCAAGTTTTTTCCAAATGAACTTATGTCTAACAAGACAACAGTCCCTCTCCCTTCTTGTACTTGTCAAGCTGCTTTTTTGAACTGAAGTATAGGAATTTCTATGTATTCTTATTAATCTGTACCTTATGAGATTTGGCCTGTCATTAGCAAAAAAAAAAAAAAGTTAATATAATCTTAGACTAAATTAATAAAGATATAATGATAAGCTTTACTAGCTCTGTGACCCTAAGCAAATCACATTTATCTGTAGCAGTTTCCTCATTTGGTTTTTAAAAAAAAGTTATAGCATTGAACTTAATCTCTAACTTCTTTTCTAGCTCTAAGTCTATGATACTATGTTCTGCTCTGAACAAATCATATTTGGAATGTTATATTCTATTCTGTGGCCCATATTTTAGGAAAGATATTGACTGCTGGGAGTGGTAGTATATGACTAGAATTTCTATTACTGGGAGAGACTGAGGCTAGTGAATTGTTTAAGTTCAGAAATTCTGAGCTGCAATGGTTTAAAAAAAGGCTCCAATGTCTGCACTTTCTATTGTACTACCAAGATGATGAAGCCCTAGAAGGAAGGGATTATCTAAGAAGGAATAAAGAGGCTTGGGTTGTAAATTAAACAGGTTAAAACTTCCATGTAGATCAATAGTGGGATAGGTCTATGAGAGGTCTTTGTACTTCTAACTTGGTTGAAATTGGGAGATACAGTTTTTTTTTTTTTTTTTTTAATAGCCTTTTATTTACAGGATATATACATGGGTAACTTTACAGCATTAACAATTGCCAAACCTCTTGTTCCAATTTTTCACCTCTTACCCCCCCCCCACCCCCTCCCCTAGATGGCAGGATGACCAGTAGATGTTAAATATATTAAAATATAAATTAGATACACAATAAGTATACCTGACGAAAACGTTATTTTGCTGTAGAAAAAGAATCAGACTCTGAAATATTGTACAATTAGCTTGTGAGGGAAATCAAAAATGCAGGTGTGCACAAATATAGGGATTGGGAATTCAATGTAATGGTTTTTAGTCAGGGAGATACAGTTTTTTTTAAGGCAATTGGGTTCAGTGACTTGCCCAGGTTTATGCAGCTAATGAGTGAGTGAGGCTAGATTTGAACCCAGATCATTCTGATTCTAAGGCTGGGACTCTATTCATTAAGTCATTTAGCTGCCCCAATTCAGGGTTAAAAACAAAAAAACAAAAAACTAAAAAAAACACTGATATGCCAAAGAATGTCCAGAGGAGGCTGTCTAGGATGGCAAAAGGCTGTGAGATCATGATACATGAGGAGTGTCTGGAAAACCTGAAGTTGTTTAGTTTTCAGAAGCCTTAAGGGACATGCAATTCTTCTTGTCTTCAAGTATTCAAAGGGCTATCATGTGGAAGAGGAATGAGACATGTTTTTCTTGGTCTCAGACTGAGGTCTTATATAAGGAAAACCCTGTAATAATTAGAGTAATCCAGAGCTGGAATGGCCTAGTGTCCATTAAGTTCCTCAAACTAAAAACAGGTGATCATTTGGTGGGTTATGTTGCTGAGTAGATTCTTCTTCAGGTATGGGCTGGACCAGATAACTCTGCAGTCTTTTTCAACTCTAAGATTTTGTGATTCTAGGTCCTTAAAATCTTTCTGAGTCCCAATTTTGTCCAATGATAACTTTTCCAATTTTGGCCCATCCATAGATTTGATAAATTTATCATCTATCCTTTATGTAAATACTTCTTTAAAAAATGATTATTTACTGCCATTTTATTTCTGAACATTTTCCCTACCTGAAATGCCCTTTGCTCTTTTCTTCTCTACATGACTAAATTGTACTCATCCTTCAAGGCTCAGCTCCAATTCCACTTCTTTGGTGAAGTCCTTCCTGACTACCTTAGCAGGAAGTGCTGTATCCCTTCTGTAAAGCACTTAGTGTCTTTTCCATTTATTTGGTGCTTACTGTTTCCTGTCCATTAATACTTAACTATTTTAGGAGAATATATTTTTACCTCTATTTTAAGCTGCTTAAGGATAGACCAAGTCTAGTGTATGCTGTAACTACAAGTAGTTAAATTTATTTTTGTTTATCTTAGAAGTCTTTTGATAATAGGTCTTATTGATTTTCTTCTCATCAAATCTTTGCAAATGCAAAGACTGAGAAAATATCTCCTTGCTTAAGAATTCAATTTAGAGTAAGTGCTTATTTTCTGAGCTCCATGCAACTTTTTCTATAGACATAAACACAAGTCAATATGAACCAAGCTATAAAAATATTATGAAATCTCAGTGGAAAAAGGCATGATGCTGTTAGTTTTTTCTTTTTCAATTTTATATGTAAGATGTCCAAGTAAAGTGCAAAAACACTCCAGTCACCTGAAGTTTCAAAGGTTTCCCATGTCTTTCACTGCGTACTGTATACTTAATATTGATTTTAAATGGAAAATGAAGACTTTGTACATTTTAAAAGTTTTTTTAATAAAATATTTTTATTCTTCAAGAAGGTTTATTTTCTTCCAACCAGGTGTTCACAAGTAGTGGCCAACTGATTATTTTAATTGATTTGATGTTTGTCTGCATTTTTATATTTATTTAATCAGCTTCTGATAGTCAAGTAGTTGAGAACCTCATTTGTTCTGAGTCAACAGTCAATCAACAGGCTTTATTAAGATTACTGTATCGTGTGCCAGACACTCTACTAAGCACTGACGATACAAAGAAAAAGTGAAGACATTCCCTATGGACCAGGTGCTTATATGTATAAGATCTATATAAAGTAGAAACAACATAAACCTAGAGGGAGCATCAGTACCAACTGGGAGAGCTGAGAAAGACCTCCTGCAGACGATGGAACTTGAATTGGATCTCAAAGGAAAACAGATATAAGAAGGGGAAGTGAATAGAGAAAGCAGTGCAGGAATTGGGGATAATCATTGCAAAAGCTTGGAGACAGGAGATGAAGATGTGAGGGACATAGGGCAGCTAAGTTGTACAGTCTTCCTGAAGGAAGATGAATCTTTCTGAATTCAAATCTGATCTGATATTCACGAGTTGTTTAACACTGAAGAAGTCACTTAACCCTGTTTGACTCAGTTTCTTCATCTGTAAAATGAGCTGGAGAAGGAGATGGAAAACCATTCCAGTATCAAGAAAATCCCAAATGGGATTATGAAGAGTCATAGAAAAATAGGAAGAGTGGTAAAGAGCTGTCTTTATATGTCACAAAGAGTTTTGATTTGATTCTAGAGAAACAGTATCAAACTCAAATACAGTTCCCTGTTGGCTGAATGTGAATTTAGAAAACCACAAATGAACATAATCTCTATTTTATTGCATCTTTACTTGTTTTGTAAAATATCTCTCAATGACATTTTAATCTGACTCAGAAGTGTTATGGGCTGCATGCTTCTCATAACTATTGTATTTGACACCTCTGTTTTAGAGATATTAGAGAGCCATTGTACCTTAGAGCAGGGAGGTGATATGGTCAGACTTGGGCTTTAGGGAACTCACTGTCAGCTGTGTGGAGGATAAGTTTAGAAAGGGGAAAGAAAATGATTTAAAAGCTTATTGCAATAATCTGTGAACTGTTGGCTCTGCCAGGAGAAAGAAAGGAGATTCAAAAGATTTGGAGACAGGAGCAACAAAATTTGGCAACTGGACAAATGAGAGTGAAGAGAGGAGCATGACACTAAAGTTGTAAACCTAAGTGGATTGAAAAATGATGATACCCCTCAGCAGTAATGGGGAGGTTCTGAAGAGGGGTGAGTTTTTTTTTTGGGGGGGAAGACAAATCATAATTAGTTAGTTTTGGATGTATCTGGTTTGAAATATGGAATCACCAGTTGGAAATTTTTAACAGACATTTCATGATTTAAGGAGTTCAGGAAAGAGACTAAGGCTTGATAAATAGATCAGGAAATCATTTGCATAGCCATCAAAATTGAACACATGGGAACTGATGAGATTAACAAGTAAGAGAAATAAAAGAGGAACAAGGCCAGAGACTTGGCTTGTACCCACCTTCAGTGGATGTGGCCTGGATGAAGATCCAGCAAAGGAAACTGAGGAGTGAATTAAGATAGAATGACATCATGAAAACCCAGAAAGGAGAGTGAATTTAAAAAGAATAGGTGGTCCCCAGTGCCAAATGTTGTGGAGAGATAAGGAAAAGGAAAAAAAGGAATTTTTTCCCCTGAGGCACTGAGGCTAAGTGACTTGCCTAAGGTCACCCAGCTAGGAAGTGTTAAGTGTCTGAGACCAGATTTGATCATAGGTCCTTCTGATTTCAGGACTAGTGCTCTATCCACTGTGTCACCTAGCTGCCCGGGTTTTTAATTTATTCATTCATTCATTTGTTTGTTTGTTTAATTGTTTATTTGTTTAAGATTATTAGATCTGGTAATTCTTTCAGTTTAGTGAATAGAGTGGAAGTTAAATTACAGATGGTTTAAAGGGAGTGAGAGTTCAAGAATTGGCAACAAAAATTAAAAAGTTACATTTGCGACTCATGAACCTATATTAAAAAAAAAAAACCTTTCATAAAGATAACACTTTAAAATTAACTCTGTTAATTGTAAAATAAACAAATCTTCAGGGGGAGAAGACTGTACTATCCCTTTCTTATTCTAAGTATCACCACTACCAATAATAACAATAATGAGTATTGTAGAAAGAAGCAGTATGATATATTGGGAAGGGTGCTGTGTTTGGAATAAAAGTTCTTAGATATTTATCTGTTTTAGTTGATTCATACCTATGGGATCTTGGGCAAATGGGTTATCTCTCCAGTCTTCCATTTCTTTATCTATAACAAGAGGGCAGTTGGATTAGATGGTCTCTAAATTCCCTTTTATTTCTGTGACATCTGAAAGACTAGTATTGCTTGGGCAGATTTTATGTTATTATTGTTTGTGATTAGATAAATCCTTAGTTTCCCTTCTCAAGCCTTTCACATACTACTTTCTTCATAATTTTCTGTTGGTTGTTATTTTTGTTTAGTCAGTTTAGTAGTGTCTGACTCTTCATGACCCTATTTTGGGATTTTCTTGGCAAAGACATTGAAGTGATTTGCCATTTCCTTCTTCAGCTTATTTTACAAATGAGAAAACTGAGGAAAATAGGATTAAGTAACTTGCCCAGAGTCATATAGCTAGCAAGTATCTGAGGCTATATTTGAACTCAGAGATATGAATCTTCCTGATTCCAAGCCCAATTCTCTATCCACAGCTCCACCTATCTGTCCCTTGTTAGTGATGACACTATCTTTATTATACAAATAACTGCTTTTTATTCTTCTTTGTTCTTTTATTTTGACATCAAATTTACTAGGAAGTCTTGTTGGACCATTTCTATTACAATATTACTGTGGATTATTTTTTCTTATGAATAATTTTATATAAACTACATTATCTTACAGTTAGAACAAAAATTATAAACTGAGTTTTAGAGATGAAGAAACTGCCACCAGCTGATGAAAAATGATTTGCCCAAATGATTTGAGCAACACTGTTAATACTGGAATCCAGACCTTTATAACCAACCTGTCTTCTGTTTTTTGAACTGTCTACCATATCACCTGACTTCCTTGACAGTTTCCATTTCCATGCATCTTAGATTATTACAACTTTTCCTTTGATTTTTTTTTAAGCAATGGAAGACAATATGGAGTAGAGGTTAGAAAGTCATCTTTGTAGGCAGGAAAATCTGAATTCAATTCTGGCATTTGGCACATAATGGCCATGTGACCCTGGTCAAATCACTTACCCTCTCAGAGGTCTAAGCCACTCCATCAAATCTTAAGTTACAGAAAAAGTGCCAGCTGACATTAATAGAGGAAATTTATTCTATCATAAAATCATGGGTCTAATCCCTATCTTTTTCCAATTACAACTTATTTTTATTAATCTTCTGTCTTCAGTTTCCTGTTAATATTACCTTTTTTGTTTAAAGGGTATATAATGCAATCTTTCTTTAATTTTAGTCATACTGACTCAGAGCAATCAAGTCTTTGATTGGTGACTTGTGGGATATCTTTTCCCATTTAATACTTTTTAGAGAGTAAAAGGGAAATAGTAGTGGCAGGCATCAGTACTGGAATTCTACATTGTGGCTTGGCCTCATGAAAATATGTCCAGTCTGACTTTCCTTTTCTTTGCCCTGGATCCAGTGACCAGTTCAAATTATTTCCAAATCAAAATGGTAGGTGTCTATTTCATTATTTCAAAATTTATATTTGTGAAGAAATTAATGGTGGGATCACAGGTGGTCAATATCAATTATTAAAGGTTTGGAAAATTATACTTATTAGATGAGGATGATGCAATTGGCATTTTGTTTATTACTTTTCTTAAAAGAAAAGAACAAAACAACAAGCCAGGCCTAGCTTCATGGGCAATGTGCCATGTATGGAACAATATGATGTAAGGGGAATTAGAAGAGAGATTTTTCAGTCTTTACTTAACATTTTTCCCTTATTCTGCCATTGTACCTGGAGTCTATTTGAATCTAATAAACACTGATCATATATTGTATACATAATACTCTTTTAAGTGCTATGAGAGATATACTCATAGATAAATACAGTCTTATTCCCTAGCAGAAGGACTTGAAACCTACAAAAAAAAAAAAAGTAATGCAAAAAAAGTATATATAAAATTGCAAAAAAGTATCACAAGAGGTCTTGGTTTGGGGGTGGGGTAAATTATTATTAATTTTTTAATTCATTAATTTATAATTAATTAATATGGGGAATCAGAGAAAAATTTCTGAAGGAAGTGACATTTGAATTTAGTTATAACTATCAACTTGGAAAAAGTTGGGGAAAACTAACACCTTTACTTTCATTAAAATGTAACCCAAAGATGGCATTTACTTTAATTATTAAAAAATATTATTTTGAGAAGGGATGCATAGGTTTAATAAGACTCTTCATGGTGTCCATGGCACAGTTAAAAACCTTTATTATAATGGATACATAGGAGTTCACAAAACATAAAAGAATGGAAGAACATTGAATAGAAAATGTAAGCGTAGAGTAGGATGAAGTAGGGTTAGCAAGATGGGTGGACCTAAATTGTGAATGGTTTTGAATGCCAGGTTGAATTTGAACTTGGTCAGTAGCAATGAGTCATTGAAGATTTGTAAGTAGAGAAACTGAATGGCTACAATAAATACACACAGAAGATAAGCCTGGAAGGGCTATGATGAATGGATCAGAGGAGGAGAGTGAAGACCTGTTTGCATAATGGACCTCATCATCACATTTATTTTATTTTATTTTTAATTAGGGTATTATTTCTGGGAACTCTTTACAAAAATTCAAACTTGTTACTGACAGGAAAGTAGCACATTTATAAGCTATTAGCCCCAATCAACACATCAGCAAGAATTTGTTAATGAGATTTACTATCAACAGAAAATTGCTGTGAAATAATGAGACATAGGATTTGATAAATTTTGATGGTGTGAAGGGGAAAGTTGAAGATAGAACATGTGTAGGGCATGGGGCGTTAGCTGGGTAGATCAATTCTCTAATGGGGTGCCCTGTGAAGGAAGATTATTCTGAGGAGTCTGAGGATAACATCAGCTAATAATAATAGTTACCATTGATCAAGTGCTTGAAGGTTTGCAAAGGGCTTTACATATATTAACTCGAGACAATATAAAGACAGTATACAGCAGGGAAGTGGTTTTTGGAAGGGGAAAGGAGAAATGGAAGAAATTAAAAACAGACTGAAGCTGAATTTTAGCTTTTAAAATATTTAGTCTTGGATTCTTTTTAATTCAACAAGGAAAAAGTTCTTGCTTTAAGGGGCTAACACCCTACTGGGATAGGTGGGAGAGACACTCATAATCTATTAGGTTATACTCCCTGCTCTTAAGTTGAGAAACATCTTCATGCTCATAGAGAGTAATGCTTCCTTCGAGGGAGAAGGAAACCTAAGATTCCAGTACCTATGAATGAGGCCAACCTCTCTGAGTAACACTTCCTGCTTTATTAGAAGTCAGTTCTTTGTTCATTAATTCATTTTACCTGTAATCCAGGGAAAAGGGCAGGAAGTTATAATCAATAGAATTACTGTAATTTATTGAAATAAATGACCGAATTCTATGTAAAATATTAAATGATGAAGCTCATAGTAACATCCTACTCTGATTTCTGCACCCTAGTTCCTGTTGGAGAATGTTTCTGAAAAGAAAAAAAAAAAATCCTCAATGTTTCAGGGCTTTCAAGGTTTCCTTTGCTACCAAACAGTTGTTGTTGCTTCTTTTTTTCATTGTTGCATAATGTTCTTAGTGTTTTTTCACTTAAAATATAAAATAGGTGTTCCTGCCTCCTTATTTCCTGGCCAAATACTGCCAAAAAAACTAGTCCAAAAGACCTTTGGGCTACGTGTACGTATGAAAGAAATTTTTGACTTCAGAACTCCAGGGCAGTACAGCTTTTTAAGCTCAATTTTCCTAAAACTTCCTGGCAGACTTTAGAAATAATGACACACCAAGGCTGTGATGGGGGCAGGGTGGTGCAGGGTGGTGTAGGACTGGCAGCCTTGTTTCCATTTGAGACACTCCCTGTCTCAGAACAGCAAGTACCAATGAAAATCAATTTTCAATCACATTTTTGACTCCCTTGACCTGGTGTGCAAGTTTGAAAATTATTTTAAATCTGTTAAATACCCCTAATATTGATGGAATTGCTGGAATTATTTTACTTAGTTTTCTCATGTGTAAAATGAATGAGTTGTATTAGATTATCTAGACCTTTTAAAAATTCTGTTTCTGTGGAAAGTTATGTCAAATCTTTTACTCTTTTGCAGAGGAGGGATGCCATGGATGTGAGGCATTGAGTATATTTTCAGATTCTTTTAATGTATTATTTTTGCTGGTTTTTTCTCCTATTTTTCTTTAAAAAATTCATTTTTTATGGAATCAATTTCTGGGGGAGGGAAGAAGATAGGAGAAAATTTAGGCCATGTAAAACATATCAAATATAAAATATATTTTGGAAAAGAAAATAATTTAAGTAAATATTAATAAACATGTTAGATTAAAACTCCTGGTGTCTCATAACATGACTTTTTCATGGGGCACATTGACCCCCCCAAAAAAATGCTATTTATTTCTAGCATATTCAGAAGCCCAGAAATTTATGTTAGATGTAGAGATTATTGTAGTATTATGCCTTCTCCTTCTAGCTTATAAAGAATTCTCTCAGAATAAGGTACTATTTAAAATGACTAATGAATTTCTTGAGTATTTGGGGTCAACTGTCTAAACTAAATTGTGAGATTTGCTAAGTTTTTTTTTTCTGTAATTGTGCAAGTTCTCCTTTTTGTATCATTATATCCCTTCACATGTTCACTTTTGAATTCAAATGTTCATGACATTTAAATTGTACCAGGTCATTTGCATCTTAAAACCTATTTATATTGGGGTGGGGGGGAATCTTTGTACACATATCTGTGGTACATTCAACTCTGAGGCACAGAGTAAGCTCTCTGAAGACAGGAATTGTTTTAAGTCATTGTTTTTCAGGCACAGTGCCTCACAGCATAGAATATAGGTCCTTACTCAACATTTATTTAATTCAATTTCATGAAGTAATGACACAGAGAAAATTTTTCTTAGCTCATATTTCTAAAATCAACTATATCTTAAGTGTCCATGAAAGTCTTTTGACTGGGTCATTATTAATACTATTTCACTTCAGATGTGGGATTCTGATAGAACTTTTATTCCTCTCAAAACAACATAGAACGTTCTTCATAGTGGATGTTCTATACCTTTCTATTCTTATTTTTCTGAGAAGAATAAGTCAATTCATTCCTTCCCCCTACCCCAATAGCTCAAAATCTCTCTATTTCTCTTCCTGTTCCCTTTTTGCTTTTCTTAATGACAGTGAAGTGGCCCTCCTTGCCAAAGCTAATCACTGCACTTCTGACTTTTATCTTTTTTTCTCCAATCTCTTCATGGGCTTTTTGCCATCAAGAATTCATTCTCTCTTTGATCTTTTATCATTCCCTCTTTATTCTTCCATCTTTATTTATAAACAAGCTCAGGGTCCCTATGTCCTACTAACAGGTAAACAAAGGAATAAATTTCTCTTGATCTCACCTCTGCACAAATTATCATTCTACATCCTTTTCTACAGTCAAACTTCTAGAAGTAAAGAATAGCGTACAATTAACTCATTAACACTCATTAATTTTTTTCTTGTTCAGTTATGTTTTATTTAAGTCATTTGTTAAGTTAATGATTTAATTTTAAGTTGTAATTATTTTTTTTGTTCTCCCTTTTTTTCTTTATTAAAGCTTTTTATTTTTCAAAACATATGTGTGGACAATTTTTCAACATTAATCCTTGCAAAACCTTGTATTCCAATCCCCTCACCCCCCACCTCACTCCCTCCCCAACACTCACTCTTTAACTCAATGTAACCTGGCTTTTGTAACATTCTCTTCATGACTTTTTATCAGACATTTAATATTACTTTTCCATTTTTTAGTTCTCTCTTCCTCTTCATTTCTGAGACTTACCCTGCCTCTTTGTTTAACAACTTTTCTTTCTCTCTTACTGATTTCTTTTTGAACTCTCATGCTTTTGTTCCCCAGAATGCTATAGCCCTTCCTCTGTGCTCTCTCTCCCACATCAAGCTCATCCAATAAGATTGCTAAAACGAACTCCTCTGTGAAGATCACTCCTTAATCTATAGCTCATATCTGTTTTTCTCCCTTGGTTTCCAGAAGTTTGAACATTTCTTCACCTGAATGCCCTTTTAACACCTCAAAGTTCAATGTCTTTCAAATTAAACTTAGTATCTTCCCTCCTCAACTTGTATTCTTTCTATTTCTTTTGATGCCACTACTCTCTTTTGAGTCACCTAGGCTCAAAATCTCAGCCATTTTTTACTATTCCCTTTCACTTACTCCTGTCCTCTAATTAAATCCGTTGCTATATCCTGTTGATTTTACTTCAAAAATATTTCCTGCATCTGTTATCACCTTCTTCCACTGTCACTATCCTAGTTTAGGCTCTTTTGTCTAGATTATTATAGTTTCCTAATTTGTCTCCCTGCCTCTATTTTCTTTCCTTTCTAATCCTTTATGTTGAGAGCAATTAATAAACCTGTATGATATCTTCACTCCCATACTTGAAAACCTGTAATGGCTCTCTTGCCTTTTATATAAAATACAAACTCAATTTAGCATTTAAAGTTCTCATCCTACTTCTAATCTGATCACCATCAATTCAGCTTTCCAACCTGATTTCATGGCACTCCCATCTTGCATTTTATTTTGCTGTTGTTTGATTTTTCCCCCTTTCTTCCATTCTACTACCATCTCTTTCTAATAAAATCAAGATGAATTTCAAATGCTACCTTTTCTGTGATTCTTTCATTATTCTCAACTAGAAATCTCCATCCATTTCTCTTTTACTTCTCCCATGTACATGACCATTTCAAACATCGTAACATATATATATATATATGTACATATATACCCTATTCATCTATAAATGATAAGTTGAGTTCATAAATAGATTGGGAACTTCTTGAAGGCAGAATTGTTTCATTTTTCATCTTCATATCATCAGTGCCTAGCACAGTTGTGCATAATAAGTACTTAATACATTCTTTTTGAATTGAATTGTGAATCCTTAGAGTGCAGCAGACTAAAAGCTTATGCAGTCTTGGAAGCTGCAATTTTCCCTTTATTTCATGAAAGCAATAATAAAGGAAGAAAATTTGTTCCCTTTATGATTTCACTGTTATATAATATGGAGCTAGAAGACAAAGAATAGAAAGATAACTTATTTAACAAAATTGTACAGTGCTATAGAGTTTTATTAAAAATGGTCAAAGATAGGTCACTTTAAAGATGATGTTTCTCTTCTGTCAGGGGCTCTCACAAATGATCTGGGTATATTTTAGGGACATTTTTCATTTTTTCTGCTTTTATTTCTTTCACTCAAATAATCATGAAACTTTGTTATCTAATACCATATAATATGGTGATATGAATTTATCTTATAATCCCATGGTTCATGAAGTCAAAAAGATGAACAACTTTATTTCTATGGTTTAAAAAAGATAGATAGGGCCAACATAGAATTAATGAGAAATAATGACCCCCCCCTTTCATGATAAATTTTGCCTATCTCTTTCTCTCAAAATAATGTTCTAGAGAGCATCTTAAAAGGTTGATGTGGCTTTTAGTATATTTTTCACATGATTTGTGATGGGCATTCCTTGGCATCTTCCTGTGAGCATTTCTGCTAGGCAGTGTATTGCCCTATATGCATCCTCTGGATTTTTCATTCAGTGGTGGGGTCCTTGCTCTCGCCATTACCACTTCCTATCATGATTCAGTCACTGCACAACTGTTTTCTTTGGTTACAATTCTCCAGTAATTGATACAACTCTCATTCAGTGGCATATCAATCAGAGGCCAGTTCCACATCTATGGCAATTGTTCCAGAGCTCTCTTATCTCAGTGGAGCTATAGCTCTGTAGTTTAATTTAAATCTATCTCTGTCATTATGAAATTTCCATGAAATCATTCTGTCTCTTCTGTCTTCTCTTTTGTGTCTAGAAGCCTACTTGCTAAGTCTGAAGAATACACTGACTATGAGACTTTTCAAAGCATAACTAGGGGGAACTTTCCCTACCTGTGCCTCACTCCTCATACAGAACAGGACATTTATCTCCACCATAAGGAAAGAATCCCATAGTAGTGGGCTTGGGAACAGAAGTTACATTCATTTATTCATTTATTTTTTTGCTGGGGCAATTGAGGTTAAGTGATATGCCCAGGGTCACACAGCTAGGAAGTATTAAGTGTCTGAAGGCCAGATTTGAACTGATGTCTTCCTGACTTCAGGGTTGGTACTCTATCCACTGTGCCGCCTAGCTGCTCCCAGAAGTTACATTTAAAATAAAATACATTGAACAATAAAGAAAACATTTATCTTGAATAACTAAATACTTTAAAATAATTTCCTTTAAACCTCAAGTTAATGGTACCCAAACCAAAACTTCCTAGTGTAGAGAAGCTCTTCAGAGCTCTGGTCTTAGTTTCCATTGTTTTCCCTCAAGTTCTTCCTTCAGATATTTCTGGAGCTAAGCAAGTGCCCAGAGCTGGTTCCTTCAACTTAAAGGATAGAGGTTAAGTTTGAGATTGATAAAAGATATAGTACTAGAAGGAAACTTTGAAATCATCTAGTTCAACCCCTTCATGTCACAGATGAGGAAAATGAGACTCAGAGAGGTTAAGATACCCAAGATGACACAGGTAGTATGTAGGAGAGTGTCTATTCAAATTTGGGTCCTCTGATTCCAAATCTAGCACTCTTTCCACCATGTCATACATATTGCTTCTCTATCTTTTCACTGGAAAAAAAAAAGATTTATAATTCTTACTATAATAAGATGATCAAGTATGTTTTTTTTTTTTTTTTGGTCCAAATTTTTACGTCTTATCTATTCCATTTTTCTTCCTGTTGTTATTCAGTCACGTCCAACTCTTCATGACCCTTTTTAGGGTTTTCCCAAGATACTGAGATGATTGGCCATTTCCTTCTCTAGCTCATTTTTATAGATGAGGAAATTGAAGCAAACAGGATTAAGTAATATACCTTACACAGCTAGTAAGTATCTGAGGCCAGATTTGAACTTAGGAATGTAAGATTTCTTGATTCCAAGCTCAGGACTCTGTCCACTGTGTCATCTAGTTTAAAAAAAAAAAAAAGCAAAAATAGAATTGGGGATAAAGATTCTTGGAGGTTACTGTGGAAGAAGCAGGCTTCTCCATTAGTTCTAATTATTCTTAGAGTAATGGGATAGCCATAAGGTATTAAAAAAAAAAAAAAAAAAACTACAACTGTTTTTATCTGTAGGATTATATTTGTCACTACAGATAATTTTTAAAATCACTTTAACATTTTCTTTCATCTTGATATTTTTGTTACCCATTACACTACTTCTCCAGATTAGGTTATATTGATATTTTTATAATAGGAGTAAATGAAGTATGAAAAATAATGCACAATTAAAATGGCCAGGCCATGGATTTTCATGTACTAGATACTTAAAACAACTTTATTAAAGTCCATTAATATTAGTAAGATTTGTAACAGTATTAAAAACATATTAGCATGAATCTATACAAAAAAAAGTATGTATGTTTGACAAAAGAATTGGAGTGACATTGTAATTTGGAGAATATCAAAGTAAAGTTTCATTAGATGGGTGAGTAGGATGATTTCATGAATTCTTGTTGAATATTGTAGTAGACTGGGGAATCCATATAATCCTTGGTTGCCAACATAGGAAAAAAGTTGACACTTGTCAAATCAAGATTTCCAGCCTTAAAGGAGACCTCTTAAATGTGCTTTGATCATGAATTTATACCGTTATGAGGACTTATCTAGTTTATTTAAGACACAAAATAGCAGCTATAACCATGATATACAATTGAAACATAATCATGAATGGAACTTCTGAATCTTAAAAAAGGAGTATTAGCTGTCAAAGAAATGAGTATTGAAGCAATTAGAGGCAAAGCTTGAGTAGTTACTGATGCAAGAAAAAGAAAACAGGAAACCAAAGTCAGTGTTCCTACCCTGGAAAAACCTGTCTGGATCCAGGGTCTGGTTATGTCATGGGTTTTAAAAAAAGAAAACTGCCTGTCACAAAATCTCATAGCACATTTTATAGTATTACTAAAAGGAAAAAAAATAAATTCAGAATCTTATAAAAAAAAACACCTTTAACATTAATTGAATCAAGCTTCAGAAATCATCTTTACATTGTTTTTCTGACTGCCCTTAACATAGTTAAATGTGAAATTGGCATGTTAGTATCATGCAAGGCTTGGAAAAGCAAGTGTTTAGTTCTCATAATTCTTACATAATTCAGAAAATTATGTGGTACCAACATGAATACATGGAGGAATTAACATTTCCCTTTTTCATGGTCATAAAGGTCAGTTATTGTGGTCAAATGTTAGATTTCTATTCAAAAGAATTTTTAAAAAGTGAAAGAATTTGTGTGGCTTCTTATAGTGTTCATATTTGTAAATGATTCAAAGCAGCATCATAATCTATAAGCACAGGGGTACACTGGTATACAATGGTTCCTGCCATAATTCTAAAATAATATGGTCAGCTCTGCTATGTCTATAAAGAGATGTAATTAAAGCAGTCAGTACTTTGGTGCCTCTGCCCATCACACTGTAGACAGATTGTAGCAGATAGATATGATACAAAGTTAGCTTTTTGAAATCATTCTGTAGTAGTTTCTGTTGCATATAGATTGTTTCTGTGACATCTTAAGACTCAAAGACTGAATGAGATATAATACTGTTGCTTGGTAACATTTATGTGCCCTGTGCATGCAAAATCTCTGTGGACTAATTTGTAGTTCTTTTTGTGCAGTTTTTATTGACTACAAAGTTCTCTCTCAGTCACTTATGTTTTGGGATTTATTAAATTTGGAGTACTTTATTTGATTGCTTCTGGTTCTTCCTAGATAGATTATGTTGACAAGATGTCTAAAATCTTAAATGTATATCAATGAAAGATAGAGAAGACTTTAAGCTTGAATCCAGAGATAACACTAAACCAAAGATGATTCCTTCAAATGGGAAGCATCAAACATACAACTTTTAAGGAGAAAGCCATGACTATATAAATCAAGAAATTTATTGGCTTCCTAAAATCAAAGCTCAATGGGAAGATTACACCAGAAATAATTAATAGCTACTCAATGCCTGTCAAAACACACTTTTAGATCTGCAAAATGGGCAATAACAAATTTGGAAAGTATTCAAATGAAAGAGAATTAAAGGTATGAGATAGTGGCAGGAGCAGGAGTTTCAGCTTCAAATGGAATAGTCTTAAAAAGGTGGTGGATGCCCTGTATTTATGGTGACCATGTTTAGCAATATATAGGATATTCCATCTGTAGGAGAGCCCTGGTTCCATGAACATTTATCACTTTATGGGAGGCTAGTGTTTCACTAGGCTCAGCTTGAATTTTTACCTCTGGGGCTTGAGTCTAGGACTTTGAATATGTATGTATACAGGGATACACACACATGCATATATGTGACATGTGTTCATGTATGTATATACATATAATGTATATGGAGATAGGTATGAATATATGTATATATTTATCCATCTATGTCTAGAATCAAATATGACTCCACCCCTCATGAATTGAACTATTTTTTCTGACTTCCTCTTCCCAGAAGGCCCCCCCAAAACAATTTCAAAGAGAGATCACCAAACTGATGAGTTTTATTTTAGTGTCTGCCCTGTCTATAACAATGCTATCTAGGTAGGGAACTGCAGAAGCCCAGCAGCACTAACATAGTTCTATATAATATTCATAAAATTTAAATTATTGTCTGAAGTCAGTCACTTTTAACACTTGATTATCATAAAGAATGATTAGCACTTGATTGTCACAAAGAAGGAAGAGGATTGTTATATGCCTTCAAAACTTCTAATGAACACATACACACAGAAATACTTTTGAAAGAAACAAATAACACTTCAATAAGAAAAAGTAAAAGCTGATAACTAAGTACACATCTCTGGATTGATGGAATATAACCAAAGGTATTTTGCATTAATAAAAATTCACTTATTTATATCTGTAATACAAACACCAACCTTAAAATATCCTTTAAAATTCAATAGATAAATGATATTGGACTGGGCCATTATTGAAGATAGAACTATTGCTCACTATTGAATAGCTATAACATTGATCCATATACAGAAGAATCAAAATGTGAAAATAGGCTAAGGTATGTATCATGTCTAACCTCCTGTATGCTGCTAGAGTTATTCTCCAAATGCTTTCAGTGAGTTTATAGAAGATGTTTACATCTTAATACTTTGTATTGAATGATTTAATTTTTTCTCAGTCTAATAGTACAGGGAACAATGAATATCAGAGCATACTGGCAGGATAGTGACTTGTCTTTTCACCCTTTTTCACTCCAAATTCCTTATGAAATGTAGTTCTTAAAATATTTGTTATCACTGGTGTTATCTTGCCCTGTTAGTGAACTAATCCTAATAAAAGAAATTTGAAACAGGAAGAATGCTAGAAATGAAATATTAATAAGCAAGCAGATTTGCCTCATTTATAACTAACTACATTTCAGAAAACTGCTTGACATTAAAAGCTGATTGAATTATTTTGTTCTTAAATAACTTGTATTTCAAGAGACATTCAGTTGCATAGGATTATCATATAATGGTAAAAACAAAAGGAAATTAGCAACAACATCAAACTTGAGCAGTTAAGTTATTAATACCTTGTCAAACGAGCAGAATAAAGTCTATTAAGTTTGTTGGAATAGATCAACTTAGACTAAGTGTATTGATTCAAGAATGCCCAAATTTTAAGGCAAACTGTTCCAGAAAGCGTTCTACTTCATTTCCTTTGATGCCCATCTCGACAGAACCTCATGGTCCTTTAGTTGATTTTCACCTAATTATATGATCATAAATTTAGAATCTGTAAGGAAATTAGAAACCAAAGAGTCTGCCTCCCTTCCCCTTTGTTTTTTATAGAGGAGGAAAGTGCTATAGAGAGTTTAATGGACTTGTCTGGGTTCCAGATCTGTTAAATGTCCAAGAGAGGGCTTGAATCCCTGTCTTCCTTACTCCTGGTACAGTAGAACTCAAAGTGCCACACTGCCTCCTGGTAAGGGGCCTATTCTATTTTCTCAGGTTTAAGAATAGTCCTTGGCATTGAATTGTTTGAAGCCTTTGGGGGGAATTCTGTAGATACACTAATGAACTGCATGTGGTCAAAAATAACAACAAAAAATGTAACTGGGTGCAGAATTTAACACTCTGGGCCTATGGAGAGTGCTAGCTACGTGCTAAACTGGATTTTTAATTCTCATCCATCTGTAGTAAATACTTGCAAATGCAGGAATAAATCTCTAGGAGACATCTGTTTCCTGTTCATTGTGCACATCATGGTGCAAGCTTTTGGAATGAAAAGTGACGTTTGGTAACCTCAAGAAATGACAATAGCAATTAGAATGATTTTTTTCAGTTCTTACCTCAAATGTGGGAGCTGATTACTTATCTTGAAAGCTTTATAAAGTAAGTGTGTGTGTGTTTGTTTGTGTGTGTGTGTGTGTGTCACAAATACCAATTTCAATAGGAATAAATAGTTAGCAAAGGACTGATTTACTTTTTTTTTTTAAACTGACATTTTTTGCATTCTTACCCTGGCTGTTCTGTTAATTTTATGATGCTGTCACAAATTGATGGATGAATGTAAGTAGAGGGAATGTTATCCCAATGCTGGGATTATTTTTTATTTTTTGCTTTATTATCTATTTTAAGTACCAGAGCACAATTTCCTACCCAAAACCTATAAACAATTTGGTAATAATCATGTATTTTGAACAAGATTTGATTTATGATTGGGAAGGTTTATGAAGCTTATCCTTGCATTCCACTAAACTGAAAATTAGAATAGGTTTAGTGAAAAATAAGGAGATAAAACTATAGGAAATCATGGTCATCATTTTATTGTTTGATATGTATTTAGAGATTTAGTGCTTATAGTCATCTATTATCCCTCATTTACCCCATTTTATAGATCAAGATATTAAGGTCCAGAGATTGTAAATGTTTAAAGTCTCATATAGATAAGAAGCAGACCTTTAAATGCAGAGACCTGACTTCAAATGTAGCATTCTATGTATTGCATCATGCTTACCTATTCATTGCTTTAAATCTGATATGTAGATATCAGGGTAAGGGGTAAGGCAACAAAGAAATTATTCATGTCTCTTTTCTCCTTCTTCCAGCACCTTCCTCAATCCTACACACTTTTCCCAGAAAAATATCTCGGTAGGAAATTATTAGCTGGTAATTTTTTGAAGGGGATGGTAAGGGGTAGGGTTTCTTTGTTCCTAATACCCTTGCTAATTTGCTGAATCACATAGCAAATCATGTAACATATGATAGAAATTCCAAAATATTGGGCATTCCCATTTCCTCCATTGATCATGATAACAATGTATGTGATCATGCAACAGTTTAATTCATATAGGACCTTTCTCTGTCTCTTTTCCACTTTCTAGTTATGTGTGTTATTCTGAGATAGTTAGTGCTACACAAAGAGATCCAGCCCAGTTTCAGAATGTCTCAATCTAGATGGTGTTTAAAAAAGTTGGATTAGTTTGAGGTTTAAAATTACTTGAACAAACACTCAGAGAAATCTTGAACTGAACTATATCTATGGATGCTCCCCAAGGTGTTTAAATACTTGTAATAGCCTTTAAATCAAGTCACCCTATAGAAACTCCATACCAGCTATCATGGGTAGATTCTAGTTTAGAAAAGACCCTTCAGAATGTATTGATCTTGATCAGGGATTCTTAACCTTTGTGTGTGTGTGTGTGTGTGTGTGTGTGTGTGTGGTGTATGTGTGATAGTCCCAATGGGAATTTGGTGTATCCTGTGGACCCCGTCTCAGAATAAAGAATATGTAAAGAATTTATCAAATTCATAGACCCCCATGTTAAGAACCCCCAACTTAGAACAATGGTTAACATTAGCTGTCTGAATTGATTGTACATAAAACCATGAGTTAAGTTGAAATAGAACTTAGATTAGAAGAGTGCCATTTAAAACATACTAAAATTGTTTTGAAAATTTTGCTTTTATAAAGTGTCTTATATACTAATTAACAACACCTTGATGGATGGAATGAGCATGGAGTCAGAGGACCTGGATTTGGAGTTAAATTTGTAGTTAAAAGATTCAAATATTGGTATGGATTCTGCCATTTAATATAATTATAATTTGAGGCAAGGCACTAAATCCCTATGTCCCTCAATTTACTCATTGGTAAGAGAAAGAGTTACATTAGATCACTTTTAAGATCTAATCTATGATCCTATGTAAGAAGAGATAGTGATGATTTTAGAGAAACAAATCATAAGAAAAGCTGTTATTTGTGCAATGCTTCAGTGTTTATGAAGTGCTTCACATACATACTTTAACTTGATGGGTGCTAGAGATATTTTTTAATATGATATATTTTAATAATAAATCAAGACAAGCTTTTGGAATAAACATTTTGCTATAAAATTTCATAAGATAAATCAGAATCTTGTATCTTAAACAAATTGCATTATTAAGATTATCTGTGTACATACATGTATGTATACACACACATTTAAAGAGAGAGGGATGGAGCAGGGAGAAAGGAGGAGAGAGAGAGAGACAGACAGAGGAGAGAGAGAGAGAAAAAGAGAGAGAGAGAGAGAGATGGATGCAGTGTTGTATAGTGATTAGATACTTGTCCTTGAAACCAGGTGAATCTAAGTTCAAAAATCTTATCTGTGACACATGCTGGCTACATGACCCTGGGTAAACCATGTAACTTCTAGGTATTCTAGATTCTAATTCTAGTTATTCTAGGTAACTCTTGTTTGTTCTAAGTTCTTGACCATTAGGGAAGTGATGCCATGAGAACATGTAGAGGAATTGGATTTAAATGAGGGAAGTCTGCAAAGTCACCAACCGTACTTTTTCTTACAGAACCAGTGAAAAGATATAGATCAGGATGATTGGAGATGGTTTTGGATGTAGTGGGAGACCTTGGCCTTTTCAAAACAAGGTCTTTAACAGGTCACAGTTTGATATTGGCAATGTCCAATAAGTGATTAAGGGTAAGTAAGAAATGAGATAAAGAATAACCTTTTTTAACTAGTCCAAAAAAAAAAAAATTGATCTGGGAGGGGAAAACCCTTAGGGTTTCCAAAACAGTAACAATTACTATTTATATTCACTTGAGTCAGCCTGAGTCCAAGCAATAACCAATGTGGCTTGGCTTGAGACCTCTTATTGGTCAATCAATGTCAGCCAAAATGGATTATGGTATGGTCCTAGCCCTTAAACCCCAAGATATCTTCATGAGATGTCAGTGATCAAAATTTAGAAAATTTTACTATTAGTGGCAAACAAGATGCTGAACTACAATAATAGAGGAAATTTAGTGACTTGGAAGTTCCCTATATCCATGGGCTATTATTAGTATTAACATTGTTATTTATAATAATAATGATTATGATTATTATGGAAGCTAGGTGGAACAATGGATAGAATACTGGGTCTGATGTCAAGAAGACCTAAGTTCAAATCTGGCCTCAGACATTTACTATTGTTTGGCCCTGTTTGCCTTAGTTTCGCCATATGGAAAATGAGCTAGAGAAAGAAATGGCAAACCATCTCAGTATCTTTGCCAAGTAAACCACAAATGGTATCATAAAGATTTGGACACAATAGATATAACTGATCAACAACAGTTTCATTAATCCAACTATTTCTCTCATATCTTGAAGACTGCATAAATTAGGCCTGTTCATGGATCAAAGTTATGGTCAATACAAGCTATTCACCACTGATTTCTAATTTTGACACTGTGAGCCCATACAGTTTCATTTACTTAAACTTTAAGCCTTCAAAGTATGGAAGAATCATGATCAATTCTTTTACTACCTTGAATACTCCCTTAGTAACTTGCTACCTGCTGAAGTCTGACAGCAACAATTATAGAATGAAGTAAAGTATTGACAAAGATATATTGCTATGAATTCATGGGTTGAAAGGAATTGGATTGTCTTCAGGCTGTCCACAAGATGCCATGGCTGGCTCACTCCATTTATTAGAAGGTTGTTGTTTGTCCTTTATTCTCGAAGAAGACCATGACATCATGGAGGAGATGCCATGACATACAAGTGAATTGGATTGAAGTGGGGGAAGGCTATAAAAAGTCCCCTGTCTCACTTTCCTCTCCAGACCCATCTGGGTTCAGTGGCAAGATATAAATCAAGATGACTGGAGATGACCCTGGATAAAGTGGGAGACTGTTTTTTTAAGCTAAGGTCTTCAATAGGTCTCAGTTTGACTGAGGCCACACCCATTCAGGGTAGCAATTGAGGCAAAGAATCTCTTCTTTCACTTAATCCAAAAAAGATTTAGATAACTTTGCTGGTAAGTGAGATAAGATCTCATTTGCAAGGTCTTCTCTTTATTTAATTTTTTTTTTTCGTAATTACAGATAAAAGAGCATCATGAAAAGTTGTCATGAAGGAATGGGAATCTGGTACTTTCAGCCACTGAATCTCCTGGTGAAAATAAAGAAAAATAAAGCTATAAATCTGAGTTTCTTTGGATTAAGATGATGAAAATTTAATCAAAAAGAGAAGGAATGACTGAACAAAGGACTTAAGAAATGGGCTCAACATGGATATATTTTCTGTGTTTAACTTCAGTTGAGAAATGTAGCTAAATTGCCATAAAATTCCATGTAATTTAAAGGACATTATCACATAAAATGTAAAAAAAATATATATATTTGAACTAATATAACATTTAAATCTGCTTATCAAAAAAGTTTGTTGTTATTGTTGTTGTAACAACTTGTCATGACCCCATTTGGAGTTTTCTTGGCAAAGATACTAGCACAGTTTGCCATTTCCTTCTCCAGCTTATTTTACAAATGATAACTGAGGCAAATAGCATTAAGTGACTTGTCCAGTATCACACAGCTAATAAGTATCTGAGGCCAGATTTGAATTCAAGATCTTTCTGACTTCAGGCTTGACACTCTATTCACTGTACCACCTTGACTGCCCACCAAAAAAGAAAGTATTTATTAAAGCAGATAATAGTCAGAAAACTGAAAAAAAAATTGCATAAATGAGAATAGAGGGAGGAGTCAAGCTAGAATGCCAATGTAAACCAGAGCTTTTCTTTTCCTTTATTAAGAACTTTTTTTTTCTTTTAGCACTTGAACAATTTGATATAGAGAACAGTTCTGGAGTTAGAAGATTTTGGTTTTGAATCTTTTGATTCTTCCTGTCTGTGTGACACTTTCTTGAACCTCAGTTTCTTTATCTGTAAAATGAGAGGATTTGACTAAGTAAAGTCCCTTCCAACTTGAGATTTATGATTATATAAGCTTTAGATATTTATAAGAGCCTTTCATTCTGATGGTTTAAATTTTTTTCATTATATTAAAGAAGGAAAAGAAAAATATCTTTGGATGTGTTGTGGAGATAACTCTTGTCAGAAAAAGCCATGACCTGCTTAGAAACATGCAGTCTTGCAACAACAGAAAAAAAGGTCAGTCTTGTAAACAAAGATTTCTGGAAGCTTGATATACAAAGTCCTCCACCCGTCTTCCTGTCATACAGGATGTAGTCATTTTTGTTGAAAAATAGTTTGACACTAAGTAACTGGATATCACTAAATGTATTGTCCATTATTTATTAACTGTCCACTATGTGCCAAGTACTGTGCTAAGAACTGTGGATTCAAAAAATTGTTCTCAAAGAGCTCAGAGTCTAATGGGTAAGATAACACGCCAACAACTATGAATAAAATGAACAATCATAAACAACAACAACAACAAAAAGCTGTTGAAAAATAACAGTGAGGTACACAAGTAACATGACAGACTCTAATAAGTAATGTAATGAAGACAAGTTATATAAAAAAGCAAGACATTATAAATAAACCCTTTGTATGACTTTTCTAGGAAATATACATTAATATTCATAAAACATGCAGTCAGATATCAAGTTTGGTGAATTTTTTTCCTCATATAATTTGTATCAATCCTATGAATTTTTTTTTCTGAAAAAATATTAATCTCTAATTTTTTTTCTCTTAAAATATTTAAATTCAATAAACTTTTAAAATTCATGTTTGCTTTTGTTTTAGGAAATTTAAATTCTTTTACATAAAATCATTACAGTAAAATTTTCTGTTAAAATGTAAAAATGCAATGAAGGTTGCTTTTAAAATGGAATTTGTGCATTCTAAATTTTTGAATAGGGGAAATGGTATTTTTTTTTTTTTAATTATGGCCAGAGTAGAGAGGAAGAGGTTAAAAACTCTTACTTGGGCCAATTGAAAGAGAGAAGAATTGAGATTTATTTGAGAAAAGGCAAGGAAAAGAAAAAATTAGGAAGACAGAGAGCTTGATATCCTAATTCAAATTGGAAAAGAAAAGGAACAGAGGGGCAGAAAAAGCCGTTATATGTTTTACTAATAAAAAATTGTCTAATATACATTGATTATTAATTTCTTGAGGATGGGGATTCTCTCTCTTTCTCTTTTATCCTCAATCCTTAGGACATGCCTACACACAGTAAGCATGTAATGAGTGCTTATTAATTGATTGATTTATGAATCACACAAAAGGTATACATACAGGCTAGCAATTCTCAATTTTATAATCACCTAATTACCTGCTAGTGACAAAACATCAGAGCTCCTTATAGTGAAAGTAGGGAAGTAAAGTTAGTTTCATATCTTCTGTAGTTAGTGCAAATAAGAAATATAGAGTAAAAACTGTAGGCAAAAAAGGACAAAAAAAAAAAAGGACAAAAAGAGGGAGAGAGGTTAAGTCCATAATCAACCCAGGACTGGAGAATGGAAGTTGGTTGACTTAGATACTTGGCAGAAGAGTTGTAGATAAAACTGATAGCAAAAACACTGGCACCTGCAAAGAAAATATTCCGTCCTTTAAACCAGTGCAACACCAACAGATATAATTTCCCTTCCCTCTTTTAGCTTGTGACATAAAAACTGGTTGTACACTGCAACTTAGTGTGGCAACTTCAGGAGTTGGGGAAAGAGTGCTCGTAGAGCAAATTAAAGAAGGAGATATAAGTAGATTATAGCATATGACCAATGATGTCTTGTGCATAATAAGTGATAGAAAAGATATCATCAGGGCATGTATGAGCCCCAATTGAGGTTGTTTAGTCATGTGGTAAAAGTAAAGGACTACAAATAGACAATCATGATGTATGCATTGGTAAACATTAAACTATTAAAATTAAAGATATTAGAACAAAATTTCCTGTATACTTAATTGATATCCTATGGTAGATTTGTGGAAACATATGACTGAGTTTCATAGGACAAGAAGTTATAGGTAGATGCTTATTTGTACTAGAGAAAAGTACCAAATTTGTACCAAAGTATCTGTACTGATGAGTTTCAGATTATAAGGAAAAGTCCTATAAATAATTATCTGATATCGATCATTGAATGATGCTCAAGTAGAAATCTTTCTATTATGTAATAGCTGTAAGTGAAAGAAAAATGAGCTCATGAAATATTAAATAAATTAATTTGTTGTTTAGTCATTTCAGTCATGACAGATTCTTTGTGACTCTACTTGGTATTTTCTTGGTAAAGATATTAGAATAATTTGGCATTTCCTTCTCCAGCTCATTTTATAGATGAGGAAATTGAGGCACCTAAGGTAAAGTGACTTGCTCAGGGTCATAGAATTGGTGTTGGAGATCAGATATGAACTCAGATTTGAGTCTTCCTGACTTCAGTCTTCATACTCTATCCACTGTGCCACTTAGCTATTGCAAATGAGTTAATAGGAAATACAAATCATTTTAGTTTGTGCTTCTTTATTATCTGAATAATTATACAAATATCATTTGTTTTGGTCCTTACTACTTACATGAACACTTGCTACATGTTAACTATAAATTTTTTTAACAAATATTTCAGAGGAGATATGTGACTTTTTCCCCCCTAGCTGTGGCCAAATCAGATCGAATAATATCAGTAGGATAGACCATTAAAAAAAATAAAAGTGCAGTTGTATATCCTTCTCAATTGGGCATGAGAAAGATGGATATTTGAAAGAATAATTAACTGATTCCAACTCAATTGGAACTTTTCAAATGACCTTTTGCTGAACTTTAAAAATTAATGTACATTTTGGAGGAAATATATTCCACATGTTGTGATTTATTTATGCTTCTACTTTCAATCCTTGGTTTGAAGAAGGATACAATATCTGAGAAATCTTTTGGGATTTTTAAAATAAAGCCTTTAAAAAAATTAAACAGGAAGTCAGATTTTTGTCATGGGTAAATGAGTACAAATACTAAAAAAAAAAAGTTTTTAGTTTGATTCCAGAGATCAAATTTGTGATTTTTTGAGTGGGTGTTAAATTTGGCAAGATAAGTCCTTCCCCCCGCCCCCCGCCAAAAAAAAAAAAAAAAAAAAAAAAAAGCTTAGCTCATTCATTGTTGGATTCTATTTCTAATGAATGGACGGTAATGGTAGGATAGTTTTTGATAAAGTAGTTCAATTATACTTTATTAACATAAAAACCTAAAAGATAGGAATACATTAACATCTAACCACTAATTCACTTACTTAAGTACTAGGAAGAACGCATATATTCAACACCTAGTTTATTCAGCTTACTTTAGTAAAGGTTATCCTGATCCTAATAAGTTTAGGAAGCTTTATCTTATTAAGGGCCATGCCTAGGTGAAAGGGTAGATGAATTCTCCAAGAGCCTCCTCAGCTGTGAATCATAAACTTGAAGGAGTTGCAAAACAGCCTTCAAAGATGTTCCTTGTGGATTGGGAATGAAATAAATTGGAAGAAAGAAGGAAGAGGAGAGAGGTCAGAGAATACAATTGCCTCTCAGTGGAAAGGTCAGACAGTAACAACTGCTTCTCAGTCTCCTTGTATCATCATCCTCTCACATGAAGAGATCCATTCTACAGGTCTGAGTTAGTCCTCCAGCAGCTACTGGCAGGTGGCTCCCTTATCACAATATTATCTAATCTATGTATACAAGTTTAGCAAACTTTCCTAATTACAATGCCCTTGGAACCAATAAGGAGCAGTTGTAGTTTGGACCACCCTTTGATTAACTTTCTAAAATGTCCACTTCCCATCCAGCCCCTGTTAATCTACTTAGAAGCAACAATTAGATAAAAGGAGAAACACACAACAATTAGATAAAAGCACAGATACCCAGAGGATGGGTATGTATCCCATCATACACCAATGCTGCTGTTAGTGCTTGCCAATATATCTTGTAAGTCAGAGATCCAGCATATATTCCATGCTGATGAATTCCCTTTGTATGATGAGTTGTTCCATATAAACCTATTTGGAGATGATTTGTTGTGTTTGTTCTTCATTCTCAAAGAGAATCATGACATCAGGGAGGTACTGACATAACATGCAAGTGAATTGGACTTAAGTGAGGTAGGGCTTTGCAAGTTCACCTGCCTCACTTTTCCTCTCCAGAGCCATCTGGGAGCAGTGAACAGATATAGATCAAGATGGCTGAAGATGGCCCTGGATTTAGTAGGAGACCTTCACCTTTTTAATCTATGGTCTTCAATAGGTCTCAGTTTGACTGAGGCCACACCCATTTAATGATTAAGGCTAGGTAGAAATTGAGGCAAAAAAAATGACCTTTCACCTAATCAAAAAAATTATTTTATTTTTTAGATTTTTAGAGATGATATGCTGATTGTATCAAACCCTAGTCTACTGCATTTATTCAGTATTAGATTTGTGATCAATCAAAGGAGTTTGACCTTTTTTTATCTATATAGGAAAGATGAAGTAGATGAAAATATCTATTGCCTAGATTTTAACATACATGTGGATGCATACCCCAAAGAGCCTGTCCAACAGTATGCATACCTAGGAAAGATGTACAGATGGACAATAAGCTAAGCATAAAACTAAAAAAAAAAAATAAAGTAGGAGGAAAATGGGCAAGATTACATTTAGAGAATTGAAAAGCTCTTTTTCTTATCCCAAACTTTTCATAAAAGCAAAAATCCATATCTTTATTTTCCCATTGTTGTTAAATGTTGGAAAGACATGGAATATCACTTCCTCAGAAGAATTAAAGATGATTTTCATATAAAGAGCAATGGAGAAACTTATGATGTGTATGATAGAAGGTTACACATACTGAATGATAAAATTCAAAGAACAACAGGATGGAATATCATCAAGGAATTGTATGACAGAAAAAGAAAATGGATTGCTCTTTGCCAGGAGTAAGGGATACCAGACAGCCATAGCACTTTAATGCTAACCTTGTCTTTAGTATATTGGGGAACTTAGTATATTGCAAGCTTTTGGGAGAACATGAATAAAATGTTCAAAATGCATAGGTCTAGATGGATTATGATCTGGATAATTGAGGAGGAAACTCCCAAAGTGATGATATCACAGATCCTTTGGAGTAGAATGAAGGTATGAGAAACACAAAGTATCAAGGTTCATTTGGACTGCATATTTTTGAGATTAGGAAAACACTCTGTCATTTCCATTTTACTATAATTAACTTTTAGGCTCCTTGGAACATTTGTCAATGGATATCACATGAGGGATCCAAATTCGCTCTGTAAAATAGCTGCAATCCTTTGGAATTCTTGGTATAATACTGAAAATATAATTAGGGAATATATGGCTTTTCTATGTAAGCAAAAGGTTTACATTTAGGATCCTAAAACCTAAAACTAGATTTTTCAGAGGTGATGAAATCTTCAGGGATATAAAATGGAGATCATATGATTATATTACACTCATTGGAAGGAGATCAGTAACCAATGAATTCTTTAATATTTTTCAAATATGCTGTTTTGTATAATGCAGATTGCTTTTGACTTTTCAAGTTGCTAATTACAACATAACATTTTTCATTTTCATGTTATAGTCATTTATAAACATATAATAACTTCTAAATAAACTAAAATTTATGCACTAATACCTTATTATACAATGGAGATGATCCTGAATTCTCAGACTGCTTTATCAGAATGCAAGCTCTGGAGATCCTACCAAACAGGAAAGGCTTCGAGTATTGACTGAGTGACAGACTTGAATATCTTTCCTCTGAGAATTAGCACGTACAAATTCAGAGAGGTTCGCTATCAGGTTGGCAACTAGATGAAAAAATTTTCAGATATAGCAACTCTTGAAGTCTAAATAAGAGTGAATGAAGGTGAACTGTGAACGCTATCTCACAAGATGGAGACAGTGTTTTAAAAATCAAGTGAAAGTTGGCTGTGTCCCAAGGCCAAGTTTCTTTCTCCAGAGATCACTTGGTTTACAAAGAATGAGATTATATAGCCTTTTTCTTTGTGAGATTAAATTAGGGTCACATTGACATTAAAACTCCCATGTAAGGTAATTTAGTAATCCTAAAGATGTGGTTGGGTGTGGTGTTCTTTTTCTGAAATATATGATGGTTCTCTGTGGGCAGGTTTCTTGGGGAGGTTTTCTGGAGGCAGCTTTAGTTTTAGTTCAGAGTAATAATCACCCAAATGCAGTCAGGTGTTAAAAGTTCAAATTTTTTAATGTCTCCTTCAATATAGCCCAGTTAGTTTTCTTAGAGACCTATCTCACTCCTTGGTTCCAAGAGCTCTTACAGCTTATCTGTTAGCTCTTCCAGCTTCTGCCTCTAGCTTAACTCCGACTCGTGGCTTCTCAATCTCCAACTGATGCTCCCCTCTCAATCTTTTCAACTGAACTCTCCTGACTGAGCTCAGCTGTTTTTATGGTCTTTTAGAGGTGTAAACTCAAAGGTTGACTCCTCCTCTGAGAGTGGGATTATGGAAGGTGTGAATTTGGATATCTCATACTGAACCCTGAAATTTCCCAAATGTGTGAACTAATGTGTGAGCTAATGTGTGAACTCTCAAAGGTGTTAACTTAAGCATTGTTTCTATCAATTCCATTGAGTTATCACCTTGTTTCAAGTTCTGGCTCATAACAATTGGGTTAGAAATTTTTCCTTATTTATGACTTAATAATGTGAGGTCATTTGTCAGTGACTAATCAGGGCAAAGATCCAGTCTATAGAGAGTGTTACCCCAGACCTGTATATAATCCTTGTCTGATTAATGTGTCTGCCTCTCCTTGCCTGACTGTTTATTGGGAGGGAGACTCCCTTTCTCGCAAGATTGTAATGAAATTCCTTTCTGCTTTTACCTTGAGAAATCTTGATTTATTTGAATCAGTCTTTGTCCTACACAAGAGGATTGTAGGTAGAGGCAATACCCAGATTTGAATTGATAAAAGCAGTATTGAAATAGCAAATGATGTTAAAGTATTAGCTTAATTACTTGTGTTTCTCAGGAATAGGAAACTATTGATTCTTGGAGGGTTGGGGAGGAAATTAAATTACTTGGTGATTTTAATTTTAGCTCATCAATCAACTAGTGATACAAATACAAATACTGAATAAAAATTCAAATACAATGACTGAAACAATCCTGCTCTCAATAAACATGTATTCTAAAGGGGAATAGAGGAATTAGAAAGGAATGAATATATCATCTTGTATTTATATTTTTGTTCAGTTATGAATTCTACATCAAAATTAATGCAATTATTAGGAACTTCATAGAAATAATTATAATTCACTTGAAGATAAAGTTATATATCTTTGGCCTTATGCCACCTTTTGTAGAATTTTATAACCTTGTAGAAATAGAGTTTTCCAAAAATCAGTACAGTTTTAAGCAATTAAAAATTAAAATTGCTTTAAGATTATTGGAACCTCCTATATAGTGTATCATTTCAAGTCCTTGCTTCATTACTATAAATTATTTGAATGATAAAATACTTAAACGAGGGATTTTGGTATGATTATGAATTATTTTATAAAAAAAATTTCTCAAGAAAGATGGAATGATAGTAACAATAATAGAGTTGAAAAGAACAAAAATTAGCTGTCATCTGATGACAGTTAAATTCAAGATGATGTAATGTTCTCATTCTCTTTCTTCTTTCTCTCTCTCTCTCATCTTTGTAGTAATTATCTGATTTGAGCAAAAAGACAGCACAGTTAGAAATGAATCACATTTTCTATTCTTACCATAATTCTCTTTCTCTAGAGGAAGAATTTCAGTACCCTGTGTGTTCTATGAGAAACAGTCCCTTTACTTGACTAACTCTAGTATCTTTTTAACATTCTACTTTTGAAAGTCATCAAATATTTCATCAGTCACTCACTAACTAGCATTGAGGTTGGAAAAGGATAGAATAGAAATCGCCATTTAAATTGTGGAACATTCCAAAGGTCAAAGCAGTACTTGATACTAGTGCCTTTCAGGAAATGGGAAGAGATGAAAATTCCTGCTATGCAAAATAAAGATTGTAATGAAGACAGGATTAAAGAGTCAAAGAACTAAACTCATGACTTGAAGAATGAATTATAATGCAAAGTGAGACCATGAAAAGAGTGTTTGAGTTTGGAGTCAAAGACCTGGGGCTCATATACTACTTCTATCACATCTTATTTATGTGATTCAAGTCACTTTCTCTTTCTGGGTTTCAAGGCCTTATCTACAAAATGACTTCTAAGGTCTTTTCCAGTTCTAAATGACTGATTCTGACACTAAATCATTCTGCTTTTGTTCTTCCATTTTGTTCTAAAAGCCATTGCAAATATATAAACTACATTTCCCATTTTGGTTAATGTTCAGTAAAGTGTTAGACTTGTAAAGTAGCTCTCTGGACTGATGCATATCAATTAGGTACTCTGGAGCAAGGCCTGAACTTCTTAACTGATCACACAGTAAATTGCTCTGAGATCTATCAAGCTAACCAGCATGGGCCAATTCATAAATATGAATTTCAGGATCTGAAAAACACCAAGTTAGAGAATCCAAAGCTCTCTACCATTCTAAAGTATTTACTTATGGCCTAGTCCTCTTCAGAGATCTGTAAGAATCCCAAAGAAAAGGATTTGTTCCTCAGAAAACTAAATTAGTTTTCATTAACCAATTCACCATTAACTCTTCATTCTTTATATTACACCAGAAATTATTATGCCAAAAGTTCCCTTTTAATGGGGTGACCAGTTCCTCCAATTGTCCTATTTTGTAATTCTGCCTTAGGTTATGACCATCCCCTCTTAATGGTTGAGATAAAGGTTTTATAGACATTCCTTAATGTCATTAGAATATCAGTAACCTTTCTCTATCAGGTTATTCCCACCTAGGTCTCCCTCCATTATGTCATTGTTCTTGTTATTCCATAAAAGGCTCGCTGCCCCAATACTCGGGGCTAGACTCTTTGAGATGATAGTCTCGTCTAGCCCTGGGATCAACTGGTCTCAGTATCTCTCTCCATTTAATAAATTATTGAATTGGTCTCTAATCTCTGTCTTGCTCAGTTTCTTCGGCATTATAAAATCTCCTAAAGAATAAATGTCTTTGACAACTATATCACAACCATGATTGCAGCAGTATGTTCTTCTGCATATTATTTCCATTGGCCCAAATAAAAGGAATTAATTTTTTTTAAATCAGCAAAATTATTTTACATAAGAGATATGCCACTGTTGAGGTTCAAAAGGAGACCCCAAAAAGTTGGGGATGCAGACTGGTGTTCCAAGGTGTCTCAAAAAGAATTTGCAGGCTTGAACCCATCTCAAGGGGCAAAGTTTATTGTAATTATTAGGCCAATCGAAATGGGCTAAGTTCAAAAGAACTTAGCAAAGAACCAGGAGCAAGGAGAAAAGTGTATCCAGTTTTTCATTTCACTAAAATGCTAATCTTATGACCCAGATGTAGAATTGAGGAGTGGGTCTCAGGAATTGGTTATAACTGACCAGCAGATTATGTACCTGGTAGTCAACAATATCTGTAGTATTATCCTAAGGCCAGAAGACTTGAAAATTGACAGACAGATTTTTAGAAAAATAGCACTCTAAGGTCAGAGACCTTAGGAATATTGCTTTATTTCCCCTAGAAACTGCATCCTACCATAAGGAGAAGCTTTTACAACAAAATAGAAAATGGTGGTGGGTAATTGTGGGAGATAGGTAATGCCTGAAACTCACTTTTGCAATATCCGGTATAGCTCTCTGGAGGGCCTCAGGATCAGTTGGATCAGGATCAGTCAAAGTCCTTGGTCTTTAGGAGGAGAAATGAAAGAGGCAAGCAAGCTGACATGTGGCTTGTCAAAGATATATCCTGGACTCTGGAATTGGAGCCTGAAGTCTTCCCTGCTGAGCAGGCTGTGGGAGAGAGATTCTGACTCTCTCTCTCTCTCAGCCCTTCAATCCTTGCCTTTGATTAGCTCACCACACCATATTCAGCAGGCGCTAATCATAAGGAAAGCCATCACTTCATATCATTTAAGTATATGTTTATTGAACCATTATCTCACAATTGATTAAGTACTTAGCCTTAAGTACTCCACGGTTCTGGATTCAAGTATACCTTTTCAGAGTTCCAGCCCTCTATACACTTTCATCTAAACTGATTCAAAGATGAAAATTACACACACACACACACACACACACACACACACACACACACAAGTTGAGTATAGAAAGCCATCTTACCCAAAAAGGAAATAAGGAGAAGAAAGTAAAATAGATTTAATTAAAAGAGATCAGCAGAGAAACTCTATTTTGCTTAAAGAACTATAGACAATGAAATAAATAACATGTTTGCATCAAATGGCATAGAATCCAAATGTTTAAAGGAAAAGTTTAATGAATTATAGGAGGAAATAAACAGTAAAACTGTACTGGGGGGAAATCTCAATTTTTTCTTCTCCTAGCTTGATAAATCTGACCGTAAGATAAATAATAAAGAAGTTAAAGAGAAGAATAAAATCTTAGAAAAGTTATATGTGGTAGACCTCTGGAGAAATTGAATGGAAATAGAAAAAGAGTTAACTTTTTCTTAGTTCTATATGGCATCTTTACAAAAATTGTCTAGATATTCGGGCATAAAATCCTTACAACCAAATGCAGAAAATCAGAAATATTTAATGTGTCCTTTTTAGACTTTAACATAATGAAAATTATATTCAAAAAAGGACCATAGAAGCATAGGTTAAAAATTAATTAGAAACCAAATAATCTAATCCTAAATAATGAGTGTCTCAAAGAACAAATCATAAACATAATTAGTAATTTTATTACAGAGAATGATAACAATGAGATAGCACACCAAAATTTGTAGAATGCAGTCAGAGCTCTATTTAGGAGAAAATTTATATCATTAAATATGTCCCACAATAAAAGAAAGAGAAGATCAATAAAATGGGCATGTAACTAAAAAGTTTCTAGAAAAATGATAAATTTAAAATCCCAAATTAAATACAAAAATTAAAATCCTAAAAATCAAAGTAAAGATGAATAATTTTTTTTTTTATTTAATAGCCTTTTATTTACAGGTTATATATATGGGTAACTTTACAGCATTAACAATTGCCAAACCTCTTGTTCCAATTTTTCACCTCTTATCCCCCACCCCCTCCCCCAGATGGCAGGATGACCAGTAGGTGTTAAATATATTAAAATATAAATTAGATACACAATAAGTATACATGACCAAACCATTATTTTGCTGTACAAAAAAAATCAGACTCTGAAATATTGTACAATTAGCTTGTGAAGGAAATCAAAAATGCAGTGGGCATAAATATAGGGATTGGGAATTCAATGTAATGATTTTTAGTCATCTCCCAGAGTTCTTTTTCTGGGCGTAGCTGGTTCAGTTCATTACTGTCCATTGGAAATGATTTGGTTGATCTCATTGCTGAGGATGGCCAGGTCCATCAGAACTGGTCATCGTATAGTATTGTTGTTGAAGTATATAATGATCTCCTGGTCCTGCTCATTTCACTCAGCATCAGTTCGTGTAAGTCTCTCCAGGCCTTTCTGAAATCATCCTGTTGGTCATTTCTTTTTTTTTTTCTCTTAGAATGCCTTTTATTTTTATTTTTTATTTTTATTTAATAGCCTTTTATTTATAGGATATATGCATGGGTAACTTTACAGCATTAACAATTGCCAAACCTCTTGTTCCAATTTTTCACCTCTTACTCTCCACCCCCTCCCCCAGATGGCAGGATGACCAGTAGATGTTAAGGGCATTAAAATATAAATTAGATACACAATAAGTATACATGACCAAAACGTTATTTTGCTGTACAAAAAGAATCAGACTCTGAAATATTGTACAATTAGCTTGTGAAGGAAATAAAAAATGCAGGTGGGCATAAATATAGGGATTGGGAATTCAATGTAATGGTTTTTAGTCATCTCCCAGAGTTCTTTCTCTGGGCATAGCTGGTTCAGTTCATTACTGCTCCATTGGAAATGATTTGGTTGATCTCGTTGCTGAGGATGGCCAGGTCCATCAGAACTGGTCATCATATAGTATTGTTGTTGAAGTATATAATGATCTCCTGGTCCTGCTCATTTCACTCAGCATCAGTTCGTGTAAGTCTCTCCAGGCCTTTCTGAAATCATCCTGTTGGTCATTTCTTACAGAACAATAATATTCTATAATATTCATATACCACAATTTATTCAGCCATTCTCCAACTGATGGGTATCCACTCAGTTTCCAGTTTCTAGCCACTACAAAGAGGGCTGCCACGAACATTTGTTCACATAGAGGTCCCTTTCCCTTCTTTATGATCTCTTTGGGATATAAGCCCAGTAGTAATGCTGCTGGATCAAAGGGTATGCACAGTTTGATAACTTTTTGAGCATAATTCCAAACTACTCTCCAGAATGGTTGGATTCGTTCACAGCTCCACCAACAATGCATCAATGTCCCAGTTTTCCCGCATCCCCTCCAACAATGAGATGAATAAAATTGAAAGTTAAAAAAAAGAACCATTAAATTAATAAAATACTAAAATTAAGGACTGGTTTTATAAAAAAAAGAATGTATAATTCATTGAATTTGATTTAAAAAAAAAGAAAATCAAATTAGCAGTAACAAAAATGAAAAGAGTGAATACACCATTAATGAAGATAAAATTAAAGTAATTGATAGAAGTTATTTTGCCATTACATGCCAGTAAAACTGACAATCTAAATGAAATGGATGACTATAAAAATAAAACTTCCCAGATTAACATAAAAGAAAGTACAATCCTTAAATAATCCTATCTTGGAAAAAGGAATTTAAGAAGCATAAATGATCTCACTAAGAAAAATGAACCTGGTCTTCAGGACCAGACAGATTTATGAGTGAATTCTACAAAACATTTAAAAACAATCAATCCCAATATTGCATAAACTACTTGGGGAAAAAAAAAGAGTCCTACTGAATTTCTTTTATACTATAAATATAGTTTTGATGTCTAAACCCAAAAAAGGAAAAACAGAGAGAAGAAAATCATAGATCAATTTCCATGATAAATATTTATGCAAAAATTTTAAATAAAATGTCAACCAAGTGATAGGAGAAATATATCACAAAATTTATGTCAGGGAATTTATACTAGGAATGCAGGATGGTTCAATATTAGGAAAATTATAAGCTCAATCAAACATATTATAAGAAAACTAGCAAAAATAATATTATTATTTCAAAAGATGCAGGAAAAGTTTGTGATAAAATACAATACACTTTCTTATTAGAATCATTAGAAAGCAAAATAATACATTAAGACTTTCTTAAAAAGTGGTACCTAAAGCCAAGAGCAAGCATTATCTGTAATGAGGATTAACTTGAAACTTTCCAATAAAATCAGGGGTGAAACAAGGATGTTCATTATCACCACTATTATTCAACATTGTATTAGAAATACAAAGTAAAGCAGTAAGACAAAAATGTTGAAGGAATGAAAATAAAAAAATGAGGAAATAAAATTATCATCCTTTGCAGATGATATGGATACTATACTTAGAAAACCCTAGGGAACCAAGTAAAAATTAATTGAAACAATGAATCATTTTAGCAAAGTTGCAGGACTGAAAATATACCCACATAAATCATCAACATTTCTATATACTACTAACAAAACTCAATAGAAAGACTAGAAATAAAAATATTTAAAATAACTGCAGACAACACAAAATATTAGGGAGTCTAACGTCTAAGAAAAATCTAGAGATTATATGAAAACAATTGCAAAACACTTTTCCCACAAGTAAAGACAGATTTAAGCAATAGAAAAATATTAATTGCTCACAGGTGATCTGAGCCAATATAATAAAAATATCAATTGACTATTTTTTGCCATAAATTACCAAGTTTTTTTATATAGCTAGAAAAAAATAACAAAATCCATTTAAAAGCACAAATGATAAAGAATGTCAAGGGAATCAATTTTAAAAATTACAAAGGAAAATAGCTTAGCACCATATTTCAAACTCTATTACAAAGTGGTAATCATGAAAAAAAATCTGTGATTGGCTTAGAAAGTAGATTAAGTACATGATACACAGTAGTAAATTACCATAATAATCTATTGTTTGATCAATTTAAAGAGCTAAGATTTTGGGACATTACCTCTCCATTTGACAAAAATTGTTGGAAAACTAGAAAGCAATTTGGAAGACATCATGCATAGACCAATAATTTACATTATATATGAAAGTAAATTTTAAATGGATAACTAATTTAGACATAAAGAGTGATATCATAAGTAAATTAGGGAACTTTAGAAAAAATATGCCTGTCAGATTGGGGTAGGAGAAAGATACATAGCATGCAAAATGGATAATTTTAATTATATGAAATTAAAAGTTTAACACAAAAACACAAAGTAGATAAAATTAGAAGGAAATAGGAAACTAGGGAAAAAAATCCGTTACTGTGAGAAAAACCTTATTTCTCAACCATGTAGAGAACCGAGCCAAATTTATAAAAAAATAAGAACCATTCCCTAATTGATAAAAGGTCAAAGGCTATGAACAGGAAGTTTTTAGAACAAGAAACCAAAACTACCATTAATCACATGAAAAAATGTTCTAAATCATTATTAATTAAAGAAATTCAAACTAAAATAATTCCTATGAACTACTTCAAACCTAGTAGACTGTCTACTATGAAAAGAAAGATGTCAGATCTTTCTTTTCATAGTAGACAGTCTACTAGGTTTGAAGGTCAAGATGGTAGAAGTATGAAGAAAAATAGCTACATTAGCGAATTGTTGGTGGAGTTATGAAATAGTGCAACAGTTTGGAATAACAAATTGCAACCCTTCCCAAAGAGCTATAGAACTGTGTATACTATTTAGTCCAGCAATATCACTACTAGGTCTGTATCCCAAAGAGATTGAAGAAAAGGGAAAAGTACCTATTTGAATAAAAATATTTATAGCAGCTGTTTTTATTTTTAAAAAAAATTTTTTTTATGGTGACAAAGACTTGGAAACTGTGGCGAGGCCTATCAATTGTTTAAATAGTCTGTAGTATATGATGTGGTATATAAACTAGTATATGGAATACTTTTGTGCTATAAGAAATAATGAGCAGGATGGTTTCAGAAAAACTTGAGAAGACTTACATGAATTGATACAAAATGAAATGAGGTGAACTAGGAAAACATCATGTACCATAATAGCAATATTGTAGTCAATTGTAAGCTGTGAAAAACTTAGCAACTCTGATTAATACATTAATCAAAGACAATTTCAAAAGACCCATGATGAAAAATGCTATCCACTTTCACAGAGAAAAATGATAAACTCTCAGTGCAGAATTAAGCATACTTCCCTCCCACCCCCCATTTCCTTGGGTTTCTTGCTTTTTATTCCTTTTTTTCTTTTAGTAACATGTTTAATATGGAAATATGTTTTGCATGATTTCACATATATAATTGATTACATATTGTTGCCTTCTCAAGGGATAGGAAAAGGTGAGTATGAGTGAGATAATTTTTTTTACTTGCAATTGGGAAATATTTAATGAAATAAATAAAAATGTATTTTAAAAAGAGGTCTTGTGATATAGTAATAAATATTTGTTACTGTTCTTCTTGTTGATTCCCCTTCTCTTCCACCAGGCATTTATAATATCTGAGACTCTTTCCTATTACAATGTTGTTGATACCTTCTGTCCTTCAGGTGCCTCAAGGATCAGCTGCTCAATGTCATTTAGTTTGCATGGTAACTATGTACATTTGCTCTGATCTAGAGGGTTTAGCTGCCTTTGTTCTTATTTTCTTTCTTTTTCTTTTTTTTTTTTTTTCTTTTGGCAGGGGAAAAAGGGTTAAGTGATTTGTCCAGGGTCACACAGTAGGAAATCTTAAGTGTCTGAGGCCAAATTTAAATCATATCATCCTGACTGGTGCTCTATTTACTATGCCATCTTCCTGCACCTCTCTTTGTTCTTTCTGATGCTATTTTAAGTCCTCTAAAAGCAAATCCATGTCTACAAAGTAAGATTTCTCCACTGTCTTAAATGGTGATAAATGTTTGTTATAATTTCCACCCCCCTCCCTTCCTCCCCCCTCCCCCCCCCGATTTTTCCATTTTTCACCTGTTTGTCGTCATCCTATTATTTTTACCTCTAGATTACTTCAAAAGCAATTTTGTTTATTTTGCCACATCTAAGATTTTTAGCCTTTTACTGCTTCTCTCTTTAAAGTGATACTTCTCATAATTTTCATTCTTTTTTTTTCTTTTGGCAAAATTTTACCAGTGAATTAATAGACTAAAGTGCTGTTGCTTTTGCTTATCTTTCTCGACTCCACATATAAGTCTAGTATTTGTTAACAAAGATGTTTTGCTGGTTACTTTATTATGGTGATTAATTTATATGAAATTCTATATAAAATTATTATCATCTATGTCTATGTTCTTTGTTCTATCATTTGTTTTCATTCTGTCTAACTTATTGAAATATATCAGGAATCAGTTACTTTAATTATTGCCATATATGCATTCTCAGTTTTAGTCTTTCTTTGGCCTAGTAGTATTTGTGATCTTTGTTCTATTAAGTTAGTTGTCATGTGACAAAGTGAAAGACAAAGAGATGGACCGTCAGAATATGGCACTGACATCCTTTTAATTTTAGGAGAAATAGAGGAAGGCCTCTACCATTGTTTAAGAGATTCCCTGGGTCATTTTGTGATGGGACATGTATGTCAGGATATAGATGACCTGGGATCTTCATTCAAATTGATGAGATAACAAATGCATTTGAAAAGGGGAATATTTGCATCAATTAACATCTGTTTGTAAGAGGGTCTTTAAGAGAAAATCAGGAAATTAAGAAAAGAAGATCTGGACTTTGACCACACAAACAATAGAAATTCCCTAATTTATATTGTATGGTAGTTGAATTAAATATTATTCAATTGAAATACATGCATGACAAAGTTGGTATTAGAAGTACTGGCACTATTTTAGGAAAATAAATAATAGATGATATGATTCGAAGGAGTTTTCACTCTTGCTTTCCTTCTAGACATTTCCTACCAGCCTGCCAAGTCATTGATTTCTTTTCTTTGAATTAAAAATAAAAAAAAAAACAAAAAACAGGTTAGGAATATTGCCTCCTGGAGGTCATCCTTAAAATGATCCTGTGTCCAGAATACAAAAGGGGCTAGAAGAAGAGTGGTATGTGTTATTAATTCTCTCATTACCACATTAGTTCCCACAATATACTTGAATGTAATAATTTATTAGTCTAATCATCCCCTTTTTTTCTTTTTTAATCCCTAGGAAGGAAACACAAATTATGGTTCTACACAAATGGGAAACAGGACAAATTATGTTTGGAGGTAATGAAGTGTAATGGACTGAGGCTTGAATTGGTGCACTGAAGTCCCAAGCACGTGAGGCTAAATAGTAATTGGACTATACTCTATTAATATACATGCTTGGATAAAGAATGGCCCCTGCCCACTCTCTGTGCAAGTCCTGATGTGTTGTATAGGAAATGACAATTTTGGTGGGTGGAGGCAGAGAGATAGGAAGAGAGGCTGGGAGAGATTGGGCCTGGGTTCTATGCTCCTAGCTGCTGATCTTGTGGCTGCTGGTCTAGCTAGCTTCCTGACTCAGCTGCACACATTGCTATTGCCCATTCTCTTCCATCTCCGATCTTTCTTCACTGAGAATAAAGATTGACGATTTTCCCCTAACCTGAATTCCTGACTCCGGCTGATTTTAAAATATGCAGTCTTCACAATGAAGGATTTAGAAAAGTCCAAAACATGATTGCTAAGTGAATAAGAAGAAGTGCTATAGGGGTAAGGTTGTAGGGAGTTCAGATTATAGCATGGAGCCACCATATACTTGGATGTATAGGAGAATCCTGGAAGAAAAGATATTAAAGACATTTCTTTTTTTATGATATTTTATATTTTGCCAATTGCATATTCTGACTATAGTCATCTTCTCCATTTGAAAGTCTGCCTTCCTGATATTTCACAAGATCAACACCTGCAACAACCATCCAGAAGTGATAGTGCTGCTTGCATTCCTCAATGTGCACACCATGCTGTAGGGGGAGAAATAACAGCAAAAAACCAAAAAAAACCCGAAGAATTGTTAAGGGACAAGTCAATTCTCCAAGAGCCTCCACAGCTGTGGATCATAACAACTGAAGGAGTTGCAGGGCAGCCTTTGCTGACACAGGTGTTGCAGATTGGGAATGAGATAAATTGGAGGCAGAGGGAAGAAGAGGAGGTCAGACAACGCAACGGCCTCTCGGTCAGAGAACAGCAACTGCCTCTCAATCTCCTTGTATCATCCTTGCAGAAGAGTAGATCCATTCTGCAGGTCTGGGTTGGATTGGCAGCAGCCACTGTCAGGTGGCTCCCATGTATTCTAACAGCTCATGTATCACAACAGGAAGGAAGGAAGAGATGTGTTGCCAACTGATCATTAAGTTGGGTACCCAGTAGGACAGCTCTAAACAGAGGTTGTTCTTTGTCTTCTGTTCTCTAAGAGTACCATGGCATTAATGAGTTGATGCCATGACATGCAAGTCACTTGCATTCAAGTGAGGGAAGACTGTGCAAAGTTACCAGCCTCCCTTTCTCCTCCAGAACCATCAGGGCCCAGTGGCAAGTTACAGATTAGAACTAATGGAAATGGCTGTTAGTACAGTAATAGTGGTAATCATGGGCATCCTTGCTTTATCCTTGACCTTATGGGAAGGTTTATCCCCATTAAAGATGTTTGTTGTTGTATATTGTCTCATTTTCATCATTGTTATTGAAATTATTGATCGTATCAATTGTTTTTTGAACTACTCATTCTTTAGGATTAGATTATTTAGTTTCAACTAATTTTTAATTTGTTTTCATGACCCTCTATTAAATGTAATTTTTATTGTATTATGGTCTGAAAAATATACATTTAACATTCTGCATTTGGTTGTGAGGTTTTTATGGTCCAATACATGGTCAGTTTTTGTGTAGGTGCCATGAACCATTGAGAAAAAGGTATATTCCTTTCTATTAGCGTTCAGGTTTTTTTTTTTTTTCTTCCTAGAGATCCATCATAGTTAACTTTTCTATAATTCCATTAACCTCCTTGTTTTCTTTATTTTTTGGCTAGATTTATCTAGCTTCTTAGAAGAAAAAGTTGTGCTCTTCCAAAATATAGTTTTATTGTCTATTTCCTCCTGTAATTCATTTAACTTTTCCTTTAAGAGTTTGGATATTATAGCATTTGGTTCATATGTCTTTGGTACTGATATTATTTCATAGACAATGGTGCCCTTTGGCAAGATATAATTTCCTTTTAAAAATCTCTTAACTAGATCTATTTTTGCTTTTGTTTTGTCTGAAATTGTGATTGCATCCCCTGCTTTTTTTTCCCTTTCAGCTGAAACATAATAGATTCTGCTCTATTCCCTTATATTTACTCTGTATATCTGTTTTAAGTATATTTCCTATCAGCAACAAACATATTGTAGGATTCAGATTTTTAATCTACTTTGCTATCCATTTCTGTTCTATGGGTTAGTTCTTCCCATTCACAGTCACAATTATGATTACTAGCTGTATATTTCTCTGTCTGACTCTCCCTCCCCTCTCTCTTTCCCTCTCTTCTCCCCCTCTTTGTCTCCATCTGTGTCTGTGTGTGTGTCTGTGTGTGTGTCTGTGTGTGTGTGTCTGTGTGTGTGTGTCTGTGTGTGTGTGTGTGTCTGTGTGTCTCTATTTTGAGACAACTGAGGCTAAGTGACATGCCTGGGATCACACAACTAGCAAATATTAAGTGTCTAGGATCAGATTTGAATGTAGTTTCTTCTGACTTCAGGGCCAGTGATTTATCCACTGAACTATCTAGCTGCCCCTCTGAGTTGTATCCTTTAGTGAATTTTTGTATCTCACTTTTCATTTGGCCAGTCTTCCTTTTTAAGGACTTGTTTACTTCAGTGAATTTTTATCCTTTCCCCACTTTGCTAAGGAATTTTTCTTTCATATCTCTGATTTTTAAAATTCTTTTTGATTCTTCTAGTAGTTGTTTTTTGGGGAGTAGAATGGGGGAAGGCAGAACTGGGGATTGAAACCAATTCATATTTTACTTTGAGGCTTCACATGTAGCTCTTTTACCATTGTTGTCCTCTTCTGAATTTGTGTTTTAATCTTCCCTGTGTCACTATAGTAACCCTCCTTGGTCACATTTTTGTTTGTTTGTTTGATCACTTTCTCAGGCTATTTCGTGACTATGCATTTTATGTTAAAATTGGGTTCTTATCTTGGGATGAAGGGAGCAGTTCCAAGCTTCAGATTTTTTGGTGTTACAAGTCTCAAAAATAAGCTCTGAAAATAGTAAGTTTGCAATTCTTCCACAGTGGTGTGATTTAAAGAGAAATGTGGTCAATGATCTCCTGCCTTTACCTTTAGTTTGTTAATGATTACAAGGACACTTTTTGTACTGAACCTGTCTCCAGCATCCCCACTCTCCTGCTGCCACAAATTTTAGTGAGCTAAGCTTCTGCTCACCCTGGTACTGTGACCCAGATCCCTGTTTTGGCAATGCAATAGTCCTGCACTTAGTGGCAGCAAAGTGTCCCCCGCAATTAAAATTTTCTTTCTGGTAAATTTTAGCTGCCTTAACATCTAAATTGGATTGATTTCCTTATTTAACTGATTTAATGTATGGTCAGAATGATGGATTCAAAGTAGCAGCAGCAGCAACAACAACAATAAGAATATATACTATATCTTATATAACTTCTAAACAATAGATTTAGTTGCTGCCTTTAGACATGGCTCCAGTCTACAGGACTGATTCATTTCTTTCCTGTATTTATTTTGAGTGGAATTGGGTTGCTGGATTTTATGAGTGGTTCATCTCTTTGGAAATGTCATTTCTGTTTTATTCAATTTATGCTTTGGCAAGCAGCTAGTAGAAAACCACATTTGAAGTGATATGAATTGTAGATTTCATATTATGGATGAGACTACAAGAGCAGACTAGATTTTTGTTGTTCTTATTATTGTGCAATCATTTTCAGTTGCCTCCAACTCTTCATGACACCATTTGAGGTTTTCTTGGAAAAGATACTGGAGTAATTTGTCACTTCATTTTCCAGGTTATTTTATAGATGAGGAAATTGAGACAAATAGAGTTCGTTGACTTGAACTCAGGCAGGTGAGTCTTTTTTTTTTTTTTTTTTTTTTGTTTTGTTTTGTTTTGTTTACTTCAGGACTGGGACTTATTGTACCATTTAACTGAGCCACTTCCCCATATTGCTTGGGAAAAGTAAACAAATGATAGTCACATTTTACATATTTCTTTATACATATATAGCTACATATATGTATACATATATGTGTACATAATGCTTATGCATATATAAAAATATATATTTATTTTTCTCTTGAAAGGTTGTAACATACAAACCTAATTTTGCTGTTATAGTTTTGACCAATGCTGTAATAACATTATTCAGGAGTTTTACCAGCTTATATTTTATTTTTGTAATCAATCAGTTACCTAATGATTATACAGTATGTTCCAGGTTTTGGAAGATATGAATACCAAAAATAGAATTCAAAAAGTTTAGTGAGGGATAGTATGTACCTATGTAAGGATAAATTGAATAAATATATACAAAATTAGTGCAAGGATACTAATAAGAAAGTTGTTAGGGAGGAAAGGCTTCACAGTTAGAATGAACAACAAAAAAACTTTATATATAAAAGAGACCTTGCACTGTAATGTTAAAAAAAATTTATTTGCATTGCAGCTTAAAAGAAGGGATTTTACAAGGTAAATATGAGGAAGGAGAACATTCTAGGAAAGAGATTGATACAAGAAAGGAAATATTATGGATAGGGAAAAGCCAATAAATTAGTTTGGTTGGAGGTAATATGTTGAACAAAATAAAGTCAGTCTAGAGAGGTTAGAGAGACTAAAAGAACTTTATTTATTTTTTTTATTTAATAGCCTTTTATTTACAGGATATATACATGGGTAACTTTACAGCATTAACAATTGCCAAACCTCTTGTTCCAATTTTTCACCTCTTACCCCCCCCCCACCCCCTCCCCTAAATGGCAGGATGACCAGTAGATGTTAAATATATTAAAATATAACTTAGATACACAATAAGTATACATGACCAAAACATTATTTTGCTGTACAAAAAGAATCAGACTCTGAATTATTGTACAATTAGCTTGTGAAGGAAGTCAAAAATGCAGGTGTGCATAAATATAGGGATTGGGAATTCAATGTAATGGTTTTTAGACTAAAAGAACTTTAAATACTAAACAGTGCAGTCTGCATTTGCTTCACTTTTCATCTTGTATTGTGAAGCTGATTTTCAAAATAAAGTTTAAAGCTTTATATTTACTTCTGTTATCTTAATAGCTCATTAGATTTGGCCCCAGAGGCAGCGGAGTAGCAGTTTTCTAAATTGATCATGTGTCATTTCTTGCTGAATTTGTATTTTCTTTTACAGCTTTCCCTCACTGTTTTATGAAATAGAAAGTGTTTAAAAAAAAAGGGGGGGGGCGGGAGGGGAAGATATTCTCTTACACTATGCAGTGGAAGAAATACTGGAGAGGGAAGAACAAAGTAATTTGCCATTTTTAAAAGAGCAGACAGACTAATCTTGAACACAACAGTGTGGTGCTACTCAGCTGGCAATGCAAAAGTAGAGCATGGAAGCTATTATGAAGACTGAGCATCTATTACAGATATGCTTTCATGTTTGCAGGCAAAGCCTTTATCTGGGAGAATTGATCTTCAGTAAGTAATATCCAGAGATTATCCCCTACATAAATAAATTTTACCCACACACCAGCACAATAAGAAACTTAGAATGATCAGTGTATCTACAAAGTAGATGCAAGAATAGAATAAAATTGAAATAGAAGCTGACCTTTGTTTTCCTTTGACATTTTAATAATTTTGGGTCTATAAAAAAATCTCTATTTCCAAATAATTCTAAATAACATTGTATTTTAAATATTGTATAGTGACTTATGTACATGAAAATTGCAGAAAGGTAGAGATTTTGTTTCTGTGTAAAGAAAAAATTCATTAGTTAGAGCTACTTCAAAATGGAATGGGCTGCCTTGAGAGACAGTGGGCCACAAAAAGTCTTCAAGCATAGTTTGATGAGTATTTCATGGAGTGGATGTAGAAAAGGATTATTTAGGTGTATTAGACTAGATAATTTTAAGTACAACTTGGACTGGAAGAGTCTCTCCCAAATCCTTAAAACAAATTTAAAAAAGTAAAAATAAAACATATACATATGTGTGGAAATAGACTGATAGATTTAGCACCCTTATCCCCCCTCCAAGTAAAAAAAAAGAGGCTTAATCAATCATAAAATTGATTTGAAATTTATAGGTATTCTAGATTAGGAATTCTTAAAATCTTTCCATGTCACGTCTTTTTGACCAAGAGATTTTTATGTAACCCCAGACATATAGATGTATAAAATAGATATGCAAATAAAATATTTGCCAATAATAAATCATAATTTTGTGACTCCCCCCCCACATTCAGTTACATGACACAATAGGGGGTTGTGACCACCCCGAGTTTAAGAAACTTTGTTCTAGATTAGAAATGTCAAGTTTGTGGCTTGACATTCATTCCTGGAAAATTTCCTCTATGTGGCCAAAAGTTGATTAAAATGTAATTGAAAAATGCTTAACAAAATAAAGAAAAATACAGCATGATGCAGATAATATTGATTTTTGATTTTCTAAGTATACATGCAACCTGTAGGGATATATCTAGAATAATTTCACACATACATACACACACACACACACGTGCCATGTGCATTTGGTTCTAATAGCAACTATTTCTATGATGGGATGGGGAAGAGTAGGAAAAAGGGAGAAAACAATTTACACAATAATTTTATTGTATATTTGAAAGGAATAGCAATTTATACACAGTAGATTTGCAGTTTCATGTGCAATTATCTTTCTTATTGTAATATGTTGTGGAAATGCTTGTTTTATTCCATAAATGTATGTTAATGTAGTAAAAAAAATGGAAAAATGGGGAAACAAATTTTCTCTTTTCTCATTAGAGAATTGGATTCAAGGCACTTAAATTTCCTTCTCCTCTTTTGAACCTCAGTACAGTGAGGCTCAGGAACTTTCAAAATTTCTGCAGAAATGATAGTTGATGCGATGAGGGTGAAAGGGTGTCAAGAACTTCAAACATTCAGATTAGGTGCTTTTTTCCCCCCCTCTTGTACACCTTGTCCCTCTGAAGCTGAGATGTTGCATTTGTCTCACCAAAGGTGGAGCAAGAAACTTGTGAAACTTTCATTTTGGGACCTATGAGAATGGTTAAGTGTAAATCCTTTATGCTTTCTTGCTTTATTTCTCCTTTCCTCTTTAGGCAATAATTGGCAGGCAAGTAAACTCTGGGCCAGAGTTCTAATTTTAGTTCTATTCCCTTTATATTTTTCAAAAATTGCAAAGGTAAAAACATTGACTTTGAAGCATGTCCTTTTTTTTTGTTGTTTTTTTTACAGATCTTACACAATCCAGTGGATCCTTCTGGAATAGAGTTATTATCTCATATCTAATGAGATAACAAAGTAAATATAAAACTTTAAAATTGCCATTTGAATTGGCAATGAATGAGGCATTCATTGTTGATTCATCTATGCAGAGTCAATAATAAATTAAAGTGGTACATCTGTACCACTTTTCTTTATATCAACATCCCAAAGAAAGCCTCACCTCTATATTGAGTGAGTAGATGCATCAAAGAACTCTTCTAAATGAATCATTAACCAATTAACAAGTATTTATTAAGTAATTGGTGTATAAATGACACTGTACCTGATGATAGGAGTATGAGTATCAAGAATAAAATGATTCCTACTTGCAAGGAACTTACATTCTATTATAAAACCATGGTGTTCAGATGATCTTTCCATTTCTTAAGCACTGTGGAGAGTCCAAAATATAATTTTTCAGTATGAACTAATGACTTTAAATCTTGAGTTATTGGGTTGCAGAGACCTTCTTACCAGAACTGACTTCTTTCATCTTATGGGTTTTTATATAAAACATGGTTATCCATACCTTGTTTCCTATTTATAATACTCAGACCATACTTTGAAGAAGTTTGTGTTTTTCCTAATAAAGCAGAAATTTCTGGAATGATTGACTCTTGGCACACCCAAATAGTTGTGTCCCTCCCTTGGATGATCTAGGGATAATTATCCCAGCACTCTTTTATTTTACAACTCTCTAAGAGCATTTGGGTTAAATGAATGAATGGAAATTCATTTATTAAGCACCTACTATATATCTCATGAGGACAGACAAAATTTGTTTCATTCTGGTCAGCTTTATCCAAGTCATAACCCAAATATTTTTAAAGATTTACAGTGTATAGCACTGTCATAAGAAGTCTGCATCTTGAACTTGTAAGAGGAACACCTCTTTCCCCCACAGAATAGGGAGGGATTCAGGAAATGAATTCTACTGTAGTTTGAGAAACTATAAAAAGTGGGTTATAGACACCTAATGGAACACATTGTTACTACAAAGGGCCCAAGAATGTATATTCATAACAAAGATTGCTATTTTGTTTTTATTTATTTTATTCTACTTAATAGTATTTTATTTTTTTCAAATTACTTGTAAAGATAGTTTTCAACACTTACATTTTCCCCCAACATTATCTTCTATAAGATTTTGATTTTTCAATTTTTTCTCCTTTCCTCCCTTCTCTCTCCAAGACAGCAATGTATTATAGTTTCTACATGTATATTCATATTAAACATTTTCACATTAGTCATATTGTGAAAGAAGAATCAGAACAAAAGCTAAAAAAACATAAGAAAGAACAATGAAAAAAAAGTAAAAATAATATTCTTTGATCTATATTCAGATTCCATATATTTTCTCTAGATATGAATAGCATTTTCCAACATGAGTCTTTTGAAATTGTCTTAGATCATTGAATTGCTGAGAAGAGCAAAATCAAGTAGTTTCTTAATCAATTCATATTGTGTAGGGAACCCTGTATATCTTCAAACATGAAGTGGTCACCACATTAAAAAAAAGTTTAAAAAGCATATCTATAAGAAACAGCAAATTGTCATTTCTATCATCAAAGAAAACTATTTAGTTTTAGGATTTTTTTTGGGGGGGGTATAAGGTATAAATGGAAGATCTCATTTTTTGATTATTGTATTTTTTCTTCATTTCAAAATTTTCAGTTCTTTAAAAAAATTGAAAATCATAGAAGCAGATACTCTGACAACACTGTTTTCTTTTAAGTGTTATATTTCTTTATCTACCCCCCGAACAGTTGTGCCTTTTCTCCTTTGAAGCCAATTCTTTTTTTCTCCCCGCAATTATAGAATATCCTAGTTTTTGTTTCTGCTTCCAATCATACTGGGAGATAAGGTAATAAGGATCAACACTAATGTTAGTAGTCCAGATTTACCCTCTTGATCATTTTTTTTCCTCTCAATGGTTGCTTTATGGTTATTACAAATACTGATTTTCCCCCCCATACTTCCAATTCTGTCGTATCACATGCCACACTATCCCATCATCCCATGTAATGTGATTCCATACTCTACTTGCTATCCTATCTATTCTATACTAGCCAATTCTAACTCTTTTCTTCTATGCTATTCATATCATCCTTTCCTCTCATCTGCTCTCCCCTCCATCTTATCCTATCTCAGCCTAGTCTAATGCTTAATGAAGGTAAAACTTTATTAATTCTAGTAAATTCCTCATAAGGGGACAAAAGTTATTTTTTTGAAGTGACCAACTACATTAGAATGAGTAAGAAAAACAGAAGCAATGCAACGCGACATATTTCTGTGATGTTTTAAATAAGCTAACTTTTAAAGGAGAACAGAGGTTAGAAAGAATATCAGGGTCACTAATTTTCAAAACATTCTGAAACACAAGCCATAAAAGTGGTTAATAAGTACACAATCTGAACTCCCCAACTCACCACCAGAAGGTATTTCAAATAGGAAAACAAGACTTGGATTCTTGGAATCATAATTATGTACACCTTCTATTGAATGGTTACCTATCTGTGATAAGAGGTAGGAGGGAAAGGAATAAACATTTATATTGGGTTTGACATGTGCCAGAAACTGTGCCATGTATTTTTACCTATTCTTATTTGAACCTCAAAACAACCCTATAATGTACGTAGTGTAATTATCTTCATTTTATAATTGAGAAACCTGAAGTTAAGTAACTTGTCCAAAGTCACACAGCTAATAAGTTTCTGAGGCAATATTTGATCCCATTTTTTCCTGATTGCAGGCCTTGTGCTCTATCCACTGCACATCACCTAACTACCTAATAAGAGGGGGTAAAGATATAAAAGTTATTAAAAGCCCTGTATAATGTCTGTGCCCTTTAAAAATCAGAAGCCTCAAGCTTCAACCTTCTTCACACTAGATTCTGTAGCCAGGTGCTAACAGGTCTTGAGTTTCACACCTTTCCCTTTCCTATCATTTTTCCTAAAGATAGTCATTCAAAGTCACTTGGACTTGGTATTCTTGACTTGGTGGCAAAGATATTTTCTGAAATTTAGCATTTAGAAATGCCTGTGAACTATAATTGTGATGTGAAAACTTGGCAGGTTTTCTGGAAAATGAATCCGGGGCATTATTTCACTTCTTGTTTATTACCATGAATGGCATTCACATGGAACATTTCAAACGCTGAGGAGGATGGCTAGTTCTTGAAAACCCAGTTTGTTTCAATTCTTTGTTTTTTGTTTCCCTCATAATTTAACAGCTTTTGGTCATTTTAAGTTGTATGAGTAAAATCTAGAACTTATATATTCACATAACTTTTGTTTTTAGTTTATTGGGTTTTTACTTTTGAAACATTTTGACCCATAATTCTTTTTGAATGATACGAGAAATCAGATATTTCTCTCATCTCATTCTATTCCTCTTCAGACAGCTCCAACTAGCCATGGGCAAGACAAGTACTTGGACAACTTTTATAGATATAAATGGAATCAGAAAATTTTTTTCTTTTCCCCCCAAGTGAAACTTCATAAGATGCATTACGAGCAATGAAATTAGAATGACTAGCCTCATAGACATGCACATGTGGGCGCATACTAAACTTTTCTAGCTTTCACATTAACTGACTGACTTTGATGTGCAGAGGCCTTTCATTACTCATCTTGATCCCGTGTGCTTTGTTTCATACTTTTAATCTTGATTTTAAAAATCAGCATATCCTCTCTTCATATTCACAGACATTTTATATTAGTGAAGAAAATGAGGCGTCCTAGTGGACTAGACAAAGTAGAGGTTGTCATGTATCTTTTCAGAACACTTGGAATTTAAAATTTGTGTTGTTAGGGTTGGGAAAGAGAAGTTAAAAAACAAACAAATCTGAAAACATAGATACTTCTTAATTCACAAACTTCTAAAACCTGTAATATAATGTTAGTCATCATATTGCTCAGACTTCATTAATAAAACAGTATTGTCTCAGGAAACAATTGTTCAGAAACACCGTTACAAATAATTATATTTTATTAAATTATAATTTGTCAAAAGAAGTCAAAACAATTGAACACATTGAATTTGAAGAGCTTGAATTTGAAATGTGAAATATTTCTTTGTTTCTTCCTCTAGACACTTTGCAAAATTTACTACACACTGTTGAAAAAGAAGACCTGCAAGCCACAAAGTATTCTTTTCCCCTCATGTCTTTGTCTATACTATTTTTATATCTCACATCCTATTCCCATAGATAAGAGAGGTATGTAATAATGATAACAGCTGGCATGAGTGTCAAATTGCAATAACAGCAGAGATTTATAGAATGCTTTTCAGATGACAAAACATTTGACATAAGATATTATGATTGATTCTTGCAAAACCTCTGGCAGGTAATTGTAGAAAATACTAACATTCTCATTTGTCAGATAAGTACATTGAGAGCTCAGAGAAGCTTGATTCACATGATTTATGGAGCAGGAGTTCAAATCAAAGTCTTCTGATTCTAAACCCCAGATGTTTTTCTATTGTACCCCAGATGCTATGGACAACATTAGTACCCAAACAATGTTCAACATGTCCTTCCACATTATAATTCAGTAGTCAGAGAGTAAAAAATAAAAACGACAAAAAATTGCTTTACTGTCTGTACTTGGCATAAATGTACAAGGTGTTACTTTTGGTTACTATTTTCTTTTTCTTAAAGGTAATATTTAAGATTTAATTATTTCTATTACTCTAATCCCTTTTCAGTTTTGATTCTATTTGGTATTACATAAAGGCTTGATGAATTGTAGAAATATGTAATTGAAGGAGGAAATGTAAACTAATTATGTTTTAAACAGAAATGAGCTGTATTTGCCTTCCTGGGCAGTTTTCAAGGAACAGGAAATGCTACACATTTATATCAGCTTGCCTGGGTTTCATCATCTGGCAGAGGCAAGGTAAATAACAGCTGTCAGAGATAAGTAGTGCTAATAACAAAATATTAGCACTCTCCTTCACTTTAAGTACATGTACATATATTCATCATGGAGAAAGTTCTGTGCAAAACTATGATGTGATGGATTCTAGAAGGGAAAAAGGAACTTGGAAGCCTTATTTTTCAGAGAAGAGAACTGAGACATTAGCAATAGTGTCTTTGCGACTCTGTCTTTTTGACTCTCATAGCACTTATCTAGTTCCTCTCAAACATATATATTCTATTTCATGCCATAGCTATTTACATATATATATATATATATATATATATATATATATATATATATATATATATAGCTTCCATCTTATATTGTAAAGTCCTTTAAGGAAGAGTCTAATTCACCTTTTCCATTATACCTCCTCCAATGGTCTAGCATAATATACTACTAGCTGTTTCATTCAAATCATTCGTTCATGTATTTAATCCTTGCTTAATTAAATGAGGTCCAACAGCTTTCATGACAATGAAATTGACCACATGATGAGTTGGACCTTATCTTCTCATTCCTCATGTTAGATTGGACCATACTTGGGTTCATAATTTAGTTCAATTTGCTTATTGTATTTGTGTTCTTGATCTGGAACACAATACGTACTTAAAATGCCTGTTGATAGGGTAAATATCTTCTGTATTGAAGACATTAGGTTAGAATTGGGAGGTCTACAAAGAAGCATAATATGTAAGTGTTACTGTCATAGAATTTAAAAGTTTCACTTATATAGCCCTTTCCAATCTGTAAAGGACTTTCTCACAAAACCTTATGAAGAAGTAGGAGAAATATTTTTGCTTCCTTTTTATAACCAAAAACAAAACAAAACAAACAAACAAAAAAAAAGAACCTGATTCAGAGAAGAGAGGGATATCCACTAGTAACTGAAAATAAGGCTTGAACTTGAGTGTTCTGGTTTAATTCAAGAACATTTTTTAAAGAATCTATTATATACATTGAATCATACTAGGTGATGGAACTACAAAGACAGAAATGAAGAAAAAAGTTCCTTTCCATTAAATCAGATTGCCTCACACTCCAAATTACCACATTTCCTGCCACACTGAAATAATAGCTTACTTCTGACTTCCCTAGTATTTCCCTTAGTATGCCATTGTTTGTCCTCTCCTGTTTATCCACTCAGTATTCTGAAAAAAAGGAAAGGAGGCTAAACCCACCTCCCCTTAAGAACTTTCCTACTCCCTCCTTACTTTATTCAGTGTCTGAAATATATATAGAAACTGAGACTCTCAAATTTAAAAATTGGCTTAGAATTAAAAATGTGTTTTGTCTTGTAGGTCAATGCTGATGATGCTAGTGGGAACCCTGAGTGTTTCGAGTCAGCAACTGAGGTTGAATGCAATTATTAATCCCCTGATTTTAGGGACCAATGCCTTAAAGTTTTGTATTCCTTATAAGATTTAGAAAAGTACTGAATACATACAATGTGCTCAGTAAATACTTGTAGACTGATTATTGGATTATTCCCATACCTGTGTTACTGATCTCCTTGCAGTTCTTTGAACATACTACTACTAACTCTGATAATCCTGGCTATCCTGCATGTCTGCATCTCTCTTCCTCTTTATCTCTACCTCCTGGTTTCTCTGGCTTCTTTCAATTCTCAGCTGCAAAAAGTCTTTGCTAGCTCTTAATCTTAATGTCTTTTTGTTAAGACTACCACTAACGTATCCTGGATATGTCTTATTTGTATATAGCTGGTTATATGTTTTCTCCCTCATTAGACTAAATTTCAGAGCAGATGCTGACTAAACAATTGCTTAAAATTTCCTTTCAGAAGACATCTAAGAAATGATGCAGAATGAAGTGAGCAGGATTTGGAGAACAAGGCAATGTTACACACCCATCACATACATGCATACCAACACTAACTCTGGCAACCACAAACAATGAGTTCAGGGAACTGAACATGAATCAGTCCACTCATTTCTTCTGGAAAGGGAATGGTCTTAAACATGAAAAATAATGCATTTCTGGACAAGATTAATGTGATTATGCATTTTGCTGATTATAAGGATTTTCTTTTTTCTTGTTCAATGAGAGGAGGTAGGAGAAGAGAGAGAAAATAAATGTTTATAAAATTAAATAAATAAAAAAGGGGAAAGTTTTCTTAGCTATCTAAAGCACAAGGGTTGTATAACTCTCATGACCTACAGGAATTCTGATTTTTGTCTCTTATCACCTCCGGAAGATTAAAAAAAAGTCACTATAAAGACCACCAAATCCAAGGTTGTTGCGAGGGAGTTACTTTTCCCATCATTTTACCAACTGTCCTTAAGTCTGAGTTATGGAAATTCTGTTCTCTCACCTTCTCACCTTTGCATTCTTTTAGTAATGTTACAATTAAAGGGAAAGAGTCCATATAAATTTTGGTGGCCTTGAAGTAAATATATGTGCTGAATTATATATATATATATATATATGTGTGTGTGTGTGTGTGTGTGTGTGTGTGTGTATATATATATATACACACACACACACACATACATATATACCCACACATATATATAGATACATGCATATATATATATATATATATATATATATGTACATATACATGTCTGTGTGTGTGTGTATGTGTGTGTGTATATGCATTTAGCTTCTGTGTGAGCAATGGAAGGAAACTCTAGCAAGTTTGGCTGTTTTTGTTTTTGTGTTTAGAAAAGATAAATAATTTTGAAACTATCAAACACCTGAAGTTCAAAAATTAAGAAAAAAACCAGGTAAAATGAATTATTTATATACTGTTTCAGATTATTGCTGTCCATGCAGGACAAAGCTTTGGATATTATTTTCTGGAAGAAAGTTTAATAATTTGGTGAGTGGTAAAAGATAAGAGAAGTAGAGTGAAAAATTTAACCTTTTCTAGAAACAACTCCATTAAGATTCTAGAAGAACTTTCCATGGGTTGGTAGTGATAATGAAGTGGCTCAGAGTACCAGATCAGGGACAGTGATATGAAAGGAAATGATATGATAAGGCAGAGATTATAAAATATTTCTCATACTGATATGGGGAGAAACATTCTAGGCATAATATAGAAAGGGTTGTTACTGGTTGATACTCAACCCTTTGGTGGAAATGAAATGTGGTCATTTGTCACATTTTTCTGTTTCTATGGAAAAATGAATAGTTAGAGGAAGCCCGAAAGGGATAAAATGGATAGTTGACAATATGTTTTAGTTTTTCAGGGTTTTTGGAGACAAAAATTTATGTACATAACCAAAAATAAAGGTAATAAAAATTTTGTTGGCAGTATACATGTTGTAGTGGGAAAAGAGTAAGCCTCATTGTCAGGAAAACCTATGTCCTACCTTTGACACATACTGGCTCAGTGACTTTGATCGAGAAGCTTAATTTCTTAGTGCCCCAGGAAACTATTAAGATACAGAAAAGATGCTAGTCTGTCTTGGTTGAGAAAGTTCTTCACTAAAAAAAAATACCTATATTGATGAAATCACAAGAACAGTGAAAAATGCAAATTGTTTAAAATATTTGCATGGATATGTATATGTACGTACATATGTCAATTATTTAAATATTTAAATTAAACTTAAACTTCTCTACAATTTAGCTTTCCTATCAAATTATGGGTTAATTAAACATTTAAATAAACATATATTAAGTGCTTATTGATAAGGCACTGTGCTAAATATTTATATCAAGGGAGATAATATCTATAGAATTAAGTAAACCTGAAAATATTATATAAATGTTGTCTATTATATACAGAGTGACTCATTTTTTTGAAACATGTTTTCTTTTCTTGGTACTGTGAGTTGTGAGTCATGAAATAGCACTGAGTAAAGAGAATTGACATTGAGGTTTATTCCAAAGAAAAAGATAAGGTGTAAAGTAAGCATGAGCAGGTTGTGATACATTTGAAGTGATGAAATACATTAACAAGAAGCAGTTTAAAGTATTCCATCAGAGTTGATCATCATATTTGTTGCTGTGTGCAATGTTCTCTTGGTTCTACTCACTTCTCACAGACTCAGTTCATATAAGTCTTTCCAGGCTTTTCTGAAATCATCCTGCTGATTGTTTCTTATAAAACAACAATATTCCATAACATTCATATCCCATAACTTATTCAGCCAACTGATGGGCATTCACTCAGTGTTCAGTTCCTTACCACTACAAAAAGGGTTGCTGCAAACATTTTTGCACATGTGGGTCCTTTTCACTTTTTCACGATCTCTTTGGTATAAAGGTCCAGTAGAGACACTGCTATATCAAAGGTTGATAATTTTTTTAACATAGTTCCAAATTGCTCTCCAGAATAGTTGGATCAGTTCATAATTCCACCAACAATGTATTAGTGTTCCAGTTTTACATCCCCTCCAACATTCATCATTATCTTTTCCTGTTAACCAATCTGAGAGGTGTGCTATGATATCTCAGAATTTTCTTAATTTGTATTTTTCTGATCAATAGTTGGTGATTTAGAGCACCTTTTCATATGATTAGAAATGGCTTTAATTTCTTCAATTGAAAATTGTCTATTCATATCCTATGACCATTTATAAATTGAAGAATGGCTGGAATGCTTATAAATTTGAGTCAACTCTACATATTTTAGAAATGAAAGCTCTCATTTCCTTTCTCCATTTTTCTTCTTTCTTTCTTTTAAGATCTGTTTTGAGTTCTTCCAAGAGAGCCTTATGAGTTAGAAACCAATTCATATCACCTTTTGAGGCTTCATCTGGAGACATTTTGCCTTTTGTGACTTCAAGTTTTGGGGTCTGTCCTTTCCTGTCTCCATAATAGCTACTTATGATTAGAGCTTTTTTGCTTTTTTTGCTCATTTTTAAAGGTTGAGATCTGCTCTTAAGGCAAAAAGGAGATTGCCTCAAGCTTCCTCTACAGGTGACAGAGGTTTCACACTGCCCTGGGGCCAGTGCTGTTAGTTACTTTCCCATCTTGGGTAGGTAGTTTGGGTTCAGGGGCTCACTATTTGCTCACTGTAGTTGCATTGGAGGTCTCACAACTGGTCTGCTGATCCACTAGTTTCTGTACTGGGACAAAGTAGACAAGGCTGCTATATTTTGTCTAAGAGCCTTCCACTAGATTTCTCCTTTATACAGAGACCTCCCTGCACTGAGCCTGTCCTGGGCCAACTCCCCCCACCTTCCTGCCGGATTGAGACAGACCTTTCCTAAAGTTCTTTCAAAATATCTTCTGCTAAAAATTTGTTACATTCCAAATATGCAAGGGTTCTGTCATTCTAAAACCCAGTCAGAGGCTTGATTGGTGTTGATCTGAAGGAAGCCAGGAAGAGCTCAAACACCTGTCTACTCTCCACCATCTTGGCTCTGCCTCCCCTTTTTGACCCTCTTCCTAGAGGTAAATTGGTTTAAATGATTTGCCCAGGATTACATAGCTAGTAAATATCAGGTGTCTGAGTCTGGATTTGAATTCAGGTCTTCCTAACTCCATAGTATCTACTGTATCACATAGCTGCCCCTCATTTGAGATTTTCTTGGTAAAGATAGTATTTTTGCTATTTTCCTCTATAGTTCCTTTTACAGATAAGGAGTAAATAGGGTTAAGTGACTTGCTCAGGGTGACAGCTATCATTTGAGGCTGGATTTGAACTCAGGAAGATAAGTCCTTTTGACCCTAGTTTTAGCATTCTATCTAATGTGTCATTTGCCCCTGAATGTAAAAGATAAGATATTCAACTTCAAGGACTAAAAAAGCCTAGTTAAATTTTAAAAGGTGTATTATCAGCTTGACTAACTAAGTGCAATTATTTATTTACTTATTTGTTCATTCTCTCTCTTTCCCTTTCTTTCTGTCTGTTTTTTTTCACAGTAACTCATGAATACTTAAAGGGTAGAGAAATTATGTGTAATTTCTGTCATTAGATGGGTGCCCATACAAATAATGTAATAGATCCTATTTCATAAAAATGTTTCTATCTTTAAAACTAACTGAAGTAGATATAAGTAATGGACACCGCATATGGAGAGCCAACATATCCATCTCCATTATTATGTTTTACTCAGAAGAAATTTTGGAAAAGAGAACTAACACACATTCTGATTCTTGCTAGTCCCTGAGGATATATCTTTCTATGAATCTTCTTAGTACAACATGTTAATCAGTTGGAACCAGTTTTTTTTAGCCTCTAGTCTGTTCTACTTCTTGAAATGAAACAAATAATTTGCTTTTATAGGTGGAAATAGAATATGCTTGGAAGTCTGGAACACACCTTTTTCTTCACATTACTGTTCAATAGCTGTTTGGGAATCTGCTTTGTTATTTGCATCATCTGTTCTTTGTTCGGGTACAGCCCAATGGACTTGTCCTGTTTTAAGCATTACTTCAATGCTGGTATATTGGATGTCTTTCAAACGCTTTTGTTCATGAACCTATCCTGCCATTTAATGTTATGTATTGGTTGTTATTAATTCAACAATTCAGTTTAGCATCTAATATATGTTTTACTCTATAGTAATAATGTAAAAAATACAAGGAGATAAAGTTGATGGTTCTTCCAATTTAAAAAAAAAGTATTTTCCCCAGTTACACATAAAAAGCATGATTTTTATCATATCTATATCTATCTCTATCTCTATCTATATATACATATATACATATATATATATATATATATATATATATATATATATATATATATTCTTATATTTGTTTACATATATATATTGACTTATCTTCTGTGAAGGGGAGACAATTGGGGTTTAGTGACCTGCCCAGGGTCACACAGGTAAGAAGTGTTAAGGGTCTGAGACCACATTTGAACTCAGGTCCTCCTGACTTCAGGGCTGGTGCTCTACCCACTGCACCACCTAGCTGCCCCTGTATGTTCTTTTCTAAAACATATTTCCTTACAAATCATGTTAGGAGAGAAACATCAGAATAAAAGGGAAAAACCATGAGAGAAAAAAAATAAAAGTGAAAAAATGAACATAGCATCTGTTGATTTACATTCAGTCTTCATAGTTCTCTCTTTGGATGTTTCCATTCAAAGTTGGATCATTGAACAGCCGAGGAGAACCAAGTCTATCCTAGTTGACAAGTCCAAATTTTCTAAGAGTTCACTATCCCCAGGAGACTAAAACTAAAAGAACAGGGAATAAAGAAGGAACACCTGGGAATGATCTATTTCAACAGAAAGGCCTTAAGTGAACACTAAAAAGTACATAACAGTAGAAGATTAATGAAACCTCCTGCAATTTTCCTATGGCTTGAATGCATACCACATGAAGATATATACCTGATAGTCAGTGATCCGTGACAGAAAGTAACATACTGTTATCTCTTCTACCTATAACAGGAAGTTTCTCTGAGGTGATGGATTTCTGGAGTTAGAAACAGTAAGAAATGACTTCCATTATGTAAATGATGAAATATTAGGATGTTTTATTTCTCACCTCATTCCCTATAAGTACTTTCCCAGTTTTTTCTTTGCAAATATAAAAAGTATTCTACTATCGCTAATGTATGTGCACACACATATGGATGTATGTATATATTATATATAATGTATATATTTATTTATGATTTATATGTACATAACTATATGTATGTATAGATTGCTATAAACAATTTACATATACACATACTCATTCTTATACCTATATACAAGAGAGCTGGGTGATGCAGCAGATAGAGCACTGAACTTAGAATCAGGAAGACTCATCTCAATTTTGGCCTCAGACACTTGCTAGCTATGAAACCCTGGGTAAATCACTTAACCCTATTTATCTCAGTGCCTCATCTGTAAATGAGCTGGAGAAGGAAATGGTAAAACACTGCAGTATTTTTGCTGAGAAAACTATAAATGGATTCGATCAAGAGTTGCACATGACTGAAACCACTGAACGACACCAAAAATGGACATGTGAATATATATATGAAAATAAAAACACATATACTCATACATTGCATATGCATATACTTATGCATATGTGCAAATACAGTAACATATGTGTATATATGTAATATGAGTTTATGTGCAATATATATGTATATGGGCATAAGAATGCATATCCATTATATGTGTGTATGCATGCATATAGTTCGGCAGTATCTAGTAAGCCATCTGTTTCTCTGTCATTGGGGAAGTCTTTGCTCACTTCCAAGGGAAGTGCTCCTAGACTTTTCCAATATGGCAGGAGAAATAGTTCTCCCTGAATCACAAAGAAATAATGCATTGTCAGACAAGGGACTTCTTTTTACTAAGATGATTCCCTTTTATCTCTACTTTGTCTGCCCTAGTTTCACTTCACTTAATTTAATAAAAATTGTAGTCAAGGGATTTGGGTTCTAATCTTGCCTCATAAAATTAATCTTTGTGTGTTTTAAATAAGTCATTTTTCTTAGGGACTGAGTTTCATCATCTACAAAATGAGGGAGTTGCTCTTTTGAAGTACTTTTCAGCTCTATGTTCATAATCCTGAAAGCTTGTCTGGGATAGAAGAATCCTGTTCCTCAGTGTTTTTAATAGAGTCCAGTAACCAATAATAGTGTTAGGGTAACTAACTTTTGCTCTTTCTAGCTTAAGATATCAAGGAGAGGTCCCTGACCATATAAGCTTTTCTTACATATTCATCCCATTTTTTCTCTGTTTCTCTAAGTTCCAAAGGATCTTACAAGCAAATGGGTAGAATTATTTAAATCACCCTAAAGTGTTACAAACTACTAAAATAAGAAAAGATGGAAAAAGCTGTTCATTCATTTCTTAAAGGGAAACTGAGGAAAGAATGACTACTTCCTGTTCATACTGATGTATACATTTTTTAAACTTTGCATGGTGCTAAACATGATATTTGTTAATTGTTGGAATACACAGGAGCTGTTGGAATACACGGGAGCCACCTGACAGTGGCTGCTGGAGATCCAACCCAGACCTATAGAATGGACCTCTTCTTGTGAGAGGATGATACAAGGAGACTGAGAGAAAGTTGCTGTTCTCTGACTCCTCTGACTGAGAGGCTATTGTGTTGTCTGACCTCTCTCCTCTTCCCTCTGCCTCCAATTTATCTCATTCCCAGTCCACAACACCTGTGTCAGCAAAAGCTGCCCTGCAACTCCTTCAGATGCTATAATATACAGCTATGGAGGCTCTCAGAGAACTGACCTGTCCCTTAACAGTTAATAGCTAGCATTTATGTAATACTGTTAATGCTTACAAAGCCTTCACCTATATTATCCCATTTGTTCCTCATAAAAGACCTGGGAAATAGGTGCTAGTATTATCATCCTATTTTTGGGATGAGGAAACTAAAGCTGAAAGAAGTAAAGTTACTTGTCCATGATCATCACAAAGCTAATGAGTTTGACAAGATTGAAACTAGTATTCTCGACTCCTAGGCTAGGATGTTTTATACATAAGAAACAAATGGAATCCAAAATGTCTTGTTATTTCTATGGTGTGTGTGTGTGTGTGTATGTGTGTGTGTGTGTGTGTATGTGTGTGTGTAATTCTAGTCTGCATTATTAAAATGAGATGCAGACTAAGGGAAGTAATAGTCACACCATATTCAAGGGTACTTAGAATGCACCTAGGTAAGCTGCAGTTTAGAATATGTGAAGCTTAGAATTGCTGAAAGTTACTGAATTGTGAAAATACTTTTAAAAAGAGAGAAATTTTTATTTTATCCTAAAGATAAGAATGAACCAATGGCAGGGGAATCAAGGAAGCTACCTCATGTGGTTAATTAGTATGTCCTTTAACTATTTTAATTTAAGAAAAATTTATAGTTTACTAATTTTGAGTAGATTCATTGAGATACTGGCTAAGAGTACTTTGTCAAAGGGGATATTTTATCTATGATCACATTTCACATTGTATGAATTTATAATGGCAAACAACAAAAATTATTATTTTCAAAAGTCAGATCCTATCTATGGGCAGTATATAATGAAACCCCAGATATAACCTTTATTCTTCCTCCCCTCTAAGCACCATACCTTCCTTTCACTTAACCTCAATTAGGCTACCTTTCATCAACATCAAACCTGTGATTTGGCTTCTTCTTTTGCTTTATCTTAGCATATTTTTTCAAAAGGACAAATGGAGTCCAATATGTCAACAAAATATAAAATTCAATTCTATTTTTCTATATTATCTCAAAAATGAAGAAAATCATTGGTAGTTCATGTGAAAAAAGAGACCTAGAGATTTTAGCCAATATGATTTATATATATGATGTACCTTGTATGGTATGGTATGGTATTGGATTGTATTCTCTTCTATAAAATTGCATAATATGACATTATATGATTGTTGTTGTTTAGTTGTTTCAGTCATATTCTTCTCTTTGTGAACATTTGGAATTGTCTTGGCAAAGATATTGGAATGGTTTTTTATTTCCTTCCCCAATTCACTTACACATGAGGAAACAGGCAGCTAAAGTTAAGTGAGTTACTCAGGACCGCGCAGCTAGTCTGAAGCCAGATTTAAACACAGATTTAAACTCTAGATGAGTTTTCCTGACTAGAGGTCTGATATTCTATCTACTAAACCACCTAACTGCCACATATTATATGATATTATAGTTTATCCTATTATAGGCAACCAACTATAATATATATAACTCTTTTAAATAATGGAATCTAGAGGTATAATGTACTTAAACACATGAAACATCATAAAATGAATGTAATTTGAGGGTATTGTAACTGTTTATAACATAATATAATACAATATAGCATAAGATGCATTAAAATTATATTTTACCTATCACCTAAATGAAACAACTATGAAATTTTATGTTTATGTGATATGTCACTATCTACAAATATAACATATATGATAAACATCCACATCACATTCAAATCATGTTATTTCTATGGTGGTGTGTGTATATATGTCTGTGTGTAATTCTAGACTGCATTATTAAAATGAGATGCAGAGTAAGGGAAATAATAAGTCACACCATACTCAGTGGTACTTGGAATGCTTCTATATAAGCTGGTGTTTTAGAATGTGTGGATCCTGGAATGGAAGAAAGGTGTCATATCATAAAAATACTTTAAAAGATAGAGGAATTTTTGTTTTATCCTAGGGGTAAGAATGAGCCAATGGCAGGGGGATCAAGGAAATATTTGTGGAGGAGATGCTTTATAGGATATATTGGGTAAGGTGCATCAATGATCAGTTCTGTATATAATGAACAAGCTAAAATGTTCTCCTTTCTAATATATTGATTAAAATCATAACTATATTCCACCCTTGAACAAATAATTGCTAAATACATTTAACGATATATTTAAGCATCTAGAAACCTTTTAAGTTGAAAGTAGCTGCTCATTAAAAGAGGGAAAAGATCCACATGTGCAAAAATGTTTGTAACAGCTTTTTTGTGGTAGCAAAGAATTGGAAATTGAGTGAATGGTCATCAATTGAGGAATGGCTAAATAAGTTATGGTATATGAGTGTAATGGAATATTATTGTTTTATCAGAAACAGTGGGCAAGCTGATTTCAGGAAAGCCTGGAAAGACTTAGAGGAACTGATGCTGAATGAAGTGAGAAGAGCCAGGAAAACAATGTACACAGTAACAGCAAGATTATGTGATGATCAACTATAATAGACTTACCTTTTCTCAGCAATACAGTGATCCCAATTCCAATAAAAGTGCGAAGGAAAATGCCATTGACACCCAGAGAGAAAACTATGGAGACTAAATGTAGATTGAGGCATTCCATTTTCACTATTTTTTTGTTTGCTTTTTTCCCTCATGGTTTTTCTCTGTTGTTCTGATTTCTCTTTCACAATATGACTAAAATGGAAATATAGTTACAATGATAGTACATCTACAACCTATATCATATTATTTGCTGTCATGGGGAGGTGGAGGAAAGGGAGAGAGGGAGAAAAGTTTTTCTTGGCAAAGATATTGGAATGGTATTCCATTTCCTTTTCAAAATTTTATAAATATTTTGTGAACTATCTTTACATGTAGTTGAAAAAAATAAAATATTATGGAAATTTAAGGGGGGAAGCCTAAGAGAGAGAAGGAGAGAGAGAGAGAGAGAGAGAGAAAGAGAGATAGAGAGAGATGCACAATATCCAAAATATAGCAATCTGTTTTAAACTGATGTTTTTTAAAAAGGAAATTAGCAGAAATAATTAAGCCGCTAGAGAAGAGAATAAAGAAAGATAAATTTAAGCTCTAAGGAGAAACAGCCATTCCCTTTATTTCTAGAAGTCACATTGATCTATATAGAAAATGAAAAACAAAATCCAATTTTGAAATGTGAGTTTTAAAATAGAGATACTTTCTAGGTCGCACAGTAATTTGAGGGTTGACCAGAAGATAGATAAGAAGATTCAAGTTTGAATCCTATCTCAAACACATACTAGTTGTGTGACACTGGTAATATCATCTAAACTCTTTATCTCTGTTTTTCTATCTGAAAAAATGACGATAATAATAGCATCTACGTCATAGTATTGTTCTGAGGATCAAATGGTATAACTTGTCAAGTATTTTTCAAACTAAATAAAACACTATATAAATACTAGTTGTTGTTATTATTATTAGTAGTAGCAGTAGCAGCAGTAGTAATCAAATGCAGCTTGGGAGTTCAAAACTGGAACCTAAATTACTGGGACTTAGGAGATTGGGCTTGTTGACTTCTTTTTTGTTTTGGAGCTATTAACTTAAATTTTATTAGAAGGGAGTAGTTCTACCAGTTAGAATTGTCATATGGTTCTTATTTGCACTAACCTTTTATCTGTGTCTAGCTTCAAAAATGTGAGTGGTTAACAGTTAATGTATAGGAAGGATGGAATTAGTCATTGAGGTTTCTGTTGATTACAAAGTGTTTTTCAGAATCACAGAACTGTAATTTTGCAAGTGACTTTAGGGACCAGGCTCATCCTGTAACTTGATCTTCTCTGCAATGCAAATGACAAGGGATAATCTAGATTTTAATTTTTTAAAATTTGACAACAAACATAAACAGTTCCCTATACAATGAATAACAGAAAAAAAAGGAATAAAAAAGTCATGAATCCTCTCTAGTGATTTTTTTAAAGAAATAATCTAGAATTCAATGGGAAGTTTGATAAGAGAAAAAGAGTAAATCGGGAAATATCGGGAAAATATTAAAGACTAATTTTAAGGCACTCATTAAAGCCAAACACACACACACATATGTATGTATGTATGTATGTATGTATTTCTGAAAATGTTATCCATATTCTTTAAACTGTAATAATTATTTGGGTAGTTTGAAAGAAATGTTGGGGCCAAGTTGTAGATGATGGGGTGATTCTAAAAAATCAAAATTGGGTAGGAAAGGGTAAAAAAGAACAATTTTAACATAAAAATGGGATGTGAAAGGAAGAACAAATTCAGCAAAAGCAGGTGGGAGTGGAGAGCTGATAATGTTGAAACTTAGTCTCATCTAGATTGAAGAGGAAATTCTATGTACATCTGGAAGTATGTAGAAGTCTTTTGAATTTATGGAGTAGTGTGAAAAATCTGGGGAAGGGGGGAGAGTGTGGTAGAAAGACTTGTAGAAGAGTGTCCAGCAATTAGAGAATGACTGAATGAGTTGTGGTATATGATTATGGTGAAATACTATTATCTTACAAGAAATGATGAGCTCAGTAATCTTAGAAAATGGAGAAGGACTTGCACAAAATAATGAAGAGCAAAATGAGTTTAACAGAGAACATTATGTACAATAATTGCAATAGTGTTTTAAAAATGAGTGAATAAGTCATTTTGACTATTATAAATACTTAAATTAAAAATTAAGGACATATCAAGAAAGAGGCTATCTGCATTCAGAATAAAACTGATGAATAAAAACAGGATATAGAATAATTTTACATACATATACCTGTACTGTGAGCTATTTGTTTTTAGGGTTGAAAGGGAAGGGAAGGGAAGAAATAAAGAAAAAAATTACATGATAACTTTATTATATATTTGAAAGAAATGGCAAATTATACATAATAGATATTTATATACAATCACCTTTTTATTATATGATTATGGAAATATTCATATTTTCCCACAAATTAAAAGTAAAACAAATTTTAAAAATTAGTAATTGAACAAAAATAAATGGAAAAAAATGAAAAAAATGAACCTGGGTAGTTTTATATAACAACTTGAAAAATTAAAGAATTACATTTATTTAAAAAAAAAAAAAGAATTCTGAACTTAAACAACAAAAAAAAATTTCTTGCCATACCACTTGCTTAATATATATGTATATATATGTATATAAATGTATATGTATAAAATAAATTCTATTTGCTACTTTCAAAAGATGTGCTTCCTTCTGAAATTTTTCTATTCTCTTGTCTGCATTTAAACATTGCTATAATCCCCCTCCCTCTTTTTGTTTTTTAGAGTCACTGTTGCTAACTTTTCTCCTCTCACTTCTTTCAATTAAAAACTTGAAAATATAAAAAAAAGTCTCTGCATGTTGGGTCCATTACCTCTCTGTAGGAGGTAGTCACATGGTTCATCATAGGTCCTGTGAAGGAATAGTTGCTCATTGTATTGTTCAGAGTCCTTTTGGCTTTCAAAGTTGTTTTTCTTTGCAATGTTGTCTTTGTGTGAAGGGTTTTTACTGGTTTTTCTTACTTTACTTTTTGTTAGTTCATAATAATCAGAATTTTCTGAAATTGCTTCTTTCAATATTTATAATGCAGTAATAGTCCTTTATATTCACATACCACAATTTGTTCAGCCTTTCGTCTCACTAGAAGTCTAAGGCATACCCTTAGGCCATAGTTTTTTTTTTTTTTAATTTTAATTTTTAAGTTCTCTACTTTCTTCATTAGTTCTATTCTTTTTCTCCTTTTTCTCTTTAATTTTCCCTTCAGGATTAGTAAATTTCTTTTGCTAATAACTATTTTGTCCCATTCTCCCTCTTGACTCCTAGAAAGAGACAGAATTTGAGTTCAATATATTTCTATGCCCAATTTTTTCCATGGATTCTTTGTCCATTTCAGATTACCATTATTTGATCCAATCCAATAATCCAATCCTTATTTTCCCCTCTATTAGTATATACATTTTAATCGTAATTAATATATGCATTTTTCTCTATTAGTATATACATTTAATCTTAATATATACATTTTTCTCTATTAGTGTATACATTTTAATCTCTCTTTTCCCTTTTCAAATTCATAAAACAGAACTGATATACTTCTAGGACTCTGTTTTTATTCTATTTAACTCACTCAATACCCTTTGGAGACATTAAGCTTCTGAAAGGACAGTTATTTCTTCTCCCCTTATTAGATCTACATCATTATACATGCATTTCAAATTGCTCAAAATTTTTTCTATATTTTTCTGTACTCTTGTGTTTGTATTTCAAAATTATTACCCAGTTCTAGCCTTTTCATCAGAAATATTTGAAAACCATATATTTCATTAAAAATACATTTTGTCTTGTAGCATTGTGCTCTACTTTGCCAGGTGAATTATTTTTGATTTTAATCTTATATTTTTTTTCAGCCATTTGGAATCCTATATGTAATATTCTTTTTAAAATGTAATGTTTTCTGTTGAGGTTTCCTTGGGGTCTCTGGGAGCAGCCTTTGTTTCAGTTCAGTAATTACCACACAAGTAACCAGGGGTTAAAGTCTAAATCCTTTATTGTCTCCTTCAAAGTCTTGTCTCCTCCACTTGGGGTTCAACTAGTTTTTCTGGAGGCCTCTCTCTCTTCTTGGTTCCAAGAGCTTGAGCTTCCACCTGCCTTCTCTGGCTTCTGAACCTCCCCGACTCCAAAGTTTTGTGCTTCAGCCTGCAGCCACCACAAAGGTGGACAATGGAATGAATCTGTCTCAGCCTCCCAGAGCTTCTAGTGCCTTTGTCTCTTCTGACCCTGAGAGCTTCTCCTTCTGTATTCCACACTGAGTATACACCAATCATTACAAAACTAGGAAACCATTATTTGTTGTAGGATTAAATCAATGCTAAATTAGATTTAACCATTGTCTCCTCAATTCCACTTAGTACCTTGTTTCAAGTTCTGGCCCATAACAGCTCCTTGTAGGATTAAATGAATCATACTGAACCATGATAAATTAGATAACTAGTATCTCTATCAATTCCACTGACTTAGTACCTTGTAAGAATCCTTTGTTTCAAGTTCAGAGTTATGACCCATAACACCTATATTCTAAGGTATTCTCTTTTTGAAAGTGCCAGGCCTTATATGATCTTGATTGTAGTTTTTAGAACCTGAATTGATTCTTTCTAGCTGCTTACAGTGTTTTTTCTTTAATATAGGAATACTGGTTTTTGGATATGGCTTAGGGTCCTTTCCTTTTGGTGTTCTTTCTAGGAGATGGTAAGTTGCTTCTTTTTATCTTTAGTTTGTTCTCTAATTCAAATAAATTTGGGTAATTTTCAGTTATTTCTTGAAATATAGTGACCAAATTTTTTTTTTTTAAGTTACACTTTTCAAAGATTCTAAATGATTCTGAAATTATTTCTTCTTGAATTGTTTTCCAGGTCAATTGTTTTTGATATTTAATATTTGCTATATTTTTGATATTGGTATGTTATATTTTTTTTTTTTTACTTTTTCAGTCTTTTGATTTGTTCCTAATGTTTCTTGTTGTCTCATAAATTTATTGATTTCATGTTGGAATCCTAGTGTCACCTCAACTTGAAACAAGGTGAAAACTCAAGGGAGGTGTGAATTCAGATATCTCATACTAAACCCTGAAATCTCCCAAACATGTGAACTCCAATGAGTACTTAAATACTTCTTGCTTATATGAGTTCTCTAAAGGTGTGAATACAAGAATTGTTTCTATCAGTTGTACTTAGTACCTTGTTTCAAGTTCTGGCCCATAACATTTCCTCGTAGGATCAGATCACATAGTGAATCATGCTAAATTGGATAATTATTATCTCTATCAACTCTAATGACTTAACACTTTGTAAAGATTCCAACAATTTCAAGTTCAAGGAATCCATTTCTTGGGACTTGTTATTCTTCTACCAGTTCTTTGGTTCAGAGTTTTTGTTTTATTTATTTTTCCTTTTTTTTTTTTTTTTTGCTTGATTTTTTTTTTCTAGGTAGTCAGTCCTTTCAGAAAATGTTTATTTTTTTCCCCATTTGAGAATAGTCTTGTAGTAATTATAAAGTTTTTCTCTCTTTTTTTGGAGGTACTCTACATTTACAATAATTTTTGATACTGGTCATTGTTTTCTTTGCTTTACTCCTCTCTTCACCTTTGATTCCTGATTTGGGGTTTTGGGATAGGCTCAATTTTTGCTCTCTGCTGAACTTTTAGATGGGGTGATCAGCCCTACTTGATTTAGAGTTCTTATGATGACTTCCACTTGTGACAACCCTCCTTCCCATATCTTGGAAGTTAGAATTGTGAATCCTTAGGTAACTCTTTGTCTCAGTATGAATTCTGTAGTCCAAATTAACCTTGTTCTTTCTTCTGCCATTCCATTGGGCTTCCAAGATTCTTACTATGAAACTTCCTGATCATTTTAGGGCTTTCTAAGGGAAAACCTCCTCTTTTACTGCCTCTGGTCACAGAGACTTGAATGCTACATATATCTTGTCTCTGGTTGTGTTCATATTTGATTGATCTCTTTACATGAAGGGTCTTCTTTCCTACTACATGTGGAATTTTGACTGATATTTTTAAATAAATTTTGGAGGATAGAAGACTGACACTGTCGTTTCTTATTGAATTTCTTGGTCATTTTTTGGTTTGGTATGAACTTTGAGGTTCTGATGAAGTTGATAGGTAGCAGAAGGTGGTATTTCTCCTGTTTAGGAAGTTATGTGGGTAGAAATAATTAAAATGTCAATTAAAATGTTTTTCTCTAATTTTTAAAAAAATAAAGTATCTTTTTATTATAAATATATAATTCATTTGCAAAGAAAATGTATTGAAACAACTAAAACTCATATAAGCAAATCCAAAAGAAATATTTTCAGGAACAGAAATTCAGAAACACAAAATAAACAAAAAAATCCAAATCCAGAAAATATGATCTACCACTTATTATTGGTATTCACAAATACTGTTACTGGTTAAACAAGTCCCCCCCCCAAAAAAAAAAACCCTACAACACATCTATATTTACATTGTAAAAATATATTAGCTACATAGTATGATATCTAATGAGTTGGAACATTTTGAAATTATATATGTGAATACATTGGTGGGACAATATTTTTTCTAGAGAAAATTAGATGTTTTTTAATTAGCAGCAGCTAATTTTCCTAAAACAATTTCTATTACATAGAAAAGATTGCTTGCACCATACAGGATTACTTATTAGAGAACAGCCCATAATCTGGGCAAATCATTTAAACTGTTTGCCTCAATTGCTTCTACCATAAAATGGGAATCACAATAGTACCGAAATCACAGGGTTTCTGTGAGAATCAAATGAGGTATTTGGAAAATGCTTAACACAATGTTGGACACATAGTAGGTGCTCTGTGTGTGTGTGTGCTATTACTACTATTCAAAGATACAGGTTGTCATACTGGTGGCATACTGGATAAAGCACTGGTCTTGGAATAAGAAACTTCTGAGTTGAAATATAGTCAAAGAGTAATTGTGTGAGCCTAGACAAGTCATTTAACCTTTGTATGCCTCAGTTTTCTCAACTATGACATGGTCATCTTAATAGTCCATCAAATGAGATCATATTTCTAAAGTACTTAGCACAGTGCCTGTCACACAGTAGTCATTTAATAAATGCTTCTTACCCTTACCCCTTTATAGAACTTTGAAACTAACTAATTTATTTAAGACAAGAAAGATGTATGCTAGCTTTGAGTGATCTGTCAATTGATTAAGCTTTCAAAGACATGACAAAAACATAAAACAATGTAGGACCTAGTACCAGTCCATGGGACTAGAAATTCTTTCCTTTGGTCCTTTCCAAATGGTTCTTTGACATAAAGCCATTAATAACTATCACTGGGTCTTACATTTAAATAGTCTTACATTCATTCACCTAATTTTATTATTATCTAGGTTATATCTCTCCATATTTTTCATAATAACAATAAAAGGTTGCCCAGTGCTTTTCTGAAATCTAAATAATTTGTTTCACAATTTACTGATCTACTTGTGTAGTAACCCTGCCAAAAAAGGAAATGAGGTTAATTTGTTCAATCAACCTTTTTTCTATTGGACATTTATTTTGTTTCCAGTTCTTTGCTATCACAAGATGCTACTACAAATATTTTGGTGACATAGAATTTTTTTTTTTCTATTCTTTTTTTTTTTGATAAGTGAACTCAGAGCTTAGCAGTAAAATTTCTGCTATAAAGGACATGAGGATTTTATTCACTTCATTTACATAATTCAAAATTTCTTTACCAAGTAGTTCTACTAATTCATATTTCCATTAATAATGTATTACTGTGCCTCTCTTTCTCCATCAGTGGATCATACCATCAATGACCATTCTTTTCTAATCTTTGCTAGTTGTGGGGTAAAATCTCAAAGTTGTTTTAATTTACATTTCTCTTATTAGTAGTGATTTGGAGTATTCTTTCATATGGTTGAAAATAGTTTGTAATTCTTCTTTTGAAAACTATCCTTTGGCCATTTATGTATTAGTTTTTGATCTGTCCCACAAGAATGAAATGATATGTAAAACAATGAAATTTCTGTCACTTTGATAAATCAGCAAATTCTTTATTCACTCATAACATATATGTATACATATATAAATAATATGTATATAATACACATTATAAAAATGTACTTTCTTTATATCTGTCTATCATCTATCTATTCAAGCTGAAATATCTATTTCTATTAATTTGTCTACATGTCTTGGCTAACAAATCCTTTTCTGAAGTATTTGATACAATGATCTTTTCCTGAGCTTCCTCAGAGCTATTTGCCAGATGACAAATAGCAATGGGGATAAGGGTGAAAAACTTAAATTATTAATAATTGAGAATGTACTAGTTTCTTCGAAACTGACCTAGCAGTTCACTTCCAAGTCTTTCATATGCTGACCTATTAATGTTGTATAAATAAAAGTTGATTTGATAGCAGTTCACTGACCTGTATCTTTGAATAATAGTAATAGCACACACACACACACACACACACACACACACACACACGCACACACACAGAGCACCTACTATATGTCCAACATTGTGTTAAGCATTTTCCAAATACCTCATTTGATTCTCACAGAAACCCTGTGATTTCGGTACTATTGTGATTCCCATTTTATGGTAGAAGCAATTGAGGCAAACAGTTTAAATGATTTGCCCAGATTATGCACCTAAGTAAGTGTCCTAGACCCAATTTGAACTTCCTGACTCCAAGCTTACTGTTCTATCTACTGCCCAGCCTAATTGCCCCTTTGAGAAAGGCAGTTAGAAATGACCTTATATTACTTCTTTTATCTTAAATTACTTGCGGGTGGAAAATCCAAACTTATCTCTAATCCTCTGGGTTAGATATATTTTAAAGCTGTATCATGAGGATATAAAAACTCAGTTTGCTTGCTCTGACTTCACATATATAATGAGTATCATATTGCTTTCCTTCTCAGTGGATAGGGAAGAAGCATGACAGAGAAAAAGTATTTAAAATTCAAAATTGCAAATAAAAATAAAAATGGTTTCTGAAATATTGGGGGTGAAAAGCTCTGATAAAATAGTAATAGACAGAGGAGAAACCCACTGTAAAATGTAAATTCCTTAAAAAATAGGGATTTCCTTTCAAATCTATATACTCTTTCCTTGTGTCATTCTTCCTCAGCATAATATTTTACTCACTGCAGCTCAATGAATAGTTGTTAAATATTGAATGAATGTTCTATAATATAGTTTTTGTCAGTAATGTACATATTTAATGGGGCTTTATAAAAAGATATCAGATTCCTTGCTTCTAGATATGAAGAGGAAGCAACACCCACCCTTTACCTATATAATTCATCTAAGATTCTGCAAGATAAATTTGAACTTTGTTAACTGTTAAAACCCTCTTGCCCAGTTCCATCAAACAAATGAAACTTAACACATTGTCATAGCAGGAAATGAATTTTGAGGTATTTAAGTTTCTATAGTCAGTCAGTCCTGTAAAATCAGTCCTTATAAATAAATTAGAAACATAGCCCCATTTCAAAAGCTTAGTTTTTAGATAAACAGCTCAAGTAAGTCACAGTGACATTGAACTGGCCAAGCCCTTTAGATCCTTAATAACTTGGGATTTGTCTAAGTAGAATCAGTCATTTTTAATTTCTTTAATAAACTCCTTTCTAACAAACAAAATATTGTATCTTTCCACTAAAATGTCCTTCTGTAAACAAAAGAATGAATAAAAAAGAAAAATCAAAGAAATGTCATTTTTGAAAGTCCTAATTCTTCTGAAATTATTCTTCAATCTTCTATACTCTTCAACCCACTCACTAAAAGCAGAATTGAGCTGGGTATTTCCCTGAAGAAGAAGATATATTTGAAGAATGAGAAATGACCAATCAACAATTCTGCATTTGTGCTTGGCAGGAAGATGAAGAAATAGCAAATAGAATTTGGGGAATTATTTGCTTATGTCTGCTAAGGGAAAAGTGACTTTTCTTTAAAACTGTGACATTGAATTTGTCTTTGACACAGTGTTGTGTTCTGAATGTCATTATTATCTATATTATATTTTGGTGATTACATTCTATAACTTCTATTATATGCTATGACTTCTGTTGGGTTCTATGATTTTTCATCCTTAATTAAACTCATTGCTACCAATTAAGCCCAAATTTCACCTTTATTTTTGGCATTATTCACTTTCAAGTTAAAAATGAACAATCTGAAACACCATAAAAATTTGTTTCACCTTCATTCAATGAAATTAAAGTTGGAAGGAAAAAGGGGCTAGCTTGTATAAGGACACTAAACTCTGGTTCCAAGCTAGGAATGGAGCTTAAAATTGGTAATGAAGCCTCAATGATATCAACACCAAATTGTTCCCTGAGCAACTGGGGCCCCCGTAATGGCTAAGGTTGCTCAGAAATTTGATCACTAAAAATTTTATGCATGGAAAGAAACCGAGTTGATGATGATGATGAGGACATAATAACAAGTAGCATCTGTTAAGCATTTAACATTGACAGGCATTGAGAAAAGACTAAAGTCTTTGCCTTCAAAAAGCTCATATTCTAGTGGGTAGAAAACATACAAACAACATATTCTCAGAATAAATCGGAGGTAATCTTAGAGAGAAGGTAGATTTTTAGCTGAGACTTGAATAAAGTCAAAAGATGGAGACGAAGAGGAAGAGAATTCCAGGCCTGGGGAAGAGCCAGTGAGTTGAGAAATAGATTTTTCTTGTGAGAGTTTGCAAGCTAATCATTGTCACTGGATTGAAGAAAAAATGGAGGGGAATTAGGTGTAACAAAACTAAAATTATAGGAATGAAAGAGGTAATAAAGGGTCACAAAAGCCAAACAGGGCTTTTAATTTGTTCTTGGAGGAGAAAATATTGGAGTTTATTGAATGTGTGTGTGGGTGGGTGGGGGGGGGATAAGAAGGTAAAACTTCTGTTTTAGGAAAATCAGATGACAGTTGGAGGAATGATAGAGGAAGAGATAGAATTAAAGTGTGGAGATCAACCAGAGGCTATTATAATAGTCCAGATATGTGGTGATGATGCACCAGGGTGGTGGCAGTATCAGAAAAGAGAAGAGAGCATTCATGAGAGATGCTGCCAAGTTGCAGCTGAAAAGACTTGAAAATATAATGGAGGGGATGATGAGAGAGACTGAGGAGTTGAGTACAACTTTGAGGCTGTAAGCCTGGGTGACTGAGAGGAAGGTGAAATTCAGAAGAGGAGAGGATTTAGGAAGAGAGATATTGAATTCATTTTTGGACATGTGAAGATATTCATCCTACAAGTCAGTGGAGAAGTTAGGACTAGAAAGCAATTAGAGTTATCTCCATATGTAAATGATAGCATTTACATTAAATAACATAACATTTACATTAAATAACACGTGAAAACTGACAAGATTATAAATTAAGATAACACAGAGAGAGAAAAGAAAAGGTCCTAGGACAGTGTCTTTTAGAACACCCATAGTTAATGTGGGCATGATCTGGATGAAGATCCAGGAAAAGGAAACTGAAGAGTGGCTAGACAGATAATAGAAAAATCAGGAGAGAGCAGCATCATGAAATTTATAGAGATTAAAAACATCAAAGAGAAGAAGGTGACTAACAGTGTCTGTGTGTGTAGAAAAGTCAAGAATGATGAGAATTGAGAAAAAAGCTTCAGATTTGTTTTTTAAAAGCTCATTGATGCCCAGTCACAACAATATGGGATGCTTTTAGGTTTGCAGAGTGTTTTACATAAATCATCTTATTTGATATTCACAAACACCTAATGAAATAATTGCTTTTATTGCTGTCACTTTTATAGATAAGGAAACTGAAGTTGAAGGTATATAACTTTCTCAGGGTCACACAGTTAAATTAATGTGAGGCAGGGTTCATACATGGGCCCTTCTGACTTCAAGTCCAGAACTCTTTTCCCTTTTCCACTGGTTATAGAAAGTCACTACATTTGTATTATTAACTGGTGTTGTTGTTGCTCATTTATGTTCAATTGTATCTGACTCTTCATGACCCCATTTGGGATTTTCTTGGTAAAGATACTGAAAGTGGTTTTCTAATTCCTTTTCTGACTCGTTTTACACATGAGGAACCTGAGACGTTTGCCTCAGTTAAGTGACTTACCCAGGATTAGCCAGCTAATAAATGTCTAAGGCTAGCTTTAAACTCAGAAAGATGAGTCTTTCTGATTTTAAATTGGAACTCTGTTCACTGTAATATGTAAAAGTGCATGGGAGAGTTTAAGAAGGAATAATCCCTCTATTAAAAGGACTTGACAAGCCCTTTTCAGAATTGCACCTTTGTTATCTACTTTATATTCAAGGTGGTTCTAAGAAGATGTAGCATGAACAGCATTCACATCTAGTCTTGACAAATGATTTAAGCCATGTTGAGGATAATCAATAGTTCTCAAATTCATTTATGAGTCAGGCAAGTGTCTGCCCAAAGCATGTGAAGATATCCTCCAGTGGAATGGGTGGATTATAACACTTTGTTCCAATCTCCATTAAAGTAATTAAAGCAGGCATTGTGGAACACTTAGAGCTTGGTCAGACATTAAAGACACCAAGGTCATTCACTGCATCCCTGGCCATTACCAGTAGTCTTAACTTTTGCCTTGCCATTGGACTCTGCAAGAGAGATTGAGGTTTATGAATTTTTGCAACTTTGCCTCACTTAAATCCAATTAATACACAAGTCAAGACATCATCTGGTGATTTAACTGGTTTTCATTGAAAACAAAGGAGAAATAATAGCAACAGCCTGTTTATAGGACAATTTCCTACCTTACCCAGACTTCCTCCACTATCTGCGGCCCTCTACAATCCCTCTGCCACAACACCCAAGTATCTCAGAGAAGATGAAGCAAACTTTGACTATTGCTTAAATCTCCAAGCAGGTTGGAATGGAAGGATGGAGCTCATAGCCTGCCCAATCATTGTAGTAAATAGAAAATTTCATAGAGGATTGTGGGAAAAGAAATAAGGAATTTCTCCTACTTTAGAAGGCTTTGAGAAGCATCTAATTTTTAATGAATGAATGAATATCCCAGTACCATTCCTAGTTATATTGTAAGCTGATTATGCCCATAGAACAAAAGTGACATCTACCACAATTCTCTAATCTGGTCTAGTTCCTAGAGTTATCCAGGAATATGCTGGAGTTAGCTTGCTTCAACTTTCAGTGTGAACATTTACACCTCAGAAATTGGCAAACATGACAATTCTGGGCTTAACTTATTGTTTTATTGTCTAGATTTAAGGAACTTATGAGTAAAATTTTAATAGCATTATTTTACATTTTGTTTGGAGTAATGTTTTTTTTTTTTTTTTTTGTGAGAGCTGGTTGTTAAACATTAGTCAACATACCCCTGATGTGTCTATGTATGAATAATTGCATTTTGATTAAGTTAAAATAAAATTTGTAAGTTAAAAAAATAACTACCTGACAAAACTCAAAACAGTATGATTCTATGGACAGATATTTAAGAAAGAGGGTGATTCAAGAAGGATGGAAATTGTAATACAATTCCTTTTAGACAGTACAATCCAGAGAAGATATTAAACAGATAGCTAGTAAGCACATAGAAAAGGAAGTGCTTCTCATTATAAATTAGCATAAACACATCAAGAACTCACTATGTTAGAGGGGTACTGACAGACAGAGAAGGAAAGAAGCAGACTGACAGATACACCCTCAGAGAGAGGAGAGAAATGGAGAGGGAGATACATACACATACACACAAACACACCCACCCACATTCACAAAGAGATTGAGACAGAGACACACAAAGAGATAGACATAGAGATAAGAGATAGAAACAGAGACAGAGAGACAGACTGAGGTAGAGACAGAGAGAGACAGAGACTGAGATTAGGACAGAGACAGAGGGAAACAGAGAGAGGCAGAGGCAAAGAGACAGAGACAGCGAGAGAGAAACACAGAGAGAGAGAATTTGTTGAACTGACCACATCACCCCATATGCTTAGTAAACTCCAATGACCTTCTTTCACTTCCAAAACCAAATATAAAATCCTTTACCAGTTGAAGCCCTTTATCCTCTGGCCCCTGACTAATTTTCCAGTTTTTTCCTGCCTTATACCCCCTTGTCTCCCATATACTCTGTGATCTAGTGACAATGGCCTTGCTGCTTCATGAGCAAGACATTCCATCACTTGATTCTGGACATTTTCTCTGGTTTCCCATTCTTGGAATTTTCTTTTTCCTTTTTGCTTCCTGGATACCCTAACTTCTTTTAAGTCTCAACTAGAATTCAGCATTATAGAGGAAAACTTTCACAATGTCTCTTAATCCTGATAATTTCCCCTTGTTACCACCCCCAGCTCCATTTATGTTGTATATACTTTGAACATATTTTTTCTTTATTTTTACCATTAAATTGTGGTCTCCTTCAAGGCAAGAACTGTCTTTTTTACAAAGTATTTTATATAGTATCAGAATTTTTTTATTAAAGCTTTTAATTTTCAAAATATATGCATGGATAATTTTTCAACACTGACCCTTGCAAAACCTTGTGTTGCAATTTCCTTTCTTTTTCCTCCATCCTCTCCCCTAGGTAGCAAATAATCTAATATATATTAAACATGGTAAAATATGTTAAATCCAATATATGCATGCATATTTATACAATTATCTTGCTGCATAAGAAAAATCAGATCAAATTAGAAAAAAATGAGAAAATAAAATGTAAGCAAACAACAACAAAAATAGAGAAAATGCTATCTTGTGATCCACACTCAGTTCCCACAGTCCTCACTGTGGATGTAGATGGCTCTTTTTATCACAAGATCATTGGAATGGTCCTAAATCAACTCATTGAAAAGAACCATGTTCATCAGAATTGATCATCATATAATCTTGTTGTCATATATAATAATCTCCTAGTTCTGCTCATTTCATTTAGAATCATTGATGCAAGTCTCTTCAGGCCTCTCTGAAATCATCCTGCAGATCATTTCTTATAGAACAATAATATTCCATAACAATCATATAACATAACTTATTTAGTCATTCTCCAACTGATGGGCCTCCACTCAGTTTCCAGTTTCTTGCCACTACAAAAAGGACTGCCAAAAACATTTTTGCACATGTGGGTCCCTTTCCCTCCTTTACTATCTCTTTGGGATATAAGCCCGGTACAAATACTGCTGGATCAAAGGGTATGCCCAGTTTGATAACATTTTGAGCATCGTTCCAAATTGCTCTCCAGAATGGCTGGATCCATTCACAATTCCATCAACAATGTATTAGTATCCCAGTTTTCCCACATCCCCTCCAACATTCATCATTATCTTTTCTTGTCATCTTACCAATCTGAGAGATGTGTAGTGGTATTATTTCAGTTTTCTTAATTTGTATTTCTCTCATTAGTAGTTATTTAGAGTACTTTTTCATATGACTAGAAATGATTTTAATTTTAAAGTTAATTTTCAATATTCATTTTTATAAGACTTTCACAAATTTTTCTTTCTCCTTCCTTTACTTCCTCTTCCCCAAGACAGTAAGCAATTTAATGCAGGTTAAATACTTGCAATCCTTTAAAACATGTTTCCATATTTATTACATTGTGCAAGAAAAATCAGACCAAGAAAAAAAGAAATAAATAAAAAAACAAAAATGTGAAAATATTATGCTTCAACCCACATTCAGTCTCCATAATTCTCTCTTTGGATGCAGAAAGTATTTTCCATCTCAAGTCTATTGGAATTATCTTAAATCATTGCATGTTAAAAAGAGCCATGTCCATCACAATTGATCATTTCATAATCTTTTTGTTACTGTGCATGATATTTTCTTAGTTCTGTTCACTTAACTCAGCATTACTTTATGCAAATCTTAAAGCGTTTTCTGAAATCAGCCTGCTCATCATTTCTTATAGAATAATAATAATCCATTACATTCATATGCCATAACTTATTCATCCATTCCCCAAATGATGGGAATTTATTCAATTTCCATTTCTTTATCACTACAAAAAAAAAACTTGTTACATTTTTGCACATGTGGTTTCTTTTCCCTTTTTTATGATCTCTTTGGCATACTAGACTCATTAGTTCTGCCTCAGTCAGACCTATTAAACCCCTTTGTTTAAAAAGGTCAAGGCTTCCTTCTGTATACAGGGTCATATCCAGTTGTCTGGCTCTATATTTTTCCACTGGACCCAGGTGATTCTGTAGGAGAAAGTAAGGCTGGTGATTTATACAACCCTCCCTCACTTAAATCCAATTCACTTGAAAATCACGACACCATCTCCCTAATATCATGGTTTTCTTTAAGAATGAAGGACAAACAACAACGACAAGTAGGTGGTTACATCTTTCTGAGAAATGAAGCTGCTATTTTTCTTTCCTAAAAAAAAATTCCTTATACACTCAACCCTTAACTTTCACAGGGTAAATATTCCTAGAAAATGGCACAAAAGTAAGAAATGCTAATGTTAACAAATTGAACCCATGGCAAACAGGAGTTAGGTTTCTATGATACTATCCCCCTCAAGTTGTACTCTTTTGCTAAAGATTGCTGAAATACACTTTTGTGCATGCAATTATTTATAACAAAACATTAATTCTGATAATTTGTATTTTTCCTAACATAGTAACCATGAAATAGCATGTAAAATGCAGTATACAAATAATACAAACATGTAAAACATTTTTTTCTTGCTAGTAATTCTTTGGAATTCTGTAACCTTTTGTGTTAACATCTCAATTTAAAAAAGAAAGGCATTGACTTCAGAAAAAAAAATTCACTTTTCATATTACATGAAATCTATAGTACTATAAATACTGTACAGCAAATAAAATTCTTAAAACTAAAACATTTTTAAACTTGAATCTTAGCTTATTTTTATGTGTCAGATGGCAGTATAAGGACATTGTAACATATTGCTGTAAATCTCCCTGTCTTGACTGCCCTCTAAAAATCATTGCTGGGACTTCTGCTGTGAGAAGATGCAAGATTATAAAGTCTCAACATCACCTCCAAAACTCTGCCCTTCATGGCTGGTGGATGGTATTGAAGAACATGTAGAATGCACCAGCTTGAAATCCATCAGCTACATCTGCTTCATAGATCCCTAAGGGTCTTGGAGTATAGGACTCCACAGTTTGCCCATGTACACAGTTGCCCATGGGAAAGTGAAATTGAAGTTACAAATAAAATCATTGAAATGCTTTAAATCACAAAAGTCAAACTTGTGAGTTTCAAAAATTGTCTATATAACTCTTTGGTGATGTACAATATCACCTCAGAATGTTGTTTTTATTTGAGATTGTTACAAAGTATACATCATAATAAATAAAGGCCATTGATTTATCTGACAACACAAAATAATCAAAGAAGATAACAATTTAATTTAACAAATCCCTGATTCCTAAATGTCCCTCTTCCTTAGTCTCTCCCTCCCCATTTCAGTGCCAACTTAAAGGTACCATGTTGTATTATTAATTAGCCTCCTACTGTTCTTTTAAAAAATGTGACAAGACATTAGGGGAATGAAAAGGTAATTTATGAACTTCTATATTTATATATAGGAGAAAACAAATTTTATTTAAATCAATGGTGTCAAGTAGAAAATGAGGCCAGTAAAGGTACATAAAGATCTCTGTGGGGCACATATTGACTTAGAAAATCACATGCTTATATATTTCTTTGCTAATTAATTAATTAATTTTGTTATTATTTCCCAAATGCATTTTAACCTGGTTCAGGCTTTAGGAATATTGTGGGCCATGTGTTTGATACTTTTGATTTAAATTATGGATAATTGTGGAAATTATGGATAGTTATACTAACTAGTACAGTTTGGAAACATCCCTAACTTTTATTCTCCTCATGAAGCAAGATAACTATATCTACTCAAAATATATCTCTTAGTATCACTCTCAGAATACAAGGGTAGATAGAATCTAGATTTCTCTGTTATACCATTGTTAAAGTAGAGTTAAGAATTAAATTACTAATGTTTTCGTTATTATTAAATTTATCACTTTTCAGTGATATTCAGTAAATAAAATGTTTATTTTAGGGAAACATAATATATTGCATCATTATACCATTAGAATTTAAGTTCTTTGAGGTAAGGGCAAGTTTTAAACTTCTTTGTAAATTAAATGCATAGTACTTGGCACATAGTAAGAACTTAGCAAATGCTTATTGATTCATTATAAATTGTTACTGTGATTGCGGCCAGAAAATATCGAACTATTCAGGAGTTTACCCAGTTATTCACATTCTCCTATACTTAACTGTCCACATGACAAACGTGTTTGTTTGTTTTTTTAATACTATTTGGAAATAACCATTGTATAGAGAAATAATTTTATTGAATCTATACAATTTCTTTATTAAATAACCACATTTCCCATTAAATAGCCTAATGTACACATTACATCCCAATATATCATTTTGGCAGCCTCTATAAAAGGTAAGAAGGCTCATTGATATTGACAATTTGCATGACATATAAATGTATTTCTGGGAAAATAAAACCCAGGAAAAACCCACAGCTTGTCTACCCTTTACCTCATGACATAACCAAGGATTGTTTCCAAACAATGGAAGTCATATGTAATCAATCCTTTTTTTTTTTTTTTTTTTGCAGTTATCCCTTTAATAGCCTCTTTAAATAAAAGATAAAGCCTCTAGATACCAGATTTTAATGTATTTTTTAATCTTGATCTACTTAATATCTTCTATACATCATTTTTTAGTAATATGTCAAATACTGACACAGTCCTATTCTAAACTTTAAGTCTTTTATTTTCATTGAAAGTTGAAAATTTGGATTTTGTCTTGCTTTTGAGCTTTGTTTAATTGTGCTAGGTCAATTTTGGATCACAAGAGGTAGTAAGTGGAATAGTAGATAGAGCAAAGAAGGTAGAGTCAATCTTGTCTCAGACAATTATTTAAGCTGTGTGATAATGGACCGTCTGCCTCAATTTCAAAATTGAGATAATGATAGCACTTACTTTTCAACATTGTTCTAAGTATTAAATGAGACATTTGTAAAATATTTTCCAAAATCTTAAAGTGCTATATAAAAGTCATTATTATTATTGCTAATGTTTAGTTATTATTATATCATAGGGAGTAGATGGTGGGTCCCAGAATAAGGAAGATCTGGATTCATATATTATCCCTGATATATTTTGTTGTGTAAATAAATCAGTTAAATTTTCAATGCTTCAGCATGGAAGACAGAGAATTTTCAAATTTTAATACAAGAATGAAGGACTAGCAAGGGGATTCTTTATAGTTTTGGCTATATTGGCATCTGGTGTCTGAACCCAGAATCATGTGCAGTACCTGTTTAAGCTAGAAAGTGACTGAACTTGAACCTAGCCAGTGAGTATAATTCTTGGCTCCTTTTCCCAAATTCCACTTATCAAGAATAACTAACCTTTGTGATCCTGTATGTTGCAAACTTAAAAGAAGTCTGGATAAAAGGAGCTTGTTTAAAGCCTCACAGTGATATTGGAAAGTTTTTCTTTGGGCATCATTGTAATTCTCACTGTTCTGAGGCTCCCACAATTCAAACTCAGGTTCTGTAGAAATATATCAGATAATTATTTGAGATTATAAATCACAGGGTAGTTACAGATTTGCATTATTTCCTTACTACAAGTTTTTTGTACCAATGGAATCACTCATCTGGTAACAATAACAACAATAACAACAACAACAATAACAACAATAACAACTCCCCAAATCTTAATATAGATGTTCCTTTCTTATACTAAGTATTTGAAATAGTTTTGAGTGATAACTTGATTTACTGATATAGAGGTAGAAGAGTCCTTGGAAGAAAACCAGTCCAACTTTATTTTACAGATGAGGAAACTGAGACTCAAAAAAATTGTGTTAGCTCAAAGTCACACATGAAATAAGCTCAAGGAATCCTCTTATTTCAAGTCAATCAGTCAATAAAAATGTATTAAGTGTCTGCTATTTGCCAGGTCCTGTACTAAACAGTGGAAATACAAAGAAAGGTAAGAAACATTCTGCAATCTAGGAGTTTATAATCTTATGGGAGAAAAAAGCACAAATAACTATCACAAGCATGCTACATATGGGATACATTGGAAATAAACAATCGAGTGAATAATCAATAGAATACCGGAGGATTGGGGAAGGTATCTTATAAAAAGTAGGATTTTAAGTGGGACTTGAAGAAAGATGGGATACAGAAGGGAAAGCATTCTATGCATGGAACACATCCAGGGAAAAGGCCAAGAAGCAGGAGTTGGAGTGCCTCTGGAAAGGAATAGCAAGAAGATTCGTGTCAATAAATCACTAAGTATAGATAGGACATGAAGTGTAAGAAGACTGATAAGAGAGCTAGTTATGAAGGTCTTTGAATCTCAAAAAGAGGATTTTGTATTTGATTCTAGATTTAATAAGGAGTCACGAGAATTGATTGAGTAAGGGGTGACCTACATTTTAGGAAGTTCTCTTTTATACCTGAGTGGAGGATGGATTGGAGTGGGGAGAAGCTTGTGGCAGACAGACCCACCAGGAGTCTAGTGTAGGAATCTAGCCATCAGGTAATAAGAGCCTGGGTAACAGCTAATTAGTAAATGGTATGGGTAACTATAGGAGCAATATGTAGGTAGGGTAGGAGCTAGCATGGATTTAGATTCCCAAAAACTTCAGTTCAAAAGCTACCCATGACACTTATTTGTGTGAGACACCATCAAATCACTTAACCTTTCTTATTTTTTTTAAATTTCTTTAAATGGACATAACAATACCTGAAGTACCAGACTTAGGGTTGTTGTGTGGCTTGAATGACACAATGTATGAAAAGTTCCTGAGAAACTATAAACTGCCATATAAATCTAGTTATTAGTATGGGTAAGTCTTGAAAAAGGGATGAGGTAAATTTAGGAGTCATCTACATTAATGTTATGGGATTCTGCTAAAGAAAAGGGAGCGATGCCAAAATGTCTTATGTATATGTAATGTTTATATCACACTCAAACTACTGAAAAAACCCAGTGCCTGAGAGCCTGTTGCTAGCTGTTCTGAATTTCTTAGTAAAGTCAATAACAAAGTGATTTTCATATTTGCTCTATGGAATTCAGAGGAAGGTAGAAGCTACTTACTAATCTGTTGGATGTGAGAACCATATACCTCTTATACTGAAAATGATTCTTCTGAAGATCTTTTTAGAATTTTATTAGATTTGAGGATTATCCCCAATACGAACTAAGTGAAATACTTCTCTGAAGAACAACAAATACACTTTCCTTTTTAGAATCTAACTTGTCAACAGACTAAGCAGCTATATTATATGAACAAGAGCTATGACATTGCTTTTTCATTTCCATTCTAGTCACAGTAATAATGCATTTGCTAACTAAACTTACTATTTCTTAGAAATGTCAACCCTTTAAATGAAATGTTTGACACAATTATTAGTGGTTTTTCTACTTTAAATGACTGTCTAACTAACTACCAGTTGGCAACTTGTGCTAGAACAGGAAACAAAGCAAAATACATAAGGCTTGTAGTTGGCATGTCATCAATAATATATGTGAGAAAAGATCTGGGGCTCGGTTCCATTGAAAAACCTTCCACCCTATGTTTTTGCAAATGCTTTACAATTTTGTGAAAAATGTTGTGAAGCTTTGTATTAGTCTTGGAAATAGTTTGTAAAATCAATAGAACTGCACAAGGTCTTACTTGGCTCACATTATTTATATTATCTCCCACTGTCACAGTTAACAATCAGCAAGAATTGATTAATTATTTACAACATTCAGCCACTGTGCTAAATAATACTAAAGATATAAAGAAAAAGCAAAATCAGTGCCTGCCCTCAAGAAGTTTATATAATAGTGATAAAGACCATGGTGTAAAAAATTGTTAAACAGAATAGATTGAAGTTAGTCTTATCCAGCAAGACATTAACAGCTGGGATCCTGAGAAAGGCTTCTGAAGGATGTGGGTTAATGCTATTATCTCCTCCGAATTACCCCAACTAATTTTCATGCCATTAAGTTCAGAGAATATAGATATTTCCTTTAGTAAATAGTTTCACACACCAAGATAAGCAATGAAGGGAAAAATTAAAAAGACTACAAAAGAAAATGAACATTTTAATTTTCCCACAGGATATTTTAAATATTTTAAATTTCCCATCAATATCATATTGTTTTTTCTTGGGCAAGTAGAGTAGTGCTTATTTTCATGGTTAATTTGGCTACTTGAGGATTTTGCCATATGACCAAAACAATAATGATCACAACCACAACCACAACCACAAGCATCACCACAGCAATAATCATAAAGGATTTCCTTAAATTATAGATTTAGAGACAAAGGGGATTTTTAGAAGAAATCTGGTCCATAAACATCATTTTTACAGAGGAGATAATTGAGTTCAGAAAGCTTAAGCATCTTATGCAAAGTCACCCAAGTAGTATATGATATGAAAGAGCCAAAAATCTAATTCTGCTCCTCTGATCACAAACCCATTCCTTTTCTCATGATACTAGTGTCTTTCTCTTTGGCTGAGTTGATTAGCAATGGCTATTACTTGGGAACATACTTGGATAAAGAACTAAGGTTTTAAGCAGAGTAGAAGAAATATTAGACTAATAGCCTGAAGGAAAGAGGAGAGTAGGTATTGTGTTGCCTCACACCACCTTAGGTCTTTACAGAAGTAATGTTTTGAAGCCATTATGGTACTAGCTTTTATAGCTAATTGTTTAAAAATGAGGGTGGGATGAGGGAGGGGGCAGATAAGTTGCACTGTCCATAGAACACCAGCATCTGGCATTAGACATTGATAGCCATGTGACCCTGGGCAAGTCACTTAATTCTGATTGCCTCCAAAATCAAACCAAAAGAACAACAAACACACGGTGGGAAATTTTGGCTTTCTGTGGATTTTGAATCAAGTTTCTATCCCCCCAAAATCTTCCTTTGTTTTTTTAAGTGCATGCTTTCTGGTTGCATTTAGGAATGAGAATAACAGCTTCAAGGATGTTTTCTCCCACAGACCTACTTTTGAAGAGGTCAGTCATCTACCCAGATACTCTTTCCTTCATATACTTCTCTGACGCCTCTCTGTAGTGTGCAAATTTCTTCCACAATGAAAAAATTAAACTGAAAAAAATAACAAGAAATGCATGCCTCATGAGATTTCTTTCACTTCCTCCCTGGTCAGCCATAAATACCATAAGAAGAGTCATTTCTTTGGTATTTCAGCATTTCCTCTTTTGATTCTAAAGACAACTGGGAAGTGCAGAGGTGTACAAAAAAAAAAAACAACTTCATTTTTTAAAGTTTTGAAATATAATTTTTAAACAGAAGCTTAATATTATAAAATCACTGAGCTCCAATTTTGATTTGCATTAAAAACTTCATTTAAGTTTCAAAACATAATTTTTTAAAATAGAAACTTAATATTTCCAAATTACTGAGTTCCAATTTTGATCTGCAGTGATTCCAGAATATTCATAGGCTGTCTGGAATTCTCTCCTTCCTCATTTCTGCTTCCTTCAACTAAAATATCACCTTCTACAGAAACCTTTTCCTATCTGCCTTAATATAGCTCATCCCCTCTTCTGACCGCCTCCATTTTATCCTGTTTGCGCATAGTTGCTTAATAAAATGAGAGTATATAAACTTTTTTAAGAGCAGAGAATATTTTCTGTCTTTCCTCACATCCCTAGAGCTTACCATAGTACATGGCACATAGTAGACACATAATTGCAATTGACTGTCATTATAGCCTATAGCAACTGAAACAATCTAATAGCTCAGCTTATATGCTACTCTTTACATATTTCTCAAATGGGAATTTCAGAAATCCCAGAAGTATTTGCACATGTTGTCTATTTTTTTTTTTTTTTTTTTTTTTTTTTTTTTGCTTTTTTGCTGAGGCAATTGGAGTTAAGTGACTTGCCCAGTGTCACAAAGCTAGGGAGTGTTAAGTATCTGAGATCAGATTTGAACTCAAGTCCTCCTGACTTCAGGGCTGGTGCTCTATCCACTGCACCACCTAGCTGCCCTGGAATTATTTTTAATAGAAGCTTATAGAAGAATTATTCTGCAAAGGAAGAAAGTGGGGTTGAATGAACAGTTTAACATTTTTAACACCATGGAACCTTGGAGAATTCACAGAAGGATTTCTCTTTCTTCCTCATTCATTGAATAACAGCAGGAGCAATAAGAAAGTCTCTGAAAAAATAAAACTCTTCATTGTAAATACATATAGTCCTGCAAAACAAATTCCACACTAGCCTTGTCTAAAATGTATGTCTTTGTCTTTGCTTTCCAAGTATAACACTTCTTTGCCAGGAGGTGAGTGGGGCATTTTTATTCAGAAGACTTGAGTGGTGGTTTATCATTTCACTAAGAGTTCCAAAATCATTAAAAGTTGTTTTTCTATATATTATTGACATAAACATTTTTTTTGCCTTGTTCTGCCCATCTCTGCATCAGTTCACAAATAACTTCCCAGTTTTTTTTCCCAGACTGTCCTATCTGTTATTTGTTATGGCATAACAAAATTCTGTTATAGTCTTGTATAATTATTTGTTTAGCTGTTCTCCAATAGGAAGACAGCCTCTCTCAAGCTTCTAATCTTTGGCTAAAAGAAAAAAGCTGCTATTAAAATTTTTTGTGCATATAAGTGTTTTTTCTTCTTCACTGATTTCCCTGAGCTAGTAGTGGTAAAACTGGGTCAAAGTATATTCATAATTCAGCAGCATCTTGGATATAGTTCCATATTTCTTTCCAAAATGGCTGGCCCATCTAATAGCTCTAACCATGGTGCACAAATATGCTTTCTTCCCATAACTCCTCTTACACTAGCTACTCTTATTTTATCCCCACCAATCTGATATATAAAATTTTAAAGTTGTTTCAGTTTATATTTGTGTAATCATTAGTGATTTAGAAACTATTTATATGTGTTTATTGATAGTTTAGATTTCTTCCCTTAAAAACTGTCTGATTTTCAAAAAATATTTTTGTGGATTAAAATTCATGTATGTGCTACTGGTGAATTAATGTATATCTTGAGTATAATTTGTTACTTCTTCCTTCCCCTGAGTCCCTTTACTTCCCTATACTAGTAAAGGTACATCCTAGGAATCAATGATCTGTAAAGATGTGACTGTGGACTTTATGTGGTAAAAATGGGGGCACCTGGACTCAACCCGGAGGAATATCTGTTAGCATGTGTAGATAGAACACTATGATTTTAGGGGTTTCTATTTTCCAAATAAAAACTGAATTAGATTGAGGGGGAAAGCATTGAATTCCCCAGAAATAAATTTCCAGAGGCTCCCATATAAGGTACAGATGTGAGAGATGTGATCACGTCCTGATCATCAGCAGAGCATGCTGTCTGCACTCTGATCTCAACTTCCCACTTCTTTCTTCCTGTATTTTGGACCCTGAAGTCCAATGGATGAGTTTCTAGATTATTTTAGATGACCCTCAGCCCACCAAGTCATGTTTAGGACATTTTCAGGCCATGTGAATCCTCAGTGCCACCTCCTAAAAACTCTTTCTCCTCTACTTTGTATTTTTCTAATGATTCATAACTTAAGACCAGGCATTGTCTTGATTGTTTGAATTTGTGTTTCCAGAATTTAGCATGGCGCACTATACACTGAAAGCACTTAACTAGTGATTTCCCATTCAATTCAATTCAATTCATTCATTCATTCCAGGCTCTTGCTCTGTCACAAATATCAGATAAATTGTTATTAAATGAAATTTAGCACTACACAAAGATCTTTTTATTTGAATGTAATATTCTTGAAGATAGGGAAATCTTAAAACTCAAAGGCTTTAAGCCAAAAATTTCCACAAAAATGTTGATATGTTGTAATAACAGAACCTATATGGGTTCTTCATAACATCATGCCACATAAATGGTTGAATTCATATATCCATCAGTGAAGCAAACTTGTTCTGCAGTGCCATGAAGGGCCAAGTGTTCTAATTCCCTTCATTCTTTCTTTGAATTTTATAGTCCAGCTCTTTGTTGTACTTCACAAAAGAGAATCTAAAAATTACATAAAAGTAGCCACACACTTCTTTTCCTTTTGAAATGATTTGTGGTGTACAGGGGTTATGTTTTTACTTTACTTTGGTAGATATTTACCCTGTTTCCAAGGATGAACATGCAAAAATAGTTACTGGTTTTTGCTTTGTGCAGAAAGAAAACGACCTGTCCAAGAAAACAAAGTATGAAAAAATTGTGGTTTCCCTTTCTTTTAAATATTTGATGAAGTAAAGAAACAAAATATATTTTGAGTAGTAGATCCCTTCAGGATAGAGAGGGGAGAGATGGAGGAGGATTCTTCTTTTCAAACTTAATTTTAGTTAGCACCCTATTATTTGAACCATATTTGGGTCCCTCTTATGTCATTATTATACTTGCTTTTCCAGAAGGTAGCTTTTCTGCAATGTGCATCATACCCTCAGAATGAGTGCCACCACTGATAGTCACAGAGGGCTTTCTAAATAGAGGATTAACCTATAATTACAAAAGATCACATAGTCTAGATGAAAACTAGCCTCTTAAGACATTTCAAATAGTCATTAATGCAGCCTTTTGATCATCAGGAGTGAAAAAGAATAATCTCCACCCCAGCCCATTCCAAATGTCAAATCATAATCGTCTCCAAACATAAGCACCTGAATTTCAAGCACAATGTAGGAAGGGGATGGCCAATACCATTAGAGATAGCCATTCAGTTTTTCAGCTGTCAACCCCAAAGCATATAATCACAGTATATATTTAAGTTCTCTAGCAATTGCAACTTCACTGAAAATGTAGCTTTCTGACATCCATCAAGATGAAGGAATGACAAGTAAAAAATACATCAGAATACCAATTGCATTTGTTCCTAATGCTAATTTTTGTATTAAAAATGACTAAATTCACTTTCTCAGGCATTCCCCCCCCACCTTTTTTTTTCTTTTTAGGAATGTGTGTTCCTAAGATTTCCTTGGTAAAAAATATCAGATACTAATAATTTTAGATAATGTTGCTAAGTTCCCCATCATTGTATTATTTGATAATCTACTGTTTGCAGATATACAAGTTTAGCTTGGTTGCTTAGTGAATAAAAAGGCTTTAAATACTTGAAACAGAGATTTTGATTCAGTTAAGTGGTATTCTGTTGTATGAGTAGGGTCAGCTCTATATAAAGGCCAGATAGAGAATCATCCACCTGATGTGATATTTGGGATCACTATATTAAAAGCGAATATGATGTTTCAAGTTTTTCAAAACAGTTTAGAGACTGTTTTGATTCTTACAACAGCTCTCTGAGGTAAGTGCTATTATTATGCCCATTTTACAGATGGAAAAAATGAATATGAGAGCAGGAGCCTTTAGAATTATGACAGGAATTACCACTCTTAAGGGTTAGTTGAACAATGTAAGAGGGACATATGTATTCTGGAACACCATTTTAAAATGCAAAGTTGTGTTGAAGAAGGGGACTCTGGGAATTCAAGGGGCAGCTTGGGTTTGCTGGACATCTAGGGCAAAAATGGTAAAACAGAGGACTACTTCCTATACTTAATTTTTTTTTATTTATAGATTCAAAAAAAGTCTACCCTTCTAGCTGGTTCTACAATGCTGAAGGTACTGATTTATCCAAACAAACTAATAAAAATGGTAGTAAATCTGATTCCATCAGAAGGAACTGAGTGGGTCAGATATGATGAAAAAAGAATGAAAAATACTGGGAAATTTTGACCAATGAAGGTCTGTAATGGAACTATAATACTGTCCTTGTGGTTCCTGTAATATGAGTGAATTCCTTGGGAAATAAATAATAAATACACAAATAAATAACATTAATCCTTAATGTACTTAGTTCTGTGGATTAATTAAAAGACTAATAGGATATTTTGAGAACCATATTTGAGCTATTTGTTGAAAAGAGTAAAAGAAATAGTCCAGCAAAAAGAAAGAGATAATAAGATAATAGTGAAAAATGCTGAATAGAGCAAACATTTTCTTATTTAAAATATATAGTGTTACAATGAGGAAATAGCATAATTCCTTAAGGGATCTAGCTCATAAACCTATGCTCACATTTTCTTTTTTTGGATTCACTTATCTTAAATGAGTTATAAATCTGAATTGTAGAGTATTTTAAGATTTCTTTTTTATTATTTTCAATGTAATTCAACAAACATTTATCAGTCACTTACCATATTCACATCCATCACCCAAGTGTAAGAAGGCCTGGCTTTATCAGTGATCAGGCCTCCAACAATGCCAATCAGTAGAATCATAAAGACAAAGCTAGAAGTAAAAGGTCTCTGGAAATTGCCACAAATTTTTACCATTTGGTGACTATATTTCTGGTACTGTGATCTAAGTGCTTCACAAATATTATCTCATTTGATTTATATAAAAGATTTCTCATATTTAGTGGGGGACAAGCAAGCAGCCCTCCATGGATAACAAGGCATGAAATTGCCATTATGTGTGATAAAATGTAATAATTGATGTTCCCCCTCTTGATTCTAGAGGCAGCCTGGTACAGTAGAAAAAGTGCTGAATTTAGAATTGAACGACAGGTTCAAATTCCATCTTTGCTATTTAGTATCTATATGACTTCCGGTACATCACTTAACTCTCATGGATCTTAGTTTCCTTATCTGTAAATTGGAAAGATTGCATTAGATAACTTCTAAGGTTCTTTATAACACTAAATCTATGATCCTTTGTCCAAATAATGATCAGTAAAGCAAAATGTGTATAACATTTCAGAAAGATTTCCATTTAAAATTATCACAATTAAAAAAAATCCAGTTTTTAAAGGGATGAGAAAGTTAAATGGAAAATTCATTTATGTGGAATATTTTATTCCCAGATGACAGATAAAAGAGGTCTTATTTTATTACATATACTGGTAAATAGAAGTATATATGGAATTTTTTACATATGTTATATGTATATAAGTAAAGGAATATATATAGTATGCAAAATTAAATATATATACATAGGTGTATTATACACATCTGTACATACATACACAATATATGTATATATATGTATACAAAATACACACACACATATATATACATGCAAACATATTTGTATTTAATGATAATCATTTGTAGAACAGTAAAGGAGGAAGAAAAAAAGTAAAAATAAAGGTACATGATAACTTTATTATATATTTAAAAAGAATAGCAAGTTGCATACAACAGATTTGTAATTCCATTCCATTATGTTATGGAAATGCTTATTTTATTTTTTAAGTTCAGAATAAAATAAATAAAATTTTAAAATAAAAATCAATGTTGTATCATGGAGGGGAAGCACATCAGATTAGGAATGAGAATATGTAAGTTCAAATCCTCCCTATATATCTCTTGGTTTTTCTCTCATCCCTCTGTCTTCACCTACAAAGTGAAAGTGTTTGGCAGTTATCTCTAAAAAAGGCTTTTACTTTGCTCTAACAATTTATGATTTATTGTTATGATTCTATATAATAGACACAAATAATGAAGAAAGTTTCTTGGTCCATATGTGAGATTTTATCAATGTGGGGAACTTTCAACAAGGAAGCATTTTCCCTGATGTAACCTGTCAACTGTTCTATAATCTAGAAATGTGAAAATTTCCTGGTTCCTGAAGATCTTGCCCAAGATCACAAAACCAGTGTCTGATATAAGACCTGGCACCTGATCTTTCAAATTCAAAGGCCAATCTGCCATGTTGCCTCTCAATAAAGAATGCTTGTAGAAAGTAATGCAATTCACAAATAGCCTATATAAAGCATTTTATCAGAAAGCTGAATGTTCGAAGTAAAGCAACACATCTTAAAGATTTATCAAGCAATCAATTAGAACTATCATGGAATTTGATTAATGAAGTTATCCTGTAATTATTGTTAGTCAATACAAGTGATGCCTGAAAACTTTTCATATTCTTCTATGAATATGACATTTACCCAAACGATGCTTCCCAGGACACAGTCATTAGTAGAACCTAACAAAATGTTGATTTGTTGCTATTCACCTGTATTTTAAGCAAATACTCATTTTTAAAATTATACTATGATGTCTGCTTAAATGGAAAGTCTGAGGGATCTACTTTAGAGGCTTCATTCTGACAATTGTCTTTTATGAGTTTTACTTATTGAGGAAAAGTCCAAGTCACTTCCTGCAGGGCAGCTCCCAAAAGTGACTAAAGGCTATTTCAGCTGCATTTTCATTTGGCAAATGTTCTAATCAGGACTCTGGAGGCTGAAATTAGGAATGGCTAATCAGAATCTTATAGTAAGATACAATTCCCAAAGTCACATAGTTTATGAGAACAGGCAATCAGTTTAGTAAATAACTATTTATAATCTTCATTGCTTCCCATTATGAATTTTCCCTTACAATAGATTTATTTTCATTATAATACATCAAAAAAGCTTATTCACTTTAGCAATGTGTCTTAGTTATAGAGTGTTTCACAATGAAATATTCTGTTTTCATACTAATCTTAAAGATTTTTTTCCACTGAATCCTGTCACTAGTGACTTACATCATCAGTATTGTTGCTATTTCTAGACTGTCTGATGATGTTTCTTATTAAACCTGATAAAGCCAAAATTTCCCACAGGTGGGAAATCTGATACATTTATTTAAACTATCTAGTCATTGTCTCATTCATTAAGACATATGACTGACAGCTATGAGGTTTTTAGTTGTTCATTGACCAATATTGATGATGAACTCAAATCTAGAGAAGTAAAGGAATATAGAATGCACAGGACAGGGATAGAAGGTAATTGACTAATTCAGTGTTTTCTCAATCTTTGCATGAATGAATGTTCATTTACTGATTAAGTGAAATTTATCAAATATTTATATCAGTCACTGTACCATGCTCAGATGATACAGAGACAAAAAAAGAAACATTCTATGCCTTATGGGACTTATGTTGTATTGGTGGAAACAACATGTATTCATATAAGTAAATATAAAATATGTACAGTGGTTACTAAATAGTTTCAGCAGTCCCTAATATGATAAGGGGAGGAAACCAGGAATTGCCTCATGAAGAAAGCTAGAGATTTTAAGAATTAGGAATGAGAGGAAAGAATATCCTAAGTATGGAAGAATATGTAAGAGCTTCAGGGTATTCCATCTTAACCAGTTATATAATAGTTGTAAGCATTATATAAATGTTAGCTATTATGGAAATATGAGTTCTATCATACCCTGTTAATGATTTCATTTACATTTAAAATATTTTAAGTTAAACCGTCTTTCCTGGTAGCTGTTGCTACTGAAAGGAAATATTTTGAAAGAGGAAAATCAATACTTTATTTTTTTTTTAGAGGAAAAAGTTAAATTGCCCATAGGAGCCAATCTAAATAAATGCTTTGGTTGAATTGTTTGGCAAATTGAAGGAATTGTGTCTATAGAGTAAGGTATAATTAAGCACCCAAAGAAAATTTTTAAAAAGGGTTGAAGGAACAAATTAATATGAAGAAAGTATGTCAAACTGTAGTTAGACAATAGAAATGGAAAAGGAAAATTAGAACTAGCAATGGAATGTAACTTGGAAGCAGAAAAGTTTAAATTTAAGAAATCAAGAATATAAGATGGTAGAGGAAAAGAAGCAACTCAGGTAAACTCTCACAGAATTTCCCTCCAATTAACTTTAAAATAATGTTTCAAATAAAATTTTGGAGTAGTAGAGCCAACAAAAGTTGGGTTGAGACATTTTTTCTAGACTAAAACAACTTAGAAGGTTGGCAGGAGAAGTCTGTGACATTAGGATGGGGACTGCCCAGAACATACTCAGTGGCAGCACCAGCAGTGGGTTTGGGAGCAAAATGTGACAGCAGCTATAGTTAACAGCTATAGCAGCTGTTACCTATAGGCTCTCAGCCCAGAGACAGTAAAAGAGTTGTAAACTATTAAAAAAAAACAAAACGATTACGGGGACCCCTCTGCTTTGCTGGTCCTTGGTGCATCTGGCATTTATTAGCAATTCTATTATCTTTACACAGTATTGGGTCAGAGTTCTAAGCCAGAGAAAATCTCATGTGGTCAGTCACAAGGCAGTTCAAGGGCCAAGAACAAGTGTTCTTTATCAAAAAACAAAACAAAACAAAACAAAACAAAACAAAACAAAACAAAAAAAAACAACAGAGTACAGACCAAGATATTGACCACATTTCTCCCTGGATTATACCACCTTGAAAGGATTGAATACCAGCAGATTACCAGAACTAGCATTGAAAACAGTGTCATAGAAAATACTAAAATTGGGCACAGTAGGTAAGTAGAGTCTAACTTTAACATAAAGCTCAAAATCAAAAAATAGTTTGAGAAAATGAACAAATAACTAAAAAGGAATTTGACAATAAAAAGATATTATGGTGATACCGAAGACCAAGATGCACGCTCAAAAGAAGACAACAATGTGAAAACAGCTACAACCAAAAGCTCAAAGAAAACTGCTAATTGGACATAGATTCAACAACAGTTCCTGGAAAAGTTAAAGAAAACGATAAGAGTACAGAGGGGAAAATGATAAAAGAAATGGCAGTGATGCCAGAAAATTATGAAAAATGAATTAAAAACTTGGTAAAAGAGACACACAAAATACTGAAGAAAATAATATTTAAAAATAGAATTGATTTGTTGGTGAAAGAGGCACAAATTCACTAAACAAAAGAATTCCTTAAAAACAAGAAAAAACAAAATGAAGAAGATACAAAAATTCACTGAGAAAAATAATTCCTTAAAAATTAGAATTTGGTAAGTGGAAGTTAATGACTCTAATGAGACATAAAATTAGTAAAACAAAGTCAAAAAATGAAGAAAAATCAAAGAAATGTGAAATAGTTCATAAAAATCCAACTTAACTGGAAAATTGAGGAAAGATATTTTGAGAATCAGTAGACTATCTGAAAGACAAGATAAAGTTTATTCATCATAATTTAAGAAATTATTATAATAAACTGCTTCAATATCTTAGATCTAGATGATAAAATAAAATGGAAAGAATCTACCTATCATCTTCTGAAAAAAATTTTCAAATGAAAACTTCTAGGAATATTACAGTCAAATCCCAGAGCTCCCAGGTGAAGGAGAAAATGGTGTGAACTTCAAGAATGAAACAGTTAAAATATCATGGAATCACAGTCACAATCACAGTCACAATTTTTCCATGTCAATAATTTGAAGATTTGTTAAACAGAACATACATTTTTGGACTGATGGTGATAAGTTCTGTTTTATGTCTCAGTGAGTAAGAGGACTGCTACTGTCTTATCCACTGGGTCTTTGGCTTAGGGAAAGACAACACAAACATTAGATTCTCCTAATCCTGCTGTAAGAGCTTGTGTTGTATTCTTCTCACTATCCACATGGTGGTAAAGTGCCAAGACCTTCCCATGTGGATTCTTACTTTCTATTCCTGAGGATGCAACAGCCTTGCCATCACCTCTGTCTTGTTTTTTTTGAACTCTTAGATGTAAAACACCAAAGGATAAGTGGATTGACAGAGAAAACACATGGAGGTCAATAGGAATGATCAATTTTGAACAAGTAGGGTGCAATGAATGTTGGAACCTATTGGGGATATAACACATATTGGGGGTATAATGCATTTGTCACTTTAATTCATTAAATTTGTCAAAGGCACAAATTCATTAAGTCCATAGACATGAGTCTTACATCAGGATAATCAAATTATCTTTTGTTCCATTCCCTGGAATATCACACAGATTGGACAGTTAATTTCCTATTTATACAGGAGGGTCTGTCTCATATATCAGAATTACTATTTCTACATTCCTTATTTTCATGGCAACCTTATATACTAATAACTTAGTAATAAATCTTATACATTAATAATTTACTATATACTATTTTGTTTTATAACTTGGTATTTGTTATATACATAGCTATCAGGAGAGATTCTATTTAACTGGGTTGGTAACTGGATAGACCAGAATTAGATTGGAAGGTAAGCCTTTGGAAAGACTATATCCATTACCTTCATCTTCATCCTAGTTCTTGGGATTATGCTTGCTATTTACTATCTCTTCAATGGTTCTCATCAAGCCACCATTTATTTGCCCTTAGAGCAATTTAGCATCACTGCAAAGGTCTATGGACAGACTAGTTAAGGCTAACATAAACAAACTATAAGAAAGCATTTCCTGGGGAAAATATCATCCCTAGGAAAGACAATACAAAGCATCTGCTCAACTTGTGCTTATTCCTAGAAAGTTTCAATCAAAATTCAATAAAAGTTCCTACTATTTAATTAATCTCCCAAATTTGTACTTCTTTCTCTTAGGATTGTACAGTCCTCTATTAATCTTTTATTTTTATAATATTCCTTTTATTCATTACTTCTCAACTGAGTCCTAATTATATAAATTTGTCAGCAGTGCTCCATCAAGTTTAAGAACATGGCTGTGAAACATATTGCACCTATGGTGAGAGTCTCTTCCTTTGTAACATAAGGATTAAAAAAAAATTCCTTGGTTAAACCATTAATAATAATAATGGCTAACATTCACATCATGCTTACTCTGTGTTACACTATTAAATGTTACACAATTATTATCTCATTTATACATCACAACAACCTTGGTGGTAAATGCTAATATCCCCAATTATTGATGAGGAAATTGAGGCAAACAAAGAACACTTTAGACCTGGTGCTCTATCCATAGAGGCACCTTGCTGCAATTCTGTCAATTTCTCAACACTGAAGACTTCAAGAATGGTCAAAGTTACAGACTGTCTCTATCATCTGATGACAAGATTATGTACAGAAAAATCCAACATCAGTAATTTTGTCACTAAGGTATGAAAGCTTTGGGACTTCATTGCATGAAATAGAGAGGTAAAAAAAGTTTATCAGTTCTCACAGTCCAGTTCTCTCTTGTAATGACAGTGGTGGGGGGGGGGAGTGGAAAAAGGGGAAAAGAATGCTAAGAATCACAGTTTTTAGGACATAAATAAATATTACTTTAATTGTCAATATTAAAAATGTGAAGTTCTTGTCCAATGGCCAATGAGTTAATATGCTACTAGAGAAACAGAACCCTCTCACTTTTGTCAGTCTCATTATAAATTAAATCAATAAATTATAAAGTTGATGCAGCTAACTGGAAGATGAGTCAATTCTTCTTGGAGAAGCAAATAAAATAGTTGGCAGAGTTGATTTCATTGTGTTTCCAAAGACAACAAGAAACATTTCATGGGACCCTTGGGCATCATGTCTTCTTGTAATGATCATAATGAGAAAAAGCAAAAGAATTCAGAAATTGTGTCAGCCAGCAAATACCTGATTTCTTTGCCAAGCAGAAAGACATGGCAGCTGAAGTCCACATTGGCCTAAACATATACTTCAATTATGCATTGATGAAATCTGTGACAGATTTCTGGAAGTGACAACATTTTTGAGGTATTGAAAGATTGGTTTTGGGGGTATTTTAAAGAAGGAAAAACATCAAAAAGTCAAAGACTGATTATGAACAAAAGAATATGATTGAAAGGATATCAGTAGCTATCAATTATTTATCTACTTTCTCATCTTGACAAAATCTCTTTGAGATTAATTTATACATATTGAGGGTGTCTTTGATAAAAACATGGGAAGGGAATAGATGTTTTTCAAGTGATATCTACAGTGGACCACATTTTTCAGAGTAACACAATTCATTTAAAGATAGACAAAAATATTGTCTTTTTTGTTGACTACAAAAACCCCATACTTGATGTGTTAGAGGAAAGTACAAACTCTTAATACTTATGTCATTTATCTTATAGAATTGTTGTGAAGGAAGTGTGGTACATTGGATTTGGGATCAGGCCTGTGAGCTTGACTACCAACTCTGCTCTTTACTAACTGTGGGCCTTTGGGTAAGCCATTTCATTTCTCTGGGCTTACATTTCCTCATCTCTAAAATAAAGAGAATTAGACTAAATGAATTTAGAGGTCCTCCTTACCTCTAGATTAAAGAATATGACTTCTTTTAGATGCTATATGACCTATTTTTCCCCAACAAGGGAGGTTTGAGATTGCTTCAGTTCAGTTCAGTCATAAAGCTCTATATATTCCATTTGGGTTTTTTTTGGCAGAGATACTGGAATGGTTTGCTGTTTCCTTTTTAAAATCATTTTATAGATGAAGAAACTGAGTCAAACAGTGAGTGTCTTAGGTCGTCAGATTTGAACTCAGGATGATGAGTCTTCCTGATCCCAGGTCTGGTACTCTATTCTATGGGACCACCTACATGTTCTGGGAATTGGTTCAGGTGAAAATATGAGATTAGCATGCTTAATTTTAAAAATACAAAAGAAGCATAGTTGTTAGAAAATCTTTAGGGCTCATTTTATGATACTTGGAGAAGCAGAGATGATGTTGGAGAACTATATTCCAATTCTAATCTTGCTACAGCCTAGTTGTAAAAACCTTGAATAAATTATTTAACCTTTAGGCTCAGTTTTCTTAATTGTAAACTGAAGTTAATAATATGTGTTTCATCTACATAACAAGGATGATATAACAAGAATGGTAAACTGGAGCTATAAAATAAGATGTAAAATGTAATATTAGAGTAGTAAATAAGTTGGGAACAGATGGGATGTAGTAGGAAAAAGCTAGATTAAGAATCAGAAAGCCCAAATTAAAAATCCTGTTTTAGCCACTTACTATTTATGGTGACTTTGGGGAAATCATTTAGTCTGACTGGTTTTAGTCTCCTCAGCTATAAAATCTGGAGTTCATAATAGATGATGTCTTAAGTTCATAATAATTCTTAATCTAAGATTCCAAGAAATGTGAATTATTTCCTCATTTCTACAAAGGCATGGCTCTGATGTCTCAATAGAACTTGCAGGTAATCTTGGACTCTGGCTCTGGAAAGCCATGCTAGTAGAACATGACTGTTCCACAGGTAGGTCCTAACAGCTAAGACTGACATTGAGTTTAGGACCTTTCATGGAAAATATATCTATATCTATCTATCTATCTATCTATCTATCTAAATATCTATATCTATCTATCTATCTATCAACAAAGAACAAGAAGAGCTAACTTGGAGAGGCTAATTACCCCCAACAAAAGATGATATATTTTGGGGAAGCACAGCAAAACATGAAGATGATCATCTATAGGGTTGTGATCTATCTTGTTTGAAGAAATACTCATGGCAATGAACTGATGGATCACTGAAGTAAGCATGATTTTCCCATTTGACACTAGTAGAAGGACAGCTAGTGAGGGAAATTTAATTGCAATGAAAAGGAAAAGCATGGGAAAACCTTAACAGAAAAAAATGGTTCAGGTAAATTATGAGAGAATGATAAGAAGTACTAACAAATTTTGAGAACTGGAAACTTATAGGAATAAATTAATACATAATTGATGGAACAGAATTCGTCATGACAGTGATTAGAGTTTAAAATTTAAGAGAAGGAGATAGAAAAACACTTATTCATCAGCAAAGAGTTAGTCCATCCCCTTATGACAACACAGAAGGCATCATATCCAGGAAGTGGACAAACAAGTCTAAAGGATGCTACTAGGCAAGAGGAAGGAGGAAACATGTCAGTCACATTACTACTGAATGATGCAGTTAGATAAGAATAGTTTCTATTAATTATTTATAAGAAATGTTCAGACACTATAATTCCAAAAATATTTATAAAAGCAATGCTGTCAATCAGAGGTCCCAAATTAGAAAGAAGAATGAATCCTCTAGAGAAGTTTTAGCTGTCTGCCTCACTTTAAGTTCAACTTCTCTCAAAGATAATAAATCACATTATAGGATTTGGAATTTGAGGATCAGTTTATTTCTGGTTTCCAGCTGTGACTTTCAGATTCTCAAAATGACTGGCTTGATATTTATCCTTTCTCCTGGGAAAGAAGGGAAAACTCATCTACAAAGTTCCCACTATCTTAAAAACTGAAAATATTAGCTGTTACAATTCCTACTGGCTGACCTCAACTCAAGAGGACACTATTAAACTGGCTCTGATTCTTAAAAAAAATTCCTCTGTATAGTTTAGATATCAGTGTACAACAGTGAGATGGAAGCTTTCAGAATATTATGGATAAAGAAACATATAATATTATTCTCATTTCCTTCCAAACTTCAACTAGCAAAGACAGCTTTCTTGTGTGCTATAAAATTACAATTAGACTATGTGATTTCTTGGAAAATGCCTGACTTGCTTTTGCCTTATTAAAAAAATCAATTTGCTTTTTAACCAAAAAAGTTGAGAAAATATGATATGTCAAGAGTTAGGCAGTTCAGCAATTGGCTTTTGTGGAAGACTGTACAAAGTATATGGACATTATCCATAGGAAATGTTTTCTTTATGAATGATATTTTACCACATAAGGGACAAGCTTACATGATAATTGTGGTTTCAAGAAGAAAGTCAAAGTTAAAATATAATGCCAATTTCAGTAAGCCTTTAACTATCATACTTTAAGACCATTTCTTTGCCTAGAGAATAGGGTTGTGCCAATCTCTGTACTTATGTCCCCAGATATAGCACAATGACTGGCACAAAATTGGCACTTAGTAAATTCTAGTTGGTAGATTGATTTTATTCTTTTGTTTGCTATGGAAAAGATTAGAATAAGTCCTTTGCACCTGAGAAGGAAGGGCTGCTATAGAGGAGTATAACATTTATTAGAAATTAGAGAACCAGTGATTCCCTGGTTAGTTATTAAACTTCTACTGTGTTTTAAGTGCTGTGTTGTTCAAAGAAGTATAAGCACAGTGCCTGATTTTAAGAAGGTTACCATATAGCTGGGGAGATAAACATATGTAAATACTCGAGAATTAACAACTCCTTGTGAGATGCAATTTTGTTTCTTAAAATGTTAACGTTAGTACTTGAAATTGTATATAGTATGAGATACAAATATATGCATATATAGTTATTTAGTTATATATCTATAGAACTCTATATAACTAAATATGTGTATTTTATAATATATATTAATATATGGGCATGTGAGTATACACACATATACACACACACACATACACACAAACCAAATTCTTTATCATTATATTTTGTACATCTCATTAACTTTGTACTATCCCAGATACTAATATTATCATATAAGAAAACAAAACTCAAAATAGGAGAGAGAAGGGTAGGGTGGGAGTACTTTCCTGTAACCCCTCAGCAGAGGAGTTCCCTTGTCCAAGTACACTAGGGTCTTGTGGATATTGTGCTGTATTCTTGACTCACATTCCTATGCAGATTGGAGTACCACTACTGGGCTAACTGGCCTAAGTAATCACATAATAGAACAGTGTGGGATCATAGTCAGTGCAATGGACTTTATTATTCCTCCTCTCTCAGAGTAAAATCCTGTTAAACTTTCCCCAGTCTTCATTTCCTGTGTCCTCCTTTCCCACATGACCTCCATAACATTCCTGTATTCTTAACAAATTCCCCTTTACCCTTTCACATTCCTTCCATCTTCTGTTGTTTACTGAAATAGCTTTTTTTCTAAAGATACTGAATCTTATGATACCTTCTCCAAGTTTGCCTGCTTCTTTCCTCAGATTTCACGACTTATGGGGCTGGGAGGGGAAGATGCTATACACTTCTGTCAATTTAGTCACAAAATTCTTCTCTTTTACCATTTCACAGATTTTTTTTGCTGTTACTGATGAAACTCAGGTCACTCTTCCTCCTCTCTAAATATAGTGCCTGGCTCACAATCTTCTTAATCCCCATTTACTTCAACTGGTCTGGTTTGTTCCTCCTCTTCCCCAATTCCCACTACCTTTGTCTCTGGTCATGTCTAATAATCTCCCCAAATCCAATGAATTTGCCCCAGCTATTGGGATTTCTAGTCATACTTCTTGCTATGCCATAAAAATTTCAGAAAAGAGAATAAATGAATATTATTTTTTTTAATTTTGAATAAATTGTTCACCGTATTGAGAATCTAATGAAAGGAATATCTGGTGGGAACGCAACTGAAAAGGATTTATAAACCAAGCAAACAAGAAAAGGAATTTTTTTAGCTTTCTATAGAGTTTCTTTCCATGGTATTTTCCAAGAATAGAAATTTGATTGCGGCAACAGTAAGATGAGAAGCCAAGTGAGTAGTTGAGGTGATTATTATGATCTATAAATTGGAAACAGAAGAAAATATGAAGAGCTGTCAAGAAATTGTGTGGTATATTCAAATACTCAAATAGTTTTGTGCTCTCTTCAATTTGTAAGCGTTAAAATGGGCAAGTTGGTTCTTATTTAGGCATCTAGGTGATATAATTGATAAGTTCAAATCTTGCCTCAGATATTTACTAGTTATGTGATTTTGGGTAAATTATCTAACCTCTTTTTTCAGACTCCATTTCCTCATCTCTAAAATGCTGATAATAATATTATTTTTTTGGATTGTTGTAAGCATCAAATGAAATGATGTGAAAAATGCTTTGCAAACCTTAAAGAGCTATGTAGATAATACCTCTTATTGAGGTTATGAATAGCTGGGTGGTACAGTGAATATAGTCACAGACCTGATGTCAGGAAGACTCATTTTCTTTTCTCCAGATCAATTGTTTTTTTGATGAGTGTTTCACACAGTCTTCTATTTTTTCATTATTTTGATTTTGTTTTATTATTTCTTTGTGTCTTAGAACATAATTAGCTGTCCTTTGCCAATTCTAGTTTTCAAAGAATTAATTTTTTAAGCTTTTGGTTCTCTATTTTATGTTGGTTGACTATCTTTTCATTATTTTCTTGGATTACTTTTTTTCTTCCAAATTTTCTTTGATCTCTCTTCTTTGATTTTTAAAGGCCTTTTAAATTTCTTCTAGGAAATATTTTCATGTTTGGGGTTATTTGACATTTCTCATTGAAAAAGGAGTGACTTAAAAAACCCCAGGAAACTCATTACCTTCCTCTGAATATGAACCTAGATCTTCCCTTTCCTCATACTAGCATGTATAATTGGATTCTTCCTCCTTTCTTGCTCATTTTTATTTTTTTATTTTTGTTATTTATTATTATTATTATTATTTTAAACAACTATCATTGTGATCAAGTACTAGTTCTGAATAGGGACCATATAGGGAATAGTGCCTCAACCTTCAGGTCCTTGCTATTCTTACTTTCTGAGGGCTTCCCAGGGCTCAATCTTGGAATCTTTTCTCCACTCCTAAGCATAGTTCTTGTCCCCTGATTTAACTCAGCCATTCCTTCAGTAGCTGCAAATTGCAACTGTCCTCTCTTTCCTGGAACTGAAACCAAGGACTCTGCTCTCCTGAAGTTCCAACAGTCAACAAAGTTCCTGTCCCTCTGCTACTGCACTTAGCAGGTGCGTGGTAATTCCTCCCCTATGCTGGCAACTCAGCCTGGATTATGTCTTATAAGTACAGCTGTCCTTGGAGATGCTGGACAGTGGAAGGTCCTTCGATCTTCTACTCTTCCTCATTGTCCATGAAATGAAAGTTTCTAAAGCTGAGACTGCCTCCCAACCCCTGCCCATCAATCCCAGGGCATGTTGATTCTATAGAGTTGGCCTGGAGGTGTTTGCCCCTGGCAGTTAGTTCTTTCCTGGGGTCTTTTTACATTGTGTTTGGAGAACCACCACCCTCTATTTCTGCTGCTCTGCAATTTTTCTGAGGCAATGTTCTGTCTTTTTCTGAGGAGGAATTTTGAGAGCTGAAAGTTTTCTGACCCATTCTCCCATCTTACCAGAATTCTCTTCTTCCTCTCATTCTTAATTCTCTGCAGTATGGCTTCTGACCTTATCATTCAACTGAAACTACTTTTTCCAAAGTTACAAATGATCTCTCAATTGACAAATCTAATGCTTTCCCCCCTCAGTCTTCATTCTTTTTGACGTTTCTGCAAGCTTCCACACCATAGATTAACCTCAATCTTCCTTAATCTTCTTTGCTAGATCTTCTCCTAAATCATGCCTATTAATTATGGGTATTAAACAGGGGTGTGCTGGAGCTAGTCCCTACTATTTCCTAAGAGTTTATAGTTTATTTTTCAATATGACTACATCTAGGATATAAGCAAATCCCATAAATTAAGACGTGCTTTACTGTTTAGTTGATCTAGAATTAGAAAACAACAACAATGCTCAAAAAGTTATCAAACTGTGCATACCTTTTGATCCAGCAGTGTTACTACTGGGCTTATATCCCAAAGAGATCATAAAGAAGGGAAAGGGACCTGTATGTGCACGAATGTTTGTGGCAGCCCTCTTTGTAGTGGCTAGAAACTGGAAACTGAGTGGATGCCCATCAGTTAGAGAATGGCTGAATAAATTGTGGTATATGAATATTATGGAATATTATTGTTCTGTAAGAAATGACCAACAGGATGATTTCAGAAAGGCCTGGAGAGACTTACATGAACTGATGCTGAGTGAAATGAGCAAGACCAGGAGATCATTATATACTTCAACAACAATACTATATGATGACCAGTTCTGATGGACCTGGCCATCCTCAGCAATGAGATCAACCAAATCATTTCCAATGGAGCAGTAATGAACTGAACCAGCTGCACCCAGAGAAAGAACTCTAGGAGAAGACTAAAAACCATTACATTGAATTCCCAATCCCTATATTTTTGCCCACCTGCATTTTTGATTTCCTTCACAAGCTAATTGTACAATATTTCAGAGTTTGATTCTTTTTGTACAGCAAAATAACGGTTTGGTCATGTATACTTATTGTGTATCTAATTTATATTTTAATGTATTTAACATCTACTGTTCATCCTGTCATCTTGGGGAGGGGGTGGGGGGTAAGAGGTGAAAAATTGGAACAAGAGGTTTGGCAATTGTTAATGCTGTAAAGTTACCTATACATATAACCTGTAAATAAAAGACTATTAAATAAATATATATATATATATATATATATACATACATATGTATATATATATATATGTATTAAAAAAAAAGAATGATGCACTTAGAGTGAGAGAATCTTGTTTCAAATTCTGGCTCAGTCTCTTATTCCCTCTATGACTTTCCATATGAATACGCTCAGAGTTTCAAAGAAGTTGGAGGACTTGTTAAAGAGCATATGGCTAAGAAGTGGTTGGGGCAGAACCAATATTCAAATATTCTAAAGCTATATCATGCTATCCCAACCATGTCAATTTGACTAGAATGTGTGATTTTTTTTTTGTATAAAAACTCCTTCACCACTACTCATTTCAACACACCTTTAACTTGAGATAAGTCTTAAAAGTTTTGCCTGATTTATACTTAACATTCTGCTAAACTGTAGGGATAAAAAGAAGCAAAATCATATCAGGCCTCCAGTATCTGGCTTATATTCCTGTTGGGGTACAATTCACATTTAGATAAGTATAGTACAAGGAAAACTAAGAAGGTGGAGAGAAGTAGCATCTGAGAAGTGGAGGGAGGAAATAAAGGAAGAACTTACTGAAGGAATTAATCCTTGAGGTGAGTCTTGAAGGAAGTCAAGGATGACGAATGGCTATCTTGGGTTTCCAAATAGGAAAGTATTTTTTCTGATGCCTCATCACCCTTGAAATTTTATTTTATTTTTTTTCAGAAACCCCTTGTTAAATTTCAGTTCTTCATAAAGTGTTCAATGTCTCTCATCTCTTCATTTTGTCTTTTTAAAAATGGAGACCGAGAAATAAATTTCCACAGAAATAAATCCATTATTTACTTACTGTCTCTGTGGAACTGAATGATGGCACAAGAAAAATAAAGCTTGGTTTACTGCTGAAAAAAAAGAAAACAACAACAACCAAATGTTAATAAAACAGATTAAATTTAATAATGTGTTTGGTCTTTTTTTTTGAGAGCTGTTAAATATTTACTACTATGTCTCTCTCCCCAATCCTCCTTCTGAAATTCTCTTCTTTTCTCCCTTTACATTATATTACTTGGCCATATAATCACTTTTATAGATTATAGATTATCATCTCTACACAAGTGAGTCTCAGAGATGTTTGTCCATCTCTCACCTCTTTCTTGATTCTCAGACTCACATCTCCAATTGCCATTGAACATTTTTAATTGAATTATCTGTATATATCTTAAACTCAACCTATCTAAACTCCAAGCCTTCCACTCTTCCTAACTTCATTATTACTGTGGAAGGTATTATTCCCTTCCCAGTTATACAGACTCACAACTTAGATGTTATCCTCAACTCCTGATTCTCTTTTACCAAGTTCAGTTCTTTTTCTGCCTTTGTAACATCTCTCATATAGCCCCCCTTCTCTCCTGTAACATTGTCATCACATTGATGCAAGCCCTTATGACCTCACACCTGGACGATTGCCATAACCTGTCCGGGGGTCTCCCTGAATCAATTGTTTCTTTACTCTTCAGGGGTCCTCAAACTTTTTAAATAGGGGGCCAGTTCACTGTCCCTCAGGCTGTTGGAGGGCCAGACTAATATAAAAAGAAAAACTTTGTTTTGTGGGCCTTTAAATAAAGAAACTTCAGAGCCCTGAGTGAGGGGGATAAACGTCCTCAGAAGCTGTATCTGGCCCGTGGGCCGTAGTTTGAGGACCCCTGCGTCTAAATCATCCTTTACTCAGATATCAAATTGATTTTTAAAGTGCAAATCTGACCATGCCACTCTCTGTTCAATAAATTCCTGTGGCTCCTTATTACCTCCAGAATCAAATAGAAAATTCTCTGCTTGATTTTTAAAATCCTTAACTAATCTGGCCTTTCCTCACATTTCCAGTCTTCTTTTATGTCTATCTATCTATCTATATCCATTATACTTCCATCCTCCTTGTTGTTCCTCACATATGACACTCCATCTGTAGACTATAAATATTTTCACTGACTTTTCCATGTGCTGTAAGAAATCTGCACTTTCAAAAAAAGCCTTATAACTGATCTCATTGTAGTTGTTTACTAAACACTTGTTAATATGATTCATAGACTTTCAGGTATTATTCATTCTTTCAGGCATGTCTGTCCCTTTGTGTGCCCATTCACTGTAGCATGCCAGTGCCTTCTATCCTATACTATTTTCCAAACTCTGACCAAAATCATGTTCATTGCTTCTATTACACTATTTGTCCATCTTATCCTCTGCCACCCCCTTCTCCTTTTGCCTTCAAACTTTCCCAAAGGTTTTCTCTAATGAGTCCTACCTTTTCATTATATGGCCAAAGTATTTAAGCTTTAGTTTCAGTAGACTCACTCTTTCCCTGGAAAAACTCCAATTTGTCAGTGTCTGACTTAAAATATGGCTCACAGAAATTATTATAAAATATTGTGCTGATGTTAATGGCACAGTATATAATTGGATTATTACCTTTTTTGAGCTCGATACTTTATATATATTAAGTAAGCCTAACATTATATTCAATTATCTTTGGTAGCATTATTGTACTGTTAACTTATGATCAACTAGTCTTTAAATCTTTTCCACATAAATTTCAAAAACTACACCTTCACTTTGTACTTAATTTTTTCCTTTTAATCCAAGTGTAGGACTTTACTTCTATCCTTATGCAATCTTATTTTGTTAAATCTATACCATTGTTCCAATGTTTTTAAGATCTTTTTGGACCCTGAATTAGGTATTGATATATTATCTATCCTTTTAAACTTCACATCATCTTCAGATCTAGTAAACATGAACTTTATATCTTCAATGAAATAGCTGCAAAAGTATTGAACAGAACAGAATGGAATATTAATACCTTAACTATGGTGCTAATCCTAACTAGAGAATACATCTCTTTATTTAATCTATAAAGATATCATAAAAGACTTTGTCGAATGCCTTGTTAATTAATCAAAAATTATTTGCAAAGTACTGTACTTGCTATGTGTTTAATACTATGCTAGAGAGACCATAATGTCTTTAAAATACTTATATTCTATAAGGGAGACTATATATATATATATATATATATATATATATATATATATGTAAATATGAAAAATAAATTCAAGGTAGTTTTGGGAGCAAGATCATTAGTGGCTGGAAGGGGATAGTATTCAGGAAAGGCCTCATGGGTAAGATGCTATTTGAGATATTTCTTGAAGGAAATAAGAAATTCTAAAAGGGAGGTTTTGTGAGAAGAATTCATTTAAGGCATGGAGAGTAGACAAAGTAAAGTACAGAGACTAGAGAGAGTATAATGAACAATTGAGTTCTGACATGGGCAGCTAGAGAGTGCAGTAGGTAGAGTGCTGGGCCTGGAATCCAGAAGACTCATTTTCATGAGTTCAAATCTGACTTCAGACTCTTATTAACTATATATATATACACACATATAATGGTCCATTTCTGTTCTTTCTTCTGAGGTACTACCTCTACTCCTTTCTCTGGCTTCTGCTTGTATCTTTTGACATTTTAATTTGTGGGGAGACAAGGTATCTTTAATTCTATCCTCCTCTTCTGACTCCTTAAACTTGTACCTTTTACAGCATTTGACTGTAGCTTTGATTGTGGAATGGACCACTGGCATATAGCCTAGGTCTGTGTGGCCTTGGCAAACTTTTTATCATATATGGGATATGCTAACCTTTCAGGAATATGTGAGAAATGTTGCCATGCAATCAAAAGCTTTATAGATAAATGCACTTTCATTTTATTGGAAAGGAGGCATTCTCAAATAGGCTTCTTATCTTTATTGATTAATCAGACAAAGCAAAACTTCCTTAATTTGCATTATAGGATAGAATATTTATATAGGTATATGTTTAAGACATCCTAAAGGGAATTTTGTGACCAGGGATGTTCACTTTTAGTTATAGGTGAATTATTCAAATATTGCTTGATGGTCTTTCAGTCATGTGAATATGTAATTACTAGTGTTGTAATTACTATTTACCTTTCTAACTCCTCACAAATGATCTATAAATCCATTCAAATGCCTCAGAAAAATTTTGAGCAGTAAATTAATCACATAAAAATTGAAATAACTTAAGCTAGAATATTAATCATTATACTGAACAGTGAGAAATATTCTGATAAACATATCTAAAATATGAGAGAGGCAAAGCCAAGATGGTGGAGAGGACACACTTTTTCTTCTGACTTTCTTCCACAACCCTCAGAGTAATGACCAAATCCAGTCTCTGATTTAGTTCTGGACTGGCAGAAACCACAAATATTGGGAGTGTCACAAATTACCAGGAGAAGATAACTTCAAAGATCTCCAGAAAAGGTCTGTTTCAATCAGGCATAGAGGGAGGCAGGTCAAGCACAAGCAGGCTGAGCACAGACATCAGTGCAGACAGCTCCAAGGAAGAGGGGGTGCAGACTCCATATGGTGGAGACTCTATGAAGAGGAATCCATAGCAGTGTTGGCTTCTCTGTCCTGGTTGCAAGCCAGTAGATCAACAGAGAAGTTATAAAACATCCAACACAAACACAAATGGAAAATAGTGAACCCCAAAAGTCCAGAATCTCATGGAACCTGACCACACCCATCCAGCACCAGAAGTCAGTCAGCACAGCCATTGCCACTTGTAGAGGAAACTTGGACAATCTCCCTTGGCCTAAAAACAGATCTCAACTTAAAAAAAAAATGAGTAAAAAAACCAAAAAGAAATCTGACCATAGATAGTTTTTATGGTGAAAGAGAAGAATAGATTTTTAAATCCCAAAGAGACTAAAAGGAGATTGTCTCCAGATGAAGCCCCAAAAGGTGATATAAATTGGTTCCCATCTCACAAGGCTCTCCTAGAAGAAATTTTAAAAAGATCTTAAAAGAGAGCTGGAAGAAAAATGGGGAAAGGAAATGAAAACTTTGCAAGAGGGTTTGTAAAAGGAAACAGAAATTATCTGAAGAAAATTCATTACAAAATAGATTTAGTGAAATGGAAAAAGCTTATAACTTCTTAAAAAATAGAGTTGACAAAACAAAAAAAGAAAACAACTCCCTAAAAAACAGAATTTGTGAAATGGAAAAAGAAAATATTTCATTAAAAAACAGAATTTGTGAAATGGAAAAAAATCCATAAAACAAAACAACTTGTTTTAAAGTTTGATTGAACAAATACAAAAAGAACTAAAAAAATAAATGAAGAAAATACTTCACTAAAAATCAGAACTGAATAAATGGAAAGGAATGACTCAACGAGACATCAAGAATTAGTCAAGCACAACCAAAAAAATAATTAAAAAAATGAAGAAAATGTAAAATACCTACTTTGGAAAACAACTTACCTGGAAAAATAGATCTAGGAGAGACAATCTAAGGATTATTGTACTCCCTGAAAACCATGATGAAAAAAGGAGCCTAGTCATTATTTTTCAGGAAATCATCAAAGAGAACTGCTCTGATGTCCTAGAATCAGAAGGTAAAATAGCCATTGAAAGAATTCACGGAACACTTCCTGAAAGAGACCCCCAAATTAAAACCCTAAGGAATATCATGGCTAAATTTCAGAACTATCGGACCAGAAAAAATATTGCAAGCAGCCGCCAGAAAGAAACAATTCAAATACCACAAGGCTTTGTGGAGCCACAATAAGGCTTACCAGGATCTAGCTGTATCCACTTTAAAGGATTAAAAGGCTTGGAATCTAATATTCCAAAAGGCAAAGGAACTTGGAATGCAGCCAAGAATAAAGTACCCAGCTAAACTGAGCATTTTCTTTCAGGGAAAAAGATGGACATTCAATGAAACAGGTGAATTCCATTTATTTCTGATGAAAAGACCAGAGCTAGACAAAAAATTTGACCTCCAAATATAGAACTCAAGAGAAGCATAAAAAGGTAAAAAGAAAAGAACTCTTGAGAACTGTATCTCTGTTATGGATATACATAGAGAGTGCATGTATAATTTGATTTTACTATTATAATATAAAAAAAAGAAACTATAGGTGGAAGGGGGATCCTTCTGGAAAAAGGGAAAAGTGGAGGGAAATTACATCTCATAAAGAGACAAAAAACCTATTATAATTGAAGGAAAGAAGGGAGGGGGTGAACATTGTGTGAATCTTATGCTTATCAGATTTGGCTCAAAGAGACAGAGAAACTTCTCTCATTTATAGGAAAGCAGGAGGGAAAAGGGGAAAGGGGAAGGGGAAGGCTAATAGAAGAGAAAACAGAAATAGCAGAGGAAAGATATAAAAAAAGGGAGGGGCTCTAAAGGTAGAGGGCTGCTTGAGGCAAATGGGGCTAGTAACTAAAATACTAGGGAATAGGGAAAGGGGAAAAGGAAAGAGTAAAGTATAATTTACAGTAAATAAGATAGCAGGAAATACAGAATTAGTAGTTTTAACTGTAAATGTGAATGGGGTGAATTCTCCCATAAAGTGGAAGCAGATAGCAGCTGGATTAAAAACCAGAATGGTACAATATGTTGTTTAAAAGAAACACATTTAAAGCAGAGTGATACATACAGAGTAAAGGTAAAAGGCTGGAGCAGAATCCATCATGCTTCAGGTGAAGTAAAAAAAGCAGAGGTATCCATCCTGATCCTAGATCAAGCAAAAGCAAAAATTGACCTAATTAAAAAACATAAGGAAGGAAACTATATCTTGCTGAAGGGTTCCATAGATAATGAAGCAATATCAACAATAAACATATATGCACCAAGTGGTATAACATAGAAGTTATGAGAGTTGCAAGAAGAAATAGGCAGCAAAATTATAATAGCGGCAGATCTCAACCTTGTTCTCTCAGAACTAGATAAATTGAACCACAAAATAAGAAAGAAGTTAAGGAGGTAAATAAAAAACTAGAAAATTTAGGTATGATAAATCTTTGGAGAAAACTGAATGGAGACAAAAAGGAGTACACTTTTTTCTTGGCAATTCATGGAACTTATACAAAAATTGACCATATATTAGAACATAAAGACCTCAAAATCAAGTGCAGAAAGGCAGAAATAGTAAATGCATTTTTTTCAGATCACAATGTAATAAAAATTATATTCAATAAAAGGTCAGGGGGGAAGTAGACAAAAAGTAATTGGAAATTAAATAATCTCATCTTAAAGAATGAATGGGTGAACAGTAAATTATAGAAACAATAAATAATTTTTCCAAGAGAATGACAATAATGAGACAACATACCAAAATTTGTGGGATGCAGCCAAAGTGATAATAAGGGGAAATTTTATGTCTCAAGATTCTTACTTACATAAATTAGAGAAAGAGAAAATCAATGAATTGGGCTTGCACCTAAAAAAGCTAAAAAGAGAACAAATTAAAATGCTCCAATCAAATATCAAACTTGAAATTCTACAAATAAAAGGAGATATTAATAAAATTGAAATTAAAACAACTATTGAATTAATAAATCAAAGAGTTGGTTTTTATGAAAAAAAACAATAAAACAGATAAACATTTGTTAGTTTGATTAGAAAAAGGAAAGAGGAAAATCAAATTGTTAGTCTTAAAAATGAAAAGGGAGAACTTTCCACCAATGAAGAGGAAATTAGAGCAATAATTAGGAGTTATTTTGCCCAACTTTATGCCAATAAATTTGATAATCTAAGTGAAATGGAGGAATAACTATAAAAATATAAATTACCAGATTAATAGAAGAGGAAATAAATTACTTTAATTGTCCCATTTTAGAAAAAGAAATAGAATAAGCTATTAATCAATTCCCTAAGAAAAAAATTTCCAGGTCCAGATGGATTTGTATGTGAATGCTATCAAACATTTAAAGAACAATTAATTGCAAAATTATATAAATTATTTGAAAAAATTAGGGAAAGAAAGACTCCTACAAAATTCCTTTTATGACACAAATATGGCACTGATACCTCAACCAGGTAGGACGAAAACAGAGAAAGAAAATTATATACCAATTTCCCTAATGAATATAATATATTCAATAAAATATTAGCAAAGAGATTAAAGAAAGCCATCCCCAGAATAATAATAATATTCCATGAACAAGTAGAATTTATACCAGGAATGTAGGGATGGTTCATTATTATAAAAACTATTAACATAATATAACCAAACTAACAAAAAACAATTTTTCTCAATAGATGAAGAAAAAGCATTGATAAAATCCTACATCCATTCCTATTTATAGAAATAGACTTTTCCCTAAAATAGTATCTATTTAAAACCACCAGCAAACATCATATCACCACTACTATCCAATATCGTATTAAAAATGTTAGCTTTCGTTACAAGAGAAGAAAAAATCAAAGGAATTCAGAATAGGTAATGAGGAAACCAATTTATCGTTCTTTGCAGATGATATGATAGTATACTTAGAGAATTCTAGAGAATCAACTAAAAAACTAAAAAAAAAAGCTAAAAAATTTTAGCAAAGTTTCAGGGTACAAAATAAATCCACATGAATCATCAGCATTTTTATACATCACTAACAAAATCCAAAAGCAAGACATACAAAGAGAAATTCCATTTAAAATAACTGTCAATAGTATAAAACATTTGGGAACTATCTGCCAAGGGGAAGTTGGGAACTCTATGAACAAAACTATGAAACACTTTTACAGAAATAAAGTCAGATCTAAACAACTGGAAAAATATCAAGTACTTTTACATCAAGCCAATATACTAAAGATAAAAATACTACATAAACGAATCTGTTTATTTAGTGCTATACCAATCAAAATCCCAAGAAACTATTTTACTGACCTAGAAAAAATAACAGCAAAATTCATCTGTAAGGACAAAAGGTCAAGAATTCCAAGGGAATTAATAAAAAAAATGCAAATGAAGATGGCCTAGCTATACTAGATCTAAAACTATATAATAATGCAGGTCATCAAAACCATTTGGTACTGGTTAGGAAATAAAGTAGTCAATCAGTGGAATAGATTAGGTTCACAGGACAAAATAGTCAACGACTATAATAATCTAGTGTTTGACAAACCCAAAGACCCCAGCCTTTGGGATAAGAATTCTTTTATTTATTTATTTATTTATTTATTTATTTATTTTTTTTTAAATTTAATAGCCTTTTATTTACAGGATATATACATGGGTAACTTTACAGCATTAACAATTGCCAAACCTCTTGTTCCAATTTTTCACCTCTTACCCCCACCCTCCCTAAATGGCAAAAGAGATGTTAAATATATTAAAATATAACTTAGATAAAAAAGATACATGACCAAACATTATTTTGTGTAAAAAAGAATCAGACTTGAATTATTGCAATTATTGTGAAGGAAATCAAAAATGAGGTGTGCTAAAATAGGGATTGGGGAATTCAAAATGGTTTTTAGTCATTCCCAGAGTTCTTTTTCTGGGTATAGTGGTTCAGTTCATTCGCCCATTAGAAATGATTTGGTTGATCTTGTTGTGAGGATGGCCTGACCATCAGAATTCACATCTAGTATTTTGTTGAAGTATATAATGATTCCTGGTCCTGCCTATTTCACTCAGCATCAGTTCGTTAAGTCCTCCAGGCCTTTCTAAATCATCCTGTTTATTTCAAAACAGTAATATTCCATAATTTTCATATACCAAATTTATTCAGCCATTCTCCAACTGATGGACACCATTCAGTTTCCAGTTTCTAGCCACTACAAAAAAGGGCTGCCAAAAATTCGTACATACAGGTCCCTTTCCTTCTTTATAATCTCTTTGGGATATAATCCAGTAGTAACACTGTGGATTAAAGGTTAAAGGATAATTTTTGAGCATATTCCAAACTACTTTCCCAAAATGGGGATTCGTTCACAACCCACCAACAATGCATCAATGTCCCAGTTTTCCCCATCCCTCCCAACAAAATTTTTCCGTCATCTTGTCCATGGTGTGGATTTAGAGTTGTCAATTTGCATTTCTCGGAAAAACTTGGAACTTTTCAAGATTAAAAAGTTTCAACTTCATCTGAAAGTCTGTTCATATCCTTTTGACCATTTTTTTCAATTGGAGAATGGCTTATTTTTTTATAAATTAGAGTTAATTTCTTATATTTTGGAAATGAGGCCTTTAGAACCTTTGACTTAAAAATTTTTCCCAGTTTATTGCTTCCTTCTAATTTGTCTGATTAGTTTTGTTTGACAAAACTTTTCAGTTTGGTATAACTTTTTATTTTGTGATCAGTAATGATCTCTAGTTCTGCTTTGGTCATAAAGACCTTCCCTTCCACAGGTCTGAGATGAAACATCCATGTTCCTCTTAATTTATTAATGATTTCATTTTTACCCTAGGTCATGAACCCATTTTGACCTTTCTTTTAGCTAATATGGATCAATGCCTAGTTTCGCCATATTAGTTTCCAATTTTCCCAGAATTTTATCAAACAGTAAGTTCTTATCCCAAAAGCTGGGATCTTTGGGTTTGCAAAGACTAGGTTGCTATATTTGTTGACTGTTTTATCCCTTGAACCACTCTATTCCACTGATCAACTAATCATTCCTTAGCCAATACCAAATTTTTAATCTGTTATAATATAATTTTTAGATCTGGTACAGCTCACCATCATTTGATTTTTTTTCATTAATTCCCTTAAAATTTTGACCTTTTTGTTTTTCCATATGAACTTTGTTGTTATTTTTTCTAGGTCATTAAAATAGTTTTTGGGAGTCTGATTTATATAAATAAATAGATTGTTTAGGTAATATTGTCATCTTTATTATATTTGCTCGCCCTATCCGAGATTTAATATTTTCCAATTGGTTAGATCAGACTTAATTTGTGTGAAAAGTGGTCTGTAATTTTCCAAAAGTTTCTGATTTTCCCTTGGCAGAAGATTCCTAAATATTTTATATTATCAGTAGTTACTTTAAATGGAATTTTCTTGTAACCTGACGTTGGATTTTGTTATGATATATAAGAAGTTGATGACTTTGGGTTTATTTTATAACCAGCAACTTTGTAAAGGGGATTATTTCAATAACTTTTTAGCAGAATTCTGGGGTTTAATATACATATGTCATGGGAAAGAGGATAATTTGGGTTTCCTCATTTATTCTTATTCCTTTAATTTTTCTCAGTTTTATTGTATAGCTAGGTTTCTAATACAATATTAAATAGTAACGGTGATAGGGCAACCTTTGTTTCACCCGATCTTATTAATGGTTGAGTTTGTCTCCATTACATATGATGCTTACTGATGGTTTTAAATAGATGGGCTGATTATTTTAAAAAGTCCATTTATTCCATACTCTAATGTTTTATTAGAATGGATGTTGATTTTATCAAATGCTTTTTCTGCATCTATTGAGATGATCATATGGTTTTTTGTTAATTTTTAAACATGGCCAATTATATTGATAGTTTTCCAATATTGAACCAGCCCGATTCCTTTGGTATAAACCTACTTGATCATAGTGTATTATCTTGGAGATGATTTTCTAGTCTTTTGCTAATATTTATTTAAGATTTTAGCATCAATATTCATTAGGGAATTTCTAATTTTTTCTTGTTTTCAGCCTACCTGGTTTAGGTACGTACCATGTTTGGTCATAAGGAATTTGGTAGGACCTTCATTCCTATTTTATCAAAAATTTATAAGCATTGGGGCCAATTGTTCTTTAAATGTTTGAAAATTCAATGTAAACCATCTGGTCCTGGGGATTTTTTCTTGGGGTTGTTTAATTGCCTGTTCTATTTTTTTTTGAAATGGGACTATTCAAGCAATTTACTTCCTCCTCGTTAATCTGGGAAGTCTATATTTTTGGAGGTAGTCATCCATTTACTTAGGTTATCAAATTTATTGGGTGTTGAGAAAATAACTTTTTATTTTTTCTTTTGGTGGAAAGTTTTTTCTTTTTAAGCAATTTATTTTCCTTCCTTTTTTAAAGATTTCCAAAGGTATTTTTTTGGTTTTTTATAGAAAATTAGTTTTTTAATTGTTAATAGATTTTTTTTCAAATTTTTAATTTTTTTAATTTTAGAATTTAATTTAGTATTTATTGGGGTTTTTAATTGGTTTTTTGTTTTTTAGTTTGGCCCAATTCTTAATTTTTTTTCTGTTTTTTGAAGCCCTAAGGATATAAAATTTTTTTTTGCTTTGGCTGTATCCCACTTTTGGAGATTTAATTGTCTTATTTGAGTGAAATTATTAATTGTATTTAATTTGTTACCCAATTTTTGATGAGATTGTTGTTTCCTTATTTTTGGCTTTTTAATTTTTGTTGAATGGTTTTTTATTGATTGTTGAAAAAAAGTTTATTTTTGTTTTTGATTTTTTTGGGTTTTACCTAATATATGGTTTCTTTTTGAATAGGTTCCATGAAGTGAGAAGAAAGTATATTTTTTATTTTTAATTTTTCTGTCCAAATATAATTTTCTAATTTCGTTTTTTTTTTAATTTTTTTTTTTTGTTTTTGGTTTGATTTGCCTGAGAGTGGGTTGAGATTTTATTGTTTTGTTTCTTTTTTCAATTCTTAACCTCCTTTGGGGGAGTGCACCACTTGGGCATTTGTTTAATATTGTTTGTTTTGTTTTTTTTAGCAGGATGTGTTTTTCCTTTTTTTAATGACTTTTCTTTGTTGATTGGAGTGAGGTTGCTTTTTTGCTTGAAGTAATTGTTTGTGCCTTTTTTTCTTATAGTACCCCTGCTTTAAATGTGTTTTGTAAAAAATTTGTGGGTTTGATTTTGATGTTTTGTTTCTTTTTATGGGGAGTTACCCTTAATTTAGGTTAGAATTATAAATTGTTTTTGCATTAATAACCCCAGATTGTGTTTTTTTCTTTCTCCCCTTTTTTTTTTTATTTTTGAAATACTGTTTTTAATCCCTCCCTTTTTTTTCCTTTCCCTTCCCCCTTTTTTTTTTTTTTTTCCCTTCCCCTGTTTTTTAACGGGGGAAATTTTTTGTTTTTTTTCCTTTTGAGGGATCCCCAAATTTTCCCTTTTTTAATATGAAAGTTTTGCCCTTTTTGGGGTTTTTTTTTATCCCCTTTTCCACCTTTTTTTCATTCCTTTTCTTTTTCCCTTTTTTGATAGGGGCCTTAAATTTTTTTTTTGTATATTTAAAAAGAAAACTTTAAGAGTTTTTTTTTTTTCGATTTTGGTTCTTTTGAGACTTTTTTTGTTTGTTTTTTTTTCTTTAGAAAAATGGAATTCTTTGTTTTTTGTCCATTTTTCCCTGGAAGAAAATGTTTAGTAAGTTTTTTCGTATTTGTTTTGTGTTTAAAATTTTGGTTTTTTTTTTTAATGTAAGGGGATTTGGGTGATCCTTTTGTGGACCTGGTTAAATGGTTTTTTTTGGTGTTGAAATTTTTCCTTAATTTATAGTTTAAATTTTGCCCAATTTTTGGGGTTTTTTTTTTGGTTTTTTTAGAAGGTGTTTGAATTTTTTCCCTTTTTCTGATTTTTAATTGGGAGTTTTTTTTGATGACTTTGTTGTATTAGGGTTTTTTTCATATGTTTTTAAAGTCCAATTTCTTTGGATTATTTTCCCAGTTTTTCCAAGTTGTTTTTGGTAGATAATTTGGTTTTTTGTTTGTTTTTTTTGGTTTTTTTTGATGATTCTGTGTTTTCCTATTTTTCAATTTGTGTTTAATTTTTAAAGAATTTTTTTTCATTAGTTTTTTCTTTTTCTGATATGTCCAATTGAGTTTTGAATGTTTGTTTTGGTTGTGGTTTTTTTTCCTTTCCTATTTTTTTAGTGTTTTTTTTTTTCCAATTACAGATTTTTTGAATTTTTTATTTTTTCCAATACAATTTTCTTTTCCTGTGATTTTTTTTTTTTTTTTCCATTTACCAATTTGATTCTGGGAATTTTTAACTTTTCCAATTGTTTTTGGAAGTTGTTGTTTTTTGTAAGGTTTTTTCCTTTTCCCCATTTATTTCTAATTTTTTGAGACTTTTTTGGTCTTTCTATGAGAGAATTTGGAGGACAGTCTGATGTTTTGTTGTTTGAGGTCTTTTCAGGTTTGTTGACCTGTTTTTTTCTGAAGAAGTGCCCATCGTTTTTCATTTTTTTTCTGTTTTGCCTTTTAGGTATTCTAGGCAAGGGGTTACCAGCCCTTGAGAGCAGGGGTTTGGATTCCCCAGGTATGGGAGGTTCAGGAGAGTTTCTTCCCCCAACAGGAAGTGGATTCAGACGGCCGAAAATTTCAAACTGTTGTAGGGCTGAGGGGTTAGCATTGCCCTCGCGGAATTGGGTGAAAGTGTCACTGCCCCAGGGCCGGAGCCTCTTGGGGACTGTGAGATAGCAGCTGAGCGCAGACCCAGACCGCCCGGAACTCTGCCCCAGTGCCTGCCCAGCAAATCGGCCCTGGCTCTATGGCCCCAAGCCGAGCCCCCACTTGGATTGGGCAAACCCGGGTCGCTGCCCCTCCTGCCGTGCAGGATCACAACTGCCCCAAGGAAAAGCCCTTTATGGGGTTGGGGCTGGCTTTGCTGAGATTCGTTTACCCTCGGTTTGAGACCTCCCGAACCAATTTCCCTGTCTGCGCCTCCCCTGGCCCCCGGCACCAACCTTTTTGGCGGACGGATTTTCTTTGGCCGGGAGTTGTTCTACTTTTTATCTTTAAATTGAGAGCGACTATTTTGGGTCCCGAAAATATTGATAAAGAGGGTAAGAGAAGAGCGAAAGTCGGCTTCTCCGCCATCTTGCCCACCCTGGGATAAGAATTCACTATTAACAAAACGTAGGAAAATTGGAAATTAGTATGGCAAAAGAGGCTTGACCCATACCTAATAATATGCCAAATAAATTGAAGGGGTTAGATCAGACATAAAATGATATTATAAAAAATTAAAAGAAAAGGATAGTTTATTTCATATCTGTGGAGGAGGGGAATTTTATCAAAGAAGAAAACTTATTAATCAAAAATAAAATTTTGATTACTTTTTAAATTCAAACAAAACTCCAAAAGATTAAAAGGAAAATAAACTGGGAAAACATTTTGCATTCAAAGGTTCTGATAAAGGCTTTATTTTTAAAATATATAGAGAATTGAATCAAATTTATAATAGTTCAAGCCATTCTCCAATTGATAAATGGTCAAAGAATATGAACAGACAATTTTCAGATGAAGAACTTGAAACTATTTTTACTCATATGAAAAGGTGCTCCAAATCACTATTGATCAGAGAAATGCAAATTAAGACAACTCTGACATGCCACTACACGCCTTTCAGGTTGGCTAAGATGACAGGAAGAGATAATGATGAATGTTGTAGGAGATGTGGGGAAACTGGGACACTAATACATTATTGGTGGAACTGTGAATGGAGCCAACTATTCTGGAGAGCAATTTGGAACTATGCTCAAAAAGTTACCAAGCTGTGCATACCCTCTTATCCAGCAGTGTTACTACTGGGATTATATTTCAAAAAGATCCTAAAGGAAGTAAAGGGACCCACGTGTACAAAAATGTTTGTGGTAGCCCTTTTCATAGTGGCAAGAAACTGGATGCTGAGTGGATGCCCATCAATTGGAGAATGGTTGAGTAAAATGGCTGAGGTATATGAATGTTATGGAATGTTATTGTTCGGTAAGAAATGACCAGCAGGATGAATACAGAGAGGCTTGGAGAGACTTACATGAACTGATGCTGAGTGAAATGAGCAGAACCAGAGATCATTATACACCTCAACAACAATACTATATGAGGATCAATTCTAATGGAAGTGGCCCTCTTCAACAATGAGAGGATCCAAGTCAGTTCCAATTGATCAGTGATGTACAGAACCAGCTACACCCAGTGAAAGAACACTGGGAAATGAGTGTGGACCACAACATAGTATTTGCACTCTTTCTGTTGTTGTTTGCTTGCATTTTTGTTTTTCTTCTCAGGTTATTTTTACCTTCTTTCTAAATCTGATTTTTCTTTTGCAACAAGATAACTGTACAAATATGTATACATATATTGTATTTAATATATACTTTAACATGTTTAACATGTATGGGACTACCTGCCATCTAGGGGAAGGGGTGGAGGGAAGATGGGGAAAAGTTGGAACAGAAATTTTTGCAAGGGTCAATATTGAAAAATTACCTATGTATAAGTTTTGTCGATAAAAAGCTATAATAATAATAATAACAATAATAAAGAAATGACTAGCAGAATAATTTCAGAGGGGCCTGGAGATACCTACATGAATTGATGCTAAGTGAAATGAGCAGAACTAGATCATTATACACAGCAACAACAAGATTATACAATGATCGATTTTGATGAACGTGGCTCTCTCTCTTCAATAATGAGATGATTCAAACCAATTCCAATTGTTCAGTGATGAAGAGAGGGTTGTGGGAATTGAGTGTGGTTTACAACATAGCATTTTCATTCTTTTTGTTGTTGTTTGTATTTTATTTTGCTTCTTCTTTTTTACTGACTTGATTTGATTTTTCTTGTGTGGATGATAATTGTATAAATATGTATGCATATATTGGATTTAACATATCTTTCTACCGTGTTTAACATATATTGGACTACTTGCCATCTAGGGGAGGGCATGAGGGAAGGGGGGGGGAAATTGGAACACAAAATTTTGCACGGGCTAATGTTGAAGAATTGTCCATTCATATGCTTTGAAAAATAAAAGCTTTAATAAAAAATAAAATATTCATTGGGTGGAAAAAAATAGTACTGCCTGATATTTTGTAAAGAAAATGAAAAAACACCTGAAATTAGTTTACATTTAGTTAAGCCAAATTATCCTAGAGAATTCTTTAGATACTTTAGAGAACTGGTTTTTATTTTTTCAAAATTGGTTAAATTTCTTTCTCTTCCTTCCTTCCTTCCTTCCTTCCTTCCTTCCTTCCTTCCTTCCTTCCTTCCTTCCTTCCTTCCTTCCTTCCTTCCTTCCTTCCTTCCTTCCTTCCTTCCTTCCTTCCTTCCTTCCTTTCTTTCTTTCTTTCTTTCTTTTTCTTTTTCTTTTTTTTTTTTTTTTGCTGAGGCAATTGGGGTTAAGTGAATTGCCCAGGGTCACACAGCTAGGAAATGTAAAGTGTCTGAGCCCAGATTCGAAATCAGGTCTGGTCCTCTATCCACTGCACCACCCAGCTGCCCCATAAAATTGGGTAAGTTTCAAACTCCAACTTTGACAAGATTTTGATAATTTAGCCTTATGTGAAAATCTAGACATTGTCTCGGTATGTAAAGTGACAAACCTTTTGTTAAAAGAGTGAAATTCATCTTTAATAATTAGAGTAGATGGAGACAGTAACTTAAGAAAAATTCCCAGGTGTTTTCATCAGCATTACTTCCTTATCTTAGTTGACTTTATCCCAATTTATTTTTATCTAGATTTTAACTGATCATGAGGTAATCATAACATCTGTTTTCCTGATTCAGTCAGGGACAGGATTCACCTGCATATTTCTGATTTTTTCCTCTGGATGCAATGAACACTGATTAGCCTAGAAATACCCCCTATGCACCAGAATGTATAAAACAGGGTAGAGGGGGGAAAGTTCTTGAAACAAAAACAAACAGCCTTTTCTGTGGGATCAGAGTTTACCTCTGTTTATTAATGCCCTTCATGGTCACTGTAGCCTCCTAGACTTTAGACCCACACTACCTGCTTTACTTAATTTCCTTGTTCTTGAAACATGGGTTTTTCCTTGCCTATATCAGAAACAATGTTTGACTTCTAATGAATTAGGTTCCTAAATCTTGTTCCTCTTGGAAAGTCCCTTCCATTTCATCAGAAATCTGTGCCTCTCAAACTTTTGAACCCTGGCCTGATCTGATAGATGAGTGAGTTGGGGCTGCCAAACCCCATTCTATCTCTGTGGATCCTAGATTTTTCCATTAAGAAGAATGAGGCTACCCTCACACTTGCTTCTTTGTAACCCATAAAACCATATTCAGAGTCCTTCAATTGTCCTCTTCAGTGACTTATTCAACCAGCTTTTTTCCTGCTCCTCCTTCTCCTCTCCTCCTCCTCTTCCTCCTTCCCCTTCTCTCTCTCTCTCTCTCTCTCTCTCTCTCTCTCTGTCCCTCTGTCTCTCTCTCTCTCTCTCTCTCTCTCTCTCTCTCTCTCTCTCTCTCTCTGTGTGTGTCTCTCTCTCTGTCTCTCTCTCTCTCTGTGTCTGTCTCTCTGTCTCTGTCTCTCTCTCCTTCTCTCCTTCTCCCTCTTCCTCTCCTCTCTCTCTCTTTCTCTTTCTCTCTCTCTGCCTGTGCCTCCAAATGCAAGGTAACAAGGTAACAAGATTTGCATTGTTAAAAAGACTTCAGGGGAATTATGGATATTCATTCATTTAAGAAATATTTTCCTCAAATTCCAACTAAGAGCACCAAACAATGGAAAGTTCAAAGACTGACAATACCCAGTCATTGCCCTTTAGTATCTTGTAACCTGATGGGGGAAATTGCTGTTGATAGAGAAAAATAATGCAAATTTGAATGTGATAAATAACAGGGCTAGAAAGTGCTATGAGATCAACTGTAATTGAAGCAATTTGTTATGGGGGCTTTCTCTACTCAGTAAAAGATTAAGGACTTTTGCCCTCTACTAACAGTCCTCAGGCTTTTTAGTCTCATTGCCTTGTTATGATCTTAAAAATGGAAGATTCCAAAGAATTTTTGTTTACATGAGTTATGTCTATTGATAGTTGATGTGAAAAATAAAAATTAAGAAAATTTAAACATATTTATTTTTATTAGAAAATAAGCCCATTATATTAACATAAATAACTTTCAACAAACGTAACTATAATTTCCAAGACAAAAATATTAGAAGAATGAAATTTTTTAAAAATTTTTTTGCAAATATATTTAATATTTAGATTAATAAAGGCTCTGATCTTTTAATCATTCTGCTGTAATGTTATTTTTTTTAAATATATGAAGAAAATCCACCTTTACACAAGTAAGTAATTGGAATAGGGAGGAGTATTTTGTTAGGTCAATAATATCACATATTATTGTGAAGATTTGATCTCACAGATCCTGCGTAAGGGTCTCAGAGACACCGGTGGGTATGTAGATCTCACTTTGAGGATTGCTGCAATAGACCCTACTACCATGTTTTAGGATGGGTTAAGTGATAACTAAAACTTTTAAAATTAAAAATGTAAAAAGAAAAATGATGGTGATCACATAAAATAAAAAAGAGGTTATTGGTGACTGTGTACCAGATGCAACTTTGCATAAAGAAATCAGAACAATTTTTGAAAGCATATTCTATGGATGGAAGAATAGAAGTGTATGCATATTGTCTATAGGATTCCAGACAAAACAGCCTTATTTTGAATCATTTCTATAACTAGTATATATATTTTTATGTCTATTTGGCTACCCACAAAGGTTTTAGAGCAAGGTATTAGCATAATCTCCCCAAAAATAATTTTAACTTGCAAACGTTGACCTGACCTCACTTTTTTTTTTTTAAGTAACTTCATCCTTATTTCCTCTTGCTTTCCTATAGTTCAAAAGATGAAGGCCAAATTAACAAGTATATATTTAGAGTCACCACATATAGAGATAAATTGTAATTAATTGTACTGGAGAGGAAGATACAAATTAGTTCCTAATTTATCCATTTCTTGATATTCCATCCATAGACTCATCCTTTTCTCTCCTTCTAATATCCTGCACCAGTTTTTATTTTCCTAAGAATTTTTAATCTATATTAGATTGCTTCTCTTGGGGAGAAGATACAAGAGGGAAGAAGAAAATTCTGGAATATAAATTCTTACAAAAATGAATGTTGAAAACTATCTTTACATGTATTTGGAAAATAAAATACTATTAATAAAAGTATTTTTAACTTGTGGCTGACAGTGAATACAAAGTGAACACTGTAAGCAAAATCATAAGAAAGTATTCAGCAAAATCTCTCAAGTATGTGCGAAGCTAATTATGTATTTAATAGAAGATCAGTGGGAAAGATATGACTACTACAAAAAAATAAAAGGGAAAGAATATTAGAGGACAGAGAATGCAGATATTAATAAGCTCTTTAATGAATTCTGTCCATCATTTGTATAAAGGGCTGTTTGAGAGGGCATCTGGAGGGTGGATAGGAAATAGTCAGTAGACTCCAAAAGAATAATAACAAAACAAAGCTGTCTTCTACAACAAAAAAAGAAAGTCTGATGAAAAAATCAGAATGCATTAAGATTGAAAAAACTCCGGGGAATGGCATGATTCCCAGGGTTGACCAAGAAGATAAGTAAAGCTTGAACAAAGAAATATGCAGAGTCTCATTGAGAAGTTATAAATAGACCTGAAAAAAAGCAAATTCCTTTGAAAAATAGATATAAGAGGACCTCTTTAGGGAATCAAATATATGCCTCTTAAAATTCAAGGTCAGGACTGGAAACTCTGATATTTTGGATCTTCTGTAAAACTCAAAAAGTACTCCAGTTCTTAGAGTGTTCTCATGGGTCGGAGGAGTGACATCATGATATTTTTTCAGACACAAGTAAACTAAGACAGAAAAATTGAACTGCTTTATACTAGCTGAATGATTTGAGGTCAATGTCTTTTGCTTTGCCTCAACAGAAGTCTAATTCAATTCTTTTCTGAGTGACATGAAATTGACTCTGTCTTCTATGCTTGTCATATGAAATTTAAAATTTGAACAAAACTGCTTTGTTTTAAATGTGGCTAGTCATTTTGTTGTATTTAGAAGAGAAATTATATATACTTACACACATGTGTATGTGTGTATATGTATGTATATATATGTATACATGTGTGTGAATATATGTGAGAGAGACAGAGAGACACAAAGAATTTGTTACTTCTATTATTATCTTTGAAAAATAACAGTTCTCTAATGACATGAGCATCTGGAATAAATAGTAAATACTTGAAAAGAAAATGAATTTGTAAAATTGTCATAGAAAGACCTGAGTTTATCTCTGGCCAAATCAGCTACCACAATGAAAAATTCAATTTTTTTTGACGCTTAAATTAACCTCAAATCACAAGCATTATGTACAGCAGTGGAATTTTTTATGTAATATTTTTATTTCATTTGTATTAAAAAGTATTTTAACATTTCAAAATGGTTAGTGATCTGTTGTCAGATAAACAATATTAAACTATTTTAGTCAAACACTGAATTTGTAGTATCATTCACTTTTAGAAAATCAGTGGATAATCAGCAATCACTAAATGTCTTTTGCAGCCCAATATTCCCTGCTGAAGAATTACGTCTTTGGAGTCCTATTCTTTTCCATTGAATCATTACAGAACATCTGTCTTCCACTTTTATCAGTCTTTAATGGCTATCTTCCGGTCTCATGGTCTGTTAAGCAGGAAATATAGGATCAGAGGGCTTGCTCTGACCTTGTTGCCAGCTCTATTTCTGAATGGAATGACAAAAATGTTTTATATTTAATTTTATAATTTTGACTTTCCCGTGCTTAGGATCAGACTCAATTAAGTTGTATTTTCTTGAATTGAGACTTAGCAATGGTACTTGGTCTTTAGAAATAACATTAAATCAGACTTTTGAAAATGTTTTCCCATGATCAATTTAAACCCCATCATCCCACAGCTCACTGCCATATTCTCACTTATTTACAATCATTCAATTTGCTACCTAAATGTAAATTAATAGCAGTTTCAAGATTTTCAATGAAAATTGTTGTAGGTGAATATTCAGAAGACTAGATTTTTATCTTATTCAATCTACCTTATTCTTACCTTATTCAATCAGATTTTCACAACAGCAAGTCATTGTTGGTATAGAGTGAAATTGATGTAGTACAAGTGATCAGTACATCTATTGAAAGTGATTTGAGAGTTTTGGCTAGAGATGGAAAATATACAGAAGGTGAAATTAGTCAGGAGATTCATTCCATTGCAGTAAAATGGTCATTCAAATAGCCTAAAACTGCTCAAGGGTCAAGTTTATATATTCTCCATCTCCTTAGTTTCTATTATAGTCAAGTCATTTTCCTTTGCCTGTAAGAAACTCCCAGCTTTTGGCAGAAAGTATAGTGGGGAATTCTTGGTTCCAACAGCCTTTAGTATTAATCAATCAAAAACACTTATTAAACACATATTGTGTGCAATATTATGGTTTAAACATTAGACATATAGTATAATCCAAGGACATTTGAAAAGATACAGAGACAGACAGAGACAGAGACAGTGAGACAGAGAAAGACAGAGAATGAGAGACAGAAACAGAGAGACAAAGATAGACAGAGATATAGACAGAGACAGAGAGAGACAGAGACAGAAACACACAGAGAGACAGAGAAACAGAGACACAAAAATACTGAGACAGACAGAGACAGAGACAGAGAGACAGAGAGTTGCAAGTGGTATAGGGTAAGGAGGCTTCAGGGAAGACTTTGTAGAATGCACGACATTTGATCTGAGCCTTTAAGAGGAGAATACTAATGTTATGCCACGTTCTCTTTCATCGTCCTGACTCAGTTTCCCTAGTTATCCTGACTCAATTTCTCTAAATTGTCCTGCCTTGGTTTCCCTAATTGTTCTGCCTCAATTTATAATTGTTTTGCTCAATCCTGCAAAACCACCCCTCCCTCTTAATCAGAATATTTGATAAGGATAAAAAATCTTATATTTTAGAATATCAGAATGCCTCTCCCCATCCCAAGTTATCAGAATATCAGAATTTGTCTCATCAAGATGCCTCTCCTCATCTCTGGGGTGCCTCCCCCTATTATGTCAGCCCCCTCTCCAGTGGCTCACCCCATCTTGTCAGAGTTCCATTTCTGCTCTCAGCACCCTGACTCTGCTCCCACCTCAGTCTACCTCCTGAGTCTGAGCCATGTGTATATATGTCATTGAGAACTCACATTGTTTGCTGAATTCTTGGAGACGATAGTCTCATTCAGCCCTGGGACCAAACCATGGATCCATTTGAACCAGTAAATCTCTCCCTTTTAAGTAAATTATTAAATACTCTCTAATCTCTATCTTGCCTCAATTTTTCCAGCATTATACTAAAAGGCATTCAAGGTATGGGGGATAGTTTGAATACAAAGATATGTCACATTCAGGGAAGTACAATTTGACTAGTATTTTTGAAGAGTATAAAGAGTAGACTAATAAGTTTGTACTTTATCCTGGAGGAAATCATATAAGGGTTTTGAGCAGGGGAATAACAAATTTTTGCCTTAGAAAGAATATTTTGGTAGTAGGGTGAAAGTATCTAATGCAGAGCCCAAATGGAACACAGATTTCCAAATTTGGCAAATTTTTCTAGATGCTTCTGTGTATAGATCATATTATCCTGATTGTATCAAGTTCTGGAACATTGAGGTACATGTAAGTAACATCTAGAAGCACACAAGAAGTTGACTTTACTATTCATTCAGAGGAGAAAAAAATCAAGTGGATGATGAGTGTCTATTATACAGAAAATGGTATATAATTGGATGGGCAGCTTGTAGAGATAATCCAATAGTTGTGTGTGTATCTTGGACAAAAACTACAGGTAGATAATCAGTTAGTCCTGGAATTGAGTAGAAAATTACTGGGTTAGAGTGCATATAGGAATTTGTGCTATGCTTTTAATGATCCCATACTTCTCTCTGAAACAAAAAACCCTAATTTTTTGAACAGCAATATTTTTTCTGTGATTCTACATAACTGTGAATCATAGAACACCATAATCTCTGAAGATTTAAATTTCAAGTCATTCAAAGAACCATGGAACAAATTCATAGGTGGGTGTGAATAGGCTGAAGGTTAACGTGAATGGTGAGTTTTTCAAGAGAAGTAGTATAAAAGACAACATCTGAGAAATATTTGGGAGGGTCATTACCATATGCAGATAGATGCACACAGATAAAATAACTAGCTAGCTCCTAGTTAGATGGATGACTGGATACATAGATATTTGGATAAGTGGACGGATGAATGGATAAAGTAATTGAGAACTATGCAGTCAATCCTCAACATTCAAGTATTTAATTTTTACACTTCAAGCATTCTAGTAATTTTATTAGTAACCTCATATTCACTTTTGTGTTGGCAAACTTGTATATTCTCAGTTATGCAAAGTAGGAAAACAAAGAGGGGACTGATTTGTGCAAGTGTATATATCTACAAAAAGAAGGGAAGTGACCAAGGTTCCATTCCAGAAAGTGCTAAGGTAGCCTCTAAATGCACAATGAGGGAACTGAAAAAAAGGAAAAGTGGTTAAGTTGGTGGATAAAAGAGATGATGGTCATCTCTCCTCCCACTCTCTCACCAGTGCTTGAGGATAAATGCCCACCTCCCCTGTTGCCCATACCTCCAGGTTTACAAAGTCCCCGTGTGCCTGGCTGGCCCAGGACAAAAGTTCCTAACTCTAACTAGGGAGCAGGGACTCACTCTGAGGCTGTTTTTTTTTTTTTTTTTTAAATCAGGGAATAGTTCAACCATAGAGTCAAAAGGAAGATTAAAAATGGCAGGTGTTACCCCTTTCCTTTTTTAACGTTGGGGTTCTTCTGATATAATTGATCTTGTTCCTCCTCATCCAGTCTAGTATTGACTCTTTTCTCCCCTGATTTTTATGGATTATTTCACTGTTATTGCATTAGGAAAAGTACATATTATCAGAATCAATGTTTTGTTATAAAGAATTGTCTGCAGAAAAGGGTATTTAGAAAAAGATTATAGTTTTTAGTTGTTTCAGGAACCTAACCCCCTATTTCTCAAAGTTTCAATGTATCAGCATTCCCTGTGTTTGATTTTCATGTCATTTTCTAGGAACTTTACACCCACAAAAGTTGATGATTGACAGTAAACAGAACATTTATTAAGTCTTTATTATGTGCTGTGTCATATGGGTGAGTATGTATATCATTTAAGGAAATCCCCTTATTAATGAATAAGATCATGATTCCATTGAAGAATTAAAGACATTTGTGTATATACTGTGTCTCTGACTGCTTTTTTTTTCTTTACAGAATACTAAATTATAAAGCTTTTTCTTCTAAATTTCTGTAAAGTCTGTATTTGTAATTCACTTCAATGATGTAGCTCAGAGTTGTATTAATGTATCATGTTTTTGATCATTCTCCTATACCTGGACAGTCAATTGTTTTCATTTTGTTGTTGTTTTCACTTGTGCCTGACAATGAGTGACCCCATTTGGAGTTTTCCGGGCAAAGCTATTGCAGTGGGTTGTTATTTCCTTCTCCAGCTCATTTTACAGATGAGAGGAAACTGAGGCAAAATAAATTCGGCAACTTGACCAGGTTCTGACAGCTTGTGTCTAAAGCCAGATTTGAATTTAGGAAGATGAGTCTTCATGACTCCAGGACTGGCACTCAATCTCTAAGTCCACTAGCTGCCTTTTTCCACTTTATTACATTGGATATAATTGTACTCGAAAAGTTCAGGGATATGCAACTTCATCAGTGTGAATTCTTCATGGCTTCAGATTTCAACCCTTCCATTCCTCAGCAAGAGCTGCTATGGCCAAAAAATTCATCACTATGGAGGCTGCCTGATAATCTTTCTAAAGGTGTTTTGGTGTTCCTCAGACTGTCACCAGGTCCTTAGAGGAAGCATTTCTGACTTGGCAGACCTTCAGACTTCGTATCTTTCCAGTATAACCTTCAAGAACTCAGGGTTCCATGCCTCAAATAGACACTGGAGGAAGACTTTAATATAATTATAAACATCATTATTCAAATACATAAATATATACATATATGTATAAATATATACCCATATATGTATATATATATATGCATATTAGAAAAGCTATGCTCAAACCAAGTTACATAGGCTACTCAGATGGAGAGCTTTGATAGAACCAACATTTTCCTGGAGCAACATCCTCCCCTCATTTACCTGCACCCTGATTCCTTAATATAGTTTCCTGGTCTAAGGTTATAAAAAGCCCCAGATATGTGAAATCTGTGTCCCTTAGATTTTGTGGGTGCCTGAGACTATCTGAATTACCATACCCAAATTGTGTACTGATCAGACATTTTTCTAGTTAGAGATGAGTGGAGCCACGTCCAGAGAAGCCAAAGGCCCCCTTACCATTTCCACATATTCTTTCTGTTATTAGGCCAAAAAAAAAAAACAAAACCTACCTTGTTAAATGTTTAGTGACCTTGTCTCCCCTCGATCCCCATGTGAACTTCAACTAAAGGGCACTGGTGATAGGGCCTACAACGAGGTAATAAAGTATGAATAAAAAGAATGTCATGTGCTTTTTAGTATAGGTTGATTTTAGAAGGTCCGCTAAAGTCCTTCTCAATTTTCCACAATTCTGTAACACAGCTCTTTGGGCAAACCACAGTTTGCAATATATTATCAAAACTTAAGTCATTAAATTGCTAATTTAAGAATTTAATTTTTGTGATCAAATATACAACATATTTTCAACTTTGTATACAGTGTAAAAAACTCTCCTTCTTAAATTGAATTAGGGGAAGCGGAGCCAATTCTATTTTTACTTTAGTAGTTTGTATAGAGGATGAATGAGAGTGGGAAAACTACATTCTCTTTTCTGAAGATGTTTTAGAAAAAATATGAGTATCTCCATTCCTAGATGTGTTTGTATGTAAATTATTATGAAGCTAAAATCTTAGGAGTTCTCATAAGATTCTTGATTTAATCATGACTGTCAGTTTGATAGTTTTTGGCATTCAAGTTTTCCCATTTCTTCACAGGAAATAACATTGGCTTGATTTCACTGTGTTTCTCAGCCTCTGTGCTGTATAGCATTGTTCCCAAGGTCACTGAGGCTGAAAGGGTTGTGCTAATGCTACTATCTTTTAAAAAATAAACATTGGTCACTGAGAACGAGGTTGCTCCCTTCCCCAAACACTCTTGAATACTGAAATGATAAAAACAATGTCATTAGATGAAAGCTTTCCCTTTCTCTAGGCGGTGAGGGACTCTCTTCTCCTTATCCAGGAAGGTTGTTCCTCTGCCAAGACAATAAAACTCCTGACTCTTAAAAATATGGGATTTTGGGGATGACTGTAGCTATTATGGGTCCTTAGTATAGAAGAAAAATGATTGAGTGTTGAGGAAAGGCCCATAGGGATACTTTGCTTATCTTTAGCATAGCTCCCGGGTGAGAATATCTGGATTGGCACTTAGTGTTGATAATTCAAATTCAAACATCTGTTTTTGGCTTCGCCTATCTATAAACTAACAATCTATGCTTCTCAGACTCATAGGACAATTAATTCCCACTCCAATGTACACAAAGTGATTTTGGCTTTGGAGAACTTAACTAAAAATCCAGCTCTCCTTGCTCCTTCAAGTTAAATGAAACAAATTATCAATTAGCAGACACTTTACTAGGTTCTGAGTATATTTATAAAAACAAAAATGAAATGATTTCTATCATTGATGAGCCTACATTCTGCCAAATGATGTGAAATGCATATATGTATACATATACAATAGATATAAGGAAATTTAGCAGGGGGAGGCATCTGTATTCCTGAAAATCAGGAATAGCGTCATTTAAATGACAGAACTTCAGCTGAATTTTGAAAGAAACCAGGAATTCTTTTTTAAATCATATTTTAATTTTTCCAATAATGTGTAAAGATAACTTCTAACATTCTTTTTTTCCCACCCTGAGGAAACTGGGGTTAAGTGACTTGCCCAGGGTCACATAGCTAGGAAGTGTTAAGTGTTTAGGCCAGATTTGAACTTAGTTCCTCTTAACTTCAGAGCTAGTGCTGGCACCAGCTAGCTGCCCCTGACATTCATTTTTTAAAATAAAATTTTAAGTTCCAATTTTTCTTCCTATATCCCATTCCTCTTCCCTAAGAAGGTAAGCAATTCAATATAGGTTATATATATATATGCAATCATGTAAAACATATCTTCATGTTTATCATGTTGTGAAAGAATAAACAGAAGAAAAGGGGGGAAAAACTGAAAAAATAGAGAAAGTGAAAATAGTATACTTTGACCTGCATTCAGACTCCATCAGTTCTTTCTCTGGAAAGGTTGAGTTCTTTGGAATTATTTTGGATCACTCTATTTCTAAGAGTAGCTAAGTCATTCCTAGTTGATTATCATACAATATTACTGTAACTGTACAATATTCTCCCAATTCTGTTCACTTTATTCTCTATTAGCTCTTTTCAGATTTTTCCTGAAATATCTGCTTATCATTTCTTTTAGCACAATAGCATTTTATATCAATCATATACCACAACTTTTTCAGCTATTCCACAATTGATGGGCATCCTTTCAATTTATAACTCTTTGCCACCATAAAAACACTTCTATGTGGGTCCTTTTCACTTTTTAACGATCTCTTTGAAAAGTTGATCTAGTGATGCTATTGTTGAGTCAAATTGTATGCACAGTTTGGTTACCCTTTGGACATAGTTCGAAATTGTTCTTCAGAATGGTTGGATTAGTTTACAACTCCACCAATGCATTAGTGACCTAATTTTCCCACCTCTTCTTTAACATTTATCATTTTCCTTTCTGTCACATTAGCCAATCCGATAGATATAAATTGATACCTCATAGTTGTTTTAGTATGCATTTCTATAATCAATAGTAATTTAAATCATTTTTTTCATAGGATAATAGATAGTTTTGATTTCTTCATTTGAAAACTACCTGTTCATTCATTTGACTATTTATCCATTACTTTTTAAAAAAAATTTATAAATTTGACTCAGAAATTAGGGATTCTAAGAGGTAGTTAGGAGCACATTTTAGATACAGGGAGATAGTCTGTCACATGGTTGATATATGATCATGCCAAAAGAAAAAGGAATGAAGCTCCGGAAAGCCATTTTTGAAAGATTAGCAATGAATGACTTTAACATTACTTATATATTAATACTATAAAAATTTCTGAGAAAATTAAATATTTTTGTTTGTTTGTTTACACATTTGAGAATTTCTCCTAATTGTTTCTTCCAGTTAGAGGACTTATTTTTTTTATTAAAGCTTTTTTTTTTTTTTTTTTTTTTTTTTTACAAAACATATGCATGGGTAATTTTTCAACACTGACCCTTGCAAAACTTTCTGTTCCAAATTACATGGCAGGTAGTCCAATACATGTTAAATATGTTAAAATATATGTTAAATCCAATATATGTATACATATTTATAGTTATCTTGCTGCACAAGAAAAATCAGATAAAGAAGGAAAACAAAACCTGAGAAAGAAAACAAAATGCAAGCAAACATCAACAGAAAGAGTGAAAATGCTATGTTGTGGTTCATATTCGGTTTCCACTGGGGGTAGATGGCTCTCTTCATCACTGACAATTGGAACTGGTTTGAATCATCTCATGGTTGAAGAGAGCCATGTCCATCAGAACTGATCATCATATAATTTTGTTGCCATGTATAATGATTTCCTGGTCCTGCTCATTTCATTTAGCATCAGTTCATGTTAGTCTCTTCAGGCCTCTCTGAAATAATCCTGTTGGTCATTTCTTACAGAACAATAATATTCCATAACATTCACATACCATAATTTATTCAGCCATTCTCCAATTGATGGGCATCCATTCAATTTCCAGTTTCTAGCCCCTACAAAAAGGGCTGCCACAAACATTTTTGCACATACAAGTCCCTTTGTCTCCTTTAGGATCTCTTTGGGATATAAGCCCGGTAGAAACACTGCTGGATCAAAGGGTATGCAGAGTTTGATAGCTTTTTGAGCATAGTTCCAAACTGCTCTTCAGAAAGTTTAGATCTGTTCACAGTTCCACCAACAATGTACCAGTGGAAGACTTAATTCTTTAAGGAAATTTTGGGAGTAAAGAGGAAATTGGTATTTTAAAAAAAATCTTATTGACAAAATTTTAGGGAATTTTCAAAATCTGAAAAAACATATTGATGTTTACTTGTCAGGTAGCACTTGGAGAAATGTTTAATAATCATGTTTGTGCTCTTGATTATATGATGCAATTAGTGCTACATGACTTGGGGGTTGTATTTTCTGATTGATGAGAATAAATTTCTTTTTTTTTTGCTTCTATGTATTTCTAGAAATGTGGGCAGCTGGGTGGTACAATGGTTAGAATGCTGACCCTGAACTTAGGACTTATTTGACTAAGTTCAAATATAGCACTTACTAGAAATGTATGACTCTGAGTTAATCATTCCCTGTTTACCTCAGTTTCCTCATCTGTGAAATGAGCTAGAGAAGGAAATGGCAAACCACTGTGGTATTTTTGCCAAGAAAAACCCAAATGGGGTCATTAAGAGCTGGATACCATTGAAATGACCGAACAAAAAATTTCTGGAAACACTATTCTAAAGCAGAATGGTAAATATTAGAACTTTACTTCATAGCTTCTGAGAGGAGGCCTGGTATAGTAGTACAATGAGAGGATCCGGATTTAAATTCTAGCTGCCCCACTGTATATTTTATTGTTTTGTATTTTCTGGGCCCCTGTTGTTGCCAAAAGGCTATCTTTACGTTGGACTTTGAAGAATTAGCAGCTTACAGTGACAAATCAGCAGCTGATCAACTTGGCTAGGGAAAAAGAATATAAGTGGTAAAAAGTAAAATAAATACGTTGTGGTTCTTCCAGAAAAGTTTTTCAGTCATTTGAGGTTGCACAGAGTAGGGATCATTTGTATAATTGATGATCATCTTGAGTAGAATTTCAACATATATTGGCTTAGTTTCTTGTGATGTTTATTCTCAATGATACCATTTGTACAATTTTTCTTCTGATTTTGATTTCAAGGTAGCAGTATCGAGAAGAATTATTTAAACTTGCTTTGTTACGTATTATGTAGAGTAGATTATAGTACCTTATAAAAACTTGCTGGAGTTGTTGTCAGCTTTGTCATCGCCATTTGGAATTTTCTTGACAAAGATACCAGAGTGGTTTGCTATTTCTTTCTCCAACTCATTTTTATAGATGAGAAACTGAGAAACAGGGTTAAGTGACTTGCCCAAAGAGCTAGATTTGAACTCAAGAATATGAGTCTTCTTGAACACAGGTCTGGAATTCTCTGTACTGTGCCACCTAGCACCTCTTGTTGGAGTAAAAAATATAACTGAAAAAAAGGAATGAATAGAAAAGATGGGCTACTTGTGTGCAAAGAACAGGATAACCTCCATAAGGAGTAATACATATACTCCATTAATAATCTTGTGGGGTAAAGGGAAAGCAAAGAAAACAGTTTTTTCTATGCTGATATTATGGGCATAAATGATTAAGAATCATCAGTATGAGTAAGTGTGAATGAGCTGCTTTCTGTAGCATTGGAGGTGATATCCACTTTAATGAGATCACAGATCCATTTGAAAATTAAATACCTATCATTTTACATTTTAGGAAGTATTAAGTGTGAAATTCTCAGTTTTGATCTCTAAGCACCACTTCTGATTATTTAAATTATAATATGCTCCCGATATAACAAGTGACATTTAGATGTAACAGCAATGCTGAGGTTAAAGTATGTGTCTGCTATTTATAATGCTTCTAGCACAGGTTTATGCTGGCTTACGTGAATTGTTTTTCAAATGAGTTCTTTCTGAATTCTACTACAGAGCTGACATTCATGACACTGACCACTCTGATTTGGATTTATTCTTAGCCTGCCTATGGTCCCAGGTTAGTAGTACCCAGAGCAATGGCCTATTCATTTTTATAAACATTTGTATAAGACTGGGGAGTTGAAGTAATCTGAGGGTTTTTGTAGTAGGAGCTAACTGCTTGTTGCTGAGCTCACCTTTGAGCTTGAGAGAACACACTGTAACTTTTTTTCTTTGCCTCTTTATGGTTTCCATGGAGCAGGCTATGTTTGTCATTAGCCAAAATTTTCAGTTGGGCATCTGCACTTAATCACAAGTTATTACCCATTTCCTCGACTGGTCAGTATAACATTCCAGCCACTTCTTCCTTTCTCCACTCATGTAGTAAAACATTCCAACTCAAGATAGATTTTCTTTCTGGGCCAGCAGTGCTAAACTTAAATATTATTTCAGAAAACTAATTTTCTTTTGAAGTGGTTTCAGGAAACATATGCTTAGTGTATATAAATACAAAAGAATTGGGTGCTGAATATGAAGAACTTTGGAGATTTATGTTGCTCTTCTAGCTGTCTAGAAGCTGTTAGCTCAGAAAGTAAGGAAAGGCTTAAGCAGACTCCTAAATGGCCACCCCTAGCTCCTGTGTGAAAGCATTAACATTCACATGGACTTGATTCTCTCTGGTTTGCATGGCCCTATTTTTTTTGGGGGGTATACAGCAATACTGATATAATAGATCTCTAGTTCTGATTAAACACTCCACCCTCATTTGTAAGGTTTTAAAATTCTGATGTCATTTGAGCAAAATGTGGAATTTGATCTTATACATGATTATTGGTTTTCATGACCAAAAAAGTTGGGGTGAAGAGTTAGGTCACAGATATGGCTTGAGTAAGAAACAAGATAAGATTTCTCTCTCTCTAGGAGAGAGGTATCTCAGGATAACCGAAAAGGGTAGAAAGGATATATTGTCAAGTCAGAATAAGTCTGAAAAAGGGGTGGTTGGGGACACGGAAAATAAATTTCACAATTATATCTAATTGGATTTTTGTACACATGTATTTTATATTGTGATTATGAGGGAGTGTAATAGGAAGGTGGCACACAAGGTATTTTGCAGAGAGTTCTTTGTGAGATCCCATGTATGAGTGAAATTCAGTAATACACAAGGTCAAATCCCTGAAATACCAATGTAGTCAGAGAGGGGAAGTTAACAAGTGGGTCACTTACTTTTTCATGTGGACTAATTAGAATGGAACTGTGGAACTCCAGGTTCACTGTATTGTCTATATTAGCACTCACTCAAGATCATAATATAATCAATCAGTTAATCAATAAGTATTTATTAAGAGTTTACTAAAGTATCAGGTACTGCTCTAGGCACTGAAAATAGAAGTACAAAGAATAAAGCAATTCCTATTTGCAATAAGTATATAAATATGTTATATGCAAATTTTAAACTATATATATATATATAGGTATGTATATATGCATGCATACATAACCACATTGTTATATCTGCTTCTTATAGAGAGAATATATTCTAAAATTAATAAGTTCAATATATATGTGTAGTGCGTATGTATATAGAGGGGAGAAGGGGAGAGACAGGTGGAGAGAGAGACACACACACATACACACAGAGAAAGACAGACAGAGACAGAGAGATAGAGGGAGACAGACAGAAAGACAGAGAGAGAAAGAGACTGAGACAGAGACAGAAAGAGACAGAGACAGAGACAGAGAGAATGCATTCCTTTATAAGAGGTGGTTAATCCAAAGGGAAGGTGAAAGGAAAAGAATGTTTTACTTGAAAATCAAAGAGAAAAATAGTTTGGCTGGATTGAAGAGCAGGGAGGGGAAGAAGCTGGGAATAATGTCTAATGAGACTAGAAAGATAAAATTGGAACTATATTTTAGTTGATTGAGTAAGAGAGTAACAACATTAAATCTATGTTTAAAAAAATTATTTTGCTAACATGTAGGGTAGATTTCAATGGTGAGGAAGGGTGATCTATTAAGAAGTTTTGGTCATAATCTGAAAGACAGATGATAAGGACTTCTATGAGTAGAGAGGAAGGATTGGATAAAAGAAATGTGGGTGAAAGTAGAAAAAGCAAAATTGGGTTATTTATTAGATATGGGGAGGGGGGTGGTGAGAAAACTGTGTTTCAGTTTGCTAGAGAGTACACATAAATTCAAACAAAAGACATTTAATCAAATAGTAGAATAAGTAAAGTGACAAGAAAAGATTCGGTGACTCACTCCAATGTTCATGAGGTACACTCAGGGGAAATGCTTTCTTACAGATTAATACACTACCTCTGCAGGTATTGGGTATTGAATTGGTTTTTGTCTTCCAAATAAGTTAGCTCATTTAAAATTAGAACTTTGGGGCAGCTAGGTGGTGCAGTGGATAGAGCACCAGCCCTGAAGTCAGGAGGACCTGAGTTCAAATCTGCCTTCAAACACAACACTTCCTAGCTGTGTGACCCTGGGCAAGTCAATTAACCCCAACTGTCTCAGCAAAATAATAATAATAATAAAATAAAATGAGGAAAAATAAATAAAATTAGAACTTCATTGTAGTTCCAATTTAAACTCTGTATGTGCTTCCAAAACCCATTTTAGGGGGATTCTGTCAAATCTCACAAGAATTGTGGGGAGATTGAGTTACAAAGCCAGTTTTAATCTCATGATCTTCTCTGGTGTGTCATACAAATTCAAGACAGCTAAAAAGCTGAGGAAGACGAACATGAAAGCTTCGGAAGCTGGTAAGGTCATTATCTTCCACCCTTCTGGCTCACATTCATGCCTTTATTATGCCTCACTGTCAGGAAAAAAAAAAATCCTGTCTTGGAGCTATATTCCGACCATGGGGTGGAAAAACCTTTATTGTCTTTCTTTATTAGCAAAAATTGTTTGTGTTTGAAAATTGTTATATTTGACAATGATTACTGGTATAGCTGGAATTTTTAATAGAAATTCCAGGAAGCCCAGAGACTTTTAGGGTAATATGAACTGCTTGCATTTTCCCTGGACCTATTAAAGACAGGTTGAGGAGTCATAATGTGCCTTTTTCTTTAAGCTTTTCAGAGAGCTTCCATTTTCTATTTGTTTCTTCTTCTGACTTCAATTTTGGCAGAGAACTGTTCATTGATTGTTCCTCAGTGCTTCTAGCCTCCACATGGCCTCCTGGAATTGATGTTTTGCTGCTGTTCAGTCTATATAGAAAACTGATTTAATTAAGAAAAGACTTTAGCAGTATTTTAGTCCTTGTGTTTATGTTTTTAATGCTGAGATATTCTAATACTTGCTTTTGTGCTTTTGATGTCCAAATTATTTATATTAATGCTGTTCTGAGTGTTTTTAGAACTTGACTTGGAGGCTTGACTTTGATAATCAGGCACCTTAAGTTCTGTTATTTTGTGTAATTGGAGTACTTATAATTATATTGATCTACATTGTCATTTTGGCTATTTTGTAAGGGATTATATGCTGACTGTCAGATTTGCTTGGCTTCACTCAGTTTAGAAATAAGATGGCTATATGATCCTTGCTTTTATTCAGGGCTGCCTGAAAGTCTCAGTTGTGATGATGACAGGATAAATTTGAGGGAGGGCAAACTTGTGTTCCTCTCAAATTCTGATTATGCTTCCCAAACTTAAATTGAAAATTTCATTTCTGAGAGTTAAGTTCTGTACTCGTGGTGTATAAGGTATCTTTTTTCTCTCGGTACTCATCTCTATATTATTGCTCACCTTGCATATTTCTTTGGCTTATGTCCTACACTACAAGGTCCCACATACTGAACTAAACCACCTTAAAAGTGGTATATTTGTCTTTGATCTATTCTTCATGATCTTCAGAAAAGATTTCATGATTTTTTAAGAAAAAATCAAGGTACTCTGTATAGCAGTCCAAATCATTATCTTGCTAAAATTAGACATTTTATTTTTCCTTAATGAGTATGAAAATTTTGCCTATTGCTTTTCTGTATTGCCTGATCAGACCATTAATCATAGTATCTTGGAGTTGGTACTTATTCTTTAATAGAGCAAGCTATTCCATTGTCCAAAATCCTTTATTGTTAGATTGTTCTTTGTTGTATTTAAATAAAATTAATCTCTTTGATATTTCTAATCACTGGTCTTTTTTTCCCCGGCAGAAATTCAGGGCTTTCTGTAATGTTCTTTGCTAAAATATATTATTCTCTGGGAGCAGTTTCTTGGGGGGCTTCTGGAAGCAGCCTTAGTTTCAGTTCAAAGTAATAATCACCTCAAATGCAGCCACATGTTAAAGTCCAGATCCTTTATTTTCTCTTTCAAGTATTGTCTCCTTCCTTGGGCCCGGTTCTCTGCCAAAATTGAAGTCAGAAGAAGAAACAAATAGAAAATGGAAGCTCTCTGAAAAGCTTAAAGAAAAAGGCACATTATGACTCCTCAACCAGTCTTTAAGATGGGGCCTTTCTTAGAGGCCTATCTCTCTCCTTGGTTCCAAGAATTCCTGCCACTAATCTTTTGCCTCTCCAATTTTATCTTCAGCATCCAGCCAGCACAAAGGTGAAAAATGGAATGAAATCTGTCTCTGCCTCCAAGAGTGGGCTTGTCCTCTCTGACTTGTGAATCTTCTGGACTCAATCCTGGTTGAGGTTCCTAGCTTATATATGCTCTCTTAAAGGTGTGAATCTTGTAGAACTCTAATAAATACTAAGTACATTAGTAATCTAGAGAACTGTTAAGTACCATGCTAAATTAGATAACTGACTTAGCCTTGTAAGAATTCTAACATCTTTCGCCTATCATCTTTTATTTCAAAGTTGTGATCTTGCATTCCCCATGGGACACTTTTTTCCCCCTCCTTTTTTTGGCCTCCTGAATCACTTAGATGCTGGGATCTAGCACAAGTAGACAAGAAGTCTATGACTGCACAACTGGGTCAGAGTATTTGGACCAATGCTACTATGGCCAGAGCAAAAGACCTCTAGTGTAACTGCGATGTTCAGTGCCTGGCAACCACATAATAATTAATATTCACAGCCTCTTTTTCAACCGATCCGAACTTTCCATAAGACATGAACTGTTCTTGGATCTGAAAAAAGAAGGAACTTCATTATCTCTTCAGGTTTTCCTTGTTTCTAAGGTGAATGCATGTTTTAGAAGATGCTTGTATCCATTAGGGAGGTTTATCTGTCTTGGTCTGGATTTTGTGTGTGTGTGTGTGTGTGGGGGGGAGAGAGAGAGAGAGAGAGAGAGAGAGAGAGAGAGACAGAAACAGAGACAGACAGAGAGACAGGAACAGAGACAGACAGAGAGACAGACAGACACAGATAGAAAAAAGAAAGAGAGACAGAGAGAGAAAAGAGAGAGAAAGAGACAGAGACAAAAGAGAGAGAGAGACATAGAGAGAGATAGAGACACAGAAAGATAGAGACACAGAGAGAGACAGAGAGACAGAAACAGAGACAGACCAACAGACAGAGAGACAGAAACAGAGACTGAGAGACAGAGAGATAGAGAAACACCAACAGAGAGAGAGAGAGAGAGAGAGAGAGAGAGAGAGAGGGAGGAGAGAAGAGAGAGAGAGAGAGAAAGAGAAGAGAGAAATTCTTTGTTAAAGAGTGTATGAGATTTGTTTGTACAAAAACTTTTCAGTTTGGTATAGTCGAAATTTTCTATTTTGTGATCAGTAATGATCTCTAGTTCTGCTTTGGTCATAAAGATCTTCCCTTCCAAAGGTCTGAGAGGTAAACATCCTGTGTTCCTCAATTTATTAATAATTTCAGTCTTTATGCCTAGGTCATGCCCATTTTGACCTTATCTTGGTGTACGGCGTAAAATGGATCAATGCCTGTTTCTGCCATATTAGTTTCCAATTTTCCAGCAATTTTATCAAAAGTGTTCTTATCCCAAAAAGGGGATCTTTGGAGTTTGTCAAAGACTAGGTTGCTATATTTGTTGACGTTTTATCCCTTGAACTAACATTCCATGATCAACTAATCTATTCCTTAGCAATACCAAATAGTTTTGATAACTGCTGCTCTATAATATAATTTTAGATCTGGACAGCTTGCCACCTTCATTTGATTTTTTTTTCAAACCCCTTGAAATTCTCTTGACGTTTTGTTTTTCCATATGAACTTTGTTGTTATTTTTTCTAGGTCATTAAAATAGTTTTTTGGGAGTCTGATAATTTCAGAAAGGCCTGGAGAGACTTACACGAACTGATGCTGAGTGAAATGAGCAGGACCAGGAGATCATTATATACTTCAACAACAATACTGTATGATGACCAGTTCTGATGGACCAGGCCATCCTCAGCAACAGATCAACCAAATCTTTAAAATGGAAGTAATGAACTGAACCGCCCGAAAAAGAACTTGGGAAATGACAAAACCATTACATTGAATTCCCCAATCCCTATATTTATGCACACCTGCATTTTGATTTCCTTCACAAGCTAATTGTACAATATTTCAGAGTCTGATTCTTTTGGTACAGCAAAATAACGTTTTTAGTATACTTATTGTGTATCTAATTTATATTTTAATATATTTAACATCTACTGGTCCTGCCATCTAGGGAGGGGTGGGGGGTGAGGTGAAAAATTGGAACAAGAGGTTTGGCAATTGTTAATGCTGTAAAGTTACCCATGCATATATCCTGTAAATAAAAGGCTATTAAATAAAAAAAAAATAAAGAGTCTATGAGAAATCAGAGGGGTCATACTCTTTGAATTTTATATTGCCCAAAAGACTGTGTTTTTTGTGATTCAAGATCGAAAGGCTGGGGCAGAGAGAATTCCTCATCTTCCTCACCTCTATCTTTATTTTGCTGTCTCTAACTCCCTGTCTTTGTTTCTTTCTCTGTTTTTTTCCTTCTCTTCCTCCCCCTCCTTCATGGGTTTTATGAGTCCCTAACACTTTTAGGATAAAATAGGCTTCTCTGCTTTGCATTTGCGTTTAAAAACTGTCATAATCTGGCTTCAATGGATATTTCTAGACAGATTCCATTTTAATGTCCCCTTAGTCATTCTAAATCCCTCCCCCCCCCAACTTGTTCCCAATACATGGTATTTTATCTCTTCTAATTTCCCATGTCATTCTACACTCCTAGAATACTTTCTCCTTCCCCTTTACCTCTTAGAATCAAATCCCTGACTGTCTTCAAGGCTTCACAAAAACAACTCCCTATAGGTCTTTTATGAATACAACTGCACATGTTCTCCTTTTCCTCCCCAAAGACGTTGTATGTTCTTGGTTTTTTTTGTACTAACTTAAGTACATGTTGTTTTCCTCCTATAGAAAGTAAAATCCCTGATGACTTCTTTTCAGCACTAGGCTCATTTTTGTAGATCTTTCCTGGTCTGCCCTATTACTGGTGTATTCCTTCTGGGATTACCTTCCACTGACACTGCATAAATTTATATATCTAGTTATTTGCATTTTGTCCCCCTTCCCTTTGGAGTGTGAGCTCTTTGAAGGCAGAGACAAATTTTTGTCTCCAGAGTTTACCAGGATGCCTGACTCATAGAAAATACAGTACAATGCTTCCAATTGTTTTAATATTTCCAACAACTAACACATTATTAGATATATAGTAAATGCTTAACAAATACTTGTCAAATTAAATTAGTGAATTAAAATGGTTTCCAGTTTCTTCATATCTCTGGTTACTCATCTTTGGATAATCTCTAGATTGTCAATGGCCTTGAAATATGACAGATCAAAATAAACTTAATACTTAAGTTATAGTCTGACTAATACAGAGTACAAAAGCTATTGCTTCTCTTGGCCTAGAAACTATAATTTGCTAAGTACTTTTTGAAATTATATAATATTTTGAGAGGGAACATATTAATTCTGTTAATTCAGATGAAATATGCAAATAATCAAAGTTCCTAAGCCCCTCACATGAATCATTGTTAAGGCAGATTTCCATCTGGTACTGGTATAGTTGATTTCTATAAATACAAACAAACATAAAAACTAATTACAAGAATTTACATTTGATGATTCTAACTTGTCAAAAAAAATTTTTTTTTGAATTTTGATCCTCTCATTCATTATTCTTGGAGTTTTGTGCCATATTCACTTTTGGAAACTCAGCCATCCATGTTACTAGTAGTTTGAATCATAACCTAAATGACATCCAGGAATGGGTCAAGAGAATAGTCTTGTGGCAGGCCATATGAGCCTTCCCCTCTAGGCTGATATCAATCCATTAATCAATAATGTTAATTATGAATCCAACTACCAGTGTTATAATTCAACTCATATTCTTTTGCCTTGCTGAAATCTAAATGTACTATATCTACAGCACTCCCTTGATTTTCTAGTTTGGAAACTTGATCAAAAAAAGAAATAAATGAAACAATCATTTATACAATATTTACTTCATGCCAAAGACTAGGCACTAAGAGGGCAAATAGAAAAGCAAGAAAGTCTTTGTCCTCAGGTAACTCTCATTTTAATAGGAGGATACAAGATGAGAAGAGATTTCAAATGCAACTCAGAATAAGCTGAATGGGCAATAGGGTGCTGTGACAACACAGGCAGCAATGCACCTCCTTTATTTAGTTAAACCATGTCTGTTTCTGATTGCTGAATCATCGGATAGTGAGTGACAAAGACTTTGGTGGTGAAAACTCCTTTTTCAGTTGGCTCACTTTCATGATGGTGAACTCTGGTCAGTTAATTAGCTTGTTCTTGGTGACTCCTAGAAATTCTTACTTTTAGAAGTACTCTAAAATTTTTGATTTAGTAATCCATTCCAGAGTTCTATTGGCTATCATAACCTCAAAAGTTAGTAGTTTTTTGAATTGTAGCCCTGCTTTCTTAATTGTTTCCTTCCTCAGGCTTTTTTTGAAATTCAGAAACAACTTTTGCCCATGTATAGACTTCTATCATCATTTATCTCCACTAAGAATATAGAGAGAAGGTAAGCAACTTTCCCCCCAATAGCCTGGGATGTAATTTTTCTTGCTCAGCAAATTTGAATTTGTTTTGAACTAGATGTTCTGCCACTATTCCCTCACTAATACTGGGCTTAAATACTCTCCTAGTAATATTTATTTTTCTTTTTTTTTTCCAGTTTGAAGAACATTCTTCTTGACAAAGAAGATGGAAGAAAAACTGAAAAAAAGTGTTCAGATTTCTCTTTCACTTGTCATCATGATGTCTTCTACTCTTAGTGTGTTTTTCTCTTTTTTGCACTTTTTATTGTGCATTAAAACAATATCTCATTTCTCCTAAGTATTTTTTTTTTTTTTTTTTTTTTTTTTTTTACAAATCTTTGCTCATATCCAGCCTGGCCAAATCTGGATTTGAACTTGGAATACTGAGGTTTGAATTCCATTCTGCTGATTTCTATTTTGTGACTAAATAAAGTGAAAGAATGAAAAGCATGAATGAAAAAAAAATTCATTTAAAACTTTAATCACTGTATTATACACTGGGTTTACAAATAGAAAAGGTAAGATAGTATTTAATCTCAAGGAGTTTATGTCTTAACTGGAGGAGATTTAAAAGCATTCAGATATAGACTGCATGATAAAGATCTTAGAGTATAGCATTGTTAGGGAAAAGGTGGTATGTAAGGTCCAGGACTCTTTAAGATGCAGCAGGAGGCCAGATGGATATACTCAGAGGTCTGGGTAAACTAGTCAAGTCACTAAATTGTTCAGGGCTTATTTATAAAATGAGGGAGTTAGATTACGTGACCTTTATCATTTATCATTTGTAGAAATTTTGAATGTTGTGGATAAGTTCACTTACCTTGGCAGTATGTTTTCCAGGGATATATACATAAATGATGAGGTTGACAAATGCATTGTGTCATCTTTGAGCTCCAAATGTATGGTTCTCAGGTTATGCTTTTCTGAAGTTATTCTTATATTTTCCAGCCACTCTTGTATTAGTCATTGACTGTGCTTTTTTTTTTTTTTTTTTTTTTTACACTTTCCCTTTTAAAACTTGAGTTTATTGGCAAGTTCTCTTTGTCACATCAGTCTCAGTTGACTATTTTTCTTTTCCTTATAAATAAAAGGGGTCATTCAGAATTTTACTGTCAAAATTTAATTTCTGAGAATCACCCCTTCTCCTTGAACCACTATCCTTTTACCCTTTCAGTAATTTCATCAGTCTTACTTAATTATCTCAGAGTCATATACATGGATGGTAGGTAGGTAGATAGATAGATAGACTGACTGATAGATAGATAAGGATTAGTAGATACTTTCTTTGATTTCCAGTTCTTTGTTTTTGAGGGGTGGGACATAGGTTCCTATTGCTTCCAAGAATTTTCTTGAGTGCATTAATTTGTTTGTCCTATCAGGTCTGTTCTACTAAACTAATGAGTTTAAGGGGAAATCAGTTTTTTTCCCCCATTTGCCTTCATATTCATTATTTTTATTATCAGTTTTGGAATAATTTTTATGTGCTAGCTTAGATTTTTTTTCACCTGAAAATTGCTTCTTCATGTTCTCTGACAATTCATCTATGGGAGAATAACTCTTATTCTTATATATTTTATATTTAAACAAAATCCACATATATTTAGGTATCAAACTTTTATTAGAGAAACTTGTTCCAAACATTAAATGCTAAACCTAAATTTACTAAATACTAAAACCATTTTACTACTTGCATCATTTCAGATTCAATATTGTTCCCCTTATTTTCTCTATTTCACCCATTTTTATTATATTTGAGTTAAGAAAATCCCAGAATCTGAGTTAGAAAAATTTGCTCAGATTTCTCTCCCTATCTCCCACATGGATTACCCATGAAGACCAAACAAAAAGAGAGTGTCAACATTTTTCTAGGCCCATTGCCCTATTTCCTTTGACCTTGGTCTAATTTCTTTTCTTTACCATGATGTCATTAGTTTAAAAGCTGGATATTCTTTCATAAGTTTGTATTAAAGTTTGATATACTTACTACAAAACTCCAATCTCTTCAAAGACAAATCTTCTTCCTAATCTCTAACTTTTAAATCATAATTGCATAGTTTAGTTCCTTGAAGCTGGTAGGTTTTCATTACATGTTAATTATTATGTAAAGGCAGTTGTCCAAAACTAAAGTAGAGTGATGGAGAGTTGATGTGAGACTTTTTCTTCAGAGATGATTATGTACTCAGTGCAAGTTCTGAGACTGAAATGTAAGAGTATGGTCAATTCTGTGACTTGTGATGATGTTGGCTTGACAATTAACAGAAACAGAGGTTCTCCACCAAAATAGCAACACGCCATCCATACACAGATCCATCGATTATATCATTTGGAGAAATTTTTAATGATGTAGATAGGTTCACTTACCTTGTCAGTATACTTTCCAGGGATGTACGTGTAAATGATGAGGTTGACACATGCCATTGTTTGAGCTACCTCAGAGTTTGAGAGTCTCAGAAAGAAGGTGTGGGAAAGAAAAGTTATTAGGCTGCCCATTCGAGAAAAGTTATTAAGCTACCTATCAAAACTGAAGATCTACAAAACCTCATTGTTGTATGCTTGTGGAAACTGGACAGTATACCAGCAACAAGACTGGAAACCAAATCACTTTGATTTGAATTATTTTATGAAGATTCTGAAGGCAGAAGATTGGCAAGATTGGTTAATTGGTTGGTGTTCTTTGTTCTCAGAGGATCAAGATCACTATGTTGGAGTAAAGATAAAATTTGATTGGCTGATCAGACCAATGAGAGCTTGGAAAGTTTTACCATTGATTTCACAGGTATCAGGCACTGATACCTAGAAAGATAAAGCACCAGCACTAAAATCCTTTCTTTAGCTGAACCACCAAACCCATTCAAAGTCTACTGTAGAGAATATAATTCTGACCTCATTGTTCAAATGCAAACCAAATTTGCTTAAAATACTACTTTATAGACCCAGGCAAATAATCATATTGAGAAGGAGATTCTCAAAGTCTCTTTGAAGAACTTTGGAATTGATTTGTGAAGAGGGAGACACTGGCAGAGGAACACCCTGCATCAGAGAAGGTGCTATGCTCTATGAGCAAAGCAGAATTGTAGTAGCTCAAAAGAAATGTGAGATGCTTATATTTAGAGACATTTCCACTCCAAATGTTCTTGTAGATTATTTATGCCTGACCTTTGTTAGAGTTTTCCAAGCTTGTATGATTTTGTTAGCCAAAGGCTATGCATTATACATTGACTCTGACAACATGATGTCATTTTGGTTCTCTTTGAGTATGAAGAAGAACTTTGCAAGAGGACCAAAGTTTGTGGATATACCATTAACCTGGAATGGCCCTAGACAAAATTGTGAGTTAGATAAAATTAGTTTTCCTAGCTCTCCATCACTTTCCCCTGTGTTTCTTTCTAAAACCTTTCTAAAACCCAAGTACCTATCTCGCTATCAAGTGGGTTTTCTGATTCTTCTTTCGCACACTGTTATATGTGGTTGAGAATAGCTTAAAATTGCAGAATAACATTTTAAGGTGGTACCATCTTTCTTAGTTAAATAAATGAAAACAAAATTTGGGAGAGTTTATCTGTTATTCATTGATTCACTCATTTATTATAGGATCATAGATTGAGAACTATTAAGGAACCTCACAAGTCATTGAATTCATCCTCTTTATTTTTGTTAAATAAATGAGGAAACTAGGGGTCAAAGAGATTAGATGATTTGCCTATTGTACATCTACTAAGTGTCTGGAGGCAGAATTTGAATGCAAGTCTTTTTTGCTATTATATATCATCTAACTGCTTCATACGTGCGTATGTATACATATGTATATTAAAATAGGTGCATACATGAATATATTTATATATGCATATAGATGTTTATACCTCAATATGGATATGTATATGTATATATTTATGCATAGGTGCATGCATATATGCATAAACAATAACACATATACACACAATCCTCAGTTTATATATCTATATATATTAAGTTTTCAGTAAGGTCTCACAGGTGACCTTGACAGCATACTATATAGCAAATGACTTACTCTGTCTACATGTAAGTCCAGCACTATAATTAACTCTGAAACCTGTTTGAAATTTGCATGGTGTAGTAGAAAATGCACTAAACTGGAAATTAGGAAAGCTAGGCCTCCTGGAATCTTATGAGTTTCTAGGCCTCAGTACTTACTTGTTCTTCAAGGACAGTAATCATATCTATCTAGGTATGGATGTGCACCACAGACCATCCACATGGTTTATAGTCCTTAAAGTGGTTTGCAGACTAGACAAAGAATAATGGACAAATAAGAAAACTGAAGTTATTATAATGCCATTAACAAACTCAAAAAACTTGATTAAACCACATATTTTTTCTATTGTTTATTATGTTCTCAGTACTTTATAAAACATACAAACTTTACTTAGGAAAATTCTGTGTGCACAGTAATGAATAGGAAAAAAAGTTTGAATAAAGATTTTTAAAATACCTTAGGCATCCAATTCATCACCTCTTTTATTTTCCTGTATTCTATGTAGGATTAAAAAAAAATAGACAATATTATCACTTTGTTCAATGTCTGGGAAGATATAATGTGCTTACCTTGTCCTTGTTGTGTCTTGTGTTCAGTCCCATGGACCTTGTCTCATTACTGAAGTATAAATTCATCCTTCGGCCCAAGTTCATTGTAATCTCAATTCCTCATATCCTATTCCCTTCCATGGTACTTTTTGAAATCCCAATTCTATTCTGAGACCCTTCTACTCCCCAAACTTTTTTAACCAGGTCCCTTTCCATCTTTAATTAGGATCCTGAGAGTACCTCCCCTTAGAACATAAATATTCTTTCCCTCCAGAAACCTGAGTTATTCCTTCTCCTAAACAAAGTAAATTTTTTAGCTTAACCATTTGGTCATATTCTCTACTTCCTCCTTTAAAATTTTGCTATACAAGTCCTACAGCAGAAGAGGGTCTTAGACTTAGAGGCAAGAAGACCTGAATTCAATCCTACCTCAGACATTTCCTGGTTGTGTGACTCTGGACTTAGCTTCAACTTAAGACTTAATATGACCTCTCAGTTCCTCAATGAACAAGGTGAGATTTGCTGAGTTTTCATGCCCTATACACCTCAAAATCAATTATTCTATGAACAGCTTTACCATTTATTCTCTCAATACTTTGACTACCATGATTGTAATAAAGTCCCTCATTATTACTTTCTGCCCTATTGTATTGTATTATAGTCTCCTAAAAGTAGGACTTTTCTCTATTCTTTCCCCCATCATCCTTCATTCCAACTTCAGAGTGATATTTTATACTCATAAATCTCTCAGGTCACTCCTTTGCTCAAATACCTTCAATGGTTCTCTGTCTATCACAGATCTCTTTTGTTTGGCATTCAACAGTATCTCTACCACTAGAGGTAACACTTTAGTTTCCAGCTTGTAACATAGTAAGAGGGTGTATGGTATGGTAGATCAACAGCCAGCCCGCAAGTCATCAATGAATGAATAAATGAAAAAATATTTATTAAGTGTTTAATATGAACAAAATCCAGTTTTAAAGTCTGGGGGTACAAATAAAGAAAACAGTTCCTGTTCTGAGGGGACTCAAAATGTAATTAGGAAAGACAATACATGTAGGAGAGTTCAATTACAAAGCAGCTGGAAAGACTTGGAGTTCTTAAGCATTCAGATACAGTTAATAAAAATGTCTAAGACATCTTAGGGTGCATCATGGTATCTGCTCCAGCAGAAAAGAAGGGGAAGGGCAGGTCCATTTGGTAGATGCTTCAAATGAGAAGACCAGAATTCAAGTCTTGCTTCTGACTCATATTGGTCATATAACCATGGTAAAGTCACTTTTTATATCAGGTATTGAAGTCTAATAGATACAGAGCAAGTGCTGCTCTGCTTTGATAAAAGTAATTTTCATAAGTTCAGTCCAATTTTTTTTTTTTGGTATTTATCTGTGTTTCTGTCATTCTCCCAAAAAGTACTGTTTTGATCACTTATTGTACTAGTTGGGTGATCATGCATTCCCTATGGCTATCTTAGCAGATTTCCTACTTTGAAAAAAAGCTTTGTGACAGACTGTATCCATCATCCAAGGACCAGATCAGATTTGGTCCAAGATGCTCCACCATATTAGGTTAGATACTTCTTATTGTTATTCAATCATTCAATTCAGTTGCGTCTGACTATCTGTGGCCCTGTGGACCTGGTTTCCAGGGGATTTTCTTGGCAAGGATCCTAGAGTAGTTTGCCATTTCCTTCTCTGGTGGATTAAGCCAAACATCAGTTAAATGGCTTGCCCAGGGTCACACAGCAAGTAATTATTTAAGTCTGCTTTTGATCTCTGGTCTTCTTGAAACCTCTCTCTCTGTGCACTATGGTACCATCTAGCTGTCCCAAGGCTGGATACTAACTATATGATAAATTTTTTGGTCACACCAGTCCAGAATAGGACTTTATTTTTCCATATGTCTTTTTTTTTAGTCTGATAATTGCAGAAGAGAATTAGGTCATGGCTTGCAAATTATGTGAGCTTTATGGAAGAACACATGGACAAGGATAAGGAGAGGCTAAGATCAGCAGCTGTGTGAGACACAAAAAAGGCATGTTAAATGTACTCTTTATTCTGCTTCAATCTGCATGAGTTTAATACATCTTGCATTTTCTCCAATTCTTCTTATTATTTTTGAAGATTTTATATATATATTTTATATATATATATATATATATATATATATATATATATGAAATCTTACAGTTGTAAATTTTCTCATTGATTGTGTTTGTCGACTATCTTTTCTTATCAATTGACCCTTGTTCTTATTTTGTTGTTTGGTCGGTCATTTCAGTCATGACTGACTCTTTTCTGATCCTCCATTTGAGATTTACTTGGCAAAAATACTGGAATGGTATTACATTTCCTTCTTCAGCTCATTTTACAGATGTGGAAACTAAGGCAAACATGATGAAGTGACTTGTCCAGGGCTATTAAATGTCTGAGGCAGAATATGAACTCAGGTATTCCTTGTTCTAGACCTGGTGCTCTACATACTGTTTTTAATATATTTACATAAATATATAAATTCTCTAAATTTATATAGATAAATGAATTCAACATAAATAGAATAAATAAATAAATTCTCTAAATGTCTCAAACTTTTGTAAGAAATATTTACAACTTCAAATTTCTCAAATTAGTTTTTCTTTCTAGTTTTCTCTTGTCTCCTAAGTTATCTTACTAGGAATAATTGGAAATCATTAACTTTTTAAAATATTCATTTCTCCATTAAAGTATTAACTGTGTAAAAGACTATATCTTTTTTGATTGCAGGATTTTATGTTTCACTTTTCTGCAAAATTCTGCTTTTATTTTTGCTGAATATTCTTGTGTAAATCTGACATGGGATCCCTGGTATGTGATTTCTTTCTTTCTGAATGATTTCACTATATTTCTGCAATCTGAAAACTCTGAAATTCCATTCTCATATTTCTGTGTATGAATGTGGAGTTTCTTGCAGACAGGTTTGACTTATTTTAAATTTGTTCTCTGGCTGTAAAATTCTGGCAGTTTTCTTTGATGAGTTCTTGAAATTTGGTGTCAAGGTTTTTTGTTTTATCATACTAATGTGGAAGCCTGATTGATTCTTAAATTTTCTCTACTCTTCCTAATTTCTAGGTCAGTTGTTTTTGATGGAAAAAAGTTAATTGCTTCCTACATTTTCCTATCTTTTGACTTTTCTGTTATGTGTCTTGCATCAATTTCCTTTCCAGGAAATTTACTCTGGAAAGGTTTTCTCCTGTTTTAAATAACTTATTATTCTTAAGAGCTCGATTGTGACTCTTATTCTCTCCTTTCTTTTCCTTAATTTCTTTTTACCAAGTTGTTAATCTATTCTTTTAGTCAATAAAATCAATTTAGTATCTTTTCTGGCATTCTATTTATTATTAAGTTGCTCTTTCCTGGAGTTTTATCCTAGAATAAACTCATAGCATTATGATTTTTCTACTATTGCCCCCCAGTAGTAAAATTCCTGCTCCCCCTCTCCAACTTTTTGCTATTTCTTCTGAAATTTTTTGTGCTCTGAAATGGCTAAATCATGTTGATAAAGCTTTCACCTCAAAGCTGAGTGTGGGAAAAGCAGGCTGCTACCAGTCATGTTAGCCTCTTTGTCTTTGGATTGTAAATAGGGCAACTGGAAAGCCTGGTTGATATCTGTGCTTTCTTCCTCATTATAATCCTTTATGGAATCTAGTACCAAGTGAGGAATTGTGGTCTCTGGGCCCTGATTCATCTTGAGTCAGGTTATAGGGTCTTCATGGCATTGCCTCAGAAGTTTGTAATTCAGAACAGAAAGCATGCTTCCTTGCTGTTTTATCCTCCTGTGTGTGATTACATTACAGAGTTTCTTTTCTTTCTTTGTGTTTATTGTGTTTGTTTTATTTGGGACCAATTTTTTGCTATTCTTTAGATGGTTTTAGGGGGAGTTGGGTTTGGGTTGACTCTTTCATAACATCATCTTTGCCAGAAGTTACTCCTGTGTTCTTTCTAATAAACTACAGTGGTTTTTCACCTTTCAGGATATGGGTATTCTTTTTTAGTTTCAAAAATTTTCTTAGAGAAATAGCAAGTATGTACACAAGATTAGCAGTTTCATGTACGATCATATTTTTATTGTACTGTTATGAAAATACTTGTTTTACTTCATAAATTAAAAATAAAACAAAATATAGTTTTCTTAGATACCCACATGATAACAGTTATATTAATATCCATTGAAAAAATATATGATGACAAAACACTAGTAAGAATTTTGTCACATTTTTAATGAATTTATATATATATGTATTTAGACAACTTGTCTATTCTATAAAAAGTATGTTTCTTATTTAGGGATTCATAGATGTATCTAAGGATTTAATAATTGTACAAAACCATGGAGATTTATGGTCCATAGGATAGGAATATGAACTAACCCTTCTCTATTTTTCAGTTTCTCAGGTATTTGATATTTTTATAAGTGAAGATGCCTGTGGAGATGCAAAAGAGGATCGGAAGGGGGAAGGGAAAGGAAAAAGAACAAACATGTATTGAACATGTATTATGGGCCAGTCATTGTTCTAAGAGCTTTGCAGATATCTAATTGGATCCTTACAACAACCCTGTGAGGTAGATTCTTTTATTAACCAACCCCACTCTGAGTAATACAAACCAAGAGGAGAAGTAAGTAAGCTAGTAATATAACTAGTAAAAATCTGAAACTAATTTTGAACTCATAAGGATGGCTTCTATTTCGGTTGTTTCTTTTCCTTCTTTCCCTGACAGACCCAGGTGGCTAGCTCAGAGCAGTACCCTAGGTTTACGTATCTGACTTGCTTAGGAAACCGAACTGGAGTATTATTTTGTGATACATTCATTTAAGAGGCCCTTGTTTGCATACTTAGGGGCTTTGTATGCTGGAGAAATGTTCACTTCTCTGAAATGCATAGCCCTGGAACATACCTGACAATATAATTTAGGAAAAACAGATCAGACAACCTCATTTGTATTCAGCATGGTCAGTCCTTGTGTATGTTCACAGTGAGTGTTCTTGGTTGAGTTCTTTTGTGTGCCCCAGGTATGTGCATTACAATGGGCAGATGGGTGTCTAAGAGCTAAAAGCATTTGTGCTCCTGGCCCCTCACTGGGACATGATTTATGTATGATCACTCGTGGGCTAAAGTTTTATTGCACTATTTCTCATCAGTAGCAACCAGATCAACTTATCTAGTTTTTAGTTCATTGAAATGCATTTAAAATTAAAATTCCAACCTCCACATTCTTATAAAAGTTTTTTTTTGGGGGGAATTCTATCTTAACCACCCATTCATTCTCTAGTGAAAATAAATATATCTCTTAAACTTTTTTTCCACCCCCACCACCTCACATCCTACTGCTTTGGCTCCAGCATTGTCTTAATCCACTGGGACAGCTATCCTGGTTGCATTCCCAAACAGTCTTCTCAACAGTTGATCAAAGAAGGGCATGTTGGGAATGGTGTCTCACTTTGAACTTTGGAGGTAGGAAGCAGCATGTTTCTGATGCAAAGCCCCAGTCTTGGAACTTCTTCCTCTCATCCAGCTGCCAGGCAGGGAGGTGGTTGATCTGTAGGTCATTGAGGGAGACCCATCTGTTTTCTCAGGCTTTCGCTCTGGGGGAGAGATGTGAAGAAAGCTTTAAGGCATTTCTCTTGAGACAAGCTGGGAATCTTTAGATGCTATGTTTATTGTTATCTCTGTCAACTTTAGGGTTGTGAATAATCATCCAGTGCTAGTGACACTGGTATTTTTTATTAATCAAATACATCCAGAATATTTCATGATTATTAATGAAATCATTAACACAACCCAGAAAGATGTATGTATTGGTGCTATGACAAGTAAATGCAGGATGCAGAAAAGCAGCTAGGGCAAGGATAGTAGATAGTTTATTCTTATTCTTCAAAATTATTTCTGAATAATGAAGAGAGGAGAGACTTGAGGCACCAGTAGGCTAGTGTAAGAATCCTGTGTGAGTCACTGAAAGCCTGATCTAGAATGATCTATTCAATAGATAACACAAAGGTAAAATCTAACAATGTTGGCAACAGATTGGATATGGGGGGTGAGATATAGTGAGAAATGCAGGATGACTTGTAGGTTGAAAGCTTGAGCTTCTCTGAAGATGGGTTGCCTTTTACAATAATAAGGAAGGTAGGAGACAGAATTAGGTGACATAGTAGATTAAGTATTGGGCTTGGTATCAGGAAGATGTATCTTCCTGAATTCAAATCTGGCTTCAGACACTTATTAGATATGTGAATCTGTGCAAAATATTTATGTCATTTTCCTCAGTTTCCTCATCTGTCAAATGAGCTAGAAAAGGAAATTGCAAACCACTCCAGTATCTTTGACAAGAAAATCCCAAACGGTTTAAAGAGTCTGAAAGAATTGAACAACAACAAAGGAGAAGGATTTAGGGAAAAAGATGAATTCTGTTTTGGATTTATTAAGTTTAAGATTTCTACTGGACATCCAGTTTGAGATGTCCCAAAGGCAGTTGGAGATGCAAGATTGAAGGTCAGCAGAGATATTGGGGCAGAATCTGAGAATCATCAGCATAGAGAGAGTAATTAAATCCATGGGAGCTGATTGAGATCACCAACTAAAGTAGTATAGAACAAGAAGAGAAGAGAAACCAGGAAAGAAACTTGTGGTACATTTATGGTTAGGGGAAATAATGTAGATGAGAAACCAACAAAGGAGATAGAGGAGCAGTCAGATAGGCAGGAGGAAGACAAGGAAAAAGTGGTGTCCCAAAAACCTAGAGAGAAGAGAGTATCAAGGAGGAAACACTTATGACATAACCTTTGTAGATACTCTTTTCAGTGTGTTCTATAACTTTGATCAAGGGACTTGGAATACTTCTTGATCTCCATTGCTACTTCCAGGTTCTCTTTATGCCTCCAATACATCGTAACCTCTCTTTTTCTAAGATTCATGCAAATCATATCACCCAACTAATAGTTCTTATCTGTAGACCTCCAAGCCAGTTCCCTACTTTGTTCAATGAGTTCTGTACTAATTCACAATTTTTTTCTCCTCCTAAAACCCCATTGTCTTACTAGGGGACTTCAACAAATCGTGACTCTCCTTCAAAAACCCTAATCACTCAATTCCTCTTTTCTTTCCCTCTCTCCCTCTCTGACCTTCCACCCCCCCTCCTTTCTCTCTCTCTCTCTCTCTCTCTCTCTCTCTCTCTATATATATATATATATATATATATATAGCGTGTATACACACACACACACACACACACACACACACACTACTCTTTATTAACATTTTGACCTCTTGTTTCCCTTTTTTTTTTTTTTTTTACCAGATTCTCTTCTATGTACTAGCCACTTTGGCTTCTTTTATCTACTTTGGCCTCTTGCTTAACCAAATTAACTTTACAATGTCTTCCTCTCTTGATTCCTTAGACCCCCTTATCCCTTTGCCTCTTTTATCCTACCAAGCCTCAGTCATATATCACTCCTACCATTTGTAGTTCTTACACGTGTACTGCTGAACAAAGGTTGAGAAAATCATGCAACTTTTCTGATTGGATCCATGGCAAATTTATGTTGAACAACTTTAACTGGATCCTTAATGATGCTAGGTAATCTTACTATAACTGACTAATCAACTTACTATCACACTCTCTACAGTAACTTTTATAAATCTTTTTGCTTCTCCTTATACTTCTCATGGCTTTCCTTTTCTGCACCTTCTTAGTTGAGAAACTTATCTCATATTTTAAATGAATGATTATTTATTTTAAACAATCCTTTTCTTTTTAAATTTTGAATTCCAGTTTTCTCTTTTCCTCTCATCCCTCTGTGACCCAGTGAAAAAGCAAACAACATGATAATCAATTTTACATATGAAATCATGTAAAATATGATTGTTATTGGAACTGGAAATTGAGTAAATGCTCATCAATTGGGGAATGGCTGCATATGTTATGGTACTTGAATGTAATCATATGTTATTGTTCTATAAGAAATGATGTATATGCTGATTTTAGGGGAAAAAAAAGACTTACATGAACTGATGGAGTGAACTGAATAGAAACAGGAGAACATTGTATGTTAAAAAGCAAGATTATATGACATTCAACTATGATAGACTTAGCTCTTCGCAGCAATGTGGTAATTAGAGACAATTCCAAAAGACTTGGGAAAGAAAATGTCATCCACATACAGAAGGAGAACTATGGAGAATGAATGCATATTGAAGCATACTATTTTCTTTCATCTTTTTCCTTTTCTAGTAAATTTTTTTAAAATATACATTGTTTTGTGATTCAAGTTGGGAGAGAAAATCAGAGAAAAAGGGAAAACATTGGAGAGATTTTAAAAAAAAGAGAAAAAAGAAGTGAAAACAACATGTGTTGATTTACATTCAGTCTCAGTTCTTTTTCTGAATGTAGATGGCATTTTCTGTCCCAAGTCTATTAAGATTGCTTTGAATTATTGAACCACTGAGAAGAACTAGGTCTTTCATAGTTGATCATCACACATTCTTGTTGTCATTGTGTAGAATGTGTTCCTGGATCTGCATCTTTTGCTCAGCATTGTAAATCTTTCTAGGCCTTTCTAAAATCATTTTTTTATAGAACAATAATATTCCATTACCTTCATATACCACAACTTGTTCAGTCATTCCCCAATTGATGGGCATCTACTTATTTTCCAATTCTTTGGTACCACAAAAAGAGAAACATACTATATTCGCCTTTTTTTTTGTTTGTTTGTTTGTTTGCCTTATCTTTCTTGTGAGTTTTTTCTCCTTTTGTTTTGATTTTTCTTTCACAAAATGACAAATATGGAAATGTGTTTAATGTGATTTTACATGTTTAATTTATTTCAGATTGCCTGCTGTGTTGGGGAAGGGCATAGTAAGGGAGGGAGGGAGAAAAATTTGGAACACAAAATCGACATTCAAAACTATCTTTACATATAATTGAAAAAATAAAATACTATTGAGAAAAAATGAGAAAATTATGCTTTAATTTGCACTAAGAGTTCATTAGTCCTCCCTTTTTTCAGCATAATATTTTTTCATCATCACTCCTTTCTAATTGTCTTGGATCATTGTATTGATCAAAGTAGCCAAGTCTTCCACAGTTAATTGTTATTACATTATTGTTACTGAGTACACTAATCTCCTGGTTCTTCTCATTTCATTTTGCATCAATTCATACAGTTTTGCTGAAAACTACTTAATTTTGCATCAGTTTTGCTGAAAACTACTCTCTTTATACTTTCTTATAGCATAATACTACTCCATTATAATTATATGTCATGACTAATTCAGCCATTCTCCAGGTGATAGACATACCCTCAATTTCAAATTCTTTGTCATCTCAAAAGGAGCTGCTCTAAATATTTTTCTTTTTTTTTATTCCTTTTTCTTTCTTTTTTTAATTGATCTCTTTGGAATACAGTGACAGCTTGTATCTTCCAGAAAGGATCCCTTGTACTCTCTAACCACTTTTCTGATCCCCCAATCACTAGAGTGAATTCCTGAAGCTGCTGCTGTTGTTGCTGGGATGTCAGCTGACCTCTGGTGCTCTTGTAGCACTCCAGGCCTATACCTTTGCTGTTAAAGACCTCTCCTGTGGATCTCCTGAGATGTCTTGTCCTAGATAATATCTCCCTCTGGTTCTGGTATTCCAAAATGTGATTTGAAATGTTTTTTTTTTTAAGTTGTTGGAGGGAGGATATTGAGAGGGGTCAGCTGGGTCCTGACCTGTACCCTGACACCTTGTATCTGAATATTTTGCCTCATAATTTATAGAAAAAAAAGAAGTCTATGTTTTGTGAGCTTTCTCATCTTCCCTCTTTCTCACCTATTGTTCACACACCTTCCGCCACTATTTTTTCCTTCCTCCTAACTTCTCTAACGGATTGGATCCTCTGTGATCCTCATTTTATCACTGATTTTCAATCTCTCAGTCAACTCACTTATTTCCTACTGCCTACAAACATGGTCATGTGTCCCCTAATATAAAAATAAAAACTCTCCCTTGGTCCTTCCATTCCTTCACTATCAGCAACATTCCTTCTGCCCTTTGTAGATAAATTCCTTCAAAAAGCCATCTACAATAAATAGCTTCACTTTCTCTCCTCTCACTTCATTTTTAATTTCTTTCAGCCTGATAAAGTTTTCAACCTCATCATTTCCACCAAAATTATACTCTCCAAAGTTAGCGATGATCTCTTAATTGCCAAATCCAGTGATATTTTTTCGATCTTCATTTTCCTTGACCACCCTGCAGCAATAGACACTGTTGATCCTCCTTCTTCTTGATACATTCTTCTCTCCAAGTTTTTAGGATACCAATCTCTCCTGGTTTTCCTCCTAGCTACTTGACTGTTTTTTTTCATTCTCTTTTGATTATACTTTTATTTAGCTCTTCCCCTCAGCAGAGGTATTCCACAGGCATCTCTTTTTCTTTCTTTTTTTTTTTTTTGCTCTATAATAATACTTCACTTGTTGACCTCATTAACTTCCATAGATGTCACTATTATCTCAATATCGACAACTTTCATCTTTTTAAAAAAATAATAGCTTTTCATTTTCAAAATATATGCAAATATAGTTTTCAATATTCACCCTTGCAAAAACTTTGAGTTCCAAATTTTTTCCCCTCTTTCCCCCCACTCTCTTCCCTAGACAGGAAGCAATCCAATATACATTAAACATGCACAATTCTTCTATACATATTTCCACATTTATCATGATGAACAAGAAAAATCAGATCAAAAAGGAAAAAAAAGAAAGAAAAAAGCAAACAAACAACAACAAAAAAGGTGAAAATACTATGTTGTGATCCACAGTCAGTCCCCATAGTTCTCTTTCTAGATTCAGATGGCTCTCTCCATCACAAGTCTAACAAAATTGGCCTGAATCACTTGATTGTTCAAAAAAGCCACATCTGTCAGAATTAATAATTACATAATCTTGTTGCTTTGTACAATGTTCTCTTGGTTTTACTTACTTCACTCAACATCAGTTGATGTAAGTCTCTCCAGGTCTTTCTGAAATCATCCTATTAATCATTTCTTTTAGAACAATAATATTTTTATTTATTTATTTATTTAATAGCCTTTTATTTACAGGTTATATTGTATGGGTAACTTTACAGCATTGACAACTGCCAAACCTCTTGTTCCAATTTTTCCCCTCTTACCCCCTCTCCCCTCCCCCAGATGGCAGGATGACCAGTAGATGTTAAATATATTAAAATATAAATTAGATACACAATAAGTATACATGACCAAACCGTTATTTTGCTGTACAAAAAGAATCAGACACTGAAATATTGTACAATTAGCTTGTGAAGGAAATAAAAAATGCAGGTGTGCAAAAATATAGGGATTGGGAATTCAATGTAATGGTTTTTAGTCATCTCCCAGAGTTCTTTTGCTTAGAACAATAATATTATATAATATTCATATGCCATAACCTATTCAGCTATTCTCCAACTGATGGGCATCCATTCGGTTTTTAAATTCCTTGCCACTACAAAAAGGGCTGCTTGCTATAACATTTTTGCAAATGTAGGTCTTTTCCTCTTTTTTATGATCTCTTTGGGATACAGGCCCAGTAGAGGCAATGCTGGATTAGAGGGTATGCGCAGTTTGATAGGCCTTTGAACACAGTTCTAAATTGCTCTTCAAAATGATTGGATTAGTTCACAACTCCATTAATAATGTATGTGTCCCAGTTTTCCCATATTTCCTGCAGTATTTGTCACCATCTTTTCTTGTCATTTTAGCTAATCTGAGAAGTGTGTAGTGGTACTGCAGAGTTGTTTTAATTTGCATTTCTCTGATTAATAATGATTTAGAGCATTTTTTTTTATATGACTAGAAATGGTATTAACTTTTTCATCTGAAAATGTCTGTTCACATCCTTTAGCCATTTATCAATTGGAGAAAATTTTGTATTCTTACAAATTTGATTCAATTCTGTATACATTTTAGAAATGAGGACTTTATTGGAATTCTTGCCTGTAAAGATTTTTTCCCAGTTTTCTGCTTCCCTTCTAATCTTGTCTGCATTGGTTTTGTTTGTACAAAAACTTTTTAACTTAAATTAAAAATTATTCATTTTGCATTTCATGTTGTACTCTAGTTTTTCTTTGGCCATAAATTCATTCCTTTTCCATAGATCTGAGAAGCAGACTATCCTTTGTTTTCTAATTTGCTTATTGTATCACTCATTATGTCTAAATCATGAACCAATTTTGACCTTATCTTGTGTTAGGTGTAGGTCAATGCCTAGTTTCTACCATACTATTTTCCAATTTTCCCAGCAATTTTTATCAAATAGTGAGTTCTTATCACAGAAGCTGGGGTCTTTGGGTTCATCAAACACTAGATTACTTTAGTCACTGACTATTGTGTCTTGTGAACTTAAACCTATTCTACTGACCAACTCCATTTTTTAGTTAGTACTGGATGGTTTTGATGACCTTTGCTTTATAATATAATTTTAAGTTTGGTACAACTAGACCACCTTCATTTGTATTTTTTTATTAATTCCCTTGAAATTCTTGACCTTTTGTAGTTCCAGATGAACTTTGTTATTATTTTTTTCGAACTTTGTTAAGTAATTACTTGGAAAGTGATTTTCCAAAAGTGCAGGTTTAACTATTTCACTTCTTATTCAATAAACTCCAGTGGTTCCCTATTATCTCCTGGGTCAAACACAAAATCCTCTGTTTTGTGTTCAGTGTCCTTCATATATTAATACCTCCCTACCATTTCAGTTTTCTTACATCTACTTAAATAAGTAGATTACTTTAGGTAGAACTGTCAATTTTATTATGTTAGCTCAGCCTATCCATGAGCACTTGATATTCTTCTAATAGTTTAAAACTGACTTTATTTGTGTGGAAAATGTTTTGTAATTTGGGTTCATATAGTTCCTGACTATGTCTTGGCAGGTACACTCCCAAATATTTTACATAATCTACCATTATTTTAAATGGAATTTCTCTTTGTATCTCTTGCTGCTGGATTTTGTTGGTAACATATAGAAATGCTGATGCTTTATGTAGATTTATTTTGTATCCTGCAAATTTGCTAGAGTCATGAATTGTTTCTAGGAGTTTTTTAGTTGATTCTCTAAGTATACCATCATATCATCTGCAAAGAGTGATAATTTGGTTTCCTCATCACCTACTCTGAATTCCTTTGATTTTTTACTTCTTATTACTAAAGCTAACATTTTTAATACAATAGTGAATAGCAGTGGTGATAGTTGTTTAACCCTGACTTTTTTGGGAATGCTTCTAGTTTATTCCCATTACATATGATGCTTGATAATCATTTTACAAATCTACTACTGATATTTATTTTTTATTTTTTTAAATAGCTTTTTATTTACAAGTTATATGCATGGGTAATTTTACAGCATTGACAATTGCCAAACCTTTTGTTCCAATTTTTTCCCTCCTTCCCTTCATCCCCTCCCCTAGATGGCAGGATGACCAGTAGATGTTAAATATATTAAAGTATAAATTAAATACAAAATAACTACTGATCATTTTAAGGAAAACTCCATTTATTCCTATATTCTCTAGTGTTTTTAATAGGAATGGTTGTTGGATTTCACCAAATGCTTTTTCTGCATCTATTGAGATAATTGTATTGTTTCTGTTAGTTTGGTATTGATATTGTTAATTATGCTAATTGTTTTCCTCATATTGTACAAACCCTGCATTCCTTGTATAAATCCTACTTGGTCATGGTGAATTATTGTGGTCATAATTTGCTGTAATCTCTTTGCTAATATTTTATTTAAAGTTTTTGCATTAATATTCATTAGGGGAATTGGTCTATAATTTTCTTTCTATGTTTTGATCCTATTTGGTTTAGGTATCAGCATCATATCTGTGTTATAAAAGGAATTTGGTAGGACTCCTTCTTTCCCTATTTTTCTAAATAATTTGCATAGTATTAAAATTAATTCTTCTTTAAAATGACAACTCTCATCTTTACCCATCCTGTTCCAACTTCTCTGTTGACTTCCAATCTCATATCTGCAATTGTCTTTTAGACATTTCAAACTGGATGTTTAGTACACATCTTAAATTCAACATGTCCGAAATGAAACTCATTTTCTTTCTTTTCAAACCTTCTCTCTATATAACTTTCCCTATCATTGTAGAAGATATTGCCATCTTTTTAATCTATGCAGTTTGAAATCTAGGAGTCCTCTGATTCTTCACTGTCTTTCATTGTTCATATCCAAGCTTTTGTCAAGATCTTTCAATTTTACATTTGTCTTGCATGCCTTTTTCTCTTGATACTGATACCATCATGGTGTAACCCCCTCATACTCGCACCACTGCATAACCTGCTGATGGTTTTGCGCACTTCAAATCCCTATATTCAACTTCCAAAGTAATTTTCTGAAAAGGTAAGGTTTAACTACTTCACTTCCTACTCAATAAACTCCAATGGCTCCCTATTATCTCTTGGGTCAAATACAAAATCCTCTGCTTTGTGTTCAGTGTCCTTCATATACTAACACCTCGCTACCATTTCAGTTTTCTTACATCTTATTTCTTGCCATATACTCTTTGATCCAGGGACAATGGCTTTCTTACCTTCATGGGAACAAAACACTCTATTTCTTGACTCTAAAAATTTTCTCTGTCTCCTCTTCCTCTCCTCTCCTCACCTCCATGCTTGAAATAGTCTCTTTGCTTTCTCACTTCCTTTAAGGTCTAACTAAAATCCCACCAGGAAACTTTTCATATCCCCTCTTAATTTTCCTTTTGTTATTTCTTATTTGCCTTGTATTTGGTTTATGTGTACGAATACACACACACACACACACACACACACACACACAAACACCCTCACAACCCCCCCATACACACATATACACACACATAAGCTCCTTGACAGAGAAACTCTCTTTTGTCTCTTCTTGTATCTCCAGTGCTTAGTCTACCGCCTGATATAAAGCAAGCATTTAATAAATGCTTATTAATTGTTATATATAAATGTTTATGTTATTTAAAAATATTTATTTATTTAAAACAATACAAAATAAGAAAAAATAGAAAAAGACAGAAAAGGAAAATAAAAACAAAGCAAAACATCATGTGTACAGCAGAGCAGCAGGTAGCATTCAAAATATGTAACAAGTTTCCATTTCAAGGAAGCATATATAATAATAGAAAGGATCATATTCATCTTTTTTTCTTTGCTTCTTTGTAGGTTTTTCTTTTGTTCTTTGTTGCACAGTTTTTATTTTATTATTCCTCCCCCTCTTTCCCCAAAGCAAGCTGTAGTTAAGCGTGGGTATACACACACATATATTTATACCCATACCCACATCCATATATATATTTACATATATATATATATAAATATATATATATATATATATACATACACACATATGGCTACATACACTACATACACATAATTTTTAGGTATGCATTTACACATATGTAGACATATATCTAAAACAATATTAATATGGCTGACATATAATTCAGATTTCTTTCTTAACTGAATCTTTGATTTTTTTTTTTTTTGGTCTGAGATCAATGATTACTAGCCCTCCTTTTTTCTCCAATGAATTTTACTCCTGATCCTTGTTATAGTACATACATGTTTATTTATAAATATATATCTATTATATATGTATGAGTATAGTGTATCTAAAAATACCAGAGATCTGATTTCATCGGTATGAAAAATTATCTCAACCAAATCAATGTAATAGATTTAATGTCTTTAATATAATAGATTCACTTTAGTTAGACAGTGTCATAAGACTTAAAAGACATTAATTGACTTATCCATGGCCACATTGCTAATAAGAGTCAATAACAGCATTGAAAGTAGGTATTACTTAATTTCAAGCCCAATCCTCTATTTAGTAGGTTATGTGCCTCATGTATGTATATTAGGAGCACATATCTAGATTTTAAAAGGACCTTAGGTTCTATTTAGTCCTATATTTTTAATTTATAGATGAGGAAAATGGTATATGAGGTATCTATGCATAATAATATTAAATAACACCAAGGCATATTCTGTTTGAGGATCAAATATAAATTTATTTATAAAGTAAATATTCTTTATGTTTAGTAATCAATTTATTAATTTTTTTACAACATTCTAAATATTAGGCCATTAAAATAAGTATGACAAAGTTGTTTGTGTGATAAATATTTTAAATCAAGTAAAATATAACTGGCTTATTTTCTGTTCTGCTTCACATTAGTTCTACTTCAAATGGGTTTCCTGATTTAATCTTATTTTCTGAGTCTAAGACCTCAGTGTTTGGAGCTCAGATCAAAAGTTCTCCTGCTATCTTGTGGTCATAAATTGAAATAGCATATGCTATTTTCAGTAGTCAGATTTCAAACTTAGATTCTAGATAGTAAAATTATATTAGAGTGAGGGAGTCAGTGTGTCATAGTGGATAGAAAATCAGGCAGGGCATAAAGATATTATTCATGTCCTGTCTCTATTGCATACTGGCCATGTGATCCTGACAAATCATTTAACTTTCAGTATTCCTAGTGACTCTCTGACATTATAGATTGCAGATCCATTGCTGCTCTGCATTGATAAAAGTTGATTCTTCTCAGGAGCGCTTTATAAAGCACATTCAAACATACAAAAATTAGTCTTTATTTCAGTTTTCTTCAATGTCTATATCTCTCTTTATTTCTCTGTCACTGAGTTCATCTTCTTGCCAGAGATAGCTAAATTTTCTTGAGAAAAAAACTGAATCTTAATTAATATCTCGGTGGGTTATGTAGTCTCTCTCATCCATAAGATAATGCGTGGAAATTTCAGGTCCTTAGGCAGTTACACTAACTTCTGAAGCTTAGTGTAGAGCCTGACACACAATATTGATTACTGATTATATTTTTCAGTAGTTCCTCGATGTATGTAGCTTAGGAATCCACTTTTGTGCTCTTTCCTATACTGTGTCCTGAACTAAAATGATTTTTAGGTATCCTCCTATGGAGGATCAGATAAATTTGTACTTTTTTAAATTCCCTGTTTCCATCAAATAAAGGCCATGTAAAAATATTTTATGCAACTTTTCGAGAAGAAGCCTAATTCCCTCCATTACCATCTTCCAAAAAAAAGGGAAAATAATACTTTGTTTCATATTGATAATAATCAGGTTTTTTACTTTAAAAATAAAATTGGTTGATGCTACTGATTTTAAATCATTCCTTTATTATATGACACTTGTACATTTTCCAAACAAGACAATGCTAACAAAAGAGGGACAGGAAAGGGGATAGTTTGAAAGATCACCTAGGATGAAAATCTCAGAGCTGGGATTAGATGGGTCTACACATAATACAATCCTTTCTTCTTCCTTTTTGGACCAACCACATCTCTTCAAGTTCTTTAAAGTCACACTATCCTCATTTTGTATTCTTTATGTCTCAGCTCTGTAGCCAATAAGGAATGCCAAGGGACCACACTAGAGAGTCTGGCCAGCCCTAAGATGCACATCTGCTCTGTCCTCCCACCATTGGTTTTGATATTCTCTCTCCTTAAAACTCCATTTCCTCTGGCAGATGCTCAGGGTATTACTGGTGTCCAACAGACTTCTGTCCACTTAATGAATATCAGGTGTGCAAGTTAGTATTTCAGAGAAGTCACAATGTCTCATTATGCATCATTTCCTCATCCAGGATATTGTTTTTTGCTTGAAATACATGTATTTACTCCTTTGTCAATAGCTTCTTTATGCTATATGCCTACAGAATTTTAGCATTATGAAGTTAAAGATGGGTAAGAATTTTGTCTTTAAAACCAAAATGAAAGTTATTTTTGAAATCCAACTCGGTTTTGCTTACTCCAGACATATTTTTGTTTTTCTTATTGTACACAACCTAGGTTGAAGATCTGTGGTACACTTTTTCTTAACACATTCCAGATTCTAGGGTCAACCCAGGACATGGGGATGGAAGGAGCTTCCTTTTGACTAGGGTGATTTGTCAACTTCATGTCTTCCCTTTGTGATACAAATTCTCTGGATCTTTGCGGCCTGGACCTCTAGGGCCTGATTTATTTGAGCTTGCTTTGTGGCCTGTTTGGTTAATGAGATAGAACAGAAAAATATATTTTGGGATGTGTGCTTTTCTAAGATTAAATACATATATTCAAACTGTTGCCACAAGGATCAGCAGTTGAAAGAAGACTCAGTTCTTAAAAAGGGGTTATTGTAAACCCACGCAAGAGAACTTTGAGAGGAAGGCCAAGGGTTTAATGAAAGTTTGGCTTTTTCCTGTTCAGGAAACCTTGTACTCCTATGACCAGAGCTGTTGTACCATTGAATTCTTCTCACGGGAGAGAAAGGGAGCCGGAAGGACTGGTCTTTGAATCTCACCTCTGGCGGTTACAGTGTGATTTTGATTAATTGCAGTTTCTTATATGTAGAATCTAGGTAATACTACTACTATTTACAGGGTTATTGTAGGGATCAATGAGATAATGTATGAAAAACATTCTCTAACTCATTAAGGGATATATACACATAGGTTTCTCTGTGCTTATTAATAGTGTTCTACCACTCAAAGGAAGTCAGCTTTTAGTTTTCTGTCTAGTGGTCAGAGCAGTGAAGGAGAAAAAATGTCTGTCGTGGAGATAGTGTCCAAATGTAACTCTTCCACTTAATAGTTGTGTGGCTTTGAGCAAATCATTTGCTGCTCTAAATAGTGGTTTTTTCTTTGCAAAAAGAGGAATAATAACATAAGCATTGCCAACTTCACAGGGATATTGTGGTGATAGAATGAATACTTGTTTAAAAATTGTTTCCCTCTTTTCCTTTTTGGTTCATTTGTGCCATAGAAATTTACTTGAACCCGAAATGTGTAGAGACATAGACAACATACCTTGTTTATTTTGTTGGTATACATGCTGCAAGTCACTTTTGTTCAGAGTGACTGCAATTGCAGGATTTTTGGTGAATTCCCCTACTGCCAATGTAACAGGTTTTTGTAGGAAGGATGGATTTATATGAAAGAAGTAGGCGTTCACATATAATTTAGATTCCAGGAGTACCTCAAAGAAATCTTCCAGTGTTTCAGGTTTAATGGGATCTATTTTGGCAAATGCCTTCTGCATTTCATGCTGGTCATTTTAATGCGATTTGCAATGACTGTCTATATTTCTGACTTCCATTTAATTGGAAAGATGTCTCACAGAAACTATTTGATGTACAAGAAAACATAAGCCTCATTAAGCCCTCTTTTTCTAAAAGCAGGAAGACCATTTTGCCAAGAGTAAACAAATGTGAGCTCTGAGAGTCCAGGATTGAGCTTGTAACCCAGAATCCATGATTTCAAGACCTCTCTTTAGACTGGCTTCACTGTGGCATAGGAAGTACTGAAGATTAAAAGAAGATCATTATTTTTGCATTATCAGAAGAAATAATTATCAATGCAAAATTTATATTAAATATTTATTATCTATTTTCTATTTAATCTTAAATCACTGCTAACAAAAGGCATTAAACTCTGAAATGTTCTATCTGATACTATTTTTTTTCCTGCAAAATTTGAAATGGTAGCTGGTCTATCATTAACTAAATTTTTAAAAATTCTCCTTTTGCTACATTTTTTACATAAATTAATGGCTTCTATCTTCTACTTGAAGAGAAAAGTTCAATGGACAACTATCAGGTCAAAGAAAAGCTTGCCAAAATTATGTATTCTTGGAAAGAGAATTGAAAACTTAAACAGATTTTTTACCCTAATTCAAAACATAGAATGCCTTGGGCAAGTATATAAACTGAGCATCCAAAAAAAAAAAAAAAAAAAAAAAGGGGAGATTCCAAAAGCTGGAAAAGAAAGCTTAAACTAAAATGACAAAATGATTTCCCTAGGAGCAAAGATTAGAACTTTCTTACACCAAGAGAGATAATTTAATTCTCTAAAATCATGAAAGGTGTGGATAGGTTGATATATACCTAGTTACTTTCTTTGATGTCTCACCATTTTGTAAAGGTTATATTGGCCATGATAATAAAACAGGAGCCCTGATAAGTCCTACCAACTTGGAAGGGCTTTGACTATGGAGTTATCACAGATGATTTATCTGTTGTATGGGGCACTTAGCATAGTGTTTGGCACATAGTAAGCATTTAATAAATGCTAGTTAGCTGACTGACATAGGCAAAATGAAAGTCAGAAATAGAGGACAGCCACTATAAAGTTCCTTTTAAATCTCTGATATATGTTGGGAAAGTGTTTAATAAATAATAATAAATAAGTTTAATAAGTAAATTTAATACTTCTGGAAATGATGGTATTGTACAAACAAAAGATATTAAAATGCAATGTGAGAAGCAATGCAGTATTAGACAGGATCAAATCCTATTTTGGGTACTTATTAGCCACGTGATCCTAGACAAATTAACCCCTCATTCTTCAATTTCTTCATCTGATAAAGGTAACAGGAGAGATATGCAAACAATAATCTCTCACATCCACTGCAATTATGAAACTTTAAAGATTTTGAAATAAATAAAATAACTATCCTAAAATTTAATTTTTTTTCTATTTAAAAATGAATATTTTAGATCATAGCAACAAAGAAAATATAAAAATGCAAGGTTGCTGGGACTTGCATCAGGAGAAAGACCATTTATGGTTATTTCACCAAATCCCAGCATATCAAAATTAGGGAAGTTGAAGCTTGAAGTTAAAATAATCTTGAGATCAACTGAAGAGAGTATTGTTTAACATAAAGCATAATAACTTCATTAAACATGTCCTGTAGTAATTGTGCACACTAACTATATAAATAAGTTAATGAAAGGTTGAGATTAATTTGTGGAAGTTAGAGGGAAGTTGGGGATTTCAATGAGAGGGGGGAAGATCCTCTTTCTAATAACTGGAGTTAATGCATGATAGAAAATTGCCATGTTCTTAGCTATAAATATTCCTTTAGTTTAACTATCAACAACGAACAGGAAGGATGAGAAACTGGTTTGGTCTGTGTGGTTCTTATGAAATCAATAATTTTATTCATGCTCCTTTGAATTAACAAAGATCATGAAAATTGGAAGAAAGTGACCATATCTACAGAAAGACTTTCCTATGATCCATACTGATATACTGTTCTTTATTGTCCTAATACTCTTTGACTCCTTAATATCTTAAAATACCTTGTATATAGTATAGAAAAATGCTCAGAATGTGATTTCATCAGTTTAGGGAGATAGATAGATAGCATAGTAGATAGACTGCTGGGTCTAGACACTGGAAGAAATGAGATGATGTTCTGAGATAGTTAGATAGAGAAGACATACTATGTGTCAGGCACTGTATTAAGTAGTAGGAATACATATCTATATCTATGTTTATAGATATAGATAGATATAGCTATATAAGCAAAAGAGTCTCTGCCCTCAAAACTTATTTCTACATGAGGAAGACAATTAGAAGGGGATGGAGTGTGAGATAGAAACCTGTATCAGGACAAAGTAAGGAGAAAGCTTGCTAGGGTGTAGGGTGGTTGTAAAGATAGTCCAAGGTTTTGATGGAGAGGAGGTGGCCTGAGTGAAGAAGGAATGTTGTGAATGTTGGATCTAAGTCTCTGCCTATATTTTATGCTTCTTCTTAGACCTTGCCCCTAATTCATTACCTTAAGTATTATGCTATCCTGCTTTTTTTAAAGCATATAGTAGGATCTCAATAAAAATCTGAATATATTTCAAGAAATATTTAACATTTATAAATGTATTTATACATTTTGCACATGTATGACCTATATCTGATTACTTACCATCTCAGGAATGGGAAGGAGTTGGAGGAAAGGAAGGATAGAATTTGGAAACTCCTAACTTAAAAAAAATATCAAAATTGTTTTAACATGTAATTAGGAGAAAATAAACACACATACCATCCATATGTGTGTGTGGTCTATGTGTATACATATGTAAAAAAAATTTCCTAAGAAACTTGTAAAAAGATGAGCAATGGACTTTTCTTGGAACTGTGAATTGCTCTAACAACTCTGGAAAACAAGTTGGAATCACAGCAAATATGTGATTAAAATGTCCATAATCTTTGATCACAAGTTTTCACTGCTGATTTTATATGCCAAAGAGGTCAGTGATGAAAAGAAAGCTTCCACATAAACCAAACTATTTATAGCAAGACTTTTATAAAAGCTAACATTGTAAATAAATTGAAGCTATTTATTAGTTAGGGGATGGTTAAAGAAATAACAGCACATAGATATAATTGGACATTACTGTGTGTTTTTTTCCCTTGAGGCAATTGGGGTTAACTGACTTGTCCAGAGTCACACAACTAGGAAGAGTTAAGTATCTGAGGCCAGATTTGAGCTCAGGTCCTCCTGACTTCAGGGCTGGTGCTCTATCCATTGCATCACCTAGCTGCCCTGACATTACTGTGTTTTAAGAAATGATGAATAGGAGAAATTCAGAGAAGCATGGGAAGAATTAGGAACTGATGAAAAGTGAAGTACGCAAAATTAGGAAAATAACATATTACAATTGTGTAATTGGAGACAATAACAACGACCCTAATTGAAACTGAATGTAATAGAAGTATGACCAATAACCTTGTCCTTAAAGAAAAGATATAAGAAAACATCTCCCTTTGTCATTTGCAGAGGAAGGGAACTATGAGCATAGAATTCTGTAGATAATACCAGACTTTTTGGTACTAGTTTTGTTGAATTGCTTTCCCTACCCTCTTCTTTATTATTTTTCATTATAAATGATTGCTCTTTAGGAAGTCATAGATATTAGGAAATGTAGGATATAGTGACAAAAATATCAGTTTTTTTTAAATTTAAGAATTTTAGAAATTGGATAATTTGTTTACCATAAGCATTCATGCAAAATTAAAAACAAAAACAAAAACCCAACAATGACAACTTTGAAGTCATATGGCAATATGTGGATAGGCTATAAGTGACCAGGTCACTTTGGCTGACTGCAGTCTTGGCCAAAAGTGATCAGAAATGGGGTGGTCACATAAGAAAAATCAAAGTTCATGAAACAGTTAACAGGTCCTGTAAATGATAACTGTAATAAGGATAAATGGAAGTATAAAAAGTAGATATGGAACTCACTGCTTTTTTCAAGCAAATCTATTTGCCTGATTAGTAACAATATCTGTAAAACTGTCTTTAAATAGAGTCCCAAACAGTACTGTGTCCAATTTAGCTGCTGAAAAATGGATTTAGATGATGTTGATGATTACCATCAATAGTATCTTCTTTGAATTGTTTTATTCAACAATTGTTAAGTTTTCTCCATGAGGTATGATGGTGAATTAGATGGGGACTAAATTTGGAATTGGGAAGACATGAGTTTGAGTTCTCCCTCTGATAATTACTAGTTATGTTATTACAGAGTTGTATGGGGGTATTTAGAAAGGACTAACACTTCTGGTGTGGGTGTTGAGCCCTTTTCCGGTCTGCTTATCCAGTTTTGGTATTGACCTTGCATTCAGCTCTCACCTGTGCTCCTAGGAATGCATGTGTACAGCAGCCACACCTTAGTAAACTGTGCTAGTATATGGGTTAAACTAAGAGGATAAATTTCAGGTCTCAAACCTGGTGGTGAGTGAGGGGAGTGTCTACCCTATGTGAAGGCTCTTCTGAGGTGAATGAGCATATAAAAATAATTTGCTCCAACCACCATGAAGTCAGTTGAAACAGGCATGGTGGAAAACTTAGAGCTTGGTCAGACACCAAAAATACCTAGATCATCCATTGAATCCCAGATCATCACCAGTCATATTGACTTTTGTCTTTCCACTGTACTTTGCTGACTCAGGAAGACAGTGAGGTTGATAACTTTGTATAACTCTGCCTCACTTCAATCCAATATATATGCAAGTCAAGACATCGCCAAAACATTGGTTTTCTTTGAATGAAGGAGGAAAAAATAGTACTTTATGAAAAAGTCACTAAATCTCTCAGTGCCCCCTAGAAGTTACAAATGAATGGCCAGTTCCCACATGAAGAGATTCTTGCACTGAAAAAAAATCACAGGTTTTCACTCCATTCCCACTTTTCAAATATACATGGAACTCTATTTGTTTCTGGGGACACAACAATGAAAAATGTCACCATTCCTGTCCTCAAGGAGCTTACAAACTAAGGATATCTATGATGAAGTCACATTGTTGCTTATCACTTTTCTAGATAAGTAATAACTGTTTAATATATTTTTGATGACTGAATGCTGCTTACAATGTTTTTCTAGTTTATTCTGATTCTGAAAGATTTACTAATTACATGCATACTAATAAAGGAGGGCGATTCTCTTTATTTCCCTGAAGAGAAAAGTGGCCTCCATTAGTGATACAGAACCTAAGTATACTGGTGGGGTTTGACTGCATTTGGGTTATTAGAGAGAACTCCAGAAAGTGAGGGAAAATTTCAACTTACCACAACTCTACCTAACAGTGACCAAGAAACTTCCAGTTTGATGAGAGCTGAAAATTTATATTTGAATTGAGACCTGCCATATATGAAAAGACTCTCTTATCTTTTAATTCTTTTCTTTCTTTTTCTTCCTTCCTTCCCTCCCTCCCTCCCTCTCTTCCTTCCTTCCTTCCTCCCTTTTTTCCTCCCTCTCTTCCTCCCTCCCTCCCTCCCTTCCTTCCTTCCTTCCTTCCTTCCTTCCTTCCTTCCTTCCTTCCTTCCTTCTATTCTTCTTTCCTTCTTTCTCTCTTTCCTTCCCATGCAGCTAGTGTTTATCAGAGGTAGGGCTTGAACTTCTGCTCTTTCTTTTATATTTTGCCTATTTCAAAATAAACCTATTTCCAGTTGAGAACTGCTTACTCCCTTCTTTGTTATGGAGGAACTGACTGGCTTTTATTCCACCTTTGATGGGCTCCCCACAAACTTTTTCTAGGCTTAAACACTCAATTGCTTTCCTCAAGAACTTAAGCAGATTTGTGGGATTCTAGCAGGGATCATGAAATACTCATTGATGAATGTTGTCATTCCTGGGAGTCAGATGAAGCAGCTATTTTGCCCAAATTTTATTTTCTGCTCTAAGGTAGATCAAACAAACAAAAAATCAAAGACAACTACATGGATTATAACCTGATCCTAAGAACAAAACCTCTGCAGAATAAAATGATTGAATGAAGAATAGTAAAACAGTGACAAGAATAGGGAATATTACATAATAAGTAAGGATTATTGATTAAAAGACTCATCTCCTTAATGGCTGCTGCATGATTATTATTATTATTATTTGGCCATAATAAGTTGTTATAACCATTCATGAAGTCTGAGATGACCTATACTGGAGGAAAGAAAAAAAATTATAGATCAACATTGAAAAAGAAAATCCTTAAAATATAATACTCAAAAGACTCTATGGAAGGGCTCTTTTCTTATTTTATCTCCTGACTTTCCTCAAGCTTACCAAGGAAGTAGAAATGATTATTCTGTCAAACATTCTATCCTGAGCTAGGTGAAGAGACTTGAGGAGTTAAGTATGGCCTTGGAGAAGCAGGACTTATATTGTCAGGTAGAAGGGAGGTCATTAGTCATTTATTTTCCAAATTTTTACAGTGCCACATAACATGAAAAAAAAGGGTTAGTGATTGGACCTCAAGAAGTTTATGGATTTCTCAAAAGGGAGTACTTCCTGAGAAATTATAGTTATTTTTATAAGATCTCACTGTGATAACCCCACCATTGTACTTACTCTGGGTCTTTAAATGCTGAACACGAGACTCAGCAGGTCCCAACAAGTTGGAAAGGTTTTGAATAGGAATCTAGGATAATACTATGCTATACTTTGAGGACCAGAGAGACTCATCAGCCATCACTTGCTAATAAAGTAATAAACTGATTTATTTTGGCCCAAGGCATAGAAAGATTGTGATGGGCATTGGTAGGAAGTTGGATGGAATCTTTATCTGCATTGATATAACAGTGGATGATTAGATAGACCATCTAAATAATGATTTATAGGTATGAAGCATTCAACATCTGTCAAATCATATATCCTCATGAGAGTCCTGTTGAGGTAGATAATGCCATGATTATTAGCCATATTTCTACTTTACTATGTTATTTCTATTTTACTATGTTATCTTTCTTCCCTTTGGAAGTAAAAGCCTTACTTGACATTACTCATTCAATTCAGTTTAATTCTACTCAACAAACATTTGTTAATGGCCTGCTATGCTATGCTAGTTTCTAGAGAAATAAAGATAAAAATAGACAGTCCTTGCCTTCAAGGAGATGGCATTCTATTTTTTTTTTTTCATGAGATTTGGGTCTAGGGTGGAAAATTAAGTGGTGACCAAATTGGACTGCCTAGGATTTGAGTTATCTAGGCAATCTTTGCAATGTTAAGTCATTTTAACAGTGGACTAGAGATTGGGGAACTTGGAGGATAATGAAATGAAGGATAATGGTTTCATTTAACCATTACAAATTTTGTTTCCCACTAGAATTACTCACTCACTTAACTTCAAGAGACATTGCATGGTTTAGTATACATTAAAAAAATCTTTTCTTGCATTTGGTTTTTTTTAAATTACTCTTTGCTACCTCCTCTTCTTCATAAAGTTAATATATGACAGATAAGATAATCAGAATCAGCCAACCATGTGTTAGCTACATTTTGTGAAATATCCTTCTGAAAAAGATTAACTCTAGAAAAATAATAAGATGTGCAGAGTATTGAAAAGACATTCAAAAGACTGTACTTGATATAGTTTAAGAAATACATACCTACATAATAAATAAATATTACAGTGGTGTGCTATAGTTAGCCTAAATAGATTCATGTTTCAATTCAAATTGTTAAATTTTCAATGAGAATATTTATACCTTATAAATCGACAAACACTTCATATCAGGCTTAATTCTTTTTTTTAAATTTTTTAAACTTAAGAAATGAAGAAAAACTTAATAATACTGATTAAACTTTCAAATGGACCATACAAATGTTTTTTTTTAATCAGGAGAGTCAATTATTAAACATTTAGTAGCATAATTTTGCAGATATATCTTCCTACTCATCTATTTTTCTATCACCTATGTACATATAGATACGTGTGAACATATGTACACACAGATCATATACATATATTATAGATACATGTTATCTATATCTTTATGTGTATATACACAAAGCAAAGCAATATATTAGATAGTAATAGATAGATGACCTTAACATAATGGAAAACTTTTATCACCCAACTCACATTCCTCCTAGACCAGTGGGGCAATTGAGGTCCACTGTTTAAAAAAAATAAATTACTGCTTTTAATTTATTCTCATTGTCTTCTTCCTCTTAACTCTTTGCCTCCCGCTTTATATTGGTTAATTCAATTGTTATGAAATTGGAACTTTTAAAAATTGGCATCTTTTGTATGTTCAGTATAAGGGACATGTCCTTGACACGTCATCTTTTGTATGTTCAGTATAAGGGACATGTCCTTGACACGTTTAATGATCTAATCCCAACTGTCACCAGAAATTATAAATTGACTTAATATCCACACATATAATACACACACACGTGTGTGTGTGTGTGTGTGTGTGTGTGTGTAGTGTGTGTATATACACCCAAAATAGGTATGTGTGTACATATATAAAGAATACATGTATATATATGTGTATGTATTATGTATTTTTATATATGCTATTGTTTTAGAGATTTTGAATGTAGATAGTACTTTTGGATGAAATTCATCTGCTTTATGTGTGCACTTAATTCAATTGCCCCTCTTAGCAGAAGAAGCTAATAACCTAATTCAGAAGAAGAAAGATTGATGGAATTCAGCAGTAGCAAGAAGCAGTGGTGTGCTAATTTGGTCATTGTATGTAGCCCAGCTTGGTACCTCTATTTCAAAGGTAGCTCTAGTGGCAAATCGGGCATGTGGATGTTGGAGAATTGACCTCAGAGGCTGTTTCAGACTGTGAAGACAATTATACCTTCTGTATTCTTTTACAAAGATAGAACATTCATTCAGTCCTTCTGCAGTTAGTAGCTCACTTAATATAACAAGTAAATTCTGAAAGATGATATAGCGAACACACTGTGCCTTTTACTTTTTGACCAAATGCATTTGGGTACACATTATTTTTAAGGCAAACTTTCAGTTTCCAATCACTAAATTGTAGGGAGAACAAAACCTTACAGGTGTAATAGAGATAGAATGTTTTATCTTACTTTTGAGTCAGTATATCATAGTGGATGAAATGCTGGAATTGGTGTTAAGCTGTCCCCTAGAATCTGTCTGCTTTTGAATTGTCTTGTAGGAGTTCCTGGTCCAGGAGTTTCTTGTATTGAAAAAATATTTTAGGATATTTATTGATACTTTTAAAACTGTCCTATGATGATGCTGTGAAGTAGGTAGATCAAATATTATTCTCATTTTATAGATGAGCAAACTGAGTCTCTAAAATGTTATGTATACCCTATACATCTGATAAATGCTTTAGATGTGATTTAAAACTCTTATTCTGCCATTCTTCCTCTGTTGGCAAAAACCATTTAAGTACATACTGATGAGTAGTTTGGGAGTATGCAAATAATTATAAAATGGTAATTAGATCTCTAAGATAGGTGATGTGTCATAGTGAGTCTGGAGTCATCTGGCTTTGGAGTCAAAGTCTGGATTCAAATTCTGTTTCTGACAAATTCTTGCTCTTTGTTCACAAGCACTCTCTAAACCTGTGCTAATAGAGGGATGGCTTTTACCAAGAGATTCCTGTATTAATGAAATCATAAGTTCAGATCCCCAAACTCATACCTTAAACTAATGGTAAGTAGATTTTGATTTGTGAGCACATATCTGGAAGCATGTTTTTGGTTTTACAGGTGAAAACTGGGGAGAGAAACAGAGAGAGAGAGACATAGACAGAGAGACAGAGACAAACAGACAGGCAGACAGAGAGACAGAGAGCGAGATTGAGACAGAGAGAGACAGAGCGAGAGACAGAGAGAGACAGAGAAACACACAGAGACAGACACAGAAAGACAGAGACAGAGAGACAGAGAACTTTGAATGATAAATAATGTGGTTTAATTTAAAAAAAGGAAAATGAAGTATATGTTTATCTTAGCAAGGGAAAGGAGGGGAATTGGAAGGGAGGTAATCATCACATATATAGTGCCTACTATCTAGCAGAAACTACACTAATACTTTTAACAAATATCATCTCATTTATCCTTGCAACACTGGGAGGTAGATGTTGCTATTATCCTCATTTTGCAGATCAAGAAACGAGGCAAATTGACCTTAAGTGACTTGTGCAAGGTTACACAGCTTGTAAATGTCTTAGGTTGTTTGAATTCAGGTCTTCCTGATTCCAGGCCCAGTGCTCAATCTTCTGTGCTATCAGCTGCCTTAGAATTTTTTGTTTGTGCAAAAACCCAAGATAAGAATTTATACATAAAGAAGCTGGAACCTAGTCATAGAGTAGAATGTATAATTCCTGTTTAGTGACTAATCAATACTTAAACATCATTTTTTTTAGTATTTTATAGAGTATTTTAGTTTTCTGCAATTAATTCTGTTTTCAAATAACAAACAAATCTGTCCTTTCTACACAAGAGATATCTATGTATGATTTTCACTCTAATTTTTTTGCTCCTATGTAGAATCATATATCTTTCCTAATTATTATTTCATTTGAAATAAGCATTTGGATTATTATTTTTTCTTTTTTTAAAAAGCAGTGTTATACTGTGCATACATCTAGGGCCATCACCAGTCATTTAGGTCAATATCTGGTCACTAGACCCAGGTGACTCTAGAGGGGAAAGTGAGTCAGGTGACCTTTCACAGTCTTCCTCACTTAAATTCAATTCACTTGCCTATCATGGAATCACCTTCCTGATATCATGATCCTCTTCCAGAATGAAGGAGTTTTCCTTCCTTCCTTCCTTTGTTCCTACCTTCCCTCGTTCCTTCCTTCCCTCCCTCCCTTCCTCCTTCCCTTTCTTTCCTCCTTTGTTTCTTTCTTTTTCTTCACGAGCCTTCTATTGAACCTGGGAAGTAGAGAGAGGGTGAACCTCATGATCCCTTTCTCAGACAGAAGGCTTTTCTCATCAGTTCTCACCAATGACTGTTCTCACCATATGAAGCAGATGTGATTTACTAGACACATTCCTAAGAAGGAATCCTTGAAAATTTTGCAAAAAATATGTATAGCAGTTCTTTCTATAGTGACAAGAAAACTGAAAATTTAGGAAATTCCCATCAATTGAAGGATGGCTTAACCAGTCGTGGCATGTGAATATGCTGGAATAGTATTGTACTATAAAAAAATCAGGAAACAGAAGATTAAAAAGAGACAGGAAGTGATTTGAATGAAGTAGACAAAACCAAAAGACCAACTGATATACTATAAAATCAATATTCTAGAAATAAATAATTTTGAAGAGTTTTGAAGAAATGGATGGAGAGTAAAATGAGAAGATCCAGGAAAATGATTTATAATATAACAATAACACTGTAAGGATAAACTACTTTGAAATCTGTAAAAAGTATGATCATTGCAGAGACCACTCCTGATTCCAAAGAACTGATAATAATTCATTGTTTGACTCCTCACAGGTGATGAATTCAGGATTCAGAATGATACTGGATGCAGACTTCTATTGTTAGATCAGTGCACAACTGTGTTCATTGAACTGTGCCATCTCCTATGATGTCTTGCTTTTTGAGGAAGGCAATACAAAGAAAAAAAATCTGTAGTATTTAGAATGCTGAATTTGGAGTAAAAAAGACCTCGGATACACATCCAATTTTTGATATTCACTAGCAATGTGGCCCTGGAAAATCATTGAACCTCTCAAAGCCTTAGTTTCTCTGTCTTTAAAATGAGGAGGTCACCAAATTCCAACTCATTCTAGGTCTGGTATCCCATGATTATTAACATCAATCTCTTAAAAGACACTTTAATTTAGAGACAAATAAAGTGACCATGTATCCAGTGGTCACAATGTTCAAATATTCAAACAGATTCCAATGCTCTTTTGCTTTAGAAAAATAAGCTTCATTGTTATTCAGTCATTTTCAGTTGTACCTGACCACATCTGGAGTTTTCTTGGCAAAGATACTGGACTGGTTTGCCATTTCGCTCTCCAGCTCATTTTTATAGAGGACTAAACTGAGGCAAACAGGATTAACTGACTTGAAGCAGGGTCATATAGCTAGTAAACACATAAGATCAGATTGGAACTCCAGAAGATTAGTCTTTCTCTCATCCTGGCACTCCATCCACCTGGCTGCCTCTAGCAAGGCAAATTACAAATTCATAAAAGACAATATTTTTAAGCAGGATTTTCTTAGTAATCCATTGTTAGAGACAGCACGGCACAGTGAATAGAATGAATATCTAAACAAAGTATGTGCAAAGCACTATGTTAAGACCCATATAAACTAAAAACTGACCTGGAAGCCAAAAGATCCTGAATTCAAATTCTATCTATGACATATGCTGAAAATCCTGGGTAAGATGCTCAGCATTTCAGGACTCAAGGCAGCTCTTTCCAGGAGTCTTTAAGTTTCAAAGAAGTGGCTGACCTGCCCCAGAGAGAATCCTCTAAGCCGGAAGTCCGTTAAACCAGTTAAATTTCTAGTCCTTTTTCCATTTCATAAATATTAGACTAATATGACAGAATAGATTTAGTATTGGTCTACCTTAAAAAACTAGTCATAAAATCTATCCAAGGAAGGGTGAGTGCTGTGGCAGAAAAAAACCTTTGTCTCATCACAATTTTTTGTTCGATACTTGAACTTGAGATTTGAAACTCATGCCCTCCAAGTTGCTTTATCCCCTCAAATCTCAGTTTGCTTGTGAGAATTACTTAACTTCCAAGGTAGTCTCAAGAAAGTTGCCCTGAAGTAGTTGCTTGACTTTGAGCGAGTCATTTAACTCGATATGGTGTGTGTGTGTGTGTGTGTGTGTGTGTGTGTGTGTGTGTGGTGTGCAATTTCTTAGTCTAAAAATGAAGACACTAAATTAAATGGTATTTGAGGTCTACTTTATTATTTAATGAACCATTCTCTATTTCATAGCAAAGCATATCATTTAAGATGTGTGGTTTACACATCTGCCACAAGATGGTAGTGTTGATCTTTAAAGGTACTTAAAAACTCTGTCCTTTACCTTTTTGTTATCTTAAGAAAGAAACTTCCTGAGGATTTTTGTTATTGTTAGGATCAAGTTCATCATGTAACAAATGAAGTCCAGAGGCTTTATTGTTATTGTTGTTTTAAATTAAAAAGTACGATTTAAAGCTTAATATATATACACAGAGCACTGCCCTAAGTGCTTCTCTCTCCCTCTCTTCTTCCCTTCTTCTTCCCTCCCTCCTTCCTTCCTTCCCTCTTTCTCCTTCCATTTCTGCCTCCTTCTCCTTCCCTCCTTTCCTCTGTTTCTTTGTCTCTGTCTCTGTGTCTCCATATTTCTGTCTCTTTCTGATTGTCTTTCTCTCTTTCTCTCTTTCCCCTCCAGGTCCTTCCTCATCCCACCTCCCTGCCTGTTTGGCTGTCTCGTAGTATATCTCTTTCTGACACAGTCACTCTCTGTGTCTCTGTCTCTGTCTCTCTCTGTGTTTGTTTTCTCCTTTCCCCCTCCATTCTTTCCTCTCTCTGCCTTTGTCTCTAGACTGGACTTGTGATTTTATTGGTATGGAGAGCTCCCTGTAAGGATACTCCCCCTGACTGTGCTTGCTCTGCTGCTTCTAGTCCTAGAGAGCCACCTAGGATAATGAGAGATGCTAAGTGTCTTCTCCATAGCCATATTAGCCGGTGGTATTAGAGAAGAAATTTGAAACCAAATTTTCCTCACTCCAAGACCAGTTCTTTATCTGCTTTACCAATTTTCTCTATGACAAATTCCAATGTTGATTGTCTTGTAATTTCACAAATATAAATCATCCACATATTCTGTAAAATTCTGAAAAAAAACTCTATATTGATATAATTCTTTTCCCTTTAGCTCTTTTAGAAGTAACTAGCTTGCTTAATAGTTTAAGTGCTAGATCTTGAGTCAAGAACGCTTGACTTCAAATCCTGCCTCATGCCTGCACTAGCTTTGTGACCCTAAGTAAGTCCCTTAATTTTTTGTGTATCTCAGTTTCCTCATTTGTAAAATGGAGATAATATCAGCCCCTACCTTCCAAGATTATTGTGAAGCTAAAATGAGATAATATTTATAAAATATATTGTGGAAACAAAAAGGTCTATATAAATGCCAGCTATGATGATAATGATTATGATGATGGTAATTTTATATAGATATATAGGGTAAAAGGAAGACTCAAATAATGCCCTCTTTGTTTTTGCATGTCACCAAAAGCAATCTGAGACACAATCTGCGTAATATTTGACAGATTCTGATTCAGATCAATGGTTTGGGGGACAATTCTAATCGTGTGTGTGTGTGTGTGTGTGTGTGTGTAACTAGGCATAGCAAGCTATAAAATGTACTCTTAGTAGAAATGCTATGGAAAGAGGAACTGGTTGATACTTAAAAGATTAAAGCTCCAGTGAAATCTATAAATGAGATATCCTGAGTAAAGAAAATTGTGGTTTCCTGGGATTGCATAAAAGAAAACCATTTCCCTTAAACAGGATTAAGATGGAAGTAACATCTTCTTAGCAAGAAGGAAAATGGAACCCATCCCATTTATCATGAGGCTGTTTCAATAGCTGCCCACTGCTAGTCTCTTGCAAATTCCTCAGTATTTGAAGAATCTACTTTGGTAATAGGAAGCATTTGCAAATGCAATATGTGGGAGGTACTTGCATAAATTTCATTATTGGTTAGTGAAATATCAACAGCTGGAGTGTTATATCCAGAATCTCCAAATTAAAATGAGCTCTGCTTATTTCAAGTGAAAAATGGGCCTTTGCTTTCTTTTCCTAGGAAAGGCTATTTGAATAAATTTCTGTGCATGATGCTGAATGAATGCAGATGTCTTATAATTAATTTTGGCAATAGACAATGCTGAAGAATCCCATTTTCATTTTCGAAGGGGGGAGGAGGACCTAAATGAAGATCTGGCTTTTTCCATTACTTATTGGGTAGAGTTGCCAGTGACTTTGATTGTGTTTATGGACTATAAGAGGAATTTTGCATGCATGAGTCAGGGGGGAAAACAATTCCACTTATTATATATTCCAGTTATAAACAAGAATAATATTGTCTTTCCCTCCCATACACCTTTCTTCAGAAGCCCTTCATCATTGTTTTTCTTAAGATAAAAGCATATCTGACACACTGATATACATACATTGATATACAAGCCAACTCTAAAACTGACAGACAGATTTGACTTTTGGAAAAGAGAGTCAGGTTCATGAAGGGTTATAAAATTTCACTTAAAACTTCCCAAATTATACTTCCTATTATCATTCCTACAGTCCAATAATTCTCATCCAACCTTAGCTCTAATATCTAGGTATTCAAAAGAATAAAAATTCTAAGCCTGAATTGAATTATCAATTAACCAATCATGGAATCAGCATTTTAAAAGCATTTACTTTGTGCCAGGTCCAGTGCTAAGGACTGGGGATAAAAAAAAAAATGTAAAGAAAGAGACAATGCCTCAAGTATGGACCCAAGCTTTTGACAGGTCTCTGTTTAATTTGGTCTTCAAATCCTTTCTTCTCCTCCAGGAAGTCCTCTCTGACTAATTACTTAGAAAGTAGGGATCATGATACTCCCCAAAGCAATATTGTTCAAACATGTTTTTCTTGTGACTTTCCTTTCACTCACCACTTCAGGAAATTCATTTACCCTCCTTCTGCCAGAGTTGAATAATATAAATACTTCATGGGTCTATTCTTTTGTTTGTAAGCCCTTACTATGTCTGTTCATGTCTTTGTTTTTTATCAAAAAGAGAGCTTATATAAGGCAGGAACTGTGCCTTGTTTTGGAAAGTTCCCATTACAATCCCATATGTAGATTACCTCTTAATACTATGCTTTGATTGTAGTCAGCTTTTATTAGTAGGTACTGATGAACACTTTTCTCCACCAAGCCAACTGAAAACATGTATTTCTCAGCCCCTTTTTTCAGTTTCCAATTGAAACACCCACAACACACATAGACAACATGCATATGTGTACACTCACAGAAGCTGCAGGAAAACCTGAAAAATAATGGCACCCCACCCACCCAATATTTCTTTAAATCCTGTACATCCTAAATGATAGCAAATTCTTAATGTTACATTCTCAACAAAAGCAAATAAAACCAAGTTTACCTGGATGGTTCATCTAAGAATTTCATAGCATCTAGGGGCTAAGTTCCATTCAATTGAACATTACGGACTGATATAATCTATATCTACTGTATGTCTCAGCACTGTGGGGATGTCATGAATTGCTTTTTTCAAGAACTGCCTTGACTTATCTCTATGTTCACCAATTTAGTCAAGACCTGGATTCTGCCTCAAAGAAGAAACAATAGAAAAGCTCACTGATGAAGTTCCCTGTAAATCTCTCTTCCTTCCTTCCTTCCTTCCTTCCTTCCTTCCTTCCTTCCTTCCTTCCTTCCTTCGTTCCTTCTTTCCTTCCTTTCTTCCTTTCATTTTCCCTCTTTCTCTCTTTCTTTCTTTCTTTCTTCCTTCCTTCCTTTCTTTTTCTTCTTCCCTCCCTCCCTCCCTTCATTTTCTCCCTCCTCTCCCTCCCTCTTTTTTTCTCCCTCCCTCCCTTTCTTTCTTTCCTTCCTTCCTCTCTCTTTCCTTCCTCCATTCCTCTCTTTCTTTTTCTTTCTTTCCTCTCACTCTCTCTGCCTCTCTGTCTATCTCTATTTCTGTCTCTCTGTCTCTGTCTCCCTCTGTCTTTCTCTTTTCTGTGTCTGTCTGTTTCTCTCTCTCTCTCTCGATTTCCTCTTCCCTTTATCTCTGTCTGTGTATCTCTTATCAAGGAGCTTTTTATTGGAGTCTTCTACCTTGTTCTGATAACTTTGCCCTGTCTCTTCAGATACTGTAGCTTTCTTGGTTCATTTCTTCCCATTTTTTGGCATTCGTTTCTTTTTGGGTCTTTCTTGTCAATCCAGTCTCTGTCTTGTAAAATTGTCTTTAACCTATGTCTAGGCTGTCACAGGATGCTGTAGGAAAAGGAGGAATTTTCACATCTTCAAGTGATCTGGATTCAAATTTTTCCTTTATCACATTCAGTTTTGGGGATTATTGGCAAGTCATTTGTCTCTCTAGATCTCAACCTCCTATTTTAAAAATTCTAGAGATGAACCACAATGTCCTTTTAAAACCCCTTTCAGTTCTAAATCAATGATCCCTTGATCAGCCTCTGTTTGCTTTTAAAAACACTTTATAAAGAATTCTATCCCATCTTTCCAGGCTTATTGTACATTATTCTTCTTTACATGCTTGTGTTCTAGCCAAATTGGCCCGCTTCATGTTCCCAGCACATGACACTCCCTTTCCCATCTCTATGCCTTGGCAGAGGCTGTCCTATGCCAGGAATTCTTTTCTGCCTCACTTCTAACTCATAGTATTCTTACCTTTATTAAAAATAAGCTTTACTTATTACCACCTCAAACCAAGATGCTCTGGGAAAAAAAAGATCACAGGTTTTTCTTTATCCACCTATATCCCTATTTTTCAATGACAACTCACCATTTACCTATTTTTTTAAAGGTAATTTATTTTAAAACGCTTCATGGGAAGATACAGGTATAAGAGAGAGGTTCCACAGTAGTAGAGAAAGGTTAATTTAGTTCCTCATAACAACTCTGGTGGGTAGGTACCGTTATTATTCCTATTTTATAGTTGAGGAAAGTGAGGCAGTCAGAAGTTAAGTGACTTATCCCGTTACACAGTGAATAAGTGTTTAGGGTTAAATTTGAGCTCAATTCTTCCTGATTCCATCTAGCTGTCTCTTAGAATAGAATAAATCAAAGGGCAGCAAGGTGGTACAGGAAATTGAACACCAATTCTGGAGTCAGAAGGACCTGAATTTAAATCTGATCTCAGACACTTGACACAATAGCAGTGTGACTCTGGGCAAGTCATGTAACCCCAATTTCCTTGCCTAATAATAATAATAATAATAATAATAATAATAATAATAATAGAATAAGTTAGAATATACAGACCTCCTGGGGAAAAGAAAATTCTCTCTCTCTCTCTCTCTCTCTCTCTCTCTCTCTCTCTCTCTTTCTCTCTCTGTGTGTGTTTGTGTACGTCTTTCTCTTTCTCTTTATGAATTTTTAGTAAATGTTTGTTGAAGTGAATGAAATTGAATTTAACCCCACAGATTAAATTTATCTTAAATAAACACTAAGAATATCCATAACTTGAAAAGCTTCAAATATCCTGGAGTAGTTAAAGGTCCCAGGATAAACCTTTGCCATCTTAGCTGTTAATCATTTTGTTCTGTTCTTGAACCTCTCTCTTCCATCTCTTCTTCATTTTTCTCTTGAAGGGATTTATAGTAAATTGTCTTTAAAGACCTAGGAGAATAGTGTGATGTTATGACAGAGTAAGGAACTAGTTGTGTGTGTGTGTGTGTGTGTGTGTGTGTGTGTGTGTAAGAATCTGTGGTTTTTTCTTCCTAGAGCTCCTTGGTTTGAAAATGCTGCCATGCAAGGAGAAGCAGTAGCATCAGGAATTAGCAGGGGGCACAAGCAAGCTGAGACCTGAGTTTGAGGGTAGAAAATAACAGTGTTATGGGGCGTTAGTTGCCATCACACTATGTCATTATCTCCCTAGATTGAAATTATCTTGAAGATAGAGACAATATTATTTTACATTTTATTATCTCCATGGCCTAGCAATGTCTTGCACACAGTAGGCAAATGTTAATTGTATTGAAAATTTTGGTAATTAGTGAAGTCACAATTAGCAAGTATGGGGTTCTTACTGAAAAGTTTGTCCAAAAAAATTTATTGATGATTCATAAATAATTCTAGGTCTTTTAAATATATCATTAATCATCAATATTCTGTTTACATCTGTTAATTTTGTAGTTCATACTTTTATTTCTAAAAGGGAAAGAAGTTAAAAATAATAAAGAAAAATAACTAAAACTAATTTTCTGAAAACTGGGGGTTTTGTTTTGTCTTTCTTTCTCCTTTTTTTTAAAATAGGATTTACAGGGAGTTCCATGCAAGAAATTCCCTCTTCCAAGAGAGATGAGCATCTATTCTGTTTCTTGTGTTAGAAGATTGTCTTGAAGAAACAGAAAGTTGGGAAACATTTTTAACCTGATAAAGGTCTAATTTCTAAAATATATAGACAAGTGAGTCAGATTTATAATAATATAAGTTATTCCCCATTGATAAATGGTCAAAGGACATAAATAGACAATTTTAGAATGAAGGAATTGAAACCATATATAGTCATATGAAAAAATGCTCTGTCACTATTAATTTAGAGAAATATAAATTAAAACAGCTCTGAGCTACCATCTTACACCTATCAGATTGTTTAAGATAATAGGAAAAGATAATGACAAATATTGGAGCAGATATGGGACAACTATAACATGAATGCATTTTTGGTGGAGTTGTGAATGAATCAGAAATTCTAGAGAGCAATTTAGAACTGTATCTCAAATGTCCTTTTTGTGGTGACAAGGAATAGGAAATTGAGTGGATGTCCATCAATTGGGGAATAGCTGAATAAGTTATACATTATGAAAGTAATGGAATATTATTGTTCTATAAGAAATTATGAGTAGGCTCATTTCAGAAAAGCCTGGGTGGGGGGAACTCACATGAACTGATTCTGAGTGAAGTCAACAGAACAAAAAAAAAAAACATTGCACCCAGTAATAGCAAAATTATGTGGTGATCAACCATAATAGACTTAGCTCTCCTCAGCAATATGATGATCCAAGATAATTACATAGACTTTGGTTGAAAAAATGCCATTTGCATTCAGAGAAAGAACTATGAGGAATGAATATGGCTTGAATAATACTATTTTAACTTTTTGTTTTGTTTTTCTTTCTAATGGTTTTTCCTTTTTGTTCTGATTTTTTTCTTTCCCATCATGACTCATATAGAAATATGTTGAAAATTGATTGTACATATATAACCAATGTCAGATTTCTTGCTATTTTGGGAAAGGGCAGGGAAAGAAGGGAAGGAGAAAAAAATTAGAACTCAAAATCTCACAAAAACACTAATATATAATATATACACTAGATATTTGATCTCACACAGAACAAATCGAACACACAACACAGAAGAGTAAACTGATCCCTCGTAACAAGATAGCAAGTACCCAATCAATTAATCAACTAACAACCATTTATTAAGTATTGATTAAATGTCATGCCTTACGGTTTTTGGAGACAATGGCAAAAATTAAATAGTACTTGTCCTCACAAAGCTTATATTCCATTGGGGGAGATAAGTGTAAAATAAATGGAACCTGACTTTTTTGGAGGAGAACACTGTGGTCTAATTGTCATTAACTAGCACTGGCTAATGTGGGAATCAGAAAAAAACTTCAGGTAAATAAATATGGCATGAGCAGGATTTTGAAGGGAATAAGGAATTGTAAGAAGTAAAGATGAGGTGGGAATTCCTGACATGGAGAAAATTCAATGCAAAATCTTATGGTTCTGCCCATTTAATGGAAGTTCAGTTCTTAAGTAGTGGACAATCTCTGTGAATTGCTTGTTTTTAAGTACCTTACCTGAAGTGATTGGTCAGATGTTATTCGTTGATGATAGTGGGGCTACTCTGCTAGCAACCCCACCCCAACAACATTCCCTCCCAGATACTGGTTGCTCTCCATTCTGATGATGTAGTTGGACGGTGTAAGCCTGGAACCAATCTAGTAACATTGCCTGTATAGTGTTGGCTCCAGGAGCGTTGACATTGCTTAGGAGGTAGCAGGTGCCTGATCAAACATTTTCAATAACCTTGGACAGGAAAGAGCTTTCACTACCTTAAAGAATCATGGCCATAAAGGACAAATGAGATCTAAGAGAAAAAATATTGCTACACCAGCACAGAATGGTCAAATTTTCCTCTCCATGTTTCCTGCCTAAACTTAGCCCATGCTGATTTACAATCTTGTGTCTTTGTTACCAAGTGAAATACAAATGCCACCCAAACCATGATTTACTACTTCAGAAGTGCTGAGGTGAGGTTTTCAGTGGGTATCAAAGACAATAGATTTTTATGGAGTCAGGAGGCAAGGCAACAATATTACCTTGTTTAAAAATCAAAATATTGGCTGAGCCTTCTGAGGTCTGGGTTCATGGCCAAATAAAGAAAACAGAGAGAGGGTTAAATATTACTCTCCTGACCCCATATCCCCATAGTATCACAGGCAGGAACAGTCAAGGACTAGGGTCAGGGGAAGGGAAAAAAAAAGGTCATAATAGTCAATTTGTTAGTAAGGGCCCAGGAGCAAATGGTTGGGCCAAGGTGGATGGAGTATCAGCAAGGAACAGCTGGGTATGAGCCAGAGGTGGAAAATGTGCCTTAAACTCTGAAATGGTGGAATGGCAGTGCGAGAACATTGGGATATAAAAGGGTAGAAAGCAGGTGGGGCAGTAGTTAGGCAAGCATCCAAGGAGTGAGCACAAGATCCAAATGGAATAAAGCTTAGATACAAGGCACACCTTCCAATTTGATTAAATCAGTGTGGTGTCTATGCTGCTCCTCATTTGAGTCACCAAATTTGAGTCTAGTCTAGCTCATCTTGATCTTCTTCCTGAGCTTCAGCTGTTGACATCACAGCTGTTGACATCACTGCTCTTGACTGCTAGCCAGCATGGTGATGGACATGATTTCTTCCCTAATAAAGAACTAAATCACAAGTACAACTAATTTTTCATTGCTCTCCTGTCTTTGGAAAGTTGTCTGCTTGTGGATTCACCCTTAGATCAGTGGGTCCCAGATATGTTCCAAACCATGAAGTGATTCTTACAGGTGGTCACAAAGATAGGAATGGCACTTAATATGGGTCTGAGTTATTTGTAATTATCCTTCAAAACTTAATTTGGTTTCTGGAGGAATGTTGACTTTTGGCTCTACTCTGGGACCAAGTTGATGGAATGGATATGAAACCAAAGTATATAAAGGAGATAAACCTTATGGTAGAAAGGATGATCCCTCTCCACACCCATGGGATTTGGTTGCCATACTTTAAACTCACCCTGGTGTGGCTACACTGGAATTAAAACCCAATTTGCACTGAGGAATGTGAACCAATTTTTGTGGGCATTTTTTTTTCTTATTTGGACAGCGCAGCTCAGGGAAAAGGTATCATAGGATAGTGATGAGAGAGCTGGCCTCGGAGTCAGGAAAAACTAGGTTGAAGTCTTGTATATGATATACATTGACTTCCTGATCCTATGGACGTTGTTAAGTGCTTGTGGAAATTTTTTAAGACTATAATTTGGAACTATCAATAGAAGGAACTTTCTCATACAGAATCATCCTTCATTAATGAAATCGCACAACTGATTAAAAACAACAAAAAAAAATTATTTTTTTTTAGAGTAATAGTGGGCTTAATTGTGTCTTGGAGGAAGAGGATGATGATGGGGGAGGCAAGAATGCTTAGAGTCTTTTTCTTCTCAGTTAATGATTAGTGCCCTGGGAGGTGGAGGTGGTAGTGGTGTTAGTAGGGAGTTCTCACTCAGAATCCACTCCAAATAGACTGTTTCTGATGACTTAATTGCTTTGTTAGCCTAGTAGAAACTTGAACTTGAACTTGAATTTTCTCCCCCCTCAAGTGACAGTTTCATATGGACGAGTCACACCATAGGTGATTTGTTTTAGGAAAAGATTGTTGAGAAAATTTTTGGATGCTAACTTCACACATTGCTGCTTAGTTCATAAATCTGTTTTGTCAGTGTGCTCTGAAGCAGTTGAATATGACCTGTTCCCTCTCCACTGTAGAACATTCTCTCCAGGAGAATTTTCTAGGTTGTCAGGAAGTGAGTGGAACTAGGAAGTGTAGTAGGAATGGTCTTAAGTCAATTTTGGGTGCAATTGAGGTTGGGGATGGATTGATTTGGAGCCAACCTTTCTCTGAGTACCCCAGCAGGAAAATCATTTTAGTTTTCTGCTGCAGGGAATTACTTGCTTTTGTCAGATTTCCTGATCTTATTAAATATGTTTTCCAGCAATGCACTTCCTGTAAACCACATGTTTCTAAACATTTGAACTGAGGGTCTGTGATTTTTCATTTTCTTCAATGGCTGTACACTAACAAAGATGTGTAGTGAAGGTGTAAGAGTTGACATAATAGACTCTTAACAGCTCCAAAAGTGGCATTAAGATCTACCATGTACAATAAATACATATTCTATTTACAACAGGCTTGGAATTATTTTCTTAGCATTAGAAACTGAGAGTGGCTAAGAATCATTCATCACAGTGTGATTTTTAGAAGATTTATAGCTAAATAAAATTGCTTGGAAGTTTTTTTTTTCTTTCAAGGACAAAATAATTTCCAATTTTCATTGCTTTTATGAACTTTTTTCACATTTTAAATCCTAGATTTTGGATGTGGAGGATAATATTAATTATTCCTCATAGGTTTATATAGAAGTAATATCCAACTTCAAATTTCATCATTCAACTGGAACTGCTTATTAAATTATTATTATTATTAGTAGTAATTATTAAATTACTATAGATCTTTTATTGCAAATCTAATGGCCTTTTCTCAGTTCTATCTCTTTCTTCTCTAAGTTATTGTGACATTGATCTCTTTTGCTCTTATCTGCTGCTTCTCAGTATTTGCTAGATCTTATCAGTTACCCATGAGTGCTCCCCCCAAAACTCTGTTTTGGGTTCTTTCATTTTAACCTTTCTAACATCTCTTGCACATGTCCTCTCCTCCCCCCTTTTAAATATTATTATCACTACTCTTGTGCAGGCTGTCATCATTTTACATCTGGAATTATTTATCAGGTGTGTTGAACTTCCTACCTTAATTCTTTCCCCACTAATCAATCCTACACTCACTTTTCAAATGCATCTCCCTAAAGTGCATTTCTGACTATGTCACTTTTTATTCAATCAACTCTTCTCATTCTATATTGACTCTAGAATGAAATATAAAATCCTAGTTTGGCTTTTAAAGCCATTTATCACTTGGCCACTTCATATTTTCCCAGTCTTCCTGATATAGACTTCTTTCCTTGTACTCCAAGATCCATCTTGCTATATCTTGAACATGACATTTCACCTTCCAAATTTGAAGGTTTTCCTTTCACCATGCCTGGAACTTTCTCCTTTTGCATCTCTGATTCCTAGCATCCCTGTATTCTTTCAAGTTTTAGTTAAATTAGTACCATTTCCAAGAAGCCTTTTTCAGTCTTCTTTAATCTTAGTGTCATCCTTATCAGATCACCCCCTATTTATTCCTTCTCTATGTGTATGTGTAGTTTGTACATAATTGTTTACATATTGTTTCCTCCATTGATCCATGATCTCTGAGAACAAGGCTTATGTTTTTATCTTTATTAGTTCAATATCTCAGTAAATAATAAATGCTAGTTGAATGATTAAAATTAAAATAAATAAAATCTACAAATATATTGTCTGACAAAAATGTATTTTCTCACTTTTCTCTTCCTCCTAACCCCTCCTCAAAGAAAAAGATAATAACTCACTTCTTATCTTATCTTGGTTTTGTCCTTTGGAAAAGGTAGAAATTTCTAAGGGATTTTAGTTTTTGATAATAATTTCTTCTTTTTGTCTCCTAAAGAGTTCTTCCCTAGCCAATAAATAAATAAAATTTAAGAAGGAGTTGTTATAGGGGTGTGGGCCTATTTAGGGCCTGTTGAACAGGGAAGCATTGAAAAAGCACTTAATAACACCTATGATTAAGGCACAGAGCTTGGTGCTAGATATACAAAGACAGAGTTGAAACCCAATTTTTATTCCCATGGAGCTTATATTTTATTCCATGGCACAATGTGCAACCAAATAAATAAATATAGGATAATTTGAGGAGGAAGAGTCAGCAAATGGGAGGATCATGAGAGATTATTTTGTAGGAGATGGCAGATGAGCTGAGTCTTGAGGAAAGATAAATACTTTGAGTCAGAAGTGACAAGGAAGTATAACTTAGCATTGGAGACAACTTTTCAAAGAAAGTAAGGTCAGAAATGAAAAACTTAGTTGAGAAAACTGCAAGTAAGTTAGTCTGATTAAAAATAGAATGTGTGGAGGGTTTCTAAGTCTTGGGTTAACCTTCTAACTCTCTCACATAAATGCTCAGTAATTTATTGTTGACTTACTGATTATAAAATACCAGTCACTTAGAAAAGTGTTGAGGATTTCTGTCTTTAGTCTATGTACCTGACTCTACCTGAGCTATTAGTGCCTTGAATAGAAGTGTCTAATAAATAGTTGTTGAGTAGAATTTCTGTGGCCAGTCTCAGAACAATTAGACAATCAGGATGTCATGGATCTTTTCCACATCCAGCAACAGGAGGAATGCAATAGTTCTTTGGTCATTTACCCCCATGAAATTCAAATAGTGACTTTATGGAAGGCCTCCAGAACCACCACTTCTGGTCTGATATGCAAATTCTTCCCAGGCCTACTGAATCACATTCTCTTCCCTCTTATGCTACTCCAATTTATCCTGCATTATTGTTTTACATAGCTATTTACATGTTCCCTCTATTAGATTAAGATCTTCAAGAGAGATTTTTTTGTCTTTCTTTATATTCCAAGCATTTCACATAGATCTTGCACATGATAGGTGTTTAATAAATACTAGTGACTATTTGAAAGTGCCCTCATCAATTTAGTTTTGCTGACGATGAGTATCTGATAGAAGTATGTTTCTTTCTTTCTGTTTAAGGGTGGGGAATGAATAGAGGTAAGAGAAGAGCTAGTAATAGGGTTACCAAAATGCAAAAAAAAAGTTAAAAAGAAGGATCAGTGACAAATTTTAAAACACATGAAAATAAAGAAAATGAAAGCCAATAAGAAATACAGATGAGCTGGACAACTTTGGAAACAATGCTTTTAATTTATTAGATATTTAAAGAGAACATCAAAATGTTTATAATAAAATTAGCCAATTAAAAATTTTAAAAGAAGGTATTGTATTATTATCTGTTGGATAATTTATGACCCTCTTGTCATCACTCAGAATTTTTTAGAGCTTAGCATAAGGGCAAATGTATTCTGGTATCACTAGGAAAACTAAGGCATTATGTAGTTGTTTTTAACCTTCCACTGGACATGAGCTACTCTATATGAATAATTTTGGACTTAATAACCTTGCCAAAGAAAGGAATGTCTGAGCTTATTACTGACAGGAATATTTTCTGTCTCTATGGTTTACCTAATTTCATCATTACAGAGCAACACACATTGAATTTCTCTTCCATTTGGGACAAGTCCTCTTCTCTTACCTCTAAATATCTGTGTGGTATGTGTGAACTATAGACTGATGGCTAAAATAAGTGGACTAAACAAAAAATATCAGAGTAATGCTTTTGGTGCTATATTACCAGAATAACTAAGCCTTCCTATATGAAATTGTTTCCCATATAAAGCTGCTTTTCATTTTCCACCCATAATGTAGCCATGAATTAATGAGTTAGGGAACTCTAGGCAGCCTAAGAACCTAAAATACCATTCCTGGCAATGCCAAAGTGACTTACAAAGCTCAGGTTGACAAGGAACAGACTCTGGTATAATTCCTATACAACTCCATTTTCAAACCCTGATGAAGCCCAGAAAAGGCAAAGGATTAATGGATGACAGCTATGTTGGAGTGCAGGTATGCCTGCTGGAAGAAGAAAGTTTGGACTAGTTTTGTTGTCAAAAGGAAATCCAGTGAAATAAGCAGGAGTCAGGAAAGGAACTTTACATGTCAAATTCAAGGGGGAGTAGGCTGAAGCAAAGTGCAAACACAAATCAAGTTGACTAGAGAATGAAGCTCAGTATAGTACAGAGGATTAAGCCAAATGAAAAAGAAAATCTATAACCGAGAAACTAAAGATCAAAACCTTAGAGAACCCACTTATAATTATAGGAAGTTAGGTAAATGCATAGATAGGTTGTTGAGTGATGGTTTCACATTAGCCTGTGGCCTCTTTTGGTGGAGACATAATAACCACCCTTGCATTAAAGACACTACTGTATGTGAAGTCACTGTTGAAACACATTGAATGCCTACTTGCTGCCTCCACTCTACTCTACTTTCCTGAAAAAAGGTGTAATTTCTTACTAGAAACCTTCATCATTAAAGATAATTATTCTTATTGCCCCCAGGTTTTAGTTCCCTCATGTGATTCAAAATCTAGCTGGTATTTCGATATTCTCTTTTACTTTATCAAATTTTGCTTCACTTCTTACCTAGTCTTTAAATGGACATTGCCTCAGACAAACAGACTTAGAGAGACCTTAGCTTAAAAAGGCTGAAGTCTCCCACTGCATCCAGGGCCATTTCCAGTAATGTTGACCAATGTCTTACCACCGGATGTCAAAAACTCTGGAGGAGAAAGTGAGATGAAGGTTGATGACTGCACAGCTCCCTCTTATTTAAATCCAATTTACTTGTTAGTCAAGACATCACCCTCCCGTTGAGAATTAAAGATCAATAACAATAATCAAATTTGACCTCACCACACTGACCTTCAGACAATGTCAATTGATAACCAATCAGAGTTGATTTTGCCTGTTGGAAACACCTACTCTCCAATGGTATTTTAATGTTCAGTGGCCTCCAAAGGGAGATCTTTGTAACAAGAAAAAGCTACAATCTATTACTTATTTGCTAGCCATAATTAACAAATTGATGATTAATTACCCAGAAATTATATTTCTCAGACTCAGACTCTCAGACTTTCATGGGGGTAGAAATAAGATTAGAACCTTTGCCTGAGTCCAAATCCTATTCTCTCATGACAGTGCACAATTCTGAGAAAAGAGCAGATTTTGAGAAAACACTTTTTGATTGATGATTGAAGTGTGGCAAGTATAAAATGTGAGTGTGATCTTGATGAGAAGGCTACCAGTTAAGAAATGACTTTGATTGCTGTATGTTTGAGTGAGGAGAAAGAACACCATAGGAAAATTGTTTTGATTGAATCTTGTGATTTCATTGGTATGTGGACCCCCTTAGTAAGGAAACTCCTTCCACCACTGCAGATCATGATGGTTCCTCCATTATAGCCCTGGATATGTGCTAAGAACACTGAGAAGGACATGCATTTCCCTGTAAAATCTCAGTGTTCCCATTAAACTTCCTACCCTCACTTGCTTTTATGACTTTTTTTTTTCACACAATCTCTAATGTTTGAAACTAATTTTTCCCCAAATTCCCATATGTTAAGTTCCTCCTTCACTTCAAGGCTCAACTCATATGTTGCTTTCTCCTTGAAGTATCCCCTGATGGGACTTTCATGTCAATATGTAGTACTTCGGTTTTCCTGACTCTAAGAGCTGACTCTCTAGTGTATAGTATCTCTATGATACTCTGTTTGTTAACTTTGCAAAGAAGGGGATGAAATGACTGATGATACTTTCAGTCAGCTGTGATTTTATTTTTTAAAAGATTATTTCCTTAAGTGTTTCTACATTCATATAATTTTTTAAACAATCATTTAATTTTTTTTAAAATTTTGAATTATTTCCCTCCTTCTCGATCTTTCCTTCTTCTTGAAAAACCAAGCAATTTGATTTTGACCACACATCTGAATTCAGCAAAATATATTTCCATATTAATTAAGTTGAAAAAGAAGGCACAAACAAAATAAAGAATAAAAATGAAGTTTAAAAAGTATTGTTTCAACCTGTATTCAGAATTTATTAGTTTTCTTTCTAGAGGTAGATAGGACATTTTATAAGACGTCCTTTGGAATTGTCTTGGATCATTATCTTGATAAGCAAAGCTCATCCCTTGAAAGTTGATCATCCTTATGATATTGCTGATTGTATGATATTAGCATTAGTTCATAAAAGTTTTATAAGGTTTTTCTGAAACTTTCAAGCTCACCATTTCTTGCAACAATATTATTCCATCATCATCATCATATACCACATCTTGTTTAGCTATTCCCAAATTGATGAGCAGAGCCTCAATTTCAAGTTCTTTGTTACTGCAAAATGAGAGTTGATATAAATATTTTTGGGGGGATATTTTTCCTTTTTCTTTGATCTCTTTGGGATACACTTTACTGCTGTGTCAAAAGCATATCTATATCTACATAGTTTTATACTTTTGGACATAATTCAAAACTGTTCTTCAGAATGGTTGGATTAATTCACAACTCCACATACCCTCCAGCATTTGTTGCATTCCCTTTCTTTCATTTTAGTCAATCTGATATCTCAGAGTTGTTTTAATTTAAATGTGAAGCATTTTTTCATGTAACTATTGATAGTTTTGATTTCTTCTGAAAACTGCCTGTTCATACTCTTTGACCATTTATCAACTGGTGAATGGCCCTTATTTTTTATAAATTGGACTGAATTCCCTACATATTGAGAAATGAGGTGTCAGAGAAAAATGCTGCAGTTTTTTTCTACCTAGTTTTCTAAACCTAACCTTAATCCTAACCCTTTGACAGCTACATTTTCCTATGTTTCCCTGATTTACTTATGCCATCACTCTTTATATCTGTCGTTTATCCATTTTTACCTTATCTTGTACCACAGTGTATCTATCATTTGTAGTACAATGTTGGTCTATGCCTAGTTTCTGCTAAAATGTTTTCTATTTTTTCCAAGCAATTTTTGTCAAATAGTGACTTCTTGTACCAAAAGTTTAGATCTTTGCATTTATCAAACACTAGTTTACTATGGTCTTTTGGTGCTATGTATATACTATATTCCACCCATCAATTGCTCTGTTTCTTAACCAGAACTAGACTGTTTTCATGATTAGAAATTCGAGATATTTAGACTATTTTTCTTAACATTTATTTTTCATTACTTCTCTTGATATTTTTGTCCTTTTGTACTTTCAGATGAATTTTATTAATTTTTTCTAGCTTTATAAAATAATTATTTGGCACTTGATTTGTGTAGCATTGAATATATTAACTTAGAACTGCTATTTTTAATACACTGACTTGGCCTATCCATGAGCAATTGATATTTCTCCACTTGTTTAGATCTGTATTTAATTGTATGAAAACTGTTTTGTCATTGTGTTCATATAGTCCCTGAATTTGTCTTATCAAATAAATGCATGAGTATTTTTGTTATATGCATTTATTTTAAATGGATTTTCTTTCTATATCTTGCTACTGAGTTTTATTGGAAATATATATATATATATATATATATATATATATATATATATATAAATGCAGAAATTTATATGGATTTACTTTGTATCCTGCAACTTTGATCAAGGTTGATTAGTCTTTTAGCTGATTCTCTAGATGTCTTTAAGTATAACACTATATCATCTATCTTGTTTCCTCATTGCCTATTTGCATTTCTTTTTAAAAAAAATTAAAATTTGGTTATTTTGCTAAGGCAATTGGGGTTATATGAGTTGCTCAGCGTCACACAGCTAGGAAGTTTCTGAGGCCAGATTTGAACTCAGGTCCTTCTATCTTCAGGGCTGGCACCCTATCCACTGTGCCACCTAGCTGGCCCCCATTTGCATGTCTTTAATGTCTTTTTCTTGTCTTATTGCTACAGATATCATTTCTAGTGCAATTATGAGTGGTGATAGTAGACATATTTGCTTCACTCCTGATTTTATTGGAAAGGCTTCATTTATTTCCATTCTAGATAGTGTTTGGTAATAGTTTTATATAGATATTACTTATCATTTAAAGAAAACTATTGATTTTTATGCTTTTTAGTGTTTTTTTTTAAATTGGAATGGGTATTTTATTTTTGTCAAAGGTTTTTTTTCTGCATTTATTGACATAATTATATTGTTAATATTCTTTTTATTATTATTATTATAGCTTTATTGACAGAACATATGCATGGGTAATTTTCCAACATTGACCTTTGCAAACACTTCTGTTCCAACAATAACAGAAAGAGTGGAAATGTTATGTTGTGGTCCATACTCATTCTCCAGTGTTCTTTTACTGGGTGTAGCTGGTTCTCTTCATCACTGATCAATTAGAACTGAATTGGATCCTCTCATTATTGAAGATGGCCACTTCCATCAGAATTGATCCTCCTATAGTATTGTTGAAGTGTATAATGATCTCCTGGTTCTGCTCATTTCACTCAGCATCAGTTCATGCAAGTCTTTCCAAGCCTTTCTGTATTCATCCTGCTGGTCATTTTTTACAGAATAATAATATTCCATTACATTCATTTACCATAATTTACTCAGCCATTCTCCAATTGATGGGCATCCATTCAATTTCCATGTTCTAGCCACTATGAAAAGGGCTGACACAAATATTTTGGCACATACAATGGACTTGTATGTGCATTTGGCACTTGTATGTGCCAATCCCCTTCTTTAATATCTCTTTGGGATATAAGCCCAGTAGTAACACTGCTGGATCAAAGTATATGATATTGTTAGTATTCTTATCATTTGTTATTGACATAGTTAATCATGCTAATTTTCCTAATACTGAACCACTCCTGTATTCCTGGTATAAATCTCACGTGCTTATAGTGCATGACCTTTGTAGCAAATTATTGTGATCTCCTTGATAGTATTTTATTTAAAATTTTTGCATCAATATTCATTAAGGAAATTCATCTTTTCTTTTTATGTATTTTTGCTTCTTTTTAAGTATCAAAAACATATTTGTGTCATAAAAGGAAATTGGTAGGACTTCTTTACCTTATTTTATCAAAAGTTTTATCCCTATTGTATTGGGATAAATTGTTCCTTAAATGTTTTGTGAAATTCACTTGTGAATCGATGTGGTCCTAGGGATTTTTTCTTAGGGAAATCATTTATATTCAATTTTTTTTTCTAAAATAGGGCTATTTAAATATTCTATTTTTCTAGTTCAATAAATTAATCCTTTGGTAGTAAAATTAGCATAGTCCTAAATAAGTAAAAAAATGTATTATTTTAATTTTAATTATTTTTGTTTAGCTTTCCCATGAGTAATTAGTATTACTTCGATTATTTAGGTCTGTATTAATTTTTGAAAACAATCATTTGTAGACACACACACATATAGATAGATAGATCAATCTTGTCTATCTTGGTAGATTGACTTTCAAGGATTTTATACATTCTGTAGTTATTTTAAATGGGATTTCTTTTGTTTCTGGGTTTTATTAGTGTTATTCAGAGATTCTAGTGATTTGTGTAAGATTATTTTATATCCTGCAACTTTGATGAAATTATTTCAGTTAATTTTTAGTTGACCTTCTAAGTTCAACATTAAATCATCTGCAACTATGATAATTTTGTTCTTCATTATCTAAATTTATTCTGAGGTTTTTTCCTCTTTGTCTTATTACTACAGAGATTATTTCTACAACTATGTCAAAAAGAAAGTGACATCCTTGTTTGACCCATAATTTTTTTGAAAGCTATTCTAATTATTCTTATTACAGATAATTCTGGTTTTTGTTTTTGTAGAAATGTACTATCATATAAAAAAGATCAAATAATTCTTATGTTTTCTAATGTTGTTAAGTATTTTTTTAAAATACGAAATGGTGTTATTTTGGCTTATCTGGTTAGTTGGCTCATTTCTTTGGAGGCTTTTATTTTGTATATATTGATATAATTATAGTTTTTACTTTTCAAGATTATTAATATTGTTAATTAAATTTATGATTTCTTGACATTAAATGAACTCTACATTTCTGATATACATGGTCATTCTGCATAGTCTTTGTGGGATATATTGTGATTTTCTTTACTAATTTTTTATTAATTTTTTTGTATTGATGCTCTAGGAGTATTGATATATAGTTTTTTTTATCTTGACTGCTTGATTTTGTATATCAAGTTCATATTGTGTAATAAAAAGAATTTGTTAGGATTCTCTTATTTTGTATTATTTTTGCAAACAATTTATGTAATATTGAAATTAATTTTTTGAATGTTTGATGGAATATATATGATTTTATTTATGATTTCTTTAGAAGTACATTTATGGTTCATTTAATTTCTTTTCCCAAGATTAGTTGTTAATATTTTTTCTGCTTTTTGTTCTATTAACGTAGGTATTTTACATTTTTGCAAATTTTCATCTTTTTTTCAAAGTATACGGTGTTAGTTTTATTGGTAAAGTTGAGCAAAATAATTTGTAAGAATAAGTTTTATTTGTGCTTCATTTGGTTTGAATTCTTTTCATTTTTAGATATTGGTAATTTGGCTTTCTTCTATCATTCAAATTAGGCATTATATTATTTTTTTAATTAAAACTACTTTTATTTATTAATTCAATTTTTTTGCTTTTAATTTTAAGAAACACTTTCCTTAGTTTTCAAGATTTGTATTTTGGTATTTAAATTGATTTTTAAAAATTTGTTGGATTCTTTTTAGTTGCATACCCAATTTGTTGATCTGTTTTATCTTTGTTGTTGTGTTTCTTGTTCTAAGAAGTATGTAGAAATATGTTATGGGCCAGAACTTGAAACAAGGTGTTAAGTCAATGGAATTGATAGAGACAATAGTTATCTAATTTAGTATGGTGCTTAACAGTTCTCTAGTTCAGTACTTGTACTTAGTACTTACTATAGTTCTACAAGATTCATACCTTTGATAAGAGAAGATATATAAGCTAGGAGCCTCAGCCAGGATTCAGTCAGGGAGATTCAGAAGCCAGAGAAGGAAGACAGTTGCTCAAGCTCTCAGAACCAAGGCCCGACTGAAAGGCTCTCCAGAAAGTTGCCCAGCTCCAGGAAGGAGATGATAAAGAATCTGGACTATAAGAAAGCTAACAGGGCTGCAGAAAAGGAGACAAGAATTGGAAAGAAACAATAAAGGATTTGGACCTTAATCCTTGGCTGTACATGTGATGATTGCTGAACTGAAAGGAAGGCTGCCTCTAGAGACCCCAAGAAAACCTTAAGAAGAGAAGATTACATTTTAGAAAGAATATTACAGAAATATGCATTTTCTTCTAAGGATTCCTTTGGCTAAATGCACAAATTTGGGTCTGCTGTCTTACTATTGTTGTCTTTAATGTATTCATTTGTCATTCTTATGTTTTGTCTTTGATCCACAAATTCTTTAGGATTAAGTGATTTAGTCATTTGATTTTCATTTTTCTTTTTTACTACTTTTAGTTTTGATCATAAAACTTTATGCACATATTATTTTAATAAAAATTTTTATTGTATTGAGGTCAGTAAAAGAAGTATTTAATAGTTCTGACATTTTGCATTTTTTTGTGAGGTTTTATGCTCTACTATACATGATCAAGTTTTGTAAAGGTACCATACATACATGTTGCTTCCCATACTCACTTCTTTCCATTTCCATTTAAAAATCACCAGAAGTCCATAATATCTAATTTTTCCAAAACTCTCATATTCTGACCTCTTTAGATTTTTATTTTTGATTAGCATAGCATCTGAGATGAGGTACATACTTTTAAAATGCTCATTAACTGATTTTTAGATACACACACACAAGGGCAAAAAGACTCAACAAAATTTACTCAAGAAGAGTATTGAAATTAATTTTCAATCAGTTCACATTCTAGTGGGGAAGACATTAAAACTGTCAGTCATTCAATATGAATAAGAAAATATTAAGCATCTAAATGAGCAGATAAATGATGCAGTGGTTAATGTGCTGGGCCTGGAGAAAGAATTTTAGACAGGGGGATAACCAGTGAACATTTTTTGAGTATAATGATGGAACATCATGCTTGAAGAATGGTATAGAATAATTGGATCTCAGAGTACCTGAATGTTAAGTGTAAATATTAGAAAGGTAAGAAATAGTCAGGCTATAAAGGGTTTTAAAAACCAGAGCAAAGATTTCATAGTTGATCCCGGACATAATAGAGAGCAACTGGAGTTCATTCAATAGGGGAGTTACATAGTCAGATGGATGATTAGGAAGAATAATTGGATAGCTGAGTGAAGCATGAATTGGAGTAAAGAGGGACTTGATGTAAACCAGCCAGCTATTTCAATAATTCAGAAATGAAAAGATGATGGATAGTAATAATGTCAAAGGAGAGAAGAGCACATGTTTAAGAATGTTATGAAGATCAAAATAACAGGATTTGCAAATTAATTGGATCTAAGGGATGAGAGAAAGTTAGAAGTTGAAGATGACACTTTGGTTGCAAATCTTGGTAACTGGTACTCTGGTGATATTCTCTATAGTAGTAGGGAAGTTAGGAATGGGGAGGACTTGAGGGGAAAGAAAATAAATTCAGTTTTGAACAACAAAATTTGAGTTTGAGACATCTATGGAACATGCAACTTGAAATGTCTAATAGACAATAAGAGACATGAAACTAAAAATTGAAAGATAGGTTAGGGATAGATGAATAACTTGAGAGTCATCTTTATAGAAATAATTGTTGAAACTATGTGATCTAGTCAAATAGTACAGAGAAAGAAAAGGGCCTAAAACAAAGGCTTCAAGCATATTCATGACTGAAGGAAGTGACCTGCATAAAGATACATAAAGTCAGAGTAAAGCTTGTTAGACAAGGAGGAAAAGAAGTTAGGAACAGCAAACCTAGTGTAATAAAAAAAGTACCAAAGGCTGTAATTAGGTCAAGAATGATGAGGAGTGAGAAAAAGGCATTGGAATTTTTAGTTAAGAGATAATTAGTAATTAGGAGAGAGAAGTCCTGGTTGAACAATGAAGCCTGTAGTCAGACTACCAAGGAAGTAGAGGATAGTCTCAAGGAGTGTAGCTACAAAAGGGAGAAATATATAGGGATATATTTAATGTATAGGAATAGATCAAATGAGGGTATTTTGAGGGTGGGAGATGCCTGGCCATGATTGTAGACAGTGGGAAAAACAATCAGTAGAGAAGGAGAGAATGAAGATTAGGGAGAGAATGGAGATACAAGAAGGGGCAACATATTGAAGACAATAGGATGGAATGTAATCATATTCCTATAGGGTTGGTTTTGGCAAGATGAAAACTCAGTGAATCAATTAACAAGCTTTCATTGCTTTTATTTTATGTTATTTTATTTTATTTGTGTGTGTTTTCAGAGGATCAACCTGGTTGGTTAGGCAACGTAAAATGCTAGAGGTGCCAGAGCAGGGCAAATTTTTTTTTCTTCTGTCACATTAACTCTGTAATATGGTCCATGAAAAGATGGACACATTATTTTAAGCTTTGCTTAGGAATCACCCATGGACATGATCACAGGTCTTTGAAGGTTTGGCAATCCTTTTCTATTATCTTCTTTTATTCTACACGGTACCTTCTCGAATTTCTCAGCACATAGAGGGAATAATTAGGAAAGGAAGAAATACAAATTTGGGAGGAGGCTATGACCAGACATGAATCAATGAATGGACAGAGAAGAAGGGGTCAGAAGGAAAAAATAATTAGAAAAATTGAACAGAAGGGGGTATATGTAGAACAAAGAACATAGAGTTAAGGGAGCTCAAAGCACATGAAACAAGCAGAAAAGCAAGACTAAACATAAAATAAATTATCTAAGACTGTCTAGAGAACCTAGAGATTAAAATGAAAAAAAAAAAAAAAGCTGACAGCAGTAGCTAAAGAAAAGTGGGGGAGGAGAGAATGTAAGTGACTGCTTTCATTTTCTTTTTTTCCCAAAGATTGGAATTTAGATCGTGCTTATAGTGAGAACACAAAATTGTTCCTAGAAATACCTGAGTTATAAACACAAAAGGAAACCTGCTTTCAAAGAGCTTAATTTTCAACTAAAAAGAAATGAGTGATTATCAATAAGAGACAACTTTTCACCCCTCCCCCATTTAAAAAATGAAGAATGACTCAAAATGGGAAAGTATAATTTAAAAAATCACATCTATCTTACAAAATGTGTAACAGAGATTTCAAGGTTTCACTCATAAGCAGAGATAGTTTCCTCTAATTACACTTCAAATTTGATTTTCCATCTGCTATGATTATACATATTTCACCTTATACACCTCAGAGGTGAATTTTCAAACTACATCTGCACTGTAAAAAATCCTCATTTAAAAAAATGTGTTTTATCTTTTCCAGTCACATCATTTCTGATTCAATTAGCCCAATGATGACTCTTGGGTTTTCTTCAAATTTACTGCAAGGGATCTCTCTATCTCTTTGTCTCTGTTTTTCTCTTTCCATTTGATCTAATACAAGGGAGATTTACTGCCTCTCAATCCATTCAGTGAAATACAGTAATCTAAATTTCCCAGAAAAGGGACATTGCTTGCTTTTTAAAAAATTAGTAATATGATCTCACATTATCTTACAGGTGTTTTGTTTTTTCTTTTTTTCTTTTTTTTTCTCTTTAGATCTGTCTGGATCTGATAAGCAATTTCTAATCAGGATAAATTAGTTTCATTCTCTGAGAAAGGATAGTCATGCCATATGTCTTGACTTTTCAGAGAGATCAGTAAGCCCTTGGGAAATAAGAACATGAAATTACAATGACATATTTAATTTAGAGGAAACAGGAGAATCCTTCTCAGAAGCAGTTTATTTTCTAATAAGCAGATGATTATTCTCTCTTCTATTGGACCTTCAGGCAAAGCCTAGAGAAGAGTATTGGCAGGTAATGGAGTACGTATGGTGGTTCACACTAATTATCCTTTTTTTTTTTAACTATAGGGAGAGATCCTAATTAACTTGATACAAAGGACAAAAATTCAATAACTTTCAACCGGTATTCTCAGTAAACCTCAGAAAATACCCTTGAAGGGAATTTAAAGAGTGATTTTTTTAGGGTAGCTGATCAGCTGATATAATTATAGAGATGAAAGCGGTTTGGGAGATCATTGGATCAGTTCTTCCTCTCTCTCCCTCTCCCCACCCCTTCTTCCTTCTGCTCTGTCTCTACATAGGATAGAAAAGGTAGTATTTGAAAGATACTACAAAGGTGAAATTGAGAGGCTTTGTCGGCAGGTTGAATATAGAGAAGTGGAGGCAAGAGAGTGAAGATTTAGGCACAATATCTGGGTTGTGAGCCTGAGGCACTGGGAGGTTTATTGTTTTTGACAATAAAAACGGAAAAAGGGGGAGGAGGGGAATAAGGTATAAGGAGAAAATAATGAGTTTGATTTTGGATATGTTGAATTTAAGATGTCTACTGGGTAGCCAGAATGAGATATTTGAAAAGCAGTCAGAGATGTGAGAGTAGAAGCCATTAGAAAGGCTGGGGCCAGATAGGTGGATTTGAGAATCATCAGAACATACAGTAACTAAATCTATGTAAACTGAATGAGATCTCCAAGTGAAACAGTATAGAAGAAGAAGAAGAAAAAAAGGCCCATAATAGAATCTTATAGTTAAAGACATACTCTAGATCAGAGCTTCTTAAACTTTTTCCACTTATGATCCCTTTTTGCTCAAGAAATTTTTGTGACCTCAAGTATATAGCTACATAAAATAGCCATACAAACTAAATATTTACTAATAATCATAATTTTGTGACCCCCACATTCAGTTGCAAGACCTTATATGGGGTCACAATCCATAGTTTAAGAAGTTTTGCTCTAGATGAGGATTCATGATTTGATTTATTATCTTATTGCTTATTGGATTTAGGAAAGTTTTAATAAACTTAAAAGATTAAAATATTCATCAAAAATTTTTTTATTATTGGCTTTCCAAAAGTTAACTATAAACATTGCTTGAACTCAGCAAAAGAATAAGAGACTTGGAAAATGCAAGTCCTCATTAGACTAAAGGTCTAATGATTAAAGGCTAATAATAATAATAACTAATATCTGTATAGTGCTTTAAGTTTTGTAAAGTGCCTTATACCTATTATCTCATTTGAAACTCACAATACCAATGTTACTTGGTATAAATTACATACCAAAGTTGGCATCAAAACCAGTATTACCATGTCAAATTTGTCATCATTATCTATATCTGAGTAGTCTCACAAAGAAGTTAACTATTAGCAATGATATTAAATGAATAAATTTTAGGTGTAAGCATAAGATAAATGATGAAACATTTAAAGAGGACTAGTGAAATCTGCAAAGTTACTGATGCTTTTGAACAATGAAAAATATGACTTTTTTGGAGAAAGAATCCACATCAAATTCAAATCAACAAACATTAATAAATACTGACTATATATATATATATATATATATATATGTATTGACTATATATATATATATATATATATATATATATATTCAAGAGGCTGTCCTAGGTACTGATGATAAAAAGACAAGATCAAAATAGTTCCTACCTTTGAAGTGCTTAAAGTATTCTACTGAAGATTGTGAAAAACAATATGTACACATAAAAGTAAATGCAAAATTTATATCAAGTATTTACTCAATTTTAGCCAAAGTCTATATCAAGTACATATTTAATGGAATGGGGTGTTTTGATAGCCATAATTGAGGAGAAAATGATATCAGGAATAGCTTCATGCAGGAATTTTCATATGAGATAAGCTTGGTGAGGAGAGAAAACATTCTAAATATAGGAGAGAGATTTTCGTTGTACAGAGTATAATGAATAGTCCCCTTGGTGGAATGCAGCTTACATGAAAGTGAGTAATGTTAACTCTGTCAGTAAAATTAATATTTTATTAAACATGCTACAGTAGAAGGAGGGAGGGACAGAGGGAAGGAAGAGGGGAGGGAGAGAGGGAAGGAAGAGGGGAGGGATGGTGGAAGATAGGGAAGGAGAGAGGGAAGGAGGGAGGGAGGGAAGAAAGAAGAGAGGGAAGATGACAGAGAGATAGAGACAGAGAAACAGAGAAAAGAAGCAGAAATAGACAAAGAAACAGAGGAGGAGAAGGAAGAGGAAGAGGAAGAAGAGGAGGAGGATGAGGAAGAGGAAGATAAGGAAGAGGAGGAGGAGGAAGAAAAACAGCAGTTGTCCAGACAGTACCCTTGGTTATTCTCATATATACATAGTATCAGAAGAGAATAGTGAAGTGTTCTTTTGCTAACTCAAGGTAGTATGGTATGATGGAAAGAACATTGAATTCAGAGCACTGGGCTTGGTATTCTCCAGCTAGGTAATTTAAACTCCTGTTCTATTTGAGCTGTCCTGGGGACCTTACCTTAAGTCTCATCTCCTGTTGAATGTATTTATCTTACTTCTTAGTTGTTCCTCAGACACTAATATCACTACATAGGTAGGGCACTAGGATTTAGGACAAATAGTCTGTACCTCCCGTCATGTGTATCCTTACTCTTATCATACTCGTTAAATCAAAAAGTTCAAACTAAAGGCAAAGACAACCTTCTGGAGTTACCACATCTAGATATATCTTTATCCTCCCTCTCTTACAGTCATTTCCAGGGCTCCATAATTGAACACATCCCGAGTTATTTATATTAGCTCATCTCTCAGTCGGTGATTTATACCACCACACTCTCTTCACTAACTTTATCACTCAACAAACTAATAATTTTCATCCACTACTGAATATTTGCATATTATATACTTTATTCTGATTGGATCAGAGGATTTGATGTAGAATAAATCTTAGAAATAATCTAGTGCTAGTTCAATCCTGTGGTGGGTACAAGCCTGAGGCTTTGATTCCTAAGGGGTTGATCAGGCAGTTAGAAATTCGACTATGGGCATTTGTGCAAGCCCTGGCCACCAATCAAAAAACATACATTTGTATGCCAGAAACTGGGCTAAGTGCTAGGGATACAAGTGAAATAGCCTCTCCCCTCAAAGAATTTACATTTTAATGGGGAGATAATATGAACACATTTAAGTTAGTCAATGAGCATTTATTAAACATGAGACGCTGTGCTAAACACTCTCTCTGCTCTCAAGGAGTTTACAGTCTATTATAGGGGACAACATGAAAACAATTACAAATATGAAGTATATATATATATATATATATATATATATATATATATATATATGCACAGGGTAAATTGGAGATAATAAACAGAGGGAAGGTACTAGAATTAAAGAAGATTGAGAAGGAACATTATGTATAAGAAGATTGGTTACATGGTGGGTATGATGGGAGACAGGCTTTGAATGCCAAACAAGAGATTTTATATTTGTTCCTGGAGATAATTGGGAGCTGCTGGAGTTTTCTTGATAGGGGAGTGGCAAAGTCAAACCTTCATTTTAGGATGGTCATCTTGACAACTGAGTAGAGAATGGACTAGAAGGGGAAGTAATTTGTAGCACTTAGAGATTGCCCATTGTTGTTGTTTGCCCTTTGTTCTAGAAGAGGACCATGACATCAGGGAAGGGATGCCATGGTATGCAAGTGCATTGGATTTGAGGGAGGGAGGGCTGGGCAAGGTGACCCTCCAGAGCCATCTGGGTTCAGTGGCAAGACATAGATGAGGTCCTGATTGGAGATGACACTGGATTCAGTGGGAGACCTTGGCCTTTTTAAATTAAGGTCTTTAATACATCTCTGAAGTAATGTCCAATCAGTGATTAAGACAGGTAAGACAGAAGACAGAGAATGGCCTTTTTATTTTATTTTTTTTTATTTAATAGCCTTTTATTTACAGGTTATATGCATGGATAACTTTACAGCGTTAACTTTTTCACCTCTTCTTGTTCCAATTTTTCACCTCTTACCCCCCACCCCCTCCCCTAGATGGCAGGATGACCAGTAGACGTTAAATACATTAAAATATAAATTAGATACACAATAAGTACACATGACCAAAACATCATTTTGCTGTATAAAAAGAATCAGACTCCGAAATATTGTACAATTAGCTTGTGAAGGAAATAAAAAATGCAAGTGGGCATAAATATAGGGATTGGGAATTCAATGTAATGGTTTTTAGTCATCTCCCAAAGTTCTTTCTCTGGGCGTAGCTGGTTCAGTTCATTAATGCTCCATTGGAAATGATTTGGTTGATCTCGTTGCTGAGGATGGCCAGGTCCATCAGAACTGGTCATCATATAGTATTGTTGTTGAAGTATATAATGATCTCCTGGTCCTGCTTATTTCACTCAGCTTCAGTTCGTGTAAGTCTCTCCAGGCCTTTCTGAAATCATCCTGTTGGTCATTTCTTACAGAACAGTAATAGAGAATAGTCTTTTTATCTAGTTAACCCACACACACACACATACACACACATACACACACACACACACACACACACACACATAAAACTAAAAGACCCTCAGGGTTTCTAGCCCAAACAGAAACAATTGCTATTTACATTAATTCTGGGTCAATCAGGGTCCAAACTGGGATTGGACTGGAATCTATTGTTGATTCATCAGTGAGAGCCAGAGTGATTTGGTTTTAAGAGATGGTCCTAATCTGTAAACCCCTTGGGAGATTTCCAAGATCAAAATTTACATTCCTTTGTGTAAGCACCTACAGGTAAGGATATGAAATCTACTTTGACAGCAGAGTAGGGGATGGACCAAAGTGGGAAAAAAAACTTGTGGTCTTATAAATAGGGAATATGTGCAAAATAAGTGCATGATAGAAAAAACATGGATATAGGGTGTGGCATTGAGTGAGCTTGTTTTGTTTAACTATGCACATTTATGACAAGATATTTTTTCTTTTGCTTTTCAATGGAGTGGGATGCAGAAAAAGAAAACAGATTTCTGTTAATTTTGTAAAAATAGAGAGATGGGGAGTCAGAGTTGTAGATATGAAAATATTGCATGAATAAAATCCAGATAAGTCATTTAAAAAATACTTAATTGCTTTACTTTGTTATATGGGAACTCTCAGAGAAGGGGGGGGGTAATCTTTATTTGTAATGTAAAAACAAAACAAATCAATAAAACTTAAAAAATGCAAGGTATATTTGAGTTGGGTACCTTAGAATCTGGAAGGACCAGGAAAGGCTTCCTGTAGAAGGTAGTGTTTGAGTTATTTCTTTTCTAGTTCTATTCCTTTGTTTAAAATTAATAATATTTTATTTTTTTCCAAATACATACAAAGATAGTTTTCAATATTCACCTTTGAAAAACTTTAAGCTCCAAATTTTTTCCCTCCCCCATCATTCCCAAGACAGCAAGTAATCTGGTAGAGGTTAAGCCTATTCTTCTAAACATATTTCCATATTTGACTTGAGCTAAATCTTAAGGAAAAAACATTGATTTCAAGAGATTAAAGCAAGAAAAGTATCTATTGCAGAGAAGGGGGTGAAAATGCTAGATTGTATAACATAAAGATATTGAACAACATTATGGGCAGCAACATAATAATCTAAAGCAGAGTTCTTAAGACATATAAGCAAGTATTTATTATGTAATAAATGCTGGCAATACAAATAGAAAAACAGAAACAGTCAAGTATTTTTTATTTTTTGACAAAGTGGGAGGGGGACCCAAAATATGTAGCTATTTTCAATCTCAAGTCATATTGAATGGTCCTCTATTTAGTTCATAGGGTAATAGAATGACAAGGCAGCTAGTAATGAATTCTTCTACTTTAATGTTCCTGTTTTTGTAATCATGATTCAGGTTTTGAACACGTGTCAAAGACAGTGGTGTTAATAACTTTCCTTTTTTGGGTCTTCAGAGGCTGGTTGTGTAGGGGGAAGGGGCTTTAGTATCTTCAAAAGCAATTGCCAAGTTATACCACCATAGAGGTTGATTCTAGAACTGTGCCTTCCAGAGTTGTCTTCAGGCATGTGCTGGAATCAGGACTAGCATTCTGGATGGCACTACCATTCCCAGGGATTTGGGTATTACCTATATATTTGAGGTAGTTGGTTATTGATTAGTGTTGCTTTTGGTGAAAAATTGAGCTCTTTCCCTACAGATTGCTTATCTGAATTATGACTATGAGGATTATGCTGGAAGTAAGGCTGATAGTTTGGGGGCTGAAGGAACTATCATTCATCATCTGGACTCTTAGATTCAGGTTCTGAGATCTCTCCATCAAAGTCTGAGGAGGGGTAATGGTGATGATTTAACTCTCCCAGTACATTCTGTTTCCTTTCTTTCCCTCAGAATACTTTGCTACTTAAGGTTTAAATTAGGCATTTGAATCCTCCCAGCCTCATTCATTGGCAAATATTCTGCTTCACTCAACTGTATGAAGAATCCCTATAAGTCTTCAATGAGAAATGGGAAACCTTATTGACTTATTACATCCCTCCCTTCCAAATAGGTTTCCGTTTTTATATTGATCAAATTCCTTTCCCACATAAAATCTTTATAAAGTACATCTCTGAAAAGCTAAAATTTATCTTTGCTTTTGATATTTATTTCTTTTGAAAGTATTTTTATTTCACTAAATATTTCCTAATTACATGTAAAAAAAAGACAATTATTTAAAAAAAATAATTTCAGTTTTGAATTCATTTCCTTCCTCCCAATACCTCTCTCTTAAGAAGGCAAGAATTTTAAATTCACTTATACATTTGAGGTCCCTAATAGCCATGCTTCAAAAGAAAATAGGCAAAAAAAAAATTTAAACAAGAAAAATAAAGAATAAAAATAGTATGCTCCAAACAGCATTCAGAGTTCATCTATTTTCTCTCTGGAGGTGGACAACATTTTTCATCAAGAATTCTTTGTAATTGTCTTGGTTCATTGGTATTTCAGAATTGTTTTAATTTGCATTTCTCTTATCAGTAGTGATTTAGAACATTTTTTCATTTGACTATAACAAGTCACATATATATGTGACTTTCAATTTCTTCTGAAATAGGGAAATGGCTCTTATTTTTATAAATTTTGCTAATTTCCCTATTTTAGAAATGAGACTTTATCTGAGAAACTTACTGTAAAAGTTTTCCCTTAGTTTTCTGGTCTCTTTCTAACTTTGGCTGCATTAGTTTTATTTAGGCAAAAGCCTTTTAATTGCCTGTGGTCAAAATTACCCATTTTACACACTTGATGCTCTATCTCTTATCTCTATTGTTATTTCTATCTCTATCTCTATCTATCTATCTCTATCGCTTTATAAAGCCTTTTCTTATGCTGTTCTGATATGATGCTATTTATCCTATGAGGCTTTGCTGAGCTATGTGAAAGAGGAATGTTTATTTAAAGAACATTCAAAGGTCATCTTAGACAGGTCAGGAATATTGATGCTATCAAGAAATTCAGGACTGGCTTAATGAAGCTATACTGGGTACTGTCAGTTCAAAGACTGTCCCACTGCATCCAGGATGGAGCAGCTCTGTTTCTTCTGCCCCCAATGGCATGTTGACTTTGAGTAATTTTGCACTTCAGTCTATGCTGATGTGAGTCAGTCCTGTAGCATCTATTTGAGTTTAATCTGCCAGTTGCATCTTTATTGTATTGCCAGGATTCATTTAAAAGTAAATGCTTTTGATTGAGGCTGGCTGACTTTCACCACAGGGATGGGTATGGGGACAAGGCTGCTTTTGGATTTTGACTGGAAGGGAGGTTGGCTCCCAACATTAGCACCCTTGCTATTCAGACTTCTGCTGCTTTTAGCTGGGGGGCCTGGATTCACGGTCCATTTCTCCATTTTACCCTCCAACATCTTCTAGCATCTCAGCAGTGCATTATGTTCCGTGTCTCTTTCCATTAGCCAAAGCCTACATGATGTCAATTGAGAAAAACAGTAGTTGATGTTATGAAATCCTTGTAGTGGCGTGACAATGGATATGTTATAGGCCTTTTACTTTGTTCTATTGTATATTTTACTATTATGGTTTATGCCTGTAGCTTGACTACATTGAAAGAAAAGGCTTCAGCAAGGCCCTGCTGGGGATTTAAAATTTGCTTTTGAAATTCTAGATAACAGACTACTTGATACATAGTAAACTCCTGACATTCCTTTCAACTTAACAAATGTGGGACAAATAACCCCACTGAGGGACACAACAACAACTCAAATACTATACTTGAGAGCAACCTTACAAATGTAGAAATAATCTGCTCTAAGTGTAAGGGAGGTTTGATTTAACTTTAGTGTCACAGATAAAGCACTTCTGATGGCTGTAAATTACAGTCACTGAGAAAGTGAGACGACTCAGCTTCCCTGGAGGAGCCCAGAGGGTTTGGCTTTAAAGTGGGAATTTGACACCTTGTGCTTAAGTAGAGGAGAGGGGTATGATTCTTCTATTACACTGATAAAAATGAATATATGCATAAAACTCATACAGTCAGGGAATAAATGGCACCTTCTCTTTCAAGTAGTCCCACAAGACCAGATTATACTTTGGAAATTTTATCCCAGGATGATTTGAGCATTTAAGATGGTGCTCCCTATCAGGTTTAGTACCTCCAAAGGTCAAGGGGGGAGATTAAAGAGTAATTTTAAAACTCAAGGGTAAAACCTATTGTGATGAAATAATAAAATTAGATAAGAATCTTTTTTTTTTCAAAACTAGAATTAAAAAAAAAATTGTACCAGGAATTTAGGCACCTTATGGGTAATATAATTTTAAGTCACTTTTTTTTTAAGTTTAGGAAACTGAGACCTAGATAAATTAAATATTTTCATTAAGATCACAAAAATGGAAACATCAGCATTATTGCCAGGATTTGATTCCAGGTAACCTGGGAATCTTAGAAGTCATTTATACTACTCATTTTACATTTGAGGAAAGAGGCCTCCAGAGGTGACTTGACTTGTTCAAAATGACAAAGTCAGTAAATAATAATCTAATTTGAGGGATTTTGAAGCCAGATCCTCTGATTCCAAATTCAACAAGCTGTCCTGCTTCAAAAGAAATGTAACTATCAGAAATGTTTTTCTATTGTTATCAATATTTTAGTTTTTAAAAAGAATTAACATGTTAATTTGGAGATGACCTAAAAAGCTAACTTATATGTTATAAATAGACTTTAAAAATACACCAAGTAATAAAATTATATCTCTAATAAAATAGACCTGAAAAGAAATTAGAAATTGAATAATATAGTACCTAAAGTTTAGAAATAAGGAAAATGAGGACAAGAAAAGTGACTTGTCCAAGTTTTTTGAAAGGTGAATTTTAAAATCACGTATTTGTTTTTAATCTTGTTTCATTTTGTTTTTCGTTCTAGTGATTAATTCAAACCTTGTTCCTACTCTGATCAAAGTCCTTCAATGAATCTCCACTGTCTACTGAGTAAACTTTTAAGACAGATATAGTAGCAAAAGAATAGAATTTGAGGAAAATATCACAAAAACAATCAGAGTTTAAATTTTGGCTATGCTACTTATCTTTGAGTCTTTTAACAAGTACATTTTCCTATTCAGGACTCACTTCTTGATTTCATGAAGGCAGGGGTTACATGTTGACTGAATTTTATTTCATCCTCCACATCTAACAGTACATTATACACCATAAGCACTTGACAAATGTAATTATAATTACATCTGATGACTAGGCAGCAATGATTCCTTATCTAAGGCAAAGTTATTATTTATGAATAATACAAATATATAAATTAAAAAATTTACTTTATGATTGTGTATCATTATTACTTACTCCTCATTATTAGAGGTAAAAAACTTGCAATTCACGCATATATATGTATGTATGTATGTATAAATAATAGTTATGTATATTATATTTTTAAAAATAACACATAGGTACACATATACAATAGGGTATATATAATAGCATAATAGCCTAATTATGTAATGCTGATACTTACATAATTGATATTGCATACTTAATTCAATCTATGCATTACATTAATGTGTATATTTGTTTACACAAATGTATATCTATATGTAAATATAGATATATATTCATAGATATAAACAACTACATGGAATTAGTAAAAACAATAATTCCTTACAAATCTTAGGTCATTGTGAACAACATTTACTTATAATCAAAGTTTAATGGTTGACCAACAATTGCCTCCAAATTATTCAATCCATTAAATATCTCTTTCAGGTATGGATCTTTAATTTCCTGTTAACGTTTCAGCCACAGATCACTGACTTTAAATAAATGTGTAGCTTGTTATTAGTGAAAACTATTTTGTGAAACTTTAAACATCATTTGAAGGGGTTAAATTTATCTGTGCATGTTTCTACTGTGTCTTCAGTAAGCAGTCATTCCAAACTCTCCATTATTTGTAAAACTAGTGGATGAATGAAGATTTTAAAACCGTTAGTTGTTGGTTCCTATGGAAACCAATGGTAATTGACACTGATTGCTGAACTCAGGGAAAGTAGAAACCGAATGTACCATTATGAAGAAGGCATCTCCACAAAATGTAAAGGAAAATTAGCTGCCAGAAATCACTGCTATACTTTGGGTTTTCTATCCATGTAAAATGACTTTCTATACCTAAAGCATAGTTTGTATATAGCAGGGTTCTGAAAGGCTACTTTCACTTTTCTTGGATAATGCATCTATTAAGGTATGAGTCTATGTAGGTGTGTCTAAAAAAAGTGGCAAACAGATAGAGTTTTGTTTTGTTTTTTAATGCCAGATTCTGATAATGGTCTACAATTTCACTAGGTCCAGGGATATGGAATTGGCTTGGTTACTTCCATATCTTTATCATTGACAACTTGCTAGGTTGGGCTAACTGTTGAATATAACATTGTGCTGAACCCGACTCTTGGCTTTTTTTAAACTAAAAGGGAGAAAGCCTTTATTTTTACTCTTGTCGTCATTATGGGAAAAGTACTGTGATGTTTGTAGAATTGCTAATGATATTGTATCATCTCACAATGTCACCCAATAAGCTACATTATAGGTTAAAAAAAAAAAGTTGGAAGTTGGATCAATCTGAATTCAACTTAACATATGGAATTCCACAAACATTTCTTAAGCACACATTGAATGCAAGATTGCATTAAACACTGAGAAAAACAAAGCTACAATACTGACTTTTCAAACTTACAGTTCAATAGAAGGGGGAAGAGATATGTCCTCAAGTAAAGATGATACAAGAAGAAATGTGATTAAGTGCAAAGGAGAACTCTAGGAGAAATGTTAGGAGGAGGGAGAGAGCATTTTCATTGGGTACTCAGGAAATATGTCAGTATAAAAACAGTGACATTTGAGTTGGGTCTTGAAGGAAGAGAGGAACTTTAATAATTTGATGAATTCAATTCAATAAGCATTTTTAAATGACCTCTTATGGGAAATGTACCTTTCTAGGTACCAGGGATATGAAAATAAAACAAAGTCCAATCTGTACCTTGAACTCGTAAATAATCTAACAGAAGAGGCTGAGACAAGTACAAATTAGAATTTGTGGTACAAGTTAGAAAGTAATCAGTTCATGAAAGAAAATCAAACAGGGATGCCTAAGATTTAGGAAGGGAGGGAAATTAGTTATATCTGTGAACTGTCAAAGCTTCTAGAAGAAGATTCCCACAAATGAAGATATTGATTGAGGGCATCAGCTCAGGTACCCAGATCAGCCATATGCAAAAGAATGAAGACAGGAAAAGGCAGGATTAAATGGAGAATTTATCTTGCTGGAAAGCAGGGTGCATAAAAGGGAACAATATGCCCTAAGGTATAACCTACATGACAGGATTAAGTCAGATTAGAAAAACCCTGGCTATGGGGTTTATAATTTTTTGGGTAAGCAATTGGAGTTAACAAAGGTTTTTAATCAAGAGAATAATGTGTTTGCATCATATGATGCCATGTTATGGGATAATACTGGTAAAGTGCTTAACATAGTTCCTGGCACAGGGTAGACACTTAATAAATGTCTGTTTCCTTCATCCCTTTATACCTGTATTATTACTCTTCCTGCTATAAGGAGAAGGGTGGACATAGACAAGAATGAGGTTCTGAACTTGAAGTCTGTGGGTATATATTTCAGAGGATCAGTGAACTTGATGAAAAAAAAATACATCTTTATTTTCATTAATCTCTAACTGAAATCTAGCATTTTCTTTAGCTCTGAATTAAAAGGTCTGAGAAAAGGTCTATAGGCTGCCAAGGTTGTTCATGGCACACAAAGGTTGAGAGACCCTATCCTACTTGAGTGGAGATAGATCAGTGAAATGCTTGAAATTCTGTTATTCTGTATTAACTGATGAATTAAGAATACATATTTAAATTCTTTTGTGGCAAATAGGATCCAAATGCTTGTGCTCTTAGAAAAGAAGATTCTGTTCATTTCTTGAGAAGGAAGATAAAGAGTTTCCAATCATTTCAATACATATCTCTTCACACCTAATGTGAAAAACATTGTGCTAATGCAATTTAACTAGAAAGGGTGATATTAGAGATTTAAAAGATCTTAATAAATGCTATCATAGAAGATTGCATATTTCTTTTACGCTTTGGCCCAATTTCATTTAAAGTAACAACTAAAAGACCCAGGTATGGAATTGAAAAGCCATCTACTGGGTGATATTGATATGTGTGTCTGGGCCAAAAATAGACACCATTATGAGACAAAAGCCCTTAGCTACTCTACAAAATCTGAACAAAAAGGATGTAGAACTTGTTTGTTCTCATCTACTTTTCAAATGTTATTCCTGCTGCCCCAATACTTTCCAATTAGCTCCCCTTTCAAGGGGAAATCAGCCTAATGTGAAAATGGGTCATTTAAAAAAAAGTTTTGAATAATTCACTGTGCTTTCTTGTGATAGTTGAATGATGAAAGGTTTGAGACTGGGAGGATTATTTCAAAGTTGGAATGCTCCCTCCTTGCTCAGAGGTAACAAATTTGCACTTTGTGTTCTTTAGTTCATTCCCTGAATGGTCTTTCCAAGAGACACCAAGATAAAGGAGCTAAATAGGACACTTAAAGTCCAGCATTCAAGTATTGCTTCATACTTGTATTGGATATATGGCTGTAGGTAAAACCCTGAATCTCACAGTGCCACCTAGGCACACTCTGAGAATATAAATTATAGAGGAGTTGTTGATTTTTATCAGTAGAAAGAATTTTTACTCCAAGAGTCACTGACAATCAACAAATTCACATATTTGGAGCAAAAAAAAAATTGGTAAGAAAAGATTTGGACCATATTTTTTTGCTAAAGTGTCCTAAAAGGAGTGGTTCAGCTTTGGGGGAATGACCACTCTTCTCATGTTAAGATTATTACAAAGTCTGTCCCAGTCTGTTCCAACCTTATTTTGCCTTTGCTTTAGTTTTGTGAGAGTAAAAAGTTCCAATATAGTCTCTATTCTATTTTTCTTTAATTATTCTGTTCACTTTTATGTCAGAAACTTTAAAAAAAAATTGCTTTAAAGGATTCTAAAGCATATAAGATACCATTCAGAAATCCAGAATTACCAAAACACTGATTAGTTAGATTTTACAAACAAAGGCCAAAATATATAGCATCGAAACAAAATTTTTCATCTCTATTCAGGGATACTTTTGGACCGGCTCCCTGACTTTTCCCTGGTTAGCTCTGAACTGTATTTTCTCCACACATGCTTCCAGTATTGCTTGGATAAAAGTCCATACATATTGTTCTAAACTCATTGTGTATGCATAGTTAGGATTAGAACTTCTTAATGGCCCAAAAGGGTAGTATTTTATTAGTGTGGTCATTGTCTCTACTGATGCAAAGGTGAACTCTCCATGATTTAGGAGGCAATTCTGTAAAATATCACAATCAATAAAGTCAGTGTCCAATTTTGTCCTTCTAGAAAAGGCTTTTGTCTTTCCTAACATAGCTAGTCTTACTTAGCCCTAAGAAAGGAAGAGGGAGAGGGAGAGGAAATAGAGAGAGGGAGAAAAAGAAGGAGGGAGGTTGGAATATATGGTTTCTGGGGTCTCTTCTGAATCTACAGTTATGACCCTATTTTGCCTGTACCTTGATTAAGTAGGAAACAAGAGCTATTTTTTTCCTCTCCATCTTGAACCCATTCTTTCTGTTGTATTGATCCATGTAAGAAAACTATTGTGTTTTTTTCTCTTTCTTTCCCCATGTCTTCTACCAGTGTCTTACAGAATAATCATGGCTGGTTGATTAAAGTGCTAGGGAGTGAGGAAAAATTTGGTTCAAATTAATTTGAATCTCAGTTTTTTCATCTGTTCGGGAAGGTTAATTACATCAAGTAGTAGCATCTATGTCATAGGTTTAAATGAGGTAATGTATACTAAAGACTTTACAAATAATACATATGCCAGTCATTATTATGTCCCTTTCTTCCTCCTTTGTCACCCCTGAGACTGATGGCAGTGTGACTCAGAGCTTCCTACAGAGAAGATCTAGCTCATTATGTTCTCCTGTCTATGGAGTTCTGCTGTGAACCTCATTACTAGAAAAGCCTTTGTTATGGATAATGTCTTGGTCTAGCAAAGCATCATGTATTACTAAGTTGACATAAGAGTGCTTTTCAGTTTGCAAAGAAGCACTACATATAATCTTGGCAGAAGCAGTGTGTAGCAGGGCTAGAGTGGCTTCTTTTTACACAACAAAGCATTATTTTCCATATTTAATTTCTCATTACTTTTAGTTTTCTGTAAAGAATGCTTAATATAAAAGGTCAAGATATCAGCAAAACATAGACAGATTTTTGCTGAATAACATAAAAACTGTCAGAATGCTGAGCTTTGATGTTCCATTAAGTGATCGATGTAGATTACTGACTTTTGGCTAAATGCTACTCAACCAGATATGGTCAATATCTGTTAGTTCATTGGTGGAATAATTAATCAATCAATACAGGATGCCTGAAGTCAGGAAGAATTATTGCCAGGCCTGTATCTCCGGCTTTGGTCACTGAAATTATTTTAAAGCATCTTTACAACATTATTAACCCTCTCAGTGCAGAGTTAATTATAATCATCACATTTCTAGTGTAAGGGGGAGGCGAGGAAGCACATCAGCACACACACACACAACAAAACCTAAATGAGCAGCACTTCCTGCAGCCTTGAGCTCCCTAGAAGGAAAAGCCTCTCTCTAACAAGCAGAGTGCATCATCATTAGTTCTTTCCTTTCACATCGTCGCTCTCAGCTTGTGAAATAATTACATGCAATTTTTCTATTTTACAGTTGGACCACATGACTCCATGCTCTTTTTCAGAGCTGCCCATAGCTCCCCGGACTGCCTTGTTGCAGGGAAGGGCAGTTTCCCTCTCCAGTGTAGTGGTCAAAGGCTTTGTACTGAGCTCATTATACACACACCTACATACACACACACACACACACACACACACATATATAATTCATAGCAAGATTCTTTCTCCATATTATTCCCCATTTCTAAAGTCTTACAAACTTCCTTTTCATTGATAACAAAGGCTTTAGTAAAGACCCTTTAAAAACAAATCAAATTCAACGTTGTGTAGTCTTCAGTATCTTTGAACTTCTAAGCATGAGGGATACCCAAAAAAAGTACTTTATACTGGCTAATAATGGCCCGTTGTTTATTCAGAGTCCATTGTATGTAGCATTTTTTCTTATATATTATTATGTTTTCTGCATTTTTTGTCACAGAGTAATAATAATAATATCTTGTTTTCCAATGATTCCTCAACTGTTTTTCATTAAGCTTCCTAATTTGATCCTCTGAAAGGGAAGTTGAAGTGGGTAGAACCTTATTTAATCTTCTTTCTGGGATAAGGGTAAGTGATACATTTGAAGTCAAAAACCTGGATTTCAAATCTTAGTCCTGGTACTACCTGTATGTACTTTTTAAACTCATTTATCTTTCTGGTTCTTAGTTTTCTCACCTGTAAAATAAAGGGCTGAACTTAAAGATGCCTTAAAATATTTGGCCAGTGATACTGTGCAGAATATTTCTCATTTGCAAAATCATAAAGCTGGCTTAGCTGATGCAAGAACAAAACTCTCCTGGCTCCTGGTTCATTGTTCTTTCTACTGTAGAGCATATATCTGGGGCCTCACTCAATTTGGTAGGAAAGTTTGCTCAAAGTCTGGATGTCTTAGTCCTTGGTTTAAGTGGTTTTTAATGGAAGTTCACCAGCCTAGTGGTTCATTATAAAGACATAAATTGTCAAGAATTAGTTTGAGAACCAAAATGATAACTGTAGCTACCCTAGTTCATGAAAAATTTCTATTAATGTATCCTTTGTACTAAGAAAGTTAGAGTGAAAGGCTTGAAGCCCAACTGCAAACTCCTAATATGGAATCTGGTATTAGCATTGTCCTGGGTTCTTATAACTATCTTCTCCAGCCTCTTAAAATTTTCTCTTTTATTTATTATTTTATTTATTCTCTTTATATTTAAAATATTCTCTTTAGTTGAAACTAAAATGTGACTAAAATATTATATATTAATGAGCCATTGTGCTATTCCCAGATCAAGACATAGCTAGTGTCCATTTATTAGTTATCACTGAGGGCAAATGGAGGGCACATCTTCTTCCTGTCTGTACTCTGATGCAAATAAAATCAATATGGCACTTTTCAATTTAATATTTATTATCAAATATGTCTGCTGAATTGTACTAGACCATGATTTCTCATCCCTTACTTTGTAAAACTCAACATTTTTACACAAATCAGACTTTTAGAGAATTTAATATAATTTTAATTTTATATATATATTTTTCAATGAACAAGAATTTATTTTCTCTTCTTTTCTCTCCTCCCCCATATCTTCCTTTTGGCTGGGAATAGAAATCTTGTAACAAATATGCCTAGTCAAGCAAAACAAATTTCCACATTGGCCATATCCAAAATCATATGTCTCATTCTGTATAATTTTAATTAAAAAAATTCTAACTAAGAAAGATGAGTCAGACTTTCATCCTCTAGATGTCTTCCAAACACAGCAGAGAGCCTCAGAATGTATCCTGTGTGATGGAGAATTCCTGCAATGTTAGCCAGGTAATTTGCATCTATTTCTAAAGAAGGAGTCACACTGCAGTTTCCTGGGCCTGGGATGTTGGTGTCTCAGTCTAAGTGACTGTGCTTGTCCTCTCAAATCTACTCTTAGCGACAGACATTCAATCCCCAATTCCCAAAGCAGCTTAATTATTTATAAGCTAATATGGGTCAGGTTGCTTTATTGCCTTCACAGATCTTTATTCAGTCTAATCTAAACATGTTTTCTTGGAAATCACTGGGTTATGGCCAGGCATGTCGTAGTGGGTCATACTCCTCCTAAAGTAATGGAGCTGAAATGAGGAGCAGTCTGGTAGGTAGTACTATTAAGCAAATGAAATGGTCTCCAAATAGCACGGTCTCTGAATGTCAGATCAGTTTTCCTTTCTCTTCAGTAAAAGCACAGTGCCTGAGCAGATTTTCCACGGGTATCACAGGGCTTGGGTGAAAGTGTCCAAGACCCTTAACCTACTATATGGATAGTAGGAATCAGAGATATTTAGAATAGGAAGGAGTCTTAGAAATCAGCCAGTCTCGCTCCTTCATTAGGCAGAAAAAAAAGAAATTGAGCTTCACCTCTAGCATTCACTTGAAGGGATTTCATTATATCTAGGTAGCTTTTTTTGTGTATTGTTCAAGGTACTCCATGCAATTGGAATGTGTCTTTTGGGGAATAATAATTTATCCACAAATCTTAGAATAAATGTTACTTATGTGTTAAATTAAAAAAAAGTATTCATACATTGTAAACATGCCAGTGACCTTTCCTCATTGCCTAATAAACAAATAAAACCATTTAAAATGACTGATTTCTTGGGATCCAGAAAGAGAAGATATAGTGGCACAGCAGAGAATATTAAACTAAAGCAGATAGGTCCTCAGTTCAGATCCAGATTCTGACACATAATAGGTGTGTGACCTTCAGCATTCACTTAACCTTTCACAGCAAGAGCATGAAATGTGGATAATATGAGCCATAATAACAATTTTCCTGAATTGTTGTGAAACTCAAAAGTTATAATGATATATGGAACAGATTATCGCGGCCTTCAATGCCTAAAAGGCAGATAATTTAGTTTTCAGCATTTTCCCCAGGATTCTCCCCAAACATTAAAGTATTCAGGAGTAATTAGGCTTTCTACAAATGGCTCCATTCCTCCACTGCTGCTGTTATCACAATTTTGAGGGGTGATCCCCTATACCTAAGCTCCCTTTGTCCATTAAAGTTCAGATTTAAGAAAAAAATAAATTTATTTGTTATTTTTGGAGAGGCAATGACTTGTCTAGGCTCACACAGCTTGAGAGTATTAAGTATCTGAGGTCAGATTTGAACTCAAGTTCTCCTTGGGCCAGGGATCTATCCACTGCACCATCTAGAAGCTACTGAATTTATATTTATAAGGCAATATTTACTTCTTCCCTCCCTCAGCCACTTCAGGCTTAGGAGGGAAAAAGGGATTAGGTTATACTTTTGCTTCATTTTTGTAGAATACAATCCTAGTTCTAAATTCAAAATCTACCTTGGGCTCAAGAGCTTCTCGGGATCTTTATTCTGAGTGCACTGGCTACATCATTCTAAGTACTGAGACTGTATCTAAACTGATCCAAATCATAAAGTTTTAGGATTGTAATACACACCCTTAGACTATTCTAAACAAGAGCATTTTTAGGACCTTTGGTTTATTAAGTAAGGACAGAAACTAATACCTCTATCTCCTGTTAGGTACCAGGATATTGGCTTTGGGAAATAATATATTTTTATGAGAATGCCAGATATAAAATGTGAATGTGAAATATCTGGGGCAAAGAGTTGCCTTTGGACATTGGCAAATATCAGTAAATGAACCTAGCAAATGATTCACAGGTACCTCAAATAATAATACTAGCCCATTATATAGTGTAGTTAGGAGAAATAATTAATATATGCTATTAAAATATATAGTAATTTATAAGTATTTGATGATAATAACATACAGTCATTACTTCTTATCCATTTGAAATGTAGCTGTTGTTCAACAAATAAAGACACTACACAATGATTCAGGAAAGAAATTCACAACTATGAAATCTATAAAAGTACACAAGTAATTTTGCCAGAAAAATGTGATTATATGAATTATTATAACTAGATTAATAACATTACTGCTTTTAGACAGCCAATAAGCATTTATTAAGTACTTAGCATGTACTAGTCATGGGGCTAAGAACTGAGAGCACAAATATAAGCCCAAATACAAGGAAGCCCAAGACATCTATAATTTGCAAGACTTTCTTACAAAACTCCAACTCTTTTCATCATCCTAAATCTTTTTATAGTTTGTCTTTATACATATGAAAATGTTGGGGTTTAAAACTGTAGCCATAGGGCTAGCAGAGGAAGAACTGGGTTGGAGCCAGAAAGCTTGGGTTCTTGTCCTTCTCTGTGACTGAGTACCTCTGTCACTTTGGACAAGTGAATTAGCTTCTTTGAACCTCGATTTTCTTATCTGCAAAAGAAGAGAATTTCCTCATTCTGTAATAAGAAAACTAAAAAGGGGATACTACCTAGGCTTGTTTTTTTGGTTAACCTTTATACTACACACACACACACACACACACACACACACACACAAATAAACCCTCACTTCAGAGCAAGTGCAGCTATCTTCTGCCTACCTATTGTCTGTCATGAGAAATCTTTTGATTGGCTGCTGAGCCAGAATTATGTGGATATGTTTATAGGGGCAATGTGTTCTCATTCCTGATCTTAATGACTTTCTAAATTCTGAAGTGTTGGTGAGAAAGTGTCTCTCGAACACATAGGTTCCTAGGCAAGCCTGTGTCTGAAATATACTTTCTGTTTGTACCTGCTTTCTTTTGTGAGATTTAAAAAGGCTACTGGTATGTTCCCACTTTTCTGGATACACAAGTAGTGGTTATGTAGCATTTATTGAAACAATTGTAGCAGCAACAACAGACTAGCTAAGTGGGAAAGAGCCACCCACGGAAAGAGAGACATCACCAGAAAGAAAAGATCCCACTTAGCCCTGACTAGGGCCATCTCCAGTCAACGGGATCTATAACCCAAATGGCTCCAGAAGAGAAAGTGAGATTGGTGACTTTGAACAGCCCTCCCTCACTTAAAGCCAATTCATTTGCATGGTATGGCATCACCTCCCTGATGTCATGGGCTTCTTTGAGAGTGAAGGACAAACAGTGTATGCATTAACTCAATGTTACAGGTCAAATGTCTAAACAGAGCAGCCTTCTTAACTAATTACAATAATTCTATGATTCTTATTGGCTTAATATTATTCTTTCTCTGTGGGAATAAAACTAGCCATCTCATATCTCATTCATGTTTATATTCTGGACATTTTAAAAAACTTTCTAATTCAGAAAACCGCTTACTCAGAAGGGGAAAACAGAATTATTACTTAGGTATCTAAGATGGGAACGGAATTAAAGCATTGAGAGCCTAGTGTCTCTAGTAAAGAGACAGGTAACCCCAGAGCAAAAAATTCAGAGTTCTTTGAGGGCAGGAAAAAGAAAGTGATTGACAAAAGTATTTAGCCCCTGAATCTTTAGGCTAGCAGTACCTGTGCTAGAATAAGGGTGACTTTAGTAAGTACTTCACAGGATTGTTCTTGGGCTCAAATGAAATAGCATAGGTGAAGCAATTTGCAGATATGAAATTCACAGTGGGCAGGGATTGTGAGCTAGATGTGCTGGCACATTTGGGAGCACTTGGCCCATGCTCATACTACATGAAGGTCATTTGTGATGCTGATTTTATTAGCCTGCTGGATTTCTATAATCCCAGTAGAAGAGGCTACTTAGAAATATCTACCTTTGATGTGAGATTCTGGCATTTTTGTGTATTATGTTGAATTTGTTCATATAACACAAAGTAAATTAGATAATCCCATAATATGTAATAAATTACTTATTTCAGTAGAGAAATAGGTACCTTTAACTGAATTATACAAATTGATTGTATAGGTGTAGTCTCTGTAGACTGCAGAGTTATAAATGCTCATATTGAAAATTTAATGGTTGGCTATCATGAACCAAGTAGGAACTGGCTCCAAAATGCTCCTGGATGGAAGCATTACAGAATTATCTTCCTATTACAGAGACATCACCAGTAGCACCTGGAAAATTCTAATATCTCAGACACCCAAGGTGCAATTTGGGTCAACTCTAATAGATGGTACCTGTTTTTGAATGCGCTCTATTGAAAAAAAAAAGATTGAAAGGATGAATCAAGGATTTTTAGTTGGTGTTGGGGAGATGCAAACAGAGAATCTTATTTTATTTCTATTAAGGCAAAATGAATCATCTTAGTACATCACTGATGTTTCTGTAGACTTGCCCAGAGAAGGCAAATGGGATCATTTAAATTACCAGCACCTCATAGCTACTTTATAGATAGAGCATGAGGATGAAATGAATGATCATTTCTAGTTTATTCTTAGGGTATTTTAAGCAGTTCAGCTATTTAGGCTGAAAACTAAGCCTAATTCAACTGGCTCACAGACAGTGTTTTACAGTATCTTACTGCAGTGCTGTTATTGTTTTCACAAGAGTTCTGTCAGTTTTCCAGTCAACAAAATATTTATCTAAAGTGTTAGAATATTTTAGTTTAATTTCCATACCAACTTCAATTTATACCAGGAGTTGCTGTTTCGTTTTTGAATTGTGTTATTTATGGTGGGATTGTAAGATTTTGGTTAGAGAAATAAGACATCACTAAAACTCAAAACTCATGAATATTAAACTAAAGAAACACTTCAGCGCACAGGTATATGCTATCTTCCCAATTGTTAAACTTAGCATATATTTATATATAGATATATATTATAATTTGATTGGCATAGTTTTCTTGATTTAATCTTTAAAAGTGCCTTGATTGTAAAAATGTAATTATGAGCAAATGGAGCTAATTCTTAAGGACATTTTGATAATGAAAAAATGAATGAACAGTTCTGTTTTAATGCTTCTATAATAAAAATATTCAGCCTTTCAAGTTATTTCTTGTTCATATAAAGGGAATGCTTGTTTTGGAATAAGGTATCAGTTTTCATCTCATGGAGTTTCATACATTTTAAAAAATAAAATAAATTTCAATTGATTTTAATTTTTGAAATTCTATCTAAATACTTTGGTGATTGTGAGAGCAGGCAGATTTCTGAGAATGAAACCATTAATAGGATATCACAGATGTGAAAATGTCAGAAATCTCTAATATTTAGTGTTACTCTATAGTATACATATATATACATACATTTATACATATGGCTTGCATGCATAAAAAATTCTATCAGTGTTGAGTGTACAATATTATACAAATTAGGAATATGTATTTATGCATATTATATATAGGCATGCACATATTATATATAATTACAGACATTATAAACATAAATACATGCATGGGCTTATAAATATACACTATATATGAATTATAGAGTATGCATGCCATGTACATGTAATATGTGGGATAACTGAATACAAATATCTATATAGTGCTCATATAGGAATATTATGCAATTTATATAGTATATAACAGGCATTGTTTGGCACCCATGTGTTCTATTAGATATCATATAAATGGTAATTTATATTTATAAACACCTATATATATATATATATATATATATATATGAATATACAGATATATAAGCATGTCTACTTCTATGCATAGACATATAAATGGTTATAATAGAATGCTGTAAAATAAGAGAACTCTTATCTTTTTGCTGCCTAAGGCTACTTCAAGTGCCCAGACCTTTGATCAGAATGACAGTTTTAAACCTCTGAAAGAAGCTAAAATTGAGAGTAAAATAGCTGACAGCCATGCTTCACTTTTCCAATGGCTCTTAGCTCTCTCCTTCCTATTATGCTAACCCCTTGAGACTGTTTGTAGAGAGATACAGATGATACCCCAAAGCCTATGTGATAGAGCCATAGTCACTGTGAGGTCTCAGAAAAAAAAAAAAAAGTTACAGGCTATTTTGATTTCATTCTGCTGATGAAACCAAATGGACTCTAAGTCCAGACTTGGACCCCGACCAGAGGAAGGATGTATGAGACTATTCAATATGACAAGTGTCAACCCTCATTCTGCAAACTTTTCTTCAGAAGAGGAAATATTTTATTCCTTATGAGAAGTACTTAAATATCAAGAACTACAACTAGTGCAATAAATTCAACCAATGATTGGTTATTATGTTGAATATTGGTGGGCAAAGGGCATTTGGGGATTTAACTGGTCATGTAATATTACAGAGAAAAGCATTCTTTATATTGCCCTAATGACTGCTTTATTTAAAATTCAGTCTGAGAATCGACATATATCTTGCTTTCTAGGCTTTAATCTCTAAGCAACATAATTTTTCTTTTTCTTTTTTTCCAGAAAAGGGATTGAATTGGAAGAGAGACTATTTCACAAAGATGAGGTCCTCCAAGGCTTTTTAGGGATTATACTCCTGTTCCAATCCAGGTCTTTGCCTGTGCTATTAAACTTGAACATCTGTGGAAGAAACATTCATTTCAATTTAGTCTCATGGGGTGGGAGATATATTGACAGGTGGAAATGGACAAAAGACATGGAGACAAGGTGAATGCTTATTCGTGGTTGGAACATATGAGGAAATTACTTAGTGAAATTTATTTATAATGTCATAATTTCCAAGACCTTCAGGTGTGTCTCATGACTGAATACCCTGGAAGTAATTGAAGGAATCATATGCATGATACTTTAAATCTAGATTTTATTATTTGTAACCTGCTTAAACTCTCCAACATCTTTTAGAGAGCTGAGAAAGCACAGGTGATTTTTGAATAGCAGGCAATACAACCACATAGCCATATATTGTGACAACATAGTGGCTAACTCCTTGACAGCCTTGGAGGATGACCCAGATATTAAAGCCACACACACACACACACACACACACACACACACACACACACCTCTTTTCAAACATCAGGAGAAAGTCAAACCACAAGAGAGAGGTAATTGAGTGTTTTTTCCTTTATACAGATTTCCACTCTCTTTCATCAGAATCCAGGCAAAACAAGATGTATGCACCATGATACCTTGTTATTTTTGATCATCTGTCATTTAGCAGCTGCTGTTCATTGTTAATTCCAAGGTCATTATATCCCTTGCCCCACTGCAGTTTTAAGTTTGAGGCAGTATAAGCACAGGTAAGAAAAATGCCATCCAGGTGGACTTTTTGGCCAGAAATGTTCAAAAAGAATAGAAAAAATACTCTTTCAAGAGAGAAATCAGTGTGTATATATATATATATATATATATATATATATATATATAGTTGACACTTTATTGATGGAAAATCCATGAAAAGCACTGTGGTAGAGTGATAAGAACACTGAATTTGGTATGAGCTGGCCATAATTAGAATCTTGGATCACTCACAAAGATTAAAGTCACCTTAGCCATATACTAAGCCTTCCTGTGCCTTATTTTCCTCACTTGTATAATAACAAGGAGTGGAATGATACTAGAGAAATTCTAATGTTCTTTTTAGTTTTGAAGTTATTATCAGCATATTGAAGGGTCATTTCTCATTAAAATAGCTCTTCTACTGCACTGAGGGGACATTTGTAGCCAAAATGCTTGATCATCTTCTTTCAGATGGGTCAAATAATTTTTAGGACTAGGCTTTCCTTTTTTAACATACACATGACTTCAATGTGTAGAATTATTTTATTCTATAAGAAGCAACATTCCATCTACTGTGCTCCCACATCTTAAAGTCTTTCTAATTGACTTGCATCTGAAACTTTCTATATAAGGCATCTCACATTGTTAAAATGTGAGCCTCCTGAGAAGATAGGCAGTCTTATTTTCTAGGTGTTATCTTCAGTACTTAACACAGTTATTTGTACATAGTAATTAATTAATTAATGGTCATTCATTTGTTTGCTCATTCATTCTTTGTATCTCCAGCACCTGGGTCCCAGTGTCACTAAATAAATGGGTATTGATTGTTTAACTGTGTATGATGTGGGAATGAGAAAATAATTTCCTGAAATATTGTCAAAGGCAAAATAGTGACTTAGAAGTTGCCTAGTTTTGACCATACTATGTGGTTTATTGGTCTCTTGATCCCAGCACAATTGTATGAAAGATATTTTTTTAGAGGATATCACTTTTTGGAGTCCCAAGATATTTTCATCTCCCTTTTTTTTTAAAATAGATTTTTATTATTTTCAAGTTTTAAACATTTATTTTTCTCTCTCACTTCCTTTTATTCATTAAAGGGAAACCAAGAAAGTAAGCAATAGAGAATCTGTGAATCATATAAGCATAATCAATCAAAACAAGCTTCATTTTTATTCTTGTTTTTTGATAGACTTGTAAAAAAATCTAAATAAGACAAAAATCCAGAGCCAAAATACTTTTCTTATATATACGGGCCCTAAGGCTCACATTCATTTCATCAGTAGAATTTAGATATTTTGGTGATTGTTATAAGGTCATAGAAATGTCTAAAAAGCTCAAGACCTCAAGGTGTCACTCTTGTTGTATTGTATTGTTATATTTGTGAACTTATGGATGCAAATCTCAATTCTGTACCATGACTACAGATAGAAAAGAAAAGCAAGATAAAGCACGGATTTGTCAGGAGTGTTGGGACATCATCACCACTGTACCACAGTAGTTTTTTGTTTTTGAGAAGATTCCATCTGAATCCTTTATATAATATACAAATATAGAATTTAAAAAAGATTGCTTCACATATTTCTTCTTTCACTATGATGAAAATATAACTATTCTGTATTTATAACTGTGTTATTTTATCAACTGTATTTGACCATCTATAGTTACCTATTTGATCAAAATTCAGCTATTTTAGTATCTATCTTCTTTCTTTATGCATATTTTATCTGAATCTACTTTTGGGACCTAAAAAATTTCATTTATCCTATAAATTTTATACAGTTCTTTTCTTTTTGTTCTCCTTATATTTTTCTTTTGCACATATCCTGATTAAAATGTGTTAAAACAGATAACCAAACTCAAAATCTAAAGATTCAAATTCAAAGAAGATAATTTGACCTCAGAGGTACAACCGGGACTTAATGGGATAAGATTCTTGATTGGAAAATGACTAAGATCAAGGACTAACTTATTTACAAAGAATGAATGGATGAATAAAGTGGTAGAATATCATAATATATTAAGGACATACATGAATGAGAGGAAATCTATTAACAAAATAGAGAAGTATGTTGGGAATAGAAGGAAGGTTAACAAAAGAACATGATTGTTGCTTGGAATAGATTAGCATTAATAGTATATAGTGGGACCCAGGCAGAATTACAGTTACTTGTTTTTACTCTTCTTTGCCAATTAATATGATTTTAAGATAGAGAAAGAAAGAAATGGCTAAAAAGATGAGAAACCCAAGACAGAAGATAATAAATGCAATTAAATGCCTTTAAAGGACAGATGTAGTTGATCTTGGAAAAATTCTTAGAGAATAGAAGAGGTGCCATAGAACAAAAGAAGGACAAAAGTCCATATATCTTTTTTTAAAGAAATGGATGGACTCTAAAATCTCCAGATCCTTGAACTTGAATTGTAGGAGTTATGTTTTATTGGGGTAAATTGTGGATAGGAAGCTGTCATCTGCTTGGTTTTCAAAAAATAGTCATGGAAGACATATTTCATATTCTTTTTGGACCAAGATTCTATTCTAATACAATAGAGACATGCTACTGACAGAATGTGACTGTATTTCAGGGAGGTATTTTTAAAGAAATCTTTCATGGGATTTTTGTAGATATGATGATGAGATGTGAACTAACCAATGGAACAGAATGACTAGAAATGTAGAACAGTAAACTTAGGAGGACTTTGTGAGGGTCTCTTGCATATTTGTCCTTGTCCTTATGTTGTTTAACATGTTTATCATTGAAAGCATCAATGAATTGCTTATCTAATTTGCAGCTAATATAAAGTTGAGAGGGATGACTAACATAGAGTCAGGGTCCACAAAGATCTTGGCAGGCTATAACAATGAATTGAATCTAAAAATATTAACTTAGTACAGGAATGTATCAAGGCCTTCCCTTGGATTAAAAAATCTACTTCACAAGTTCAAGATGCTACTAAATAGCAATATGAAAAATATCTGGGACTTTTTTATACTCTCAGAAAGTAAACACCACCACTTAAGATATGAAAGTCCTGATTTTATTTTGTTATTTAATTATTTTTAGCTGTGACTAACCTTGTGATTCCATTTATGTTTTCTTAGCAAAAATATTGGGATGGTTTGCCATTTCCTTCTCCAGCCCATTTTATAGATGAGGATACTGAAGCCAATAGAGATAAGTGCCTTATCCAGGTTCACTGGCTAGTCAGTGACTGAGGTCAAATTTAAACTCAAGAAGATGACTCTTCCCGACTCTAGACCCTGTACTCTATCCACTGATCAATATAACTTCCCCATGATTTTATATTACATTGAGAGATTACAGAATGAGGATAGTCATAAACCTGCTTTACTTATCTCTGATTAGATCATAGCTGATGTTCATTTTTCTGTATTCTATTTGAGGAAACACATTTATAAAATGGAGAGTATTCTAAGAAAGGTATCTAAGATGCTGAAAGATTTCAAGATCATGCCATGGGAAAATTGATGCGAAGAAGTGGAGTAAAGAAGCTTTGGGAAGGACTTGATATTTATATCTTCAAGGAATTTAAAATGATGTCATGTGGAAGAAGGAAAAGTTTTTTTTTCCTATTTTAGCCTAGTGGTTAGAACTAGGAGCAATGTAAGTTATCAGTACAGATTTGGATATGTAAGGAAAACAGCACAAAACACTTAAACTTCTCAGTGTCATTTTAAAGTTTATTTTAAAGTTAACAGTTCCAAGGATGAGTCTAGAAAGAGGAAAGCAGTTTTTCTTTCCTTAATACTTGGAAAGGCAGCATGGTTTAATAGACAAAGTCAACATTGAAATTAAGAAGACAAAGGTTAGACAAGCCATTAAGGCATATGAGACAAAAGTATATTTAAAATAAGGCCAATGATATTTGTTATATCATGTGACAAACTTGTCCATAAGACATGGAAATGTTAGCTTCCTAATGGACCAATTGAAGATTCATGTATCTCAGGTATCTGGAAGTTCTTAACCTGAGATACATAAATACTTAATTGGTCCATGGAAAGATTCTAGGTCTCCAGGAACTTGGGTGGAAAAAGACTACATCTTTATTTTCACTTATCTTCAAATATTTACATAGACAGCAAATCTTCTTTGGAGGGTTGTATAGTCTGGTTTCACCAGACTACCAAATAAGTCCATCTCACAATAAAAGCTAAGAACCTCTACATTACTTGATTCCAATGGTCTGCTTTGATGAGATTGATTTGTTTGATGGTTCTATATGAGGGAGCACCCTGCTTATGACTGTTTAGTCATTGTCATGAAGTAAATTAAAGTCATTTTAAAGAAGTAAGTATTTCAATCTCTCATAGACAATTTTGTCATATGGTCAAATAATTTTACAAATATTGGCCTTATTTCTCTAAATTCAGCATTCATGAATTGAATAACTAATGATTGGTCAGAGATTAGATTTGGAGTAAATACTCTCAGACCTGTGGAAGGGGAAGGACTTTATGACCAAAGAAGAACTAGAGATCATTACTGATCACAAAATAGAAAATTTCGATTATACCAAACTGAAAAGTTTTTGTACAAACAAAACTAATGCAGACAAGATTAGAAAGGAACCAATAAACTGGGAAAATATTTTTACAGTCAAAGGTTCTGATAAAGGCCTCATTTCCAAAATATATAGAGAATTAACTCTAATTTATAAAAAATCAAGCCATTCTCCAATTGAAAAATGGTCAAAGGATATGAACAGACAATTCTCAGATGAAGAAATTGAAACTATTTCTAGTCATATGAAAAGATGCTCCAAGTCATTATTAATCAGAGAAATGCAAATTAAGACAACTCTAAGATACCACTACACACCTGTCAGATTGACTAAGATGACAGGAAAAAATAATGATGATTGTTGGAGGGGATGCGGGAAAACTGGGACATTGATGCATTGTTGGTGGAGTTGTGAACGAATCCAACCATTCTGGAGAGTAGTTTGGAACTATGCTCAAAAAGTTATCAAACTGTGCATACCCTTTGATCCAGCAGTGTTACTACTGGGCTTATATCCCAAAAAGATATAAAGAAGGGAAAGGGACCTGTATGTGCACGAATGTTTGTGGCAGCCCTTTTTGTAGTGGCTAGAAACTGGAAACTGAATGGATGTCCATCAGTTGGAGAATGGCTGAATAAATTATGGTACATGAATATTATGGAATATTATTGTTCTGTAAGAAATGACCAACAGGATGATTTCAGAAAGACCTGGAGAGACTTACACGAACTGATCCTGAGTGAAATGAGCAGGACCAGGAGATCATTATATACTTCAACAACAATACTATATGATGACCAGTTCTGATGGATCCGGCCATCCTCAGCAATGAGATCAACCAAATCATTTCCAATGGAGCAGTAATGAACTGAACCAGCTACGCCCAGAGAAAGAACTCTGGGTGATGACTAAAAACCATTACATTGAATTCCCAATCCCTATATTTATGCCCACCTGCATTTTTTATTTCCTTCACAAGCTAATTGTACAATATTTCAGAGTCTGATTCTTTTTGTACATCAAAATAATGTTTTGGTCATGTATACTTATTGTGTATCTAATTTATATTTTAATATATTTAACATCTACTGGTCATCCTGCCATCTGGGGAAGGGGGTGGGGGGTAAGAGGTGAAAAATTGGAACAAGAGGTTTGGCAATTGTTAATGCTGTAAAGTTACACATGCATATAACCTGTAAATAAAAGGCTATTAAATAAAAATATATATATTAAAAAAAGATTTGGGGTAAATAAATAAGATCTGACACAAATACAGTTAGTATATTCTAGACAATAGTCAGTAGCCAATAAATATTGTTTGAGAAATTGATTCATTACTTATTTTTTGGGTAACAATTTTCCTCTTAGGTCAAAGGAAAACTCTTTAAAATGGTGATTAGCCAAATGGAAGAAAATGAGGTATCCTAGAAAAGTCTCATCCACCTTCTGGAAAAATTTCATTAAAAATGATTTACATTTAAGGAGCCATGTAATGCACACTATATATTGCTGGACTTGGAATCAATAGGATCAGGATGCAAATTCTACTTCTAATCATTAAGGTCATGGATTTCCATTTGGAAAGGACTTTAAATAATATGTGGTTTAACCTCCTCATTTTATAGATGAGGAAACTAAGAGTAAGTGATTAAGAGAACCAGAATTCAAACCTAGGTCCCCTGATAGCAAATCCAATAACATATACCACTATAGCATGATGTCTCACCAAGTGTGTGGCAAATACCTTTAGCTCTCTAACAGGGGAGATTAAAGAATTTTAGAGAAAGTATAGGTCTTTGCCATAATCTAAGCTGTAGTAGTATTAAATTTCAAATGCTTAAACTTTGAGGTTGTCATTCATTTCCATAGAATCAATTTCTCTAAAATAGTCATGGAAACTGATATTTGAATATCTGAAAATGAAGATAAGAGATGTATCTAAGACAGGTTTAGTTAAAGCTTCAAAGGGGTGATGCTAAGCAACATCTCTCTGTAGATGTTTGAGGGAGAACAACAGCCAGTAACCAGCAACCTACATACAGCCAGCAGCCAATGTTGTTTGAACTGAAAGATGGATTTATTTTGAGTCTATCTTGCCAATAAACCATAAGGACATATTGTAGGCAGCTTCCAGTACTGTATTCCACATACAAAATAGATCAACTCTGAAATATGGAATGCCGGTGCCCATATATTTTCATAGCTTGGATGGAAGGGGCAGAGTCAGCAGAATTTGCCTTATGTTTGAAGGATTGTAATGTGCTTTTATGTCTCCCTAGCTGTACTTATCCTTTGTGTGATAGTACTTACTGTATAGAGATGGATTACTGGTAAATTGTTACTATCAGATTTGCAGTATTTGAAATCATTTTGAGAAAACAATACCTGGTAACCTAGATGATGTCAATTCATTTCCTCATTATCACTGTGATATCTTCAGTGTGCCTTTAAATAGAAAGTGTTGCTTTTCTCTCAATAGTCTCCTAATCTGATTAATTGAGTTAATTTGTATCTTAATTTAACCAATTCACAATCAATATTTAAGTTGAGCTCTTCTAAATCTAAATCTGTTATTCAGGTATGGATCAATAAGTTTGTCACATCCAAGAAGAGAATATTGTTCAAAAGTGTAAATTAATTTTTTTTAGTAACCATATGTTTAGTCATAATGTTAATCTTACTCAGCAAAATTCCACTGGCTAATTTTACTATGATGAAAAGGGCCTTAGTCTTAAATCTGGAACTAAAATAAAAGTCAATATGTAGTCAGTCCAAGCCATTTTATTTCTGTGCTCCAAATATGAGCCAAAAAATGAATGACACTGGTTGCCAGCCTCCATAGACTGCTGCTCTTTCAGATATTTGTCTATTAAGTTTTAGCTTCTTGGCTCTGTGATAATTTCATTATGGTTCTAGGCTGAGAAAATCCAGTTGAGGTCTTTTAAATAAAATATATGCAAAATATTTCATCTTAGTACACATTTATTATATTCCTATGATGTGCCAGGCAATAGACTCTGGGAATACTAAAACAAATGCGAAATCACGCCTGATCTCAAAATGATTACATTGTATTACATATACATCTAGGCATAAACTGTAGCATTGGTTCTGGAATGGCATTTCAAATGGAACTGAATCCTCCAAAGAGTTTCTTCTAGTGATACAAAACTCACAATTTCTATGCCTTTCCATGATGTATGACTCTGTTCCATATCGTCCCAAAGGTTTGGCATAGGAGATTTAGTCAAAATGCTGGTACCTTCCTTACTTTCTCTTGGCATTCTAATGGTATCATTGAAAAATCAGGTAATTTACTTGACATCTCTCATGTGATCAGTTCATCTTTTCTTCTTATTATATATCTTTTACTCTTGTTTTCTTTGGAGTTTCTTATTGCTTATATGAAAATGTGTTGTTTACTGAAAAGAGTAATTTGTTTTCAAGTCAGAAAACCAGGGTTCAAATCTCAGTTCTGATAATTACTTCCTATGTGACTCTGAATAAGTTATTTAACTTACTTGGACTATTTTTTCTTTTGAACGTGAAACAGTGGGTTCCAATAACCTCTGAGCTTCCTTCCAGGTCTATATTTATGATATTTTGCTTATACCCACTGTATGCCTCTCATTTAGTTTCTATGTGATTGTAATTCTTCCTTATTCTAAGATAGTTTATTTCATAAGTCACTGCCATATGGCAACTCTGGTAGAATATTTACATTAAAAATGGATTTTTGCTTTTATTTGAATTATTGAATTATTTGAATCTTGTAGTTTTCCAGCATCAATCTGTCCTGCTCTCATCTTCTTGTTCACCTCTCAGGTTAATTCACTGTTCATTTGTATTATCTGTCCCAGATAAACACTCTGATAGATAAGTTCATTCAAATGCAGGTTGAAGTGTGAACTATATATTTTTTTCATCTACTTGGAAAAGCTCATAAAGCAATATTTTGTTTTACAATTCATTTGTATAGTCAATAAACATTGAACACATTGAAATTTTATTGTCTATATTTCTTTCAGCTAATTATGAAATGATAAAGATATTGCCCATCGTTGAATTTTGCTTGTGAAGAAAGCATACTTGTTCTGTGTTGATTCCCTCACAGAGTATGTCCTCAATACATGTATCAATAATTCTCATAAAGATTTCATATAAAGGTGAAAGAATATGTCAACAGTTTTAATACTCTTTTGATCAACTTTTTCAGCACTATTAAGTCCTGAGATTTTTTCCATGTCTTTGCTATATTTCCTTTTCTCAGATACTTTTTAATTTGCGTTTCTCATTTCTCTCAGAATTGTTATCCTGTACCAGAGATTGTTATCTCTGTACAGAGATCCTTGATATGTGCTTGGTCGGTCCAAAATGACTCCCCCTCCCCCCCTTTATGTTCTCATTAGTATTATTTCTACCTCCTTTGTTAAAAATAACTAAAATTGTAGTGTTTTGGTCAAACTGTGATGGCTCCACCATACCTGATGGAGAAAATAATTTGCTAAAATGACTTTTTTTCATTTTCCCCTTTTTAGTCCTCTTTGCATTTCATTCTTGAATGCCCTTGGAATGATTTTGCTTAATTGGGACTCTTGCCATGCTTTCTCTATACTGGATTTACCTTCTACTGCTTCTCTCCACTTTATGAGACAATTCTGCTTACAATTGTCAATCACTCTTTTTTAAATAAGATTTTTACCAAGAAATTTATATGCTAACCCGGTATTGCATTTGGCAGCTATGTCTTTTTGGCAAGTTAGCTTTTTGCTGACTAAAGCTCATTTTGTCTCCATTTGGAATAATTAATTTATAGTGGTTAAGCTTTTTGATAAAATTATTTTAATGCTACAATTAAAAAAATATTCCCCTTGTGAATTTTTGCTATATTGCTTGGACAGACTTTTCCTGGGCTTTCATCTTTAGGGCAAGCTCTGGGAGTAGTGATGGTATTCTTTTATCCAAAATAATTTTAGATTTTCTTCTTACTATATGGTTCTTCTTTATTTCTTTGCATCCTTCTTTTACCACCAATCATCCCATGTTTCTCAATTTGTTTTTTCTAAACTACTCCCATCCTGCCTTCACTATAGTTCCTGCGTATTAAAACAATCTATAATGTTTTCTGTTTAATCTACTATTAATCATCCCTTTCTTCCTTTCTAACTGCCAGTTTAAATGTCCTCTGTGAGGACAAAAACTATCTCACTTCCCATGTCAGAGACTGTAATACAAGTAAGGAAGAAGTAGGGGAGGAAGGATTATACTTTCCATGTGCTGGGGAATAAATTTGTATATTTATGATCACATTTTTGAAAGTCAATATTTGAATAAAGGCTAATGTAACTATTAGTGGTATAATGAAATTGGCATAAAAGGGACCACCTCTTATAATTGAAAGGACAGCATAGAGAGGTGCTAGAGCCACTTGCAAGAAGCCTAGATAAACTTCGATCTCTTTATGGTATTCAAATCTCCCTGGGGGGAAGATGAAGTCTAACATACCTGGCTTTCTGGTAGTAGGGGCCAATGTGATCTGTATTACACAGTACTTGTGTTTAATAGATGCTTAGCAAATGCTTGTTGATTGATTTATTAATAGATATTCTTTTGCCTAAACCATAAGAAACAAAATGAAAGAAAATGATCCAGATTAATTAAAAACAACATGGGAGTTGATATTTGTTTGGGAAGGCTATTTTGCATAGTGGATAGTGTTGATATTAGAATCAGAAAGAATCATAGGATTTCAGATTCGGATCTTAAAAGCACCTTAGAGACCATCAGGTCCCACCATTTCTCTTTTTATGTGGAAACAAACTTAGAGAGCCAAATGACTTCCCAGGATCACATTCTCTATTTACCATGCCACACTAGCTCACTGGGAAAACTGAGTTCAAATTAATGTGGAATTTTATAGATGAGGAAATTTAAAGTACAATAATAATAATAAACTCTGTCAGTGCTGTTCTGATGTACAAATGAGATAATGTATCATGCTTATCAAACTTTAAGGTCCAATATAAATATGAACTATTATCATTATTGGTTTATCTAAGAAATTTTGAGGAGTAGCTAGATGTTGCAGTGGATAGAGCAACAGCCCTGGAATCAGGAGAACCTGAGTTCAAATATAGCCTCAGACACTTAAAATGTACTAGCTGTGTGACCTTGGACAAGTCACTTAACTTCATTTTTTTTTTTTTAAAGAGAAATTCAGCTTCTACATCTTATGTGAACAAGGATTTAACTCTGGTAATTTAGGATGCTTTCCCCATAGCACCAGCTCCAAATATACTGAATAAACTTTTGCTGATAATGAAGATGATAGTTGACATTTATATTTGACACTGGCTTGTCTGGAAGTGTGCAGTTCTAGAGGCCCTGAGAAATCTGAGAATGTTTAGATTGCAATTGGAGGGGTGGCCATCAATTGAGGAATGGGTGAAAAAGTGTGAAATATGATTGTGATGGAATGCTACTGTACTATAAGTTTTGATGAGCTCAATGATCTTAGAAAAACATGGGAAAGCATAAAATAACTAAGAGTAAAGGAGCAGAACTAAGAGAATATATACAGTGTTAAACTTTTTTCCTACCCGTGACCCCTTTTCCCTCAAGAAATTTTATATGACTCTGAGTATATAGATATTCAAATAAAATTTATTGCTAATAAATCATAATTTTTCAATCCCTATTTTCAGTTATGAGACCTCCATATGGGATCACCACCTACAATATAAGAAGCTTTGGTATACAGTAACAGCAATATATATTTTATGAACAACTTTAAGCAAATAATACATTTTGACTATTATAAACACACAAATTAGTTACACTTAGACATATAAAGAAAAAGTTTATCTGCATCCAGAGATAGAACTGATAAATTGAAATATGTATGGAAAAACTTACATATCTATACCTATTTGTGTCTAATGGTAGTCATCTCTAGGACAGGGGGCAGGGAAGAAGAAAGAAGAAAAAAATGTTTACATGATAACTTTATTATATATCTAAAAGGAATAGCAAATTATCCATAACTGATTTGCAATTTTAGGTGCAATCATTTTTATTATACTGTTATGAAAATGCTTGCCTTATTCCATATATTAAAAACAAAATAAATTTAAAAAGATAAGATTGCCTAAAATGGAATCATCTTCATCTCCTATCACATGGTTGGAGTAGCCTCTGTTCATTGACTGCTTCAGTTCTTAAAATTAACACGAAGGAACAATCTGATTTTCTGGCTGCTCTTTTCTACCATTCTCTTTTTCCTGAGTCCAGAGAGTGAAGATGCCAATTCACCTCTAAAGAGCATGGATGCCATAAACTGAATTGCTGAGAGGAAAAGGACTTCCCTCATTTCTCATTTACTCTTGCTCCAAGAAATGGCTGTGGGGCAGGGGTGGTATTTGTTTCTTCTGTGTTGTTTGTCCTCAGTTTTAGGTGCCAGAGGTAATTTGGAGTTTGAGCTATTGCAAAATAGGAGCCAGGATTTCAGGTGGGATGATACAGCCAGCCAGCCTGGCATGGAAACCCTGATAAGTCAAGGTATCTGAGATTTGAGCTTGAAAGGGTTTTGGACTTGAAACTGGGACTTTTCTCTATTAGATTGGAGCTGAAGTATGAAATTTTATCTTCTTCCTTCCCAGAGACTGAGGAGGTGTAAAGAAGAAAGGGGGGTTATATTTGCTATGTGTTCCCATGTGTTTGCATATTTATGACTAAAAGATCCAAGTCTCCCTAGGGAAAGGGGGAAAGGGTGAACTCTAACTTTGGTGAGTGGGGGCTAGTATGGTCTGTGCTGCTCATATAATGTTTTACGTCTCCTTTGAATTTCAGAAATAGCTGCGAGGTCTCTTACAAATGGCATGACTTAGATAAGTCTATATATAGAATAATTGTGTGTAGTCTAGATTCAAACTCCATTCTTTTTTCAGAAAATATGGATTCAAATACTGCTTCTGATACTCAATATCTAGGTCACTCCTTACTAATAACAGCTAATAATAATCATAGCTTCATTTATATATTGCCTACTCTGTGCAGGTATTGTGAGCAATGTTTTACAAGTATTTTCTTATTTGATCTTCACAACAACTCTAAGAGGATAGTGCTAATATTATCATTATTTTATAGATAAAGAAACTGAGGTAACCAAAATGACTTGCCTGGAGTCACATAGCTAGTAAGTGTCTGAAGCTGAATTTGAATTCAGGTCTTTCTGACTCCAAGATTGCCACTCTGATAGCTGTACCACCTAGCTTGTTACTTGAGGTGAATTATTTAGTCTCTCCAAGAAACAGTTTCCTCATTTGTAATGAAAAACTTGAACTAAATGGCTTTTGAGGTCCATCTCTTCTCATTCTGGTTCTGTGATTCTATGAGTACAAATCCACTGTTATTTGTTAGCTTGTACCATACATCTCCTGGAAAGTGAAAAATATCATTTAAGCAAGACAAGACCTTGTTTGATTGCAATGGGGGACACTGGTGAAATTTATCTATTATTTATAATTTCTTTCTAACAATGCTTTCTTAAACTAATATTTATGCAAAATTACTACTGTAAATGTTGAAATGTAATTGGCAATAATGGTGAAAATAAAAATGTGAGCACAAATAGGGGAAATTATTTAATAATAAATTCAGAAATTTTTATTAGATTTCTGTCTATGGTAGAGCATATATACTGTGAGATCATTCTGTCTAGACAAGTCTATTTAATTTTGTTGTGTACAATTGGGCAAATTCTTTGTCTATAGATCTAAACATAATTTACAATATCCAATATAACTAGCTGCACCTGTGTGTTTTGACTCATCTTTGGACCATATCATTTGACTGCATTTACAATGAATAGCCCTGTATTAGCCTGAAGGCAACCCAGAAATTAGTTCTTTCTTATAATGTAAACCTTTGTCAATCGGTTTACAATGTTGGTTTGTAGCCGAATTGAAAGAAATAATCTTTCATTCCTCCCCCCACCCCCAGTGGTAGATTTATAGCTGAATTGATCTTTTTCTGCTATTTTTAAATTGTCTGAATTGAACAGTATAAGCATTGGTACGTTCACAAACATTCATTAGCATTTCAATTCGGGCATCTAAAAAAAATCACAGGAAATGAATTAATTTATTTGCTGTTGAGTTGCAAATATAACACCATAGAACCAGATATTACTTTGTGTGGAATTTACATTCAATATAAAAATTATTGATTATAATTCCAATGTATATAGATTCTGCTGGATTTCAAAGTATTTTTTTCATATCTATTTTCCTACAGACATTGAACATAGCAGAGAATTACCTTCCTTTAGATGCATGTGAAATCATTGCTCAGGGATTCTTGGTGGCAGTTTTTTGATTGACTAAGATTAGAGGACAATCAGTATTTAACTAAGAATGAATCAGAGGCCGTCTAATACAGATTAGAAATCTGAGGTCTAGGAAAGTTAAGTCACTTGTCCATAGTCCTTCAGATAAGAACAGAGGCAGAATTGAACCTCAGATCTTCTGATTCCAAAGGCTGTGCTCTTTCTACTGTACCGCACTATCTTCTTTGCTGTTGGTTGTAATCATTTTAGTCAGGTCTAACTCTTTGTGTTAACATTTAGTTTTTTTTTTTTTTCCTGAGGCAATTGGGGTTAACTGACTTGTCCAGGGTCACACAGGTTGGAAGTATTAAGTGTCTGAGATCAAATTTGAACTCAGGTCCTCTTGACTCCAGGACCAGCACTCTATCCATTGCCCCTAGGATTTGTTTTTGTTTTGTTTTGTTTTGTTTCTTTTGAAGAGACATTGGAGAGGTTTGTCATTTTCTTCTTCAACTCATTTTACAGATAAGGGAACTGAGGCAAACAGGGTTAAATAATTTGCCCAGGGTCATATAAATAGTAAATGTTTGAAGACCCATTGGAATTCAGGAGACAAGTCTTTCTAACTCCATACCTGCTCTATCCACTGTGCCACTTTCTCCTTAATTAGGCAAAACTATAAATGAGTTTTCTTTATTACAAGTAAGAACCTGGTATAGCAGATAGAACCTCAAATTAAGAGGATCTGTATTTAAACTAATCTATTATCCTACTCACTGTGTGACCCGAGACAAGTCACTTAACCACTCAAATTCAATTCTCTCAATGGTAAAATAAGGATAACAAGACATGTAAGTGCCTCCCTCAAGGTTAGTGTGAGGCTTTTAATGAGATATAATGGATGTCAAGAGCTTCCCAAACTTTAGAAGTATTATTCAGAGTATTCCAAAAGTCTTAGTGGTGTTTTAAACTTTAATAGCTTAAATGAAACACACTTTTCTTGTCATTGTATCCTCAAGTAGCAATAAGGAGAAATCTATCTCAGTCCAATAACTCTGTCCATTAGTTAGTAACTTCACTATGGTGAAGCCTCTTGATTTAAACTGGAAATCATTTAAAAATGTCCATTCTTTGCATCCTCATAAGGAATCCTTTCTTAGCAATCTGGTGGTTTTCTCATGATATCCATAGCCCACCAATATAACTTGCTAGTTCTCTCCTAATCTCCACCAGATCCTCAGAAACATTTCTTTTATCTCACAGACCAACTAACAGTGGCTGGGGAGGCTCTCAAAGCACAGTAGTACACTATGAGCCATGATTGACATGGGAGCCCAGAGGAATCTTGGTCTTTTAAATTAAGCAAGCAAGCAAACAAACAAACAAACAAAAACCCCTAGCTCCTTTGGTTCAGAACATGATGTGTCCATAGCATATATGGATATGTTTTTAAATATTATGGAAGCTCTAAATAATGTTGATATCAGGAGACAGGATTAATTTAGGGGTATTATAATTGGGTTTTTCTATATGTATTTGATCTGTTTAGAGAGAGGTGTCAATCACATATGAATTTCTGCAGCAATAAGTCTTATTTATAACAAGATTCTAGTATATTTAAAAGTTCCCCAAGAGATGAATGGATGATCATGTATTTTCATCAGACAACATGAGTACCAGTTACACATTTATTTGTCACAGTAAATCTGAATCTAAATACACTCATGGTTATGGAATCCTCAGTATTCTTTCATTAATAAGATGAATCCAACACTTTTCTAATTTCAGCCCTATTGAAGACTATTAATTCTTTGATCCATACCACAAACTCACAAATGTTTAATTGTAATCTCTTCTAAAGATCAACAATACCCCAAATTTTAATTAGGAAATTACTCACTCCATGGGGAGTAACCATTTAATTTACAATTGCTGCATTCAGAATAGCTTTAATTATATTTTGTTTGTGGTTAGGCTACTGCCTCACTAAAAGGACTTTGTCATTTTTTTTTGCATGTGTGACATTATATTAAAAATGAATCTAACAATCTCCATTCTAAGTTTTCTACTTTATAGGGACATGGCCCTTTGTTTCCTGAGCAATGTGGTGATAGTAGAAATCAGACAATAGGAAAAATAGGGAAGCATTTATTGCATTGTTCCATTATTTATTCCAAAAGAGGGCAGCAAATGTCTATTTTGCATCAGTCCTCTGTGAGTGATGCTGATTTGTCCTGGTCAGCACTTGTTACTGAGAAATAAACACATTCTTTTTTCAAGATCTGATGTCCTCATCTCCTTGCCCAATTCCCATAATATTAAACAAAAACAAACATATAACAAATAAAAATAAGTTTATTATGGGGGAAATTCAGAGAGAAATGAAGTTTGCCCTTATCCAATCTGGTTTAAGTTGTCTAAAGGAAAAAAAAAAGTGTCTTAAATGGCATAATTTTCTTTGTCTTTCCATTTGAATTAAAATATGGATAACATCAGTCTTTTCTTTGGACTTGGATTTAGTACTGTGAGTAAAAGGTACACTCATTAAAATATCACTTTATCCAATCATACTATAAACATGAGCATATGAGCACTACACTCCTTTTAGAACAAAATATCAGAGGATTTTGAAAATGCTGGTATTTCTTTTAAAAATTAGTACAAAAAAAGAATTCAGGTTTCAGAGATCAAATGAAGTTTTGGCAATTTGCACTTAGTCTTATTCAATAATTTTTAATAAATGACCATTTGAAAGTTACATTGGCTTACACATGGCATTCTTCATTTTGTCAGTTCTCAAAATTCAGCCCTGAGGTCAATGGCACAGAATTTAAGATATATCCAAAGCTCATATTGTTTTGCCCTGTCTCTGATATTCTGTCTTTGTGCCTCCACATTTCCTTTCATTTGTCCATGGTAATCTTTCTTTTCTTTAGCTACTATATGGTTAAATTCTCCCCCTTTTCCTCCAAAAATAAATAACTTAAGAAATCTTGGGAATGAAACTGAGGAGAAACCAGGAGCTTGAGAGCTGTAAAAATATCTGAAAATTCCAAACAATTATCATTGATTTTCTGAGAAGTAACACACATTTTACAGTCATTTACTGGCACTTTCAAGAGGGAAAGAGAGAGGGGAAAAAGGGAGAGCATGGTGCTTTAGAAATGAATTGTCCCAGGGTATTTACCATACCTTATAAACAATATGAACCAAATACATATGGTTGCCATGGCACATAGTATGCAAAATGTAACACAGACTTTTTTTTATTCTATGATTAAAAAATATGATATAGTAATTCACAGCTTCCATTTTTAATGCTGATAATGTGGTTATTCTTTCATTTTGTCCTTTTATAACTTTTTAGAAGTGTCAGAGAACTAATAAGTGTCCATGTGTTTCTGCAACAATAAATCTTTAAAAAAATAATAGCTTTTCATTTTCAAAGTATATGTATATATAGTTTTCAACATTCACCCTTGCAAAATATTGTGTTCCAAATTTTTTCTTCCTCCCTTTCCCTGCACCCTCCTCTAGACAGTAAGTAATCCAATATATGTTAAACATGTGCAAATCTTCTAAATGTATTTCCAAAATTATCATGCTGCATAAGAAAAATCAGATCAAAAAGAAAAAAAACAAGAAAGAAAACAAAATGCAAGCAAACAACAACAACAACAAAAGTGAAATATTATGTTATGCAAGGTTGCCCACTATCACTGTTACTATTTAATATTGTATTAGAAACTCTAGCTTTGGCAACAAGAGCTGAGAAAGAGATTAAAGGAATAAGAATAGGCAATGAGGAAACCAAATTATCACTCTTTGCCGATGACATGATGGTATACTTAGAGAACCCCAGAGATTCTACTAAAAAGTTATTAGAAATAATCCACAACTTTAGCAAAGTTGCTGGTTATAAAATAAACCCACATAAGTCATCAGCATTCTTATATATCACTAATAAAATCCAACAGCCAGAGTTACAAAGAGAAATTCCATTTAAAGTAACTACTGATAATGTAAAATATTTAGGAATCTATCTGCCAAGGGAAAATCAGAAACTTTATGAGCAAAATTACAGACCACTTTTCACACAAATTAAGTTAGATCTAACCAATTGGAAAAATATTAAATACTCTTGGATAGGGCGAGCAAATATAATAAAGATGACAATATTACCTAAACTAATCTACTTATTTAGTGCTATACCAATCAGGCTCCCAAAAAACTATTTTAATGACCTAGAAAAAATAACAACAAAATTCATATGGAAAAACAAAAGGTCAAGAATTTCAAGGGAATTAATGAAAAAAAAATCAAATGAAGGTGGCAGCTGTACCAGATCTAAAATTATATTATAGAGCAGCAGTTACCAAAACTATTTGGTATTGGCTAAGGAATAGATTAGCTGATCAGTGGAATAGATTAGGTTCAAGGGATAAAACAGTCAACAAATATAGCAACCTAGTCTTTGACAAACCCAAAGACCCCAGCTTTTGGGATAAGAACTTACTGTTTGATAAAAATTGCTGGGAAAATTGGAAACTAATATGGCAGAAACTAGGCATTGATCCATACTTAACGCCGTACACCAAGATAAGGTCAAAATGGGTTCATGACCTAGGCATAAAGAATGAAATTATTAATAAATTAGAGGAACATAGGATAGTTTACCTCTCAGACCTGTGGAAGGGGAAGGTCTTTATGACCAAAGCAGAACTAGAGATCATTACTGATCACAAAATAGAAAATTTCGATTATACCAAACTGAAAAGTTTTTGTACAAACAAAACTAATGCAGACAAGATTAGAAGGGAAGCAATAAACTGGGAAAATATTTTTACAGTCAAAGGTTCTGATAAAGGCCTCATTTCCAAAATATATAGAGAATTAACTCTAATTTATAAAAAATCAAGCCATTCTCCAATTGAAAAATGGTCAAAGGATATGAACAGACAATTCTCAGATGAAGAAATTGAAACTATTTCTAGTCATATGAAAAGATGCTCCAAGTCATTATTAATCAGAGAAATGCAAATTAAGACAACTCTAAGATACCACTACACACCTGTCAGATTGGCTAAGATGACAGGAAAAAATAATGATGATTGTTGGAGGGGATGCGTGGAAAACTGGGACATTGATGCATGTTGGTGGAGTTGTGAACGAATCCAACCATTTTGGAGAGTAGTTTGGAATTACGCCCAAGAAGTTATCAAACTGTGCATATCCTTTGATCCAGCAGTGTTACTACTGGGCTTATAATCCCAAAGAGATTATAAAGAAGGGAAAGGGACCTGTATGTACACGAATGTTTGTGGCAGCCCTCATCGTAGTGGCTAGAAACTGGAAACTGAATGGATGCCCATCAGTTGGAGAATAGCTGAATAAATTGTGGTATATGAATATTATGGAATATTATTGTTCTGTAATAAGTGACCAACAGGATGATTTCAGAAAGGCCTGGAGAGACTTACACGAACTGATGCTGAGTGAAATGAGCAGGACCAGGAGATCATTATATACTTCAACAACAATACTATATGATGACCAGTTCTGATGGACCTGGCCATCCTCAGCAATGAGATCAACCAAATCATTTCCAATGGAGCAGTAATGAACTGAACCAGCTACGCCCAGAGAAAGAACTCTGGGTGATGACTAAAAAACCATTACATTGAATTCCCAATCCCTATATTTATGCCCACCTGCATTTTTGAATTCCTTCACAAGCTAATTGTACAATATTTCGGAGTCTGATTCTTTTTGTACAGCAAAATAACGGTTTGGTCATGTATACTTATTGTGTATCTAATTTATATTTTAATATATTTAACATCTACTGGTCATCCTGCCATCTGGGGGAGGGGGTGAGGAGTAAGAGGTGAAAAATTGGAACAAGAGGTTTGGCAATTGTTAATGCTGTAAAGTTACCCATGCATATAACCTGTAAATAAAAGGCTATTAAATAAGTAAAAAAAAAAGAAATATTATGTTATGATCCACACTCAGTCCCCATAATCCTCTTTTTGGGTGCAGATGGCTCTCTCCATCACAATTCTAAACAATAAATCTTAGTTACTGATAGCTAAAATGTTGGTTAATGGCAAAGTAATCATGGCTTCTTAAATAGTTCTTGGTTTCCTTTGTCCTAAGAAAGAATTTAAGAGTCTCTGAATTCTTGATGTTCTCTCTGACCCACCAAAGCAAAAGTGTAATGGATTAATTTCTCCTGTATACTTCCCTAACACTGTTGTTTCTGTGGTCCTATGCTCCTTCCTCTTACCTAAACCTGTTCCTAGAAAAAATTCTACTAACAGTAATTACTTACAGCTTAGTTTGAATTTGCCACTGTTTTTCTCAAATTTTTTAAGGTTTAGCTTACTTGTAATGACATGCCTCCTCTATGGAATGAAAAGTTTGGTCTTTTCCACTGTCAGTAGAATCCCAGGCATTAATAAGACATAGGTAAAAGGAAGAGTATTTGGGGAGGGCGGGGGAAGAGGATGAACCTTTCTGGCTTTCTTGTAGGTAGGCCACTACCTACATAATTAAGAAAGAAGAAGGCACACTAGGGTGAGAGAGACTGGGTTAAAGAGGAAGAAGTAGTAGAGAAAAAAAAAGAATGAAAGATATTTTGATTTTCAGTCTAAAAGCAGTGATTTTTTTACTGACTTTAATTTAGTTCTTGCTTCTTGTTTTTCTTTACGTGAACTAATACCAAGATTGTGGGTGTCATTATTAGATTTGATCTTGACTACTTAATAAGATTTTCCTTTGTTTCTCCCCCTCTTTCATGTAATAAAAGACCTCCCTCTTCTCCAAGATAGCAAGCAATCTGGTATAGGTTATATGTGAACAATTATTTTAAACAAATTCCTATATTTGTCATGTTGTGAAAGAAAAATCAGAACAAAAGAGTAATTTCCCCTCTTATAAGTATTATTCTTGGGATTCAGTTGAGAAATTGAACTCAGAGAGGATCTATGTCTTACATGTAAGAGTTAGAACCCAAATTTAGTAATCTAATGACTCGGGTTCAATATTCACTCAAGATACCATAATGCCTTTTTCATGAACATATTTATGGAATACAAATGCACAATTTTAGTTGTGAAAATAGTGGTTCTCAATGAATGTCACACATGGGTGTTAAAAGTTTTGCTATATGACCCATGAAATTTGAGATATTAGATTATTACAGATGAAAAAAAATTTACAAATAATTTTAATATAAATCTTATTGATCGACCTACATAGTATGTTAAATGTAGTTTTCATAAAATAAATGAAATAATGCCTATTATCAATTCTCTCTACTCTCAAAATATAAAATCTTGAACTAGTAAAGAATACATAAAAATAGTTGTCCTTATGGAAGGAAAATTGCATATCCACAAATATTTTGACTCTCAAGATATGTTGCAAACCTATTAGTTTGCTGTAATTCCTCAGAGCAAAATATTTTATAGTTTGAACAAAAAGGTTTGTGCTAAAAAGTTTTTGGAAATGAATTTCTGCCTTTGAGGGAAAGCTTAATTTTGTTTTTTCTTATTGTTTTACTCAACTCTGACTTTTTTCCTTTTCCTTTTTCTTTTTTTAATTGCATGGTTCAGAAAATGTGAGAATTAAAAAACAACAGCAAAATATTTAGCATTTCCTTATAAGGGAAGAATTTGTTATTAACGAACATGAAGGTAATGTTATTACTAAATTGCTTGGAAGTTGAATGAGGGTCATATTGCTAGGTATATCTTATCACTTATGAGGAATGAAAGGATAGACAGCATATAGACATATAACGCATGTAAACGTGTATATGTGATATGCATACCTATACACACATGTATATAAACATATCATTATTATGGATCATGAAGATTTTGGCTTTCCATTCTATCAATTCAAATAGAATTGTCATTCACCTTAATGAAACCTTTCAAACCCAACCTTTGATATATGTCTGCAATACCTATGTACATAATTTTATTCAATATTACTTTGGATTTATCTAACCATGATTATAAATACATTAATTTATTCTTTTTCAGTCAATGTATATCTCTCTCAAAGAATTGATGTCTTCTCCTTTCCTACAACTTCTTAAGTATTTCTTGAACATAATAAACATGGAACAAATATTTGCTGAAAATTTACTGAAATTAGAAATGCTCACCCCTTAAATTAAATATTTGTTTCATTTTTCATTTAAATATAATTGAAAAATCAAACTAGAGTAATATGGCCATTTTGAATAAAGAGATCCAACTGCCCCCAGATTCCTGAATGAAAGAACAAGAGGTCAGCTAATCCTGCTAAGCTTCCATGAAGTCAGGCAAGGTTTATTTTTTAAGACACTGATTGCTTTTTGCTTTTGTTTGAAGTTTGCCCCCAAATCAATAGTTAAATGAATCAAACATCAGCCTCCATAGCAGCTAATTGTGAAATTAAATTCTCCCCACATAGGGAATTTTTAATGTTTGCAGAGGCATTTTGTCAGCAGTTTTCTTGCTATTTAAAAGATCAGTGCCTAATAGGATTAAGTTAGATAATCAAATAAAAAACTCAGACCTGGGTATAATGTTTTGATGCCTTTGTAGTACTTCCACAATGAATATGAATGAAAGTTATTCCATGGTTGGACTAAGAGTTAGCATACTGCTCTGGTAAACCAGAGATACTCATTATTTTGGGGTACAAGTTAACATGTGATTCATTTCAGGGGGGCAGAGGAAGATTTTAACAAAAATGCAAATCTGACAGAGCTGAATGCTGGGAGAGAGTAGCATGGAACTTTGATGGAGGTGAGAAAGCAATACACTGTTTTGTGCAATAATTTAGTGGATGTGGGCATGTAATGAAAGTACTTTACAATTACAAAAGGCTTTGTATATATTAATTCATTCTGTGTCAGAACTGGAGGGCCAATATGAAAAAGAAGGATCAGCTATAAGCCAGAGAAATGGTGGGAGGAAAGGAATGAGCAAGTGTTTACTATTTCCTTCATCCTATTTAAAGGTGTCAGCCACCTTCTTCCATATTTTGGTAAAGAAGAGGGAGGATGCTTTATAATGTATGAGTATGCACTAAGAACTAATGTTACAGTAGGAAGAGCTTTTGGTTTAATTAAGAGAAGTTTGAGAGACTGGAAAGAATGAAAATGCTTCTTGAGTTTTTGGAGGATTCAAAAGATTGTAAACGGTGATGAAGGGAGCTTGAACAAAATATCCTACTTCCCCTTTTCAGCCTTCTATACTCTCAGAGAGGAAAGAGTTGGAAATCCAAGGAATGAATTTCAAACACTTTCAAACAGTTTGGAGATCTGGAAAATCAAAGCAATATCATCTCTACTCCAAAAATACTTCATATTTTTGCATAATCATAATTTTTGCAATTGTAAAATGGGAATAATAATTGTACCTGTCTCCAAGAATTGTTTTAAGGATCAAATGAAATAATGGGTCCTTTTTGAGAAAGAAGGATGAACAATAACAACAAAATGAGATAATATTTGTAAAATGTTTAGCACAGTGACTGGCACATACATAGTAGGTTAATAAGTGCATCCTTCCTCATCTTCCTTTCTTTCCTTTCTTTATCTCCTATATGGAAATGGAAGGTGACTTAAAGATCAATTAGTCTAACTAGTGTTTGACACAATGGCTGCTTAGCCTTTACTCAAAGACTTCAAGCAAAGGCAAACCAGCTACCTCTCAAAGCAGCCCCTTTTGTGATTCTTCATAACACAGATTTGAAGAGAATGTAGATAGCAGCAGGGAGGGGAGTATTGTATTTGAAGTTGAATCTATGTACTTTATCTCAGCTCTGCTACTAATGCCATGGACTATTGTTTTGATGCTTTTGTTATGCACAATTTAGAATAAGAATGTCATCATGTCCTTTCTGCGATAAGAGAATTATGAATTCTAATGATTTGGTTTTCTATTTGTTCTTTAGTGTTCTTTGTTTATTGCCTGTAATATACTTGCTCACGGCTCCATCTTGCTTGGGAACCAACTTAGGATGTTTTATAACAAAACATTTTTAATGCCCTTAAATGACTATTGATCCAATGTGAAATCCACTGCAGAATAAACACCAGTTTAGCCTTATCCACATACATTCGATTAACCACAATGTTGATTCATAATGCATTTTTCATACATTTAGTGTCTTGAAATTGATCTCTGTTCAGTGACAAGAAGTCAAATTGATTCATTATTCTGGACAACATGTTGCTAAATTCTTTATCAAGTTAACATCTGTGTCTAACATAGGTGGCTGTGGCACAGATTTTTCTTAATTAAACTATCTATTAATTAATATCAAAATGTTTGCTATATTTACTATCCAATTTTATTGACAGTTCTAACACATTGTCTATTACAATGTTTTTTCCCAGTAGAGTTGCAATTTTTTTAGAATTTTTTTTTTCAGTATCCACAAGTTTTTTTTTTTCTTTTTTTAAGAAAAAACAATCATGAAGTGTGAGTTAGTACAGTGAAGGGGGAAACACCTATTTAACAAGTCTAATTGTATCCTATTTATAGCTTAAATTAGGAGTCTATAAATTTGTTAAACCTGAGCGCTTACAACTGGGCTATTCAATACCATGCTACAGGTGATGGGCTTAAGACATGAGAAGGGTAAAAAAGGGCAAAAAAGATATAAGTAAAAGAGATATTTTGGTTATCCTTTATCCTTTCCCTACTGGTTCTCCTCTTCCCCCATCTTCTGCCTACTTCCTTCCTAGGAAAATTCTTTGTCAAAAAATCAACAAGCATTTGAGGACAATGTACATTGTGTTTTAGCGCTGTGCTGGACACTATCAAGGATAGAAAGATCATTGACTTAAGGCTGTAAGGACCTCAGAGGTTATTTAGTTTAACTCTTATGTTACAAATGAGGAAACTGAGATTTGGGGAGGTTGTGCCTAAATGTAGAATGCTCTGACCTTGCCTAAAGAAGTAGCCAAATCTATATTTGGGAATTAGGAAATCTGTATTTTATGGAATCATCACATATTTGTCATTAAATATGGATAATGTTTCACTAGCAAAATGGAATAAATGATTGCATAAATCATTTGTTAAGTACTTTCTATGTGCAATGCCCTGTGCTAAGAGCTAGGATATAAATAAAAAGAACAACAGTCCCTGTTCTCACAGAGCTACCATTCTAATGGGGGAGACAACTCATATTAAAAATTGCAGATGCAACTCAAGTCCCATAGTCCTAAGGTTCAGTGACAAAGCAGAGGGTAATCTGCTTTTTGGATATTTCCATGGATAAAATTATATTGGTTTCTGATGGGGAACTATTCATCAGTGCCAAATTCTCCACAGAAATATTGGACATTATTTAAATCCAGTGATTTAGAGAAAAAAAATCTTATAAACATTTTAACTTTGGGATAATAGATTCCAAACTAGAAAGGATATAGATCATCTTTTAACTCTTTCATTTTACAGATAAGGAAGTTGAAATGCAGAGAGGTGAATTAATATTCCATAACTCAGTATCTGATGAAAGATTAAAATACAAGGTCTTTGTGTTAGAGCAGCCTAGAGCAGACCTAAGATACACTAAAACTATGAAAAAAGGTATATGACCAACAATTATCAGACGTTACCCAGGGACGCTGTGTTATTTGGTACAATTTTGGTAGGTTGTTTTTAGTCACGTCCAACTCTTTGTGGCTTCATTTGAAGTTTTCTAGGCAAAAATACAGGATAGTTTTGCCAATTACTTCTCCAGATTTGAATTCAAGTACTGACTCCAGGCCCAGCAGCAATCTATCCACAATGCAACCTATTTGCATAGATGGTACAATAGGAATATCCTTTAAAATTATATTAATTTATTATGTTTTTATATCATTAATGTTATATAAATGTCCTAATGTATCCTTCTCACTCCCAGAGAGCAATCCCTTCCTAAAATAATAAAAAGAAGAGAAAAAAATTTGTTAAATAAACTAATATTTCAAAAAGTATATGCAGCATACCAAGACCTACATCTCCATAACTTTGTAGATAATCATGAAGAATCTTCTCTTCTTTGAGGAAGCTTTTTATATTGCAGCATTTAGTTTTTTATTGTTTATTGTTATTGCTCTATCTATTTACATTGTAGTAGTAACTTTGTTTCTCTTTCCACTTACTTTACTTTGCATTAGTTCCTATAAGTTTGTACATGTTGCTACATAATATATTCATCATTTCTTTCATTGCAAAAATATTACATTACCATTATGTATGGCAACTTATTTCACCATCACTCCATGGGCATCTATTGGAAATGTCTTCAGGCCTCATTGACTCAGAGTTTGATGTTAATAAATTGAAAAATAGTTATATCCATAAGGGGGGGATGATAGATTTTATATTATGAAAAGTGAATATTATCTGAGATCAACTTTTGGGCGGCATGTTAACACAAAAGGTCACAGAATTCTACGGAATTAATAGTGAGAAGATTTTTTGCATGTTATCAATTTTATTTTGTATACTTCATTGGAGGATTCTTGCTATCCACTTGCCATCCTTTATTCCCATCATGTGACCTAAATCTTTCTTCTGTTGCATAGTTCTTTGGAGACATCTTTCACTCCTGTCCTTGCCAGAGTTCCTCATTGGTTATAATCAGGGATGGGAAAACTTTTTCTGCCAAGAGCCATTTAGATATTTATAAAACAGCATTCACATGCCATACAAAATGATCATCTTGTAGCACTCAAGCAGGGGGAGGTTGTTGTACCTAGCTTTGAGTTCATTATTACCTGTAGTTGCCTTAGCAAATGATTTGTGGACCTTGTATGGCTTCCTAACATAGGAAACACTGGCTATTAAGATTTTTTCCCCAGCTTTATACTTCCCTTTTAATCTTGTTGCTGTTGGTTTTATTTATGCACCTTTTTAATTTGATGTACTCAAAGTTGTCCATTTTGCCTTTCATAATGTTCTCTAGTTCTTCTTTGGTCATAAATTCCTCCCTTCTCTAAAGATGTGATAGGTAAATGATCACTTGCTCTGCTAATTTATTTATGGTATTATCCTTTATGCCTAAAACATGTACCCATTTCTATTGAATAGTAATGGTCATAGTGGGCATAGTGATAATTGGGCCTTATATGTTGTAAGATACTCATACCTATCATGAACCTCTCTGTTGGTTGCTCTCTCTGTCATGCTTATCCTTAGTTTTTCAGAAATCAGGGTATTCACTGGCATACAATAATAGCTATGAAATGTTTATGTTGAAAAAATGGGCTTTTATTATGGGAAGTTTAGTGTCAATAAAAATGTAACAACATCTTGAAAACAATCTGTCTTGCTGTTCTTCTATTAATCAACTCTCTAAGAAAAAATCTCCATGGCTAGATGGATTTACAAGTGAATTCTACCAAGAATTTTAAAGAATAATTAATTTTAATACTATGCAAACTATTTGGAAAAATAGGAGAAGAAGAAATCTTATCAAAGTCCTTTTATGATACCGATATGGTGCTGATACTTAAACCAGGAAGGGTCAAAATGGAGAAAGAAAATTACAAACCAATTTCCCTAATGAATATTGATGTAAAAGTCTTTAATAAAATATTAGCAACTCACTAGGATAATACACTATGACCAAGTAGAATTTATCCTAGGAATGAAGAACTGGTTCAATATCAGGAAAAATTATTAGCATAATTGAATGTATCAATAATGAAAGTAACAGAAATAATATGATTATATCAATAGATGCAGAAAAAACATTTGACAAAAACATAACACCCATTCTTAGTAAAACACTGGAGAACATAGGAATAAAAGGACTTTTCCTTAAAATGATAACTAGCATCTATCTAAAACCATCAGCAAGTATCATATGAAATGGGGATAAAGTAGAAACATTCCTAGCAAGATTAGTGACGAAATAAGGTTACCCACTATCACCATTACCATTCAATAGAAATGGGTGCATGATTTGGGCATAAAGAATGATACCATAAATAAATTAGGAGAGCAAGGGATCATTTACCTATCAAATCTTTAGAGAAGGGAGGAATTTATGACCAAAGAAGAACTAGAGAACATTATGAAAGGCAAATTGGACAACTTTGAGTACATTAAATTAAAAAGGTTTTACATAAATAAAACCAACAGAAACAAGATTAAAAGGGAAGTATAAAGCTGAGGAAAAAATTTGATAGCCAGTGTTTCTGATAAAGGTTTTATTTCTGAAATATATAAAGCACTGTGTCAAATTTATCCAGGTAAAATCCCAGCCTCTACAGGAAGGCTTAGCACTAGTCGTGGAATCAGGAGGACTTGGGTTCAAATTTGACCTCAGACACTTACTATGTGTGTGACTTTGGTCAAGTGACTTAATCCTGTTTGCTTCAGTTTCCTCTTTTTTTCAAACAAGCTGGAGAAGGAAAGGACAAACACTTCAGTATCTTTGCCAAGAAAACCCCAGATGGGATCATAGAGAGAATTTGACATGACTGAAATAACTTAACAAAAACAGGAATCTTTTCCTTATCCCTTTTAATTCTACTGCTTTCTCTCAGGTGATTTATCTCCAGTTTATTCGGTTTATTGTTTGTCTGCAGACAGTTGGTTACATGTTGTCTCGCCATTAGATAGTCAACTCCTTGAGGTCAGATGGACTTTCTGTTGCCTTTCTTTTTATCCCCATTGCTTAGTATAGTGCTTGGAACATGGCAGATATTTAATAAGAGTTTATTGACTAACTGACTTTTAGTTTGGAGATACAATTTTCCTATGATTGTTTTGGCTGCTTTCCCAAAATCTTGCTGTACTGTCTCACTGTTTTCATTTTCTGTAATGAAATTATTTATTGTTTCAATGATTTCTTGTTTAGCCTACATATTCTTCAGTATTAAATTATTTATTCTTTATTTATGTTTGAATCCTGTCTTTTTAATGTCCTTTATTGAGTATAATTTTTATTGATTTGTACTCAGAAGAATGTTTAATATTTCTGCTTTTTTGCAATGGTTCATAATTTTTTTCATGACAAGCACATACCATTTTTGGCAAGTGTGCCAGGAAAAACTGAGAAATACATTAAAGTTCTCTTTTTGAATTTTCTTTATCTAATCCTTTAAAATAACCTTCTGATGCATAGCAGGAATTTCATAGGAGATCTTCTTGAAGGACAGCATGTATTTTATTTTATTTTTTATTATTATTGCTGTTTATTGTAAAACATATGCATGGGTCATTTTTCAACATTGACCCTTGCAAAAACTTCTGTTCCAACTTTTCCCCTCCTTCCTTCCACCCCTTCCCCTAGATGGCAGGCAGTCCCATTCATGTTAAACATGTTAAAGTATATGTTAAGTACAATATACATATACATATTTATACAGTTATCTTGTTGCACCAAAAAAAAGTGGATTTAGAAAGAAGGTAAAAATAACCTGGGAAGAAAAACAAAAAGCAAGCAAACAATAACAGAAAGAGTGTAAATGCTATGTTGTGGTCCATACTCATTTCTCAGTATTCTTTAGCTGGGTGTAGCTGGTTCTGTTCATTACTGATCAATGATAGCATGTATGTTAGATGAAGATGTTCCTTGCTGGCAATGTCAGAAAATATATCTTAAAATTTTATTCTAGTTCTTACATTAAAAAATGTTTTGGGAAATACTATACAACATATAGTTACTCATAGGGATGAATACTTTTTATCTACTATGATGGGGAATTGCTCTCAAGATATAAAAAAAGACTTGTGCTTTTTCAATATGACGTATAGTATGGTTTACCTGGATTTCCATTAAATCCAATACTTCTACTACCAACTAAAAATGGAACTTTTGGTATTTTTAGCATTTATTTCCATACTTGCATGCAACACTATTTTGTCATTTGAGTATTTTTCTTTTTTTTATTTATGGTTTTCATAAGCTATATTTTACTTGATATATAAATGTATGGATCACGTATCATGGGTTAGTGGCCACTGGCTGATGGGTAGGTTGCCATTATACATATCTTCTACAGCTTTCTATCAAAACTTCATTCCCACTTATTGTTGATGATCTTACCACACATCTGTTCATCTGCCCCTGAAGAAATTCTCCAGTTATTCACAGTCCTTCATCAGATGAGCCCACCTCATTTCCTCCTCATTTCCCCACCACTTGACCCATGCTTATGGTAAATATGTCAGATTTAGAACTGATGCTCAGGCCTTAATGCATAAGATGTAAATCTTTTAGCAAATGCTGTTACCATATTCTAGTACCTAAGAGAACTGTGATCATTGAACTGAGTCAGGAAATCCCAAATAAACAATGGTGTGACTATTGCAAAAGCAATGAACTTGAAGGACAAGTATAAAAACATTAGTGCCAGACTAGTTCAGGATGGTTCCAATAATACAAATGCAGAAGTTTAGAATGGCATTACTGTTGCCTTGATCCTTGCATGGTCCATTGCTAAGAAAGGCTTTGAGAAGATTGACAAAGGAGCAAATCAAGTGGAGATCAAAAGAGTGTGAAGTTGACTGTTGATGCTGTCATTACTGAGATAAAGAAGCAATCTAAAGCTTCCATAACTCCTGAAGAAATTGCTCAGGTTGTTATAATTCTTTCAAATGAAGACCAAGATTACATAATAATTTAGAAATTATAGAAGACATGAAATTTGACATTGGTGATATAGTCTTTGTATTTTATTAATAAAAATAAAGTTCAGAAATGTTAATTCCAGGATGCCTATGCTCTCTTAAGTGAAAAGATCTCTACCATGCAATCTATTGTATCTGCAGTTGAATTTGCAAGTGCCTTTCATCAGTCTTTAGTCATAGTTGCTGAAAATCTTGATGAAGTAGTACTAAGTATACTGGTTTTGAACAGGCTAAAAGTTGGGCTTCAAGTTATTTCTGTGAAAGCTTCAGATTATGGTGAAATAGGAAGAAACTAGCTTAAGTATATGCTATTACTATTGGTATTAGGTATTTGGAGAAGAGGGATTGCCTCTGAATCTTGAAGGTATTCAAGCTCATGACCTTGGAAAAGTTATAGAGGTTATTATCACAAAAGATGATACTTTGAAAAGAAATTTTGAAAAAATCCCAAATTGAAAAGTATAGTCAAGAAATCATTTTAAAAAATGTTAATTAGTTTTGATAACTGTGTATACTTTGAAAATACACACACACACACACACACATATGCACTTTTTCTAAATCTAAAAGTTATGTTACACTATCTTGTATTTCTTTTCTTTCTTTATCACAAATTCTAAAATAGAGCAATTACTCCTCCCCCACCCCGATTCCAGATGTTTCTACAGATGCCATCAATTCCTCCTTAGCCATCATAATTCTGCCTGGAATCACAATCTGTTCTGCCACTTTCTTAGGAAATCATCTCCTTCACTCCAAATCCCACTTCTGTGCTTACCATGCCTAGATCTCAATCTTTGTCAATTGAAGAAAAATGTTTTTCTAGATCAACAATATTTCATGATGGTAAGAGCCCTTCACCTATAGTCAGAAAGAAGTGGATTTAAATTCTGCTTCCAAAAGTTAAAAATTTTATGGTGAACAAATCATTTAATTTTTTCTAAGCTTCAGTTTTCCCATTTGTAGAATGGAGACAATGATACCTATAATATATATGGAACAACAGAGTGCCAGGCCTGAAGTCAGGAAAAACTAAACTTTTGGGGTTAAAATTTGGCCTCAGACACTTACTAGCTATGTGATTCTGGGAAAATCCTTCAATCTTGTTTGTCTAAATTCTTCTATCTTTAAAATAAGTTGGTGAAGGAAATAACAAAACTACTCTAGTATCTTTGCTAAGAAAATCCCAAATGGGGCCACGAAGAATCAGACACAGCTGAAATAACCGAATACCAACAAAAACAACAAATAATGATATTTACTTCTTTAGGTTGTTTGTTATAATGATATAGAGATTTAGGTATATAAAGTTTATTTCATAGACTACAATATATGTCAGTGAATATAGTTTCTTAAACTCCTTGAGGTCAAGAAACGTGTATTGTTTTTCAAATCCATATCTTCAACTTCTAGCATAGTCCTTTGCACATAGTAGATACTTAATAAGTCTTTATATAATAGAGTTAAATTAATTATAATATTGATATTGATATTGAAGAGAGAAAAAAGTAAAGTCACAACAAGGATTTAATATATTGTGTGATTAACAACATATCAAGGAACTGAAAATCATGGTGAAGGTTAAGAGCAGATTGAGGAATGACAGCATTAGGATAAAAAAGAATTTTGGAGGTTGAATAGTTTTAAATAACACTAGCTTCTAGGATTCATTAACTTCAGTGGGTGACTGAAATAGAGCAGATCATAGGGCTTTAAGGTTGACTAATTTCAAGATCAGAGTATTAGCAATACACATACACACACACACACAAACTGACTATTTCTAATGTCTGAGTATGATGAATTGGTTGTGGGGAGGTGACAAACATTTTTATAGGATGCATTCCTGCTCATATCATGTCATTGACATTCAATTTCCAGATAGCATTGCATCAGGGCAAAGCAAGAAGTTCAACTTTTCCTTCTTTTTATCCTTAATTTTTGAAAAAAGTCAACATTATGATGATAAATTCCAAAAATGACTTTTGGTATTGTGGTATAAAATGTCCTAACAACTTTAACTCTTTTTTATATAAATAATAAAATATTTAATATGTATTTCCTGAAATAAATGTTTCAAATACAAATGGTAAAAAAAATAAGATCAGAATATTAGCTTATGAATAATGAAGTAATTAAAGATGAAAGTAGGGGATATATTTGAGGAATAAAACAAAACCAAGCTTTTATTTGTTGACTAAGATGAAAAAATATATGAAAGGCAGCAGATAGCATCATGATATCATCAAATTACTCAAATTTTAAAGTAAATGTTTGAGTAAATCCCTGGTATCAGGGCCAGGAATTGAAAGTGGATATAAAAAGCGAGGAACATGACTAATTTTTTTTCTAGGCCTATTGAGTTAGGGAACATGGAATAAAAAAGTTGTATTGGAAAGGGTGGAGGAGGGTTTTGATATACTCAATAGAATTATAAATTTCAGTTCAACTAGGAATATGGCACAATTTTTTATGGTGTTTACCCATTTGAAGAGATAGGGGAGCTTGCTTTTCTAATTGTAATCACTGAGATCTGTTAAAGATCTTAGCTTAAAAAGGCTAAGGTCTCCCATTTCATCCAGGGTCATCTTCAGTCACCCTGATCTATATCTGGCCACTGAAATCAGATGGCTCTGGAAGGGAAAGTGAAGCAGGCAACTTTGCATAGCTCTCCCTTCCTCAAATCCAATTCACTTGCATATCATGGTATCACCTTCCATGATCCTATTCTAAGATCCACCTGTCCCTTGTCCACTTCGAGAATGAAGGACAAAGGACAATTTTGATAACATATAATGTGAATAGTTTGGAGAGAGACATTGAACCCTCAATAGATATGCTTTTCTTTCTTTTTTTGGTGAGGCAGTTGGGGTTAAATGACTTGCCCAGAATCACACAGTTAGTAATTATTGTCTGAGACTGGATTTGAACTCTGATTCCAAGGCCAGTGCTCTATCCCTTGTGCCATCTAGCTGCCCCCCCCCAACCTGAGTAGACATTATTATAACGTATACTTAAAAGACATTTTATAACTTGTACTGACCTGCTAACCATAAGGAATGTCAGGTTCTTTGGCTACATATTTGGACTTGGAGATGATGACTTTAGAAAGTACTATCAATGAGATATTCTGTTATTTGTTTTTCTACTGCTTGTTTTTGTTGAATCTTTTTGACTCCTTTGATAATGATCTGATGAGAGATAAATGCCATAAAGGAAAAGGTCTTGGGAGTTTCTCACTTAGTCTTCATGGAAGTGGCCATTGGTCTTTTCACCTTATCACTTGTTCTTTTTTCATTTTAGGTGAAGAGATTAGAGACTGAACTTATGTTTCAAAAGATCAAAAAACAAGACCTTGGATATCCTGGTATCCCAGGATTTCAAATTCTGAATTTTGCAGCCAGTTCAGCATTGATGATCCAAGGAGCAAAGGGTGACCCTTAGACCCCCCAGCTGAATGGGGTCTGAGGTGATGATGGATCTAGCAGTCTTGTTATGAACTTGATGGGAACAATGTCATGTAGAAACTATTCTAAGAATGAGCCCCCTCTCCTCAGAGAGTGATGTAGGATAAAAAAAGTGCTCTGTGAAGTATTGGGGAAAATAGTAATGCGTTTGTTCTTGTTCTATCTTTTACATAAATGCTTTGTAAATGCTATCCAGTATTAAATGGTTAAATGAAACTGTGTCCTAGTTGGTACTTGGATCTAATAGAGGATTGAGGAGGTACAATTGATTGGAGTTTGAGCCAAAGACAATAGGGGAAATAACTTTCAAACCCTCAGAACACTCCTAGAAACTTAACAGGTATATTTATCAGATCTTACTTTGGGACAGTGAATTCAGATCACATGTACTACACTAAGTTTTGCTAGAAAGTAAAGAAGTGTAAAAGGAAGATTTCAAAAATAAGAAGGGGAAGGGCTGCTTATAGTGATTTCCCAAAATTTTAGTAGAAAGATAAAGCTTTCCCAAGGTCTTTGTAGAAGGATAAAGCTATAAGTGGGGAGGAATAAGTAGAAACAAGATAGGTAGAGCTAAATGGAGAAGTGTCAAGTGAAAGAAATGGACAACTGGAAAAGGTATCTTTGGACATTTTTTATATCAGGTAATTGAGAGGTAAACTGAAGAGACTTCCTAGGCACATAACAAGGAATAAAGTAGATTAAAAAACTTCTAGAATCAATCTGTCTCAATATTCGAATTAAATATTAGGTATAGAAAACACTTCAGAGGAAAGAGATCATTTTAAACCTTGGGTGACCAAGCCCAAGGAAGGTTTTACAGATGTGAGATTTTGATCTAGCTCTTGAAGGAAAGGAAAAAAAAATTAGCTAAGCAAGACATTAAGATACTGAATGGTGGAAGATAGTAAATAAAGCCAAATGGTAATAGCCCTCATCTCATTATAAGAGATAATAGGATAATATTTCATGATATAAGTCTCTAATTTGGTTGGAAATTTTTAACTAAATGAAAGGGATACAGTAAGAATAAATTGATTGGTTAGAAATTGATGAGATCATATGGATGGTTGCTAGTGTGAAATTCATTCTAGGTTATTTCTTGCTAAGAGCATGACTAATATAAAACACTGATTTTTTAGATCACATTGTGCAGTTGTAAACTCCTGACTTATTTCCTCCTTCTGATCTTGATGGAAATACACTGCCTCTGCAATAGATGGTCTTGAAGAATTGTTTGAGATCAGTTAGAAGTTAAGTGTATGATCAGGGTCACAAAGTCAGTATGTGTCATATGTAGAACTTAATTCTGCATCCTCTGAACTCTGAGCCTAGTCTATTCACTACTCTATAATAGGCGATCTCAAAGCTCTGAGTAAAAAGAGAGGGAATATATTATTTGATCTAATTTGATAGTGTTGAAGTTTAGTAGATAATAGGTTACAGAATTGTATTTTATTGAAGCTTTTTATTTTCAAAACATATGCAAGCATACTTTTTCAATATTGACCCTTGCAAAAACTTGTGTTCCAATTCCCCCCTTTTCCCCTTCACCCCTTCCCTTAGATGGTAAGTGATCTACTATATGTAAAACGTGGCAAAAATATATGTAAATTCAATTTAGGTATACATATTTATACAATTATCATGATGCACAAGAAAAATCAGATCAAAAAGGAAAAAAAATGAGAAAGAAAATAAAATTCAAGCAAATAACAATAAAAAAGTGAAATGCTATGTTGTGATCCACCCTGAGTTCCTAGAGTCCTCTCTCTGGGTGTAGATGGCTCTCTTCATCACAAGATAATTGGAACTGGCCTGAATCATCTCACTGTTGATAAGAACCATGTTCATCAAAATTTTTCTTTGTATAATCTTGCTATTGCCATGTACACTGGATCTTCTGGTTCTGCTCACTTCATTTAGTTTCAGTTCGTGTAAGTCTCTCCAGGCCTCTCTAAAATCATCCTGCTAATCATTTCTTATAGAACAATAATATTCTATAATATTCATATACCATAATCTATTCAACCATTCTCCAACTGATGGGCATCTACTCAGTTTCCAGTTCCTTGACACTACAAAAAGGGCTGCCACAGACATTTTTGCACATGTAAATCCTTTCCCCTCCTTTAAGGGAGGCTACAGAATTGATATCTGTTGGAGAATTTTTGGTAGATCAGTGTTTGGTGATGAAATCAGAGGACATAATTGAGAGGGAGAGGAAAAAGAGGAGAAAAGCATGTGTATACTATCAGTTAAAATGTGAACTAAGATCTTTTTGACCTTAAACCCAGGAGTTTATCCATTTATCATCAGGTTCCTCTTAAAGGAATTATAGAATCCAAGTGCAATTACAGAAGCAAAAGCTTCCTTTTGCCCTTTGAATACTTCTGAACTCCAGTTCTAGAGCTTTTGGGTGAGTGCCATTGTGGAACAGTACAGGTAGGTGCTGTATTTTCTCATCACTATTTAGCATACAAATTAAGTGTTTTAAAAGTTATGTGATTGATCACCCACTCAATAGTATTTTAAAATTACTGAATGCCCTTGTAGGGTGTTTATATTCATGTTTTGAGTTATGGTTGAATGGTAGGAAAATAGTTTTCAAACTGATCTTTTCATTTCACTTGACTACTAATAATGAAATAATCACAGTGACAATTTCATTAACTCTAATAGGTCACTTAGAGTAACAATTTTGAGCCCTTGTTATTACTTTCCTTGCATTTTCTCCCACCCCCAAGTCTTTTACTTAGAAAGGCTGTCACCACGTCACATTATGATGGAAAACAACAGGGTGTGTGACACTTGTTTTTCTTGAGTGACACACATTTTCACATCACTCAGGGCCCAGCAAGCCTAAATGTTTTCTAATCCTGTATGAGAGTCCTCATAAAGGAACTTGCTTTGCATTAGGCATATATGTAATATAGAAGTATACCATTAATTAATGAAAGTTATTTCCCAGTCTCCTCCTTGAACACTTTCTGAAGGAGATCTCCTAGGTTTACCAAGATTCTGATATTGTGTGCTCCTTGACAGTCCTTGCTGCTTTGTTGTTCTGAAGTTTTACATGTGACAACCTGAGGACATTATTTCTAGAGAGAAATGACCCCTTGGCTAAATGAGAGGCGTTTTACCTGTCAAGACTGGGGACATAGAGTTATGTGTTTTTACTGCAACAATTGCTGACACCATTAACACTTGAAATCAAAAAGAGAATAGCATTTGTATAGACCTCCGATTGCTTTAGAAAGAACATGATAGATTTATCCTTCCAAATCCTCCTTTTCCCATCGCTAATTAGAAATAGAACTCTAGTGCTTATAAAACACTGTCTGAACAGCTCAGACACTTCTTTTGAATGACCAAGAAAGAGGAAACTAGTGACTGAAGACACATGGAAGACATTCCACATACCTAACAACCAGAAACTACTGAAGCATTTTAGTCACTATGAAATGATAAATTAAAATTCATCAGTGTTTTCTGAAGAAATAAATATTGACATTTCCATAAGCAGAATAGATGACATCCACAATTAATAGTTTCCTTGCTGAAATGGTGTTTTATTTGAAAAGTGCTTGATATTTTATACACCTGAACACTTGAAACTTCTTTTGTATAAAGAGTTTGGACAGGATGGCATTCATTATGCTTTGTTTTTATAATGATGTTCATGGATTTGTACTGATTTAGTTATATTCTATGCTCTGGCCCCATTTTGATGAATGGTCCATATCTGAAAGATGACTGCAGAATGAGGGGTTTAATCTTTGGCTGTGAAAAATGAATTCTTGCTAAAATGTTAATTGGCTTGGATGGGAAACAACCTATGCTGCAAGGAAGCATTCTATACCATTGTAGAAAATCCCAATAGTAAGGCTTTATTATATTAATTATCTATCTGGAAAAACTGAGTCACAGAAAAAGTTATTTGCCTAAGATCAAGAAGCCATGGATAGAAAGAAGACTCAAAATATCATTTCTCACTATATGCACTAGTATAGAAATTCTTTTTTAAAAATTATTAGTTACCTTTAATATACATTGTTTTATGAATCATGTTGAGAGAGGAAAATCAGAACAAAAGGGAAAAACCATGGCAAAGAAAAAAAAACATAGCTCTTTCTGAATGCAGATAGCATTTTCTATACAAAGTCTATTGAAATTGCCTTGGATCACTGAACCATTGAAAAGAACCAAATCTTTTATAATTGATCATTGCACATTGGGTATAATGTATTCTACTTGTTTGGTTTAGCATCATTTTGTGTAAATCTAGGCCTTCCTAAAATCAGTTTATTCATTTTTATAGAATAATAATACTTCATTACCTTCATATATCACAACTTATTCAGCCATTCCCTAATCGATGGGCATGTACTCATTTCCAATTCTTTGCTACCACAAAAAAGAGCTGCTACAAACATTTTTGCACATGTGGGTCCTTTTCCCTCCTTTATGATTTCCTTGGGATATAGACCCAGTAGTGTCTCTTTGGGTACTGGATTGCTCTCCAGAATGGTGGGATCATCTCATGACTCCACCAATATAATGCATTAGTGTCCCAGTTTTCCCACATCCCCTCCAACATTTCTCATTATCTTTTCCTGTCATTTTAGCCAATCTGAGAGATGGGAGATGAAATCTCAGAGTTGTTATAATTTGTATTTCTCTAATATAATCTAATTTAGAGCTTTTTTTTTCATGTGATTGTAGATGGCTTTAATTTCATCATCTGAAAATTTGTCATATCCTTTCACCATTTATCAATTGGGGAATGACTTGTATTCTTATAAATTTGACACAATTCTTTAAATATTGTAGAAATGAAATTTTTATCAGAAACACTGGCTATAAAATTTTTTCCCAGCTTTGTACTTTCTATTTAATCTTGTTTTTGTTGGTTTTGTTTGTGCAAAACTTTTTAATTTAATATACTCAAAGTTGTCCATTTTGCCTTTTATAATGTTCTTTAGTTCTTCTTAGGTCTAGCATATAGATTCTTAAGCTGGGAATCATGGAGTTTCAGAAAATCTGTTAACTTGTATGAAAAAACATTGCATCTTCATTTCCACTAATCCTCAAGACATTTATCATTTCATATACTTTATGTATTTAAAAATATTATGAGATATAAAAAGGTTAAGGATATGATTCAGAATTATGTATGTTCCCAAGTTAAAATCTTTTTGATTATCAGTTGTATTTCAAATTTAGAATTTCAAGTTTATTCCAATGTTTTCTATAAAAAGTCAATTATGACTATTAATGAAATACTGATTTTTTTCATCTATGAGAATCAATCTCTGGTACTGGTTACCACCAGCAACATACATAGTCGTCATTGTGGAAAAAAACAGTTGAGAAAATATGATATTTATACTTCATGCATTCTATTATAAAATTTCTAGATCTGACATATATATTTTTAAAGTTAGAAATCCTCTAAGGATTAAACATGTCTATTTCCCAGGCTCTGTCACATCTAACAAAAGTGCTCCTATTGCCAATGTTTTCCATTAGTTTCTAGGCTACTGATTTGGGTTCACCAGTTGACAATTTAGGTTCACTTTGTCACTCCATGTTGTTGAGCCATCTGACATATGGCACTAAAAGGGCTACATGTTAGGACATCTGGCTATTATTGATTGCACCTCATTTCAAATCAGTGTTTAAGAGGTCAGTGTCTTCATATCTTGTTACCAATTCCAAAATGCCCATTTCCCTTCATACGTGCCCATGTGGTTTATTATAGCAAAAACCTCTCTTGATGATGATTTATTTCCTTTCCTTATCTGACTTAAAAAATCAATTCTCAAGCACTGTTTCATACAGCACATATAGATATGGTGCACTATAGTGACTACTCTCATTAGATACTTTGCAGTACAAATGAAATGGGACCATTAAGTCCATTAGTGTTTTTTTCTGTCCAGGAAACTAGTGAGCCATGTTATTAGCAAATATTCTGTCAAAAAAGAACATTCAACTCCCTGGCTAGTTAAGAATATACATACCTATAAGCAAACAAGCTTTAATGAAGAGGATAAAAAAATGAAAACTCATTTACATTATTATATTTGGATAAAGTGGAAGAAATGATGGATCTGAACTCAGGGGACATGAGTTTGAATTTCAACCTTACTACTTCTCATCTTGGTCAAGTCATTTTATCTTAATGGGTCATAGTCTCCTCTTATGAAAATGAGGGAGTTATACCAAGTAATCTAAGCTCTCATTGTTCTAAATGGTCAATCTAATCATCTGGCAAGATTTGCAATTGACTTTTAAAATTATATATATATATATATATATATATATATATATATATATAATTTGCATATGTCTGTGGAGATAGTTTTGGAACTAAAAGTTTAAGTTGTTTTGATAAAAATTTTGATTTATTTTGCTAATATTGCACTCATGAAGACAAAAATGTTTTCATTTTTGTCTTTATGCCAGAATTTTTACAATTCATAGTAGTTTCTGCTTCATAATATAACAAGGTTCATAAATGCTTGTTAATTGATTAATGATTTTGATATTTATAGGAAAGGTGATATGCAAGCAAATAATGTGCTATCTAGCATTAGCATCCCTTACTATCCTATTTCAGTCTTTTCCAATATTTGACTTGATGGTACACAACTGAAAGGCAGGAGAAACACATTTAAACAAAATGACAATGGAAAGGTATCAAACATTTGTATGATCCATCCTCTCTTTTGTCAGAGCCTAGAAACTATATCAGGTTTGATAGAGTCTCTTTTATATCATCTTTATTTTTCCTATATTTCTTCCTACCTAGTGTACTTAGTGTTCAGTAGGAATTCATTACATGGTGACTGATTCCAGATGATAATCAGATTTTTAATATATACAAAAATCCTGATAGTTATGGTCACAGAAACATAAAATACAGATATTTCAAGGGACATTAAAATTGTGCAAAGTGAGTAAAATATAGGTATATGACAATGGACTATGAATAGTATTCTAGCTTCTTCATCAAGAAATCTTTTCCCCTATATATTTTAATGACACTAATAATGTATTTAAATATATTTACATATATACATACATACACTTAGATTACATTTTATAGAGTAGCTTTTTTTTTTTTTTTTTTTTAAGTTTTAAAAAGGTTTGTTCTAAACCGGTTAAAAAAAGTTTATCAAATTATTAAAAAAAATTCCTTTACTTCCTTAGCAGGCTAAGAACAAAGTGAAAAAAAAAAAAGATTAATTCTAGATGACAACTTTATGTTGTTCTAATCCAGATTTCCAGCCAAAGTTAGATTTTTTTTAAAAATAGGACTCTTCTAATTGGAAAAGAAAATCTGTGAACTTTAAGGAAGAAAGATATTCTTCATTCCATCTTTGAGTAAGATGGTTTTTACCATCTTTGTTACTATGAGTAACATAGTTCTAAGACATCTTTGGGACCATTTGGCCATACACATATTTTACACAAACAACATAAGTCTTACACAGCTAATGAGAAAGGTCTGAAGAGTAATCACATTCAGGGAAATTCCCCTAAAATATTCAAGAGAAGCATAAAAAGGTAAACAAAAAAGGAAACCACAATAATAACAATAATAACAACATGTTATTCAATAGGATTAAATTGTTTACATCCCTGAATGGGAAGATGATACTTGTAACTATTGAGAATTGCTTCCTTTTTAAGGTAGTTAGATGTAATATACAAAAACAAGGTGTGGGTATAAATTGACCTTGAGGTAATGATACAAAAAAATTAAGGGTGAACAAAAAGATTGTACTGGGAGAGGAGGAAAGGAGGAAACACAGAGTAGGGTAAATTTTATTACATGAAGAGGTGTAAAAGAACCATGACAGAATAGAGAAAGATGGAAAGGAGTTAAATATTCTTTGAACCTTAGTCTCATCAGGTTAGGCTCCAAGAAAGAACAGCATATACATTCAACTGGGTATAGTAATTTATCTTATAGGGAAGTAACTGGGGAAAGGAGAAAGAAAAGTTGGGGGATGATAGAAGGGAGGGACGAATGAGAGAGGCAGAGGTCAGAAGCAAGACACTGGTGAGTAGGGCCAAGATGAAAGGAAAGAGAAAAGTATAGTGGTGAGAAAATAGAATGGAGGGAAATATATAATTAGTAATATTAATTTGTGAATGGATGAGAGTGAATGGGACAAATACGCCCATAAAATGGAAAGAGATAGAGTAGATTAAAAACCTAAATCCTAGAGTGTTATTTATAAGAAGCACATTTAAAGCAGGAAGATGCATACAGAATAAAAGTAAAGGGCTAGAGTAGAATATATTTTACTTATGTCTTGTAAAATAAAGGAAGGGTAACAATCTTGATCTCAGACAAAGCAAAAGCAAATAATGATCTAATTAAAAGAGATAAGGAAGGAAACTACATCTTGCTAAAAGGTGTCATAGACATTGAAGTAATATTGATATTAAACATATGCTTCAAGTGGTATAGCATCCAAATTTCTACAGGAAAAATTAAATATGATAGAGGAATAAACAGACAACATAATACTAAAAGGGAGCTCAAATTTCCCCTCTCAAAACTATGTAAATCTAATCACAAAATATACAAAAAATAAATTAAGGAGATGAATAGAATTCTAGAAAAATTAGATATAATAGACCTCTGGTCTGGGGTTAGATAGAAAGACATACTTTTTTCACAGTGATATATGGGACCTATGCAAAAATTGACTATGTATTAGGGAATAAGAATCACACAATCAAATGTAGAAAGACAGAAATATTAAATGCATTACTTTCAGATCTTGATGCAATAAAAATTACATGTAACAAAGGACCATGGAAAGTTATACCAAAATTAATTGGAAACCAAATAATCTAATCCTAAAGAATGAATGGACCAAACAACATATCCTAGAAACCATCAGTGATTTTTTCAAAGAGAATGACAATAATGTGAGACGGCATACCAAACTTTATGGGTTGCACTCAAAGTAAATCTTAGGCAAAATTTTATATCTCTAAATGCTCAAATGAATAAAATAGAAGAAGAGATCAATGAATTGGGTATGTACCTAAAAAGATAGAAAAAGAACAAATTAAAAACCCTCAATTAAATACCATATCAGAAATTCTGAAATTAAAGGAAAGATTCATAAAATTGAAAGTAAGAAAATATTGAATTAAAATATGTAACTAAGAGCTGGTTTTATGAAAAAAAATTTAGATATGAACCTTTGGTTAATTTGATTAAAAAAAAACTAAATTACCAGGATCAAAAATTAAAAGGGTGATTTACCCACCAATGAAGAGGAAATTAAAATAAAAATTGGAAGCTATTTTATCCAACTTATGCCAATAAATCTAATAACCTAAATGAAATAGATAAATATTTGCAAACATATAAATTTCCCAGATTAATAGAAAAAGAATAAACTATATGGAAAATAGGTAAAGAAGAAGTTTTAACAAATTCTGTTTATGACACAAATATGGTGCTGAAGCAAAACAGAGGAAGAAAATTGTAGACCAATTTTGCTAATGAATATTGATACAAAATCTTAAATAAAATGTTAGCAAAGAGATTACAGCAATATATTATGAGGATAAAACAGTATGACCAAGTGGCATTTATGCTGGGAATGCAGGGCTAATTGAATATCAGGAAAACAAGCGATATAATTGATCATATCATTAGTAAAACTAACAGAAATTATATTATTATCTCAATAGATGAAGAAACATTTGACAAAATGCAGCAGTAATTCCTAATAAAAACACTAGAAAGCATAAGCATAAAGGAAATTTTCCTTAAAATGATAAATATCTATCTAAAACCTTCAGCAAGGATAACCTGTAAGGGGAATAAACTAATAGCTTTCCCAAGATGTTCAGGTGTGAAATAAGAATACTCATTATCACTATTGTTCAATATAATCCTAGAATTGTTAACTTTAGCAATAAGATAAGAAAAAGAAATTGAAGGAATTAGAATAGACAATAAGAAAACAAAGCTACTCTTTCCAGATGATACAATGATAGACTTAGAGAATCCTAGAAAATCAAGTAAAAACTACTTGAAAAATGAATAACTTTAGTTACAGAATAGAAAATAAATCCACACATGTCATCAGCATTTTTATGTATTACCAGCAAAACTCAGCAGCAAGATATAGAAAGATAAATTGAACTTAAAATAAATGTAGACAATATAACATATTTGGGAATCTACAAAGCCAGGAATTATATGAACTAAATTTTAAAACATTTTTCACATGAATAAAGTCAAATCTAAACAACTTGAAAAGTACCACTTGTTAATGGATTGACCAAGCTAAGATAATAAAAATGACAGTTCTAACAAAATAATTTACTTATTCAATGCCAATTGAATTAAATACCAATCAAACTACCAAAAATATTTTATAGAGCAAGAAAAGATAATAGAAATCTCATGTGAGTGGTCATCAAAACCATTTGATACTGTCTAAAAATAGAGTAGTTGATCAGTGGAATAAGTTAGGTTCACAAGACACAACAGTCAATGACTATGGTGTTCCAGTGTTTGATAAATCCAAACACCCCAGCTTCTGGTAACTCACTATTTGACAAAATTTGCTGAGAAAATTGGAAATTAGCAAAAACTCGGCATTGACATACCCAATATCTTACACCAAGATAAGGTCAAAATGGATTCATGGTTTAGACATAAAGAGTGGTACCAAAAGCAAATTAGAAGAGCAAAAAATAGTCTGCTTCTCAGATCTGTGGAAAAAGAAGGAATTTGTGACCAAAGAAGAACTAAAATACATTATGGAATGCAAAATGAACAATTTTGATTATATTAAGTGAAAAAAAATTGTATAAACAAAACCAATGCATACAAGATTAGAAGAGAAGCAGTAAACTAGAAAAACATTTTACATCCAAGGGCTCATAAAGGCCTCATTTCTAGTTATATAAAAATATATTTCTAAAATATATAGAGAATTGACTCAAGTTTTTAAGAATACAAGCCATGCTCCAATTGATAAATGGTCAAAGAATATGAACAGATAATTTTCAGATGAAGAAATTAAAACTATTTCTAGTCATATAAAAAATGCTCTAAATCAACATTGATCAAAGAAATACAATTTAAGACAACTGATGTATCACTACATACCTCTCAGAGTGACTAAGATGACAGCAAAAGATAATGATAAATGTTGAAGGAGATGTGGGGAAACTGTAACATTAATACATTGTTGGTGGAGATGTGAACTGATCCAACCATTCTGGAGAGCAATATGGAACTATACCCAAAAGTCTATCAAACTGTACCTATCTTTTGATCCATCAGCAACTCTACTGAGCCTGTATCCCCCAAAAGATAAATGTACACACACGTGCAAAATGTTTGCAGCAACCTTTTTTTGTAATGGCAAGAAACTGAAAACTAAGTTGATGCCTATCAGTTGGAGAATGGTTATGGTATATCAATGTTATGAAATATTATTGAAACAATCAGCAGGATGATTTCAGAAAGGCCTGGAGAGACTTATATGAACAGATACTAAATGAAGTGCATAGAATCAAGAGAACATTGTATACAGCAACATTGTATTATCCAATGATCAATTCTGACAGACATGGCTCTTTTCGACAGTGAGGTGATTCAGATGAGTTCCAATGGTCTTGTGATGAAGAGAGCAATCTGCATCCAGAAATAGGACTTTGGGAACTGAGTGTGCCTCACAATGTATTATTTTTACATTTTTAATTGTTTTTTTGTTTGCATCTTGTTTTCTTTCTTCTTTTTTTCCTTTTTGATCTGATTTTTCTTGTGCAGTATGATAACTGTGGAAATATGTATAGAAGGATTGCATATGTTTAATCTGCTGATTAATCTGATATTGTATCTGATATGTATATCAGATTACTTGTTATTTAGGGGAGGGGATGGAGGGAAGGGAGGAAAAAATTTGGAATACAAGGTTTTACTTGGGTGAATGATGAAAATTATCTATGCATATATTTTGAAAATTTAAAAGCTTTAATAAAAAAGAAAATAAAACATTTTAAATAATAAAAAAGAAATTTCATGTGAGAGAACAAAAGTTCATGGATATTAAGGGAATTGATGAAAAAAAAAAAGATGCAAAGAAAGGTGTCCTAGTTGTATTAGAGGTAAATCTACATTATAAAGCAGCAATCATCAAAATTTGGTACTGGCTAAGAAATAGAGTGATGGATTAGTGGAACAGGTTAGCTACACAAAACATAATAGTAGAGGGCTGGAACTCTGGAAAACTATACTTGAAACAAAGATACTTACAACAAGGTGTTCTAGGTGGAATTGATGAAATGATGGTTCTTTAGTATACATATACTTAGTACTAACATGGTGATGTAATGGTTCTCCAATTCACACATAATCAGTATGCTGTATTGATGTAATTGTAATAGGATATTTAAGGGCTGAAAAGGACTGGAAAAAAGAGATATTACAGTTTTGACGATCCTCCTGGTGACTCCTGCCTCCTGCATTCCTCCACTAAGATCAATACTGGGCCAGAAAAAAGATTCTAGCCTCTAGTCCTGACCATTCTCATGGTGTCTATCCTTCTGAGACCAAGGCCCATCTGAAGGACCCCCAAAAAGCTAGCTTGAACATTACAGAAATCCATTATTTGATAAAACCAAATTCTCTAGCTTTTGGGATAAGAACTGGATATTTGACAAAAACTTTTGGGAAAACTGGAAAATAATATGGAAGAAAGCAGCCATAATCTAACACCTCACACTATATACCAAAGTAAGGTTAAATTAGTACATGAGTACATGATTTAGAAATACTTAGCAAAGTAGGAAAGCAAAACATAGTTTATCTGTCAGATCTATGGAGAAAGAAAGAATTTATGAACAAACGAGGTTGGAAAAATATGAAATGCAAAATGTATAGTTTTGATCAAAACTATTTTTGCTTAAATAAAACCATTGTAACCAAGGTTAGCAGGAAAATAGAAAGTTGGGAAGCAATTTTTACAGCTAGTGTTTCTCATAGATGTCTCATCTCTGAAAAATTTTGAGGATAGAATCAAATTTATAAGAATTACAAGTCAGTTTTGAGTTGATAACGGTCAAAAGATATCAGCAGGCAGTTTTTAGATGAAGAAATTAAAGCTAGATAGCCATATTAAAAATTCTTTACATCACTATTGATTGGAGAAATGCAAATCAACACAATTCTGAGGTACCACTTCAAAGTCATCAGATTGGCTAACAAGTCAGAAAAGGAAAATAATAAGTGTTGGAGATTTGGGAAAATTGGGATGATAATGAATTTAGTGAAATTGTGAACTGATTGAACTATTCTGAAGAGCAATTTGGAACTATGGCTAAAGGTCCATAAAACTGTACCTAGCCTTTGATTCATCAATATCACTACTGGGTCTGTATCCCAAAGAGATCATAAAAAAGAAAAAAACACCCAGATGTACGAAAATATTTAAAGCAACTCTTTTTTGTAGTGGCAAAGAATTGTAAATTGAGGTGATGCTCATCAATTGGAAAATGGTAGAACATACTGTTAAAGATAGATGACTTTAATGGAATACTATTGTTCTATAAGAAATGATAACAGATTTTAGAAAGACCTGGAAAGACTTATGAACTGATGCCAAGTGAAGTGAGCGGAACCAAAAGAATATTGGATACAGTAATAGCACATTGTAGGATGCTCAACCATGATAGATTTAATTCTTTTCAGCAATACAATGATCCCAGACAATTCCAAAGGATTCACAACTGAAAATGCTATCCATATCCAGAGAAAGAACTATGGAGTCTGAATGCAAATCAAAACATACTATTTTCACTTTTATAGTTTTTTTCTCATGGTTTTTCCTTTTGTTTTGATTACTTTTTCATAATGACCAATATAGAAATATGTTTAACATGATTGTACATGTATAACCTATGTTAGATTGGTTGCTGTCTTGGGAGGGAAAGAGAAAAAAATTTACTATTACAGAAATGATTGTTGAAAACTTTCTTTATATGTAACTAGAAAAAATTAAATGCAAAAAAGATTAAGTGCACCATACAACTTTTATTTTTTGTATTATCAAAATGGAGCAAAATTTTATTTAGGAATTACTGAAGATCTCTAACATTACTCTAGAATTTTTCTCTTTTCTTTCATCAGCATCAGGTCAGTGAAGTATAATGGAGGTTTTTGGGCTTGATGTCAATAAGGGTATTTATGGGCCAGTGAATCCACAAATTGGACAGCTGCTACAATGCTCCCTTTCTCAATCAGTTCTTCTTCTTTTTTTTTAAAGAGCTCCAAATGTCTTCTCAATATCCAATAGCCATCTCTCACCTCTTTCTGATGTAGACAAGCAGCACAACCTTTTCTCCTTAAACTTTTAGTCTGCTTTATCTTAAATAAAAGGTGTTTGTTTCATTTATTTAAATTCTACTATGACTTCAAAATAGTCACTCCCATCTGAAGTGGAAAGGTGGTTGCTTTCCTGTTAAAAATTCTCTTTCTTACTGAGACTTTCATCTCTCTGGAGCTGAATAGAAGCTGAGATTTGGTAAATCCTTCCTTAGTTGATTTAAACCAGAGATTATACAACCAGTTTATGGGGTTAAGTGCTTTCCCCTGGCAAAACAACCAAACAGAATCAGGTAGATTATTTAAAAATAGAAAAACATACTTTTAAAAATTTATATGCCTAAGTGTAGTCCTATATGAATTGATTCTCTATTAAGAGGTTCTGATCTTTGCCAGGGATAGTGTAACTTCTGTAAAATAGAACAAAACATAAAATCTCCATTAGGTTAATTGTAATGGCATTTTCCTCTCAGATTTGTGATTTAATTTTTACATAGCTATTTGATTTTTATCTATTCATGTGATCTGAAGTCTCTTTTTCAATTCATTCGATTGTCTGTTTGTCAATTCCATCCTCAAGTTGATTTTTGGTAGTTGACCCATTTTATCATCAATGTTTCTGGGTTGCAGGGACATCTCTTTTAGAAAAAGCACTTTGATCAGAGAACTCTCACCTTGAGTGTTTTAGTTGTTTATTGTTCATCTAGAAAAGTTTCTTAAATGGCATTTTTAATAGCCTTTTATTTACAGGTTATATGCATGGGTAACTTTACAGCATTAACAATTGCCAAACCTCTTGTTCCAATTTTTCACCTCTTACCCCCCACCCACTCTCCCAGATGGCAGGATGACCAGTAGATGTTAAATATATTAAAATATAAATTATATACACAATAAGTATACATGACCAAACAGTTATTTTGCTGTACAAAAAGAATCAGACTCTGAAATATTGTACAATTAGCTTGTGAAGGAAATAAAAAATGCAGGTGGGTATAAATATAGGGATTGGGAATTCAATGTAATGGTTTTTAGTCATCACCCAGAGTTCTTTCTCTGGGCGTAGCTGGTTCAGTTTGTTACTGCTCCATTGGAAATGATTTGGTTCATCTTATTGCTGAGGATGGCCAGGTCCATCAGAACTGGCCATCATATAGTATTGTTGTTGAAGTATATAATGATCTCCTGGTCCTGCTCATTTCACTCAGCATCAGTTTGTGTAAGTCTCTCCAGGCCTTTCTGAAATCATTCTGTTGGTCATTTCTTACAGAACAATAATATTCCATAATATTCATATACCACAATTTATTCAGCCATTCTCCAACTGATGGGCATCCACTCAGTTTCCAGTTTCTAGCCACTACAAAAAGGGCTGCCACAAACATTCGTGCACATACATGTCCCTTTCCCTTCTTTATGATCTCTTTGGGATATAAGCCCAGTAGTAACACTGCTGGATCAAAGGGTATGCACAGTTTGATAACTTTTTGAGCATAGTTCCAAACTGCTCTCCAGAATGGTTGGATTCGTTCACAACTCCACCAACAATGCATCAATGTCCCAGTTTTCTTAAATGACATTTTAATATGATTGCTTCCCTTTGTGATCTTGCATATTTTATTTATTATGATAAAAGTGCTTGAAGATCTGTTATATAATGTTTGAAGTCAATGATCCGCATCCACAAGCCCATTATTCATTCATTCATTGAAGAAATCTACATTGAGTTCTTGCTATGAACAAGCACTATTATAGGTATTACTTAATCATTGCACTAAGTTAAGGGGATAAAATTATATTCCAAATTCAAAATTACAATGCATATAAATAATAGGACTACCTGAATCCCTTGAAACAAATCTCTATGGTATTCTTTTTGGATATTAGCATAACCACATGGCATTTAAAAACCAGATACACCTATATAGAAAAAAAACAAACACATAATAAACAAACAAACAAAAAAATTCTGTTGAATAATTATCAAAAGTATTGGTCTAGTCCAGATTTTTTTGTATCCCCACAAGGAGAAAATTTGTATGATTATAGGGCATGATGCTTGCTTCCCTCCCTCAGAAACAGGTGAGATACAGCTCTTGAATGCTGAGAAGATATTTTACATTCCTCGTGGCCCTTTGTAAGAATTGGGTTTGGGTTTTGTGTCTCTTTCATTTATCTTTTTCAGTTCTAGGTGCATTAGATAGGATTTCTGACCTTGGAGACCAGATTTTAGGCAATGTGCTTCTCCTAGTCTACTAGGGAAGTCCTAAGAAGCCTATGTTCCAGAATCCAAGTTCAGGAGATTTTTATTTGGAACTTGGAAAGATTGATGATATAAGGAATTGAGTTAAACTGCAAATATAACCTACCCACCCCCTCCCTAGAGATTGAGCAATATAAAGGGGAAATTATATTTTCCAGGTTTGGGGAGACAGTGTTAATGTTTACTTTTGCTATATATTTTTAGTTAATATTACTGAACATAAGCTAACCTGACTAAGCATTTAAATTGGAACTAAGGTTCTAAGAATACCCTAAAATTGGGGGAACACAATTGGATTAAGCTAATAATAGAGATTAGACATTCCCCAACCTTTTAGAAAATTGGGAAGAGGTGATTGATATGTGATATACTTGATTCTTGGGCAATGGAGGTCAGAGGAATTACTGTTCCCAGCAATATATAATCTTGTAAAAGATAAAAGTTTCTTTTAAGTGTGAATAAATTTGCTACTTTAGGAATGAATTTTTCTAAATTTCTATGAAGTTTACACTCATTTAATCTAAATTCAGCATAGTCCAGACCTGTGACTTCCCTAATGCAATAGATATCAAATGAGGAAAATTTCTCTCAAAATGCAGTTAAGCATTTGTTGTACAACTTAACTTTAGAGAGTTGCTTGTAGCCTATGGATGTTAAATGACTTTATTATGGTCACCATGTGTCAGAAATAAGGCTCAATCTCAGGTCATTAATCTGTTATGATAACTTGACATTATGTTGTAATACTGCTCAATTTTCCCATGTTTATCTTTTCTTGGTTACTGTACTTGTAATCATCTCTAGTGTATGATTTCTACTGTGCATAAAAACATCTGTACTTACACTTTTATTTCATGGTTGAGATGAAACATTCAGACAACCATTTCAATTAACATCCTTGAGGATTAGGAGTACTCATGGGAAGTTATCTACAACACAGATCTGGTGTTGGAGGGGGCAAAGGAGCAAGAGTAGTTGATGACCTTAAATAGCACTCAATATCTACCTACATGCAGCATACTTCTTTAAGGCTCTTCAGTTGTCTAAATGGTTTTATTTATAAATTTGGAAGATTCATATTGGAGAGAGGTATTAACAGGAAGGTTATGTAAAACCTCTTTGAGCAATGAGTATCTCATCAAAGTAATGGATTTTATTTAGTCACTTTTTTTAATTATGAGTACAAAATCAATCTTTGGTGACCAGATCAAGGCTACTTGATTTTCAAGCCAAAAATTGTTTTATCAGGACAGTTTAAGTTCTGACTTTGCCTTTTTTCCAGCTGTATGATCCTGGGCAAGTCAAATAATCACTCTGAGACTCAATAGCCTCATGTGAAGCTATGCAGTGTAGTGGAAAAACAATTTGATTTGCTTAGAACATCTGTATTCAAATTTCTCCTCTTCTACCTCCCTATGTGATCTCGGGAAAGCAGTTTAACATAACCAGATCTGTCTTCTCAACTATAAGATAAAGCGATTGGATTAAGTGACCTCTGAGGCCATCTTCTGACTGTTTTTGATCCTATAGTCTGTCAAATGGCACAAATAATATTTTCATCTCCTGCCTCCTAGGGTTTCGTGAGGATAACATGAAACAATGCATGTAAAGTGTTGTGTAAATATATGTAAACCAGTAGGTAGATGTCTAGTCTTGCCTTACCTTCCCATTTTATTGATTCTTTTGCTTTGTCATGCTGCCCTTCATGACTATCATCATTTTTTTAACCTCAGTTTGGAAATGGCTAAAATGTTATGTTGTCATTCTATTCTGCTTTTCTTTTAGAATTTTAGAATCTCATAGTTGGAAACAACTTGCAAATTCATTTAATCCATCCTGCCTCTCTGCCATATTCATGAATCTCTACTACAACATCCTGGACATCCAACCTTTGCTCAACGCCTTTCAGTGACAAAGATCTCACAACACCATGGAGTAACCTTTTCCACTTTGGGCCAGGTGACATCATTAAGAATGTTATTCTTTATATTGAGTCAAATTTGCCTTCTTGAAACATTTACCTGTAGTCCTCAGGGAACCAGAAGCTATTTTGTCATGGCATCACTAGTACCTAGCATAGTGCTTTGCATGTTATAGTAGTGCTCAATGAATGACTTATTGAATTCCATCTTTATGTAGAGCTTTTCTAATACATTCTCAGTAATGGTACCACAATACTTGACAATTGACTGATTCTGTGTGATGAAGGAAAGGAATTGATCCATTGTTACAGAGGAGTGACTTTCTGGTAGTGAAACTGGGAGATTAATGGTGTCTCTACAGAAACTGGGAAATTTGAATGTGGATGGAGGAATTAGGCAATGAATTACATTTATTTACATATTTACAAAATTATATTTCTTAAATTCTGTCCAAGGGCTCAAAATCAAGGACTCCTATCCTAAGCCATAGGAAGGCCCCTAGCCATGCTGTCCTTAAAATGTTCTTGCTCCCTGTCATTTCACACTTACTGGGCATGTGCTTGCTTCTCCTCACCCATACCCATAACTTGGGGTCACATTTGATCAGCATCACTAGGCTTAATTTCAAAAAATGGAGTGGGAAGGTGGACCTTTAATCTCCCCCCTTACTTAGAGTCTGCTGTTCCTTAGATGAAAGTTTGTGTGGTTAACGTTTGAGGCTGTGAATTGAAAGTTTGTGAGGTGAAATATCTTTAGACCTAGTCTGCTTTCTGACAGAGGTACCCTCAGGGCCAACTGTTTGTTCTTTCTGTGGAGTCAGCTTGCAGTTGTTTATATTTCACTTAGATAAAAACCTCTGGAGATCCTGTCCTTCTAGAGGTCTTTTTAAGGTATTTTAGAATAACTGCTTTATTCTTTTATTTTTGCTGTTCTATGTTCATTTTGTAACAATTTTCTGTTTGTGGAAGAAAACTAGAGACCCTGGAAATTTCTGGCCCTCTTCCCTGGACGGGTTAATTTTTGGTTATGTAAACAGATAACTTCTGTTTCAATGTTAATGAAGAAGATTAATCTTAATAACAATGGGTAGAAAGGGATTAGATTTGTTTATCCACTTGTCTTAAAGTTCAGTTGGATTTTCCTCAATCTAGTTTTGAGATAGGTTTTTTAAATTAAAATTTTATAAATGAAATAAGTGAAGCACAATTATAACTAGGAATTCTGGTATATAGAACAAATTCAGTTGAGTCAAAGAAATGAATATACTGTGTAATCGTTCCCAAAAATGGTTGATGGAGTCTGGCAAGAGAAGAAATGAGAAGGCCAATAATGTTTGAAATAGAGTAAGTCAGGGTCTAAAAACATTAGGAAGGAGGGAGAATGACAAGGAAAACAAATGCCAGGTACAAAATCTATGCAAGAATGGAGTGGACTTTATTCTTAGAAAGCCCTTTCCTTTACTTCCCTTCTCTCTTTAGTTTTTACACTTCACTTTAGATACATAATTAAGCCCATCCCTTTCCACTTCTCTTACAATGTTACAAGCTATCTTAAATTGTAGGAAATTGTCTAGTAATAGGAATGAGTTGTTGAAGGGGATTATCAGACTATTGAGTCTCTCTGGAGGTCTTTGAATACCTTCTAAATAATATGGTTTGATTTGAGGTAGAAGGAAATCCTATACATTGCAGAAAATTTTGTAGATATTTATTCCAAAAATTCACCAGGCTCTTATCTTAAGCATTTCTAGTAGCAGGAACTCACAGAGTTTTTACTTTGCTGGCAAAACAGGATTACTGTTATACCATGGTGAAGTACCAGAATAGTTTACTGTGGGACCTAGTAGTAGACTATGTTTCTTTCATTAAAGATTATCAAAGCTAAATCTGGACCATTGCAATAGAATTCTAATTGATTTCCATGCCTCAGTACTTTCCCTAATACAATCCATCTTCTACTCAGCTGCCAAAGTGATTTTCCTATAGTGTAACTCTAACCTCATCATTTTCATACTGAATAAACTCCAATAGCTTCTTATTATCTTCATAACCAATATAAAGTCCCCCTTTGGGCATTTAAAAGCTGGCTTATTCCTATCTTTCCAGCCTTCTTGTGCTTTCTTCTCCACCATATACTTTATTATCTAATAACACTGAGTTACTTTCTATTCCTGTCATACAACACTTCATCTCTCATCTCTTTTGCATTTGTACTGACAGTGACCTATTTCTGGAATATTCCCTCTTTTCATTTTTTCTTCTTAGTTTCCTTAGCTTCGTTCAAGATTTTAACAGTTCCACTTTTTGTAGGAAGTCCTTCTATTTAACTGTTTATTAGTGCTTTCCCCTAATATATCAGCTTTCATCTATTCTGTATACCTTTCTTATACACACCTAGTTACTCACATGTTCTTAATCTCCCCATTCAAATGCAAGTTCCTTGAGAGGCAATTTTGATATTCTTTTTATTCCTAGTTTTTAGGACAGTGCCTAGCACGTAGCTTGGCACAGTTAATTGACTGAGTGAAGAGAGTCTTCTTTTTGTCTCAGACTAATGGTGCATGTTGTTTGTGCATGTGTGTGTGCATCAGGCTATAATTCAGATAATTCTCAAGCAAAATCTAGTAAATAGCAGAAAGAATGAAATTAAAGTCAGTGGAGGGAGTAGTCAAAATAAGGAAATCACAAAACCACGAAGCAGTCAAGAACATATCCCATACAGAGGTCATATTTTATTTCATTGTATCAGTGTCTTAATGATGAACGCAATTTTAAATATTTTGAAATAGTAAGAAAAAAGAATCAAGTAGTTAGACTTAGAATTGATCAGTCTATCTCTTTAGGTCTGAGGGAGAAGGTATCCATTTTGTCATCAAAACACATTCTGATTATTTGTACTCTAAAAAGTTCCCATTTCCAATTATAACCAGAAATTTCTTTACAACTTTATCTCAAAATAATAGTGAGATAAGATTATTTCAAATCATTTCCAGACATTTTAGGATATAATTATCTATATGATATAACAACTTATATACACTTCCCTTTTTAAAGAAAAAACAGTTTTAATGAGGTATTTATTTTTATACTTTTATGTAAATTAAAAAAAATTTCCAACTACATATAAAGAGAATTTTCAACATTCATCTTTGTAAGATTTTGACCTCCAAATTTTTCTTGTTCCTTCTTCTTCCTCAAGATAGCAAACAATCTGAATAAAGTATACATGTACAATCATGTCAAAAATATTTCCACATTGGTCATGTTGTGATAGAACACTCCAAACAAAAGGGAAAAACCACAAGAAAGGAATAAATAAAACAAAACAAAACCCAGCAAAAAACCTGAAAACAATAGCATGTTTCCATCTACATTCAGACTCCATAATTCTTTGTGGATATGGTCAGCATTTTCCAGCAAGAATCCCCTGGAATCATCTTGGATCATTTCACTGCTGAGAAAAGCTAAGTCTATTATAGTTGATGATCACACAATATTGATTTTACTGTTCTCCTGGTTTTGCTCACTTCACTCAATATCGGTTCATGTAAGTCTAGGTTTTTCTAAAATCTGCCTGCTCATCATTTCTATAGCACAATATTATTTCATAAAATTCATAAACCTCTGTTTCAGTCATTTTGCAATTGATAGCCATCCCTTCAATTTCCATTTCTTTGTAACCACAAAAAGAACTGCTATAGATATTTCTGTATGTGTGGATTCTTTTGAAAAGGCATTTATTTAGTGCTTACTTTGTGTGCAAAGCATTATGATAAGCAGTGTGGCTTCAAATAGAAAACTAAGACAGACCCTGATCTCAAGAAGCTCATATTCTAATTAGGGAGACAACACACATGAAAGGTTTCAGCTGCAAGTTAGATGGCAAGGTCGTAACATTCCTTAGAATGTAGCAGCAAAGGAAATTATAATGACCCTTTGGAGATGTCATTTCAATATACAGAATATTATTAATTTGTGACTGAAGTGTCTGAAAATGCCAAGGACTTTGGCCAGAACTTTCTTTTCTTGGTCCTAAAACCCGCAAGAGTAGTTGCTAGATTACCTTTTTACAGGCTTAGTTTTCAGAATGATGACTATAGGAATTGAGCTAGAAGTATTGCTATTGCCAAAGCTCTTGGGCTCAGGGACCTGGGCAGTCCCCATTAGGGACTGAAATGGTAGTCAAGGTGGTGGTAGTAGTTTAACTTGTCTGGCACATCTCTCCTTTAAAAGTAGCTTGCGGGGCGGAGCCAAGATGGCGGAGAAAGCACACTCTACTTTCTAAGCTCTTCTCTTACCCTCTCTATCAATATCATATCGAGCCTCAAAAATAGTCTTGACTGCTACAATTCGTAAAGATAAGAAGAAAAACTCACCAGCTGAAGAAAACGAGTCTCGCCAAAAAAAGGGGTCGGGGCCAGGGGAGATCAAGACTGGGGAAAAATTAGGTTCCCAGGAGAGTCTCAAACGAAAGGAAAGAAGATCCAGCCAAGGGGCAGCCCAACCCCGAGGTGGCTTTTCCTTGGGGCAGTTTGCACCTGCACCACAGGAGGACACAGCCGGGTTAGCCTCCAATCTGCGAGTGGGGGGCCGGCGGGGCCATAGAGCTTTCCCAGGGCAGATTTATCAGAGCGCTGGGACGAATTGTGGAATGGGCAGTCTGGTCAGCTGCAAACCACAGTCCCACAAGGCCCGCCTGGGGCAGTGACACTTTCATTATTCTAGCCGAGGGCAATCCCTAACCCAAAGCCCACTGGGGCACTTAATAGCTCTGCCAGTGCTGGAATCCATTTCCTGTTGGGGAAGGAAAACTCCACCGAACCCCAACCTCTGAGCCGGAAATAGTTTACATCCTCCCTGCTCTGAAGGAAGCTGGTAACCCCTGCCTAGGGAACATACCCTAAAGGTTTAAAACATAATAAAAAGATGAAAAAGAACAATCGACAGCTTCTAAACAGAAAAAGACAGGTCACAAACCTAAAAGAGACCTCAAACAGCAAAAATGCATCAGACTGTCCTCCTTACATGATGCTCCATAGAAGAGACCATTAAAAGTCCCAAAAAAGAAGATAAATGGGGAAAGGAAAGAAAGTTTTAAAGAGAGCAACAACTTCCTGAAATACAATTGAAAAAGTTAAAAAATTCCCGGAATGGGGGAAACAAAATTTGAATGGGAAAAAAAAAGACACTAGAAAGTAGGATTTTGGAATTGAAAAGACAAAGAACTGAAGAAATAGGATCTGTGAATTGGAAAAAAAAAATTAAAAAAAAAAATAAAAAAAATTCCGAAAAAACAAACATTTAAAAAACCAATTGGAATATACAGAAAAGAAGTAAAAAGCTAATAAAAAAATAATTTTTAAAAAATTAGAACGAACAAATGAAACAATGATTCATTGAGACAGCAAGAATCAGTCAAGCAAAAAAAAAAAATGAAAACTGAAAAAAGAATTATTTCAAAAATAAATTGGAAAATAGATCTGGGAGAATAACTGAGGATTTTGGATTTCCCAAAACAGATGAAAAAAGAGCCAGATACTATTTTACAAGAAATCATCAAAGAGAACTCCCAGATGTAATAGAATCAGAAGGTAAAATAGGCATTGAAAGAATTCCAAAATTCTAAAAAACCCAAAAAAACCCCAAAAAGAAACAAAATAAATTAAGGAAAAATTTTGGCCAAAAAAATTTAAAACCATCCAAATAAGGAAAATTTTTAAAGGCAAGGGCCAAAAATTCGAAAGGCACAAAATTGGATCACCCAGAATCTGCTGCACATTTTTAAAGGTAAAAGGCAAAGAATTAGGAAAAACCAGAACCAAAATTTATCCAACCAAAACTTGAGAAAATTAATTTAAAAATTTTTTCTTTGTGGATAAAAAAAGAATACATGTATAATTTGATTTACAATAAATAAAAAGGGAAGTAGATATGGGAAAAAGGGATGATGGCAGAATAAGGTGGGGGAGGGATAAAAAGGGGAAACCACATCCCACAAAGGGCAAGGAAACTTATCATATCTCAGGGAATTTAGAGAGGGGAGGAATATTGTGGAATCTTACTCCCAAAGAGTTGGCTCAAAGAAAAAATAATTGTATTTGTATTAGAGAAAATTTCTCTCACCCATTAAAACGGGGAGAGGGGGGAAAAAAAAGAGAATAAGGGGGAAGGAAAAGTCAAAGGGGGAGGGAGGGATTATAAAGAGGTAACCATCGGTACAAGGGGTACATAGTTCAAAAGGGGAAAAGAGGTTGGGAGGCAAGAAAAAAGTAAAGCATAATCTGGGGTTATTAGGATGACAGGAAATACAGATTTGTAATTCTAACCATAAATGTGAATGGGATGAACTCCCCCATAAACAGGAGGCAGATAGGACTGGATCAAAAAGTCAGAACCCTACAATATGTTGTTTACAAGAAAACACATTTAAAGCAGGGAGATACATAAGATAAAGGTGGCTGGAGCAAAATCTATTATGGTTCGGGTGAAGTCAAAAAGGAGGGGTAGCCATCCTTATCTCAGAAAGCAAAGCAAAAATTTATCTAATTAAAAGAGTTAAGGGAAGGTAACTACATCCTGTTAAAGCGGCATAAACAACAAACAATATCAATATTAAACATATATGCACCAAGTGGTATGGCATCCAACTTCCAAAGGAGGTTAAGAGGTCAAGAAAAATAGACAACAAAACTGTAATAGTGGGAGATCTCAACCTTGACCCAGAATTAGACAAATAAACCACAAAACAAATAAGAAAGAAAAAAGAAAAAATAGAATATCAGAAAAAAATTAGGTATGTTAGATCTTTGGAGAAAATTGAATGGAGATAGAAAGGAATATACTTTCTTCCAGTAGTTCATGGAACCTATTCAAAATTGAATATTTGGGACATAAAGACCTCAAAATTAAATGAAGAAAGGTAATAGTAAATACTTTCTTTTTCAGATCATGATGCAATAAAAACTACATTCAACAAAAAAGTTAGGGGAAATAGACCAAAAAGTAATTGGAAACAAACAATCTATCTTAAAGAATGATTGGGTGAAGAAAAAATTATAGATACAAAATACCCAAAGATAATGACAATGATGAAACATCATATCAAAATTTATGGGATACAGCCAAAGCGGTAATAAGAGGAATTATAATCCTTAGAGGCTTACTTAAATAAAACAGAGAAAGAAAAGAAATGAATTCTTCAACTAAAAAACTAAAAAAGACCAAATTAAAACCCCAATCAAATACTGTTTGAAATTTAAAATTAAAAGGAAAAATTAAAAATATTGAAAGAAAAAACATTGAAAATTAATAAACTAAGAGTTTTCTATGAAAAAGCCAATAAAATAGAAAGCCTTTGGTAAACGATTAAAAAGGAGGGAGGAAAATAAATTAGTAGTCTTAAAAGAAAAAGGAGAACTTTCCACCAATGAAAGGAAATTAAGAAATTAAGGAGTTATTTTTCCAACTTTTATGCCAAAAATTGAAACCTAATAAATATGACTACCCAAAATACAGATTCCCAGACAAAGAGGGAGGAAGTAAATTGTTTAAAGTCCCATTTCAGAAAAAAAAGAAAGGCAATTAAACAACCCCTAAGAAAAAACCCCAACCAGATGGATTTAATGTGAATTTTTACCAAACATTTAAAGAACAATTCCCCAATACCATATAAATTATTTGATAAAAAGGGAATGAAGGAATCCTACCAAATTCCTTCTATGATACAGACAAATTAAAAACCAGGTAGGTTGAAAAAAAGAAAAGGCCTCCCTAATAATATTAAAAATCTTAAATAAGATATTAGCAAAAAGACCGAAAATCATCTAGGGATAATAATATGATCAAGAGTTTAGCGAGGAATGCAGGGCTGGTTAATATTAGGAAAAATCAATATAATTTATTAACAACCAAATTAGCAAAAACATATGATCATCTAATAGATGCAGAAAAAGCTTTGAAAAATCCAAAATCCATTCCCATTAAAAAATTGAGAGTATAGGAATAAATGGACTTTTCCATAAAATAATCAGGACATTTAAACCACGAAACATCATATGTTGGAGACAAACGCAACCATTCCTAATAAGATCTGGGGAAACAAGTTTTTATCACCATTATTTAATATTGTATTGAAATGCATTTAATAAGAGTAAAAAGTTAAAGGAAAAGAATAGACAATGGGAAAAATTATACCTTTGTCGGACATGATGGTATATTTAAACCCCCAAGATTCTAAAAAGTTTTTGAAATAATCCACAACTTAAAAGTTGTTTTAAAATAAACCCAAATTAAGTTCCAGATTCTTTATATACACTAAAAAATCCAACAGTCAGATTAAAAGAGAAATTCCATTTAAAGTAATACTGATAATATAAAAATTTGGAATCTATCTGCCAAGGGAAAATCAGAAACTTTATAAGCAAAATTAAACCACTTTTCACACGAATTAAGTCTGATCTCACCAATTAAAAAATATTAAATGCTCTTATGGGGAGAAAATATAATAAAATAAAATTAAAACTAATTTATTTATTTAGGCATACCAATGATCCCAAAAACAAATACCAAAAAATAAAAACAAATTCATATGGAAAAAAAAGGTCAAAATTTCAAGGGAATTTTAAAAACAAATGAAGGTGGCTTAGTTTAAGATCTAAAAGTATTTAGAGCAGAGCCAAAACCATTTGTTTTGGAAAGTTTGGGTTGATAAATAGGTTAGGTTCAGGGAAAAACAGTCAACAAAATAGCAACCTAGTCTTTTGACAAACCCAAAGACCCCAGCTTTTTGGGATAAGAACTTACTTTTGATAAAAAATTGCTGGGAAAATTGGAAACTAGTATGGCAGAAACAGGCTTGACCAACTTAACACGGAACCAAGATAAAGGTCAAATGGGTTCAACCAGGCATAAAGAATAAAATTATTAATAAATTAGAGGAAACAGGATAGTTTACCTCCAGACCTGTGGAAGGGGAAGGACTTTATGTCAAAACAGAAGTGAGATCATTACTGATCACAAAATAGAAAATTTTGATTATACCAAACTGAAAAGTTTTTTGACAAACAAAATAATAAACAAGATTAAAGGGAACCAAAACCTGGGTATTTTTTACAGTCAAAGGTTCTGATAAAGGCCTATTTCCAAAATATAAAAATTAACTTAATTTATAAAAATCGCTTCTCAATTGAAAATTGGGATTGAAAGAAATTTTCAGATGAAGAAATTGAAACTATTTCTAGTCATATGAAAAGATGCTCCAAGTCATTATTAATCAAAAATGCAAATTAAGACAACCTAAGATACACACCCCAGATTGGTAAGATGACAGGAAAAAATAATGATTGTTGGGGGATCGGGAAAATGGGACATTGATGCATTGTTGGTGGAGTTGGAAAATCCAACCATTTTGGGAGTAGTTTGGAACTATGCTCGTTATCAAACTTATACCCTTTATCCAAATGTTATACGGGCTTATATCCCAAAAGATTATAAAAAGGGGGGACCTCTATGTGCAGTGTTTGGGAGCCCTTTGTAGGTCAAACAAACTGAATGGATGTCCATAGTTGGGAGAATGGCTGAAAAATTGTGGTATAGAATATTATGGAATATTACCCGGGTTAAAAATAAAGAATATTTAAAGGCCTGGAGAGACTTACAACGATGCTGAGGAAATGAGAGGACCGGAATCATTATATACTTCAACAAAGTATTTATGACCGTTCTGATGGACCAAAACCCCGAATAAGATGAACCAAATCATTTCCAATGGGTAATAATAACTGAACCAGCTACGCCCAAAAAGAACTCTGGGTGACTAAAACCATTAAATTGAATTTTAACCCTTATTTATGCACGCCCGGTTTTGATTTTTCAAAAGTTTTTAAATTTTTCAGAGTCTGATTCTTTTTATACAGCAAAATAATGTTTTGGTCATGTATACTTATTGTGTATCTAAGTTATATTTTAATGTATTTAACATCTACTGGTCATCCTGCCATCTAGGGGAGGGCGTGGGGGGTAAGAGGTGAAAAATTGGAACAAGTGGTTTGGCAATTGTTAACACTGTAAAGTTATCCATGCATATAACCTGTAAATAAAAGGCTATTAAATAAAAAAAAAGAATCAGGAAAGTAAAAAAGGGTTCATTTGGTGAATAATCAGAATATAGTCAGAAATTATAGAATTATAGAATTTGAGAGGGAAACTCCATGTCTGAAATGAATCTCAGTTATAACATACCAACCCAATTGTCATATAACCTCTACTTGAACACTTTCAGAGAGGGAGCACCCACCACCTCTTTTGATTGCTCTAATTATTACGAAGTTCTCTTCCTGACATCAAGTTTATATTAGCTTTATAATTTATACTTAATCCTCCTGATTTGACCCTCTGTGACCAAACAGGATTTTAATCTATCCTTCACATGATAGCCTCTCAGATACATGGAGATAACCATGTCCACTCCTCTACCTTTTCTTTTCAAACTTAAAAAACCCCAATTCTTTCAACTAATCTTTGTATGACATGGATTTAATTCCCTTTGCCATTATAATTGCTCTCTTGATCCTTTCCAGCTTATTAATATCTTTCTTAAACTTTTATACCCATAACTGATCATGATAATGCAGATATTTGATGAGTGCAGAACCCATTTGGTTTTCTTTTCTCAAATTCCTCCTCCCCAATTTTATGTCTGGGTCATGAGAAACAGAAAGAAAAAGAGAGGTAGGTGGGACATACAAAAGAACCTCCATCCAAGCTTAGAATAGTGGCAAGAAGGAAGAGATCCCAACCCAAAATTATCCTCTTTTGAGACTACTGGGATGATATTTCCTTCAGCCAAGACCATGCTTGTAATACCATGTGTCCAGATTTCCAATGTGGATGTGGAAAAGGGAGAAATGGTAGGAGGTAGGGGAAGCAAGGATGATACTGCCAACCAGGCTCTAGAGGTTACAATTCCCCCAGATGACCACCAGAGGGGAGTGTGGCCCTAGAGAAGAGTGAACCCAGAAAACTAGTCCAGCATTCTCCATTTCTTAGGAGGATGATTTTTTTTTTTTTTTTTTTTTTTTTTATTCTCCTCCCTTCCTGTTTCCCTTTCTCCTCCCATTCTGGTGTGCTCCCAGACTCTCTAACCCTATGGACTTTTTCCTTTTCCTGGAAAATAGAATTTAATTCTGAATTCAGCCCAAGATCACATTAGGGATTTTTTGGCTTCCATTGTATTTGGTTTGCAATCCACTAAATTCTCTAGATCCATTTTTTGAACATGTGCTATTTAGCTATGCCTCTTCCATATTGTACTTGTGAAGTTGACATTTTATACTAGTGAAAAAAAAAACCTTTACATTTATCTATATTTAATTTTTATATTTTTAAATCTTTCTTTATCTTTTTTTCCCTCTTTCTACTGTCTGGGGCTCCCTATCTCACTTAGACTAGAAGTACAATGCCCACTCATAGTGGAAGTTCATTTCACTCTTAGATTTTTAACAGTAAAAGTATACTTGTTTCTATGGTTCTTTCCCCTGATTGGCTGGTTCCTCCCAGTACCTCCATTTTAAGGAAAATACTTCTGACAACTTTGTTTCACTGCTTTTCACCTTGCTCTTCAGATCTTTCTTTCTCATGTTCCTGCATGTATATATTTTTATTCTCTACCTTTCTTTTCAGTTTCCTTTTTATTCTCTATTCGAATATATGCTCCTGAGGATAGGGATTGCCTTTCTTTCTGCTTGTGTTTGTATTCACAAAAGGTAACATAGTGCCTGGTCCACAGTAAATGTTTTCTAAATGCTTGTTTACTTGTTGTTAACTTGACAGTATTTTTGCAGGACCATGACACATTCATATCTTATTAACTGCCTTTGTATCATCTTTTATAATTTAAAAAAAAAGTTTAAGTGACTTGATGATCTCTTTAAGAATCCACACTGATCTCTTTAGATAAATTTTATCTTCCATCTCAGTGGAACTAATTTTTTTTAGCATCTTCAGAATTTCATTTCTAAGCTTCTCTCATCTTTCTTGAGTAAATTTTCTACTCACATTTTAGTTCATATGCTTCTATCCTACTTCTAATTTTTTTGAAATTTGATTTCCCCAGATCAAGAATGCAAGATAGACTATCATTTGATTTCATTTTCTCTAACATGGATGGCCATTCTTTCCCTATTCCTTGGTGTTTTCATAATTTTGCATCTAGGAACCAGCACTTCCTTGTTAGTAAGAATCAGATTCAGGATAAACGATAGACTCTGATTTCCAAGAAGTTGCTTAATTCTCTGTAGCTTTGGGTGACTTGTCCAGTGTAGATCATCTGACCTTCATTCCCATTTCATGACTTACACTGCAGAATAATAACGTTTATTGTGTACACTTTCTTTTTTCTAACTTCATGTCAAAGCAGGGTGTTGGACATATTTGTTTAAAATCAAAGAAAACATTTTAATGCATATCACAGATGTTCAATTTTGAAAATACAATTCAAATGAATGAGTTATAAAAATCATTTAAGATCACCTCCTCAACCAAAATCTGATATTATTTGCTTTTATCACAAGGCAAATTATTCCTTTGGAAGGAATGGAGAAGTATAATTCAGTCCAGAGCAATTTGGCCTGAATATTTTATTAAAGTATTCATCCATTGAGCTTTTGTCTTTCAAGGTAAATACTTGGAATTCCTATAACTTGGGTCACTTAGAGTGGGACTGAACTAAATATTATCAAATATAGTCTAGGAAATAATTTTCTAGTAGGAAGTGTTGAGGACAGGAGAGCTGGTAATCCATCTTTTGCATGTCTAATTTTTGTGAATCTACCTTGCATATCATCAGCCTGAGATGTACAGATATGCATGATGTTGGCTTTTTTTAATGCACCCAGGATACATTTGCTGTCGTCCTTCTGTCTGAAGGAAACAATATCTTTTTATTATAAGAAGCCAGAATGCAATTTGTCAGAACATTTTATGAAAATTCTAGACAGGATGACACACACACATCATTTAGGATATCTAGCTTATGTAATGAGATCACAGCAATTTATTTTAGTTTGTATGAAAGATCTGCAGTGGAATCATGACTTTACTCAGTTGTTTAGGAGTTAAACGGGAAAAGACACCCAGTATTAAGGTGGTTGCCATCTCCTGTTTTACTCTGGATATCCTAACTGGCACTGTGTTCATTGTATATGCACAAAACAAAGCAAATGTATGCCATAATTTGAATCACCAATATTACAAAGCTTTTTGAAGAGTCCATAAAAACAGTGGATTTTATATCATAATTCAAATCCATTTTCATCTTTATGTTTTAGTTCAATTAAGATTAATATTTGAGATAGTGGAAAAATCTGCTTTGGTGCCTTCATTCTATTAAACAAGAGTTGACAACATAGAACCTACCCTGCAATTACTAGTGAGACCCTTGCATTTTAGAACTGTATTGGATTTCAATTTCATTATTTTTCAAGCTTTTATGCACTATTCAGATGAAGGATAATTGCCACTGAAAATTAAGCTTATTTTAGCAATAATCACTAGCTTGAAACAAAGACTTTATCTGTATCCTTTCTTACCCCAATACTTACCACAACAAGGAATCAATCAAGTAAATTAGGGACTTCTTACAGTACTTTGATACAACTGTATTAAACACCTCACTTTTTCAAATTTCATATATTTATAGTATCAATTATTTCAGAAATACCATTGAAGACTTGGTGTGTACATACATTGTTTACAAATCAATTGTTTTAGTAGGGTTTCTTTAGTAGTGGATTCTTAAGGAAATCATGAGCCACTTTAGTGTGGTTTGGGGGTGGGATGTTAAAGCAGTTGTATAGTGTCACTTAGATAAAATCATTCATGTACTGAGTACATTGGTTTATTTGTTTTTTGTTATATAGACAGATTGTTGGATATATATGGTCTCAGTGAGGTTATAAAAAAAGGTTTTTGTTATTGTTGTTTTCTTTTTAAAAATCATTTTCCCTTTAGATTTTTTCAGAGGGGAAGAAAAGATGAAATGTCTCCAGTTTTATACAATGTCACTTCTGCTAAGAGCAAGAGAAACAGATTTACTTCTCTTCACATTGTGTATCGAACCTAAAACTAAGTTGCCAACAATGATATAATACACATGTAATATTTTTATTCCTTCCCCCTTGTCTCCCAGCCTTCATGACTTATCTGCTTGGGGAAGAATCCATGCCCCAGCTCTATTTTTAAAAAAAATAATTCTCTGTTCCCCTATCTACCTATTATGGACAGTTCTTGGTATATCAGTGCTCCTTAATGTTATTCCTAGTAACTTTTGATATGTTTATTTCACTTGTCTAGTCACTTGCCTGCCAAAGGACCCCTGAACATGTTATCTTGACCATTTAGCATGTGAAACGGAAAAAAAAATTCATGAACTTCTGTTTGTAAACCAAAATCACCAAAGTAATAATATGATCAGAGCAAAGGAGGTCCATTTGATCCTAAAGGTGATAAGTAGAAGTTTATTGAATAGAAGAGGTGAAATGATTAAACCTTTACTTTAGGAAAATAGATTTGATAGCTGAGTTTGAGGATTGGTTGGAATGGGAAGAAACTTGAATCAGGCTGACCAAATAGCAGTCTATTTTAATAATCTAGGCATACAGTGATAAAGATCTGCCCCTAGATTGGTCTGGTGTCAGAGAAGAAAGGGGATATATTTGAGAGATGTTTCAAAGGCAATAAATTAGATTGCATAAAATCTAGAGAAGCCTGAGCAGAATAGTTTAAAAGAGAGAAAACATTTCCTTTGAGGAAAGTTTTAAAGAACTGAGATTAATTCTTAAAATATGTTACACAATTAATGGGTGGTGACTTTATTACTGATTTTTATGAGGTAGAAGCCAGACTGACTTTTCATTGTGATTGAAAAACCCAAAATGAGGACACAGGCTTTCTGTTGGATGCAAAGAAGGCATTCTTTTTTTTTTTTAATTTCAGGAGACAAAATATTTGAAATTAGTTATTGGGGAAAAAGATTATTGTAGGGAGTTGTTCATTTCCTAAAGGCAGAAGACAAGAGTAGAGCTGCCATTTATTTATATAGACCCATCTAGTTGCAAGATGCTTTTATGTACATTATCTGATTTGATCCTGACCCTAATGTGGGTAGTGCTTTTTTAGTTCTTGTTCAGGTTGATGTTATCAACTAGTAAATGAAGTTTTGACTACTGGCATTGCTTATCTGCATTATTTAAGACTGATTTTCAATTCACTTTAATATTTATTTAGAACATACTATGTGTAAATGGATTGTAACATGATGTGGGAGAGTGGGCTGTTCTCAAAAGTCAGAAAGAACTGGGTTCAAGTTTTACTGTTAACACAAACTATACCACCCTGTGAAAATCACTTTATCTGTTTAGTTCTCCAAGCAACTCAACAGGAATTTGATATTATAGATTTGGAAAAAATATGTGGAAATCAAATTAAAAGCTGTTGTCCCTTTTAATTGTCCTGCTACTCAGTCCTTAAACCCTGGGATTCTATTTTACTAGACCATGCACCTTAAAGAACTGTGGGGTTTTCCACTGGCCATTTGGACTATTTCTCTTATAACATCAGGCCTTTTCATGTATCCTGTACCTGAATTGCCTTTTGAGTATTTTATTTCCCAATTATAATGGTAACTTCTTTAGAGCAGACTATCTTTCTACTTGTATTTCTAAACCATAGCACACTGCTGTATATCAAGTGCTCAATGTTTTTTTTTTTTCTTTTATGTAAAGAATCAGGTGATTGATCACAGGACCATATATTTAGAAGTAGAAGGGCCATTAGAAATCAGCTAGTTGAACTTGTCTTTTATAACTAGGCTCAGATAGGTGAAATGGCTTTTCCCAAAGTCACATAAGAAGTCAATGATAGAGTCATGATTTGAATCCAGGCCCTCTGGTTCTAAACTTATTATTCTTTACAGTATATTAGATTGCTTCGATAATCACCAATACCTCTAATCTATCATTTTTATACTACAGTTAACCAGCCCTTATTGACCCTATCACAATATACTTTTCTAAGCATCTCTCACATTGTAATGAGTTTTTGCTTTTCCTCCCTTTAAAACTAGCAAGAATCTTATGGGCAGACTCAGGCCATCCTTTCTGACAATAGGGAGGGAGGGAAGGAGGGTTAATGACCCATAGGACTGTGTACCTTAATGTTCCCATATCTTTCAATCTCCTATCGTGACACTTGTATGCTTTCTCAACTTTGCCTTATTTTCTATTCAGCTGCCCTAGCCAGAGCATTAGTATAAATACTTATTTAGTTCTGATTACACCTTCATTTTGAGCTTGTCCCTTGGATGTTGAATTTGAGTTTTCAGCCTTAATTCTGTATACAAGCCTTTATGCAAACTGTTGGGTTGGAAAGGAACTGAATGGGCAGGGAGGAACTGTCTATGTACATGGTGACTGTTGCCAAGGAAACAATTCCTTTGTATACATTTGGAACAGTGGCTGAGTTTCAAATCAAGGCAGCTCTCCTGGAAGAAATAGTAGAATCTGAAGAAACATGTAATATTTCTTTTGAAAAATACAGGGGTAGGCAAAAGGAATTCTACAGTCGAAGAAAAATATAACAATGTGTTCGGATCATGTGTCATTAAGAGAAATGAATTATTTTATCTTTCAGTTTTCTTTGTATTAGTAAAGAGTCAACAGTTCTCAAATGACTCTTTCTACTTTCTTATTCTCTCTCTCTCTCTTTCTTTTAATATAGATAGATATTGGTATTTTATACAGTACATATACTCATACATATGTATTCATAGATACATATATCTATGTTTGCAATATATATATATATATAATATAATTATATACATGCACAACCACAGATATCACTGCCCTCTGAAGTAATTGTTAATTAATGAAATTCTGAAAATTAATAGTCATTTTAGAGGATCTAGACATTATAGATCCTGGTGGAAAGACTGCTTGAGAGGCTAAATTTGGGGTTACATGTCATCCTTGGAAGAAAGACCCTAGAAAAATTATTCATAGCTACTGTATGCTAACTGGTATTTCTTCACTCCTCAGTTCGTAAACTCTATAGTTTTCTTATGATGTATTTTTGTTTTTTTAAATGCATTTTTTTAATGTTTAAGAATACTTGAGATTAATCATATGACCAAAGATAATCACGTTAGTATATTTAAAAACTAAGTATAGCCAATGATGAGCTCCTTGAGAGTAAGGAATTGTTTCATTTTTTTATATTTGTTGCTATGGCGTCTAGCACACATTGAAAATTCTTTTTAAATGATTGATAGTTCTTAATGCCTTTATCCTGAAGAGGAAAAAAAGTTTTATTTTAAGGAACTCAAGTCTCTTATGTATAGTGTAGGGGAAAGCACAAAATTGAGAAATCTATTTTGTATAATGCCCTCTCCATTCCTATTTAGCACTCCATGAAAATGTAAAAGTCCAAAAGGTCTTATATTCTATCACATAAAATGGATAGTATCCTGAGTTGATGATTAGGAAGGCATATATTATTATCTCCTGCATGATTCAAATATTCCTCTTAGGTGGGGAAAGGCAGAGAATGAAATATATGTGAAAGGTGACAAGGTAAGTTTGAGATAGAGCTGCAAGTCCTATTTTTTAACTCAATCTTCGCACTTGACGATCTATCGCTTGGATGATTTGTTTTAACATGTGGAGGAAAATAGGAAAGTAAACTAATATCCTGGATAAATACTGACTTGAGAGTCATAAGGTTTATATTCTAATTCTGATTTCTATTCACTAGATATATGATCTTGAGAAAATTACATTTTCTCTTTGGCCTCAGTTTCCTTATCTGCAAAATAAAAAAATAGCCAAGATGACATCTAAGTTGACTTATGACTTTGAAACTGTGATTCACTATTCACTATTCTTTTGATCTCTTTGTGAAACTAACATTAGAGAAGTCATATTCCCAACCCCATTCCTCTCCATCATAGTGGTGACCTATGGGCACCTTGAAGGCTACCTCTGCAGAGTGTAATAAGTTCTTTGATGCTGGAAAGGCTTCAAATATGGTCTAGGAGACAGACTATTTCTGCTTTCTGTGAACAAACCTTAGGAAATACGAAGAAACTATCAGCAGGTTAGCTACTTTATTATTAATCTTTGATCATAACAGTCCATGAAATAAATAAAAATACAAAGTGGTCCTCAGTGTTGTGCAGCCTTATTTCCATTTTTACATTGACATGTGAAAAGTAGCAGAAAGGGTGACAGAAGAACCTAAGAATAGCAGTCTTCAGATCTGCAAAGGTTAACAGCTCTTAGTCTATATATGGGATCATCAATGAGAAAAATAATACACAGTAATATTTATAATATCTCTTTTCATAGTTGCTTTAAATTGGTAATTAAGATACTGCCTACATAAGGGGAATGGCTAAACAAATTACAGTATATGAACATAAAGGAATATAATTGTGCAATAAAAATAATAAAATGGACAGTGTCAAAGGAGACTTAAAAGACTTCTAGGAAATGACACACAGTGAAGTAAGCAAAACTTTGAGAATAATCTACAATAATGACATAAACATTATACAGAAAAAGTTTCAAAAGATTTGAGATTTCTGATGAATTCAATGATTAATAATTCTTTGACAAGAGGAAACATACCATCTACCTTCTGATAGATGTTGATTTAAAATGCAGAATGAGTTTTTGGAGAGAAGGAAAATGTTGGAAGACTTGAAAGGTAGGAAGGGAATAAAATATGATGAGCATTAAATACCAAAACAGGAGTTTTTTTTTTTTTATTTGACCTTGAAGTATAGAAAAACATAGGAATTTGTGGTGGGGGAAGTGTATGTATGTGAGTGTGTAAATATGTGTATGTATATGTATGTGGATGTGTGTATGCATATTTTGTGTGTGTGTGTGTGTGTGTGTGTGTTTTGAAAGAATGATTACATCTATACGTTAAAATTTTTACTATGGCAGTTGAAGGAAGAATGGATTGAAATAGGAAGTTGTAAGATCAGTCAGAAGGTTATTGTGATAGTCCAAGAAAGAATGATGAGGATCTGGACTAAGTTTATAACTGTAACAGTTAAGGTAAGGGGAAGAATTTATGAGATATTATAAAGAAATAAGATTTGATGATGGTTTGGATTTGTAGAACAAGTGAGAGTGTTAAAAATTTAGAATGACAAAAGTAATTGGGAGTATATAATACCTTCCACTATAAGAAGGAAATTCAGAAGTGGGAAAAGATTTGTGGAAAAGATAATGAATTCTCATTTGGACTTGTTTTTGAGATGACAATATTACATATGATTTGAAATGTGAAATAGGTAATTGAAGAAGAGTAATGGTAGCTCAGGAAGGAAATTAGGCTTGAATAAATGGCTATGCAAATCATTTGCAAAGACTATGATTGAACTCATGGAAACTAATGAGATCACAAAATGATGTAGTATATATTGAAGAGAAAATCTAGGATACGTCCTAGGGATGTGAATTGGTGGTTGTAACAAATGGATATGAAATGGATAAAGAACTAGCATAGAAACCTAGAAGGAATAGTCATTAAAATAAGGAGAGCCATTGGACTAGAAAGAGTATCCAGGAAGAGAAAATTAAAAAAAAATATCAAATGCTTCACAAATCAAGTAGGAACAGGATTGAGAAGAAGTCATTAGACAAGGAAATTAAGAGGTCAATGGCAACTTTGCAGAAAGCAGTTTTAGTGGAATAATGAAACTGGAAGCAAGATTTCAGAATATCTAGAAGACAGTAAGAGGAAGAGTGATAGAAGCATCACTTATAGATAGTTTTCTCAAGGAGATTAGTTACAAAGGGAAAGATGTGGATGACAATGGAAAGGTTAGATCAAATATGGGCTTTTTTAATAGATGGAGAAACATGCGTATGTTTCTAGAAAGCAGAGGAGTCGTCAATAGACAGGAAGAAGTAGAAGATAAGAGATTATGTGGGAATGATAATTTCAATAGTTTGCTAGAGAAGTTGGAATGTAATGGCATCAAGGGCACATATAGATGGGTCCATTTTGTTAGATAGTAGAATAGCCCTTCTCTTTAAGAGAACAGTGCAGAAAGAGATAATGATAGAAGATGTCAATGATATGAGATGAGAAATGCTTAGTTATGTTTTTCAGTTTTGATTATTAGTACATGACTCAGACAGGAGTTTGGTAAGATGTGATTAGGAAGAGGACAAGGGGTCAAGGGAGTCAAGGATGGAAGATGGTGTTAGGTCCACTTCGTGTATCAGATGTTAAAGATAGGAAGGGAGAAAAACATAGATAATTCAGGAGTTTTGGCACAGAAAAGAGCTGAGAAGTGTAAGGAATAAGAATCACAGAAAGGATAATGAACAAGATTAAGAGTTGTAAGGTATAGGCACAGAAGAGTATGAATGGGTAAAAGAATTTCTGACTTCAGGAATAAAGTTGAGATATTGTGACTGATGGAAAGAACTAAAGTGTTACCATCCATCTCTGTGTGTAATACAGTTAAAGCAGAGTAGTATGTTAATGGATTAAGTAGATTGAAAAGCTTGCAATTTAGGGTATCTGAGGGGGTGTCAATATGTATGTTGAAGTCCTGTAGCATGAGGATAATAGATAAAAAGAAAAACTATGAGATAGATACTGATTTCATTGAGGAAAGGAATATGGCCCACAGGTCAAAAGTAAAAGTCACTAGTGCATGGTTTGGGAGATAAATTTAGATAGCATTAGCATCAAAAGAGAGGGAGTTGCCTAGTGAAGGTGAAAAAGGGAAGATATAGAAGAATCAAGGGGAAAGAGAGGAAAGAGAAGAATTCAATGGGAAAGTGATCAGTGAATTAAGTATATTAAAGTGTGCCAACTGGAAAGTTGTAGAGAAACAATGCTGTCAATTGCAGTGATGAACTCAAATAGAAATGGATACTAGTTGGCTGAATATTAACTTAGAAAGCCACAAATTAACAATATCTATATTATATCATTTTTTTTAGATTTAGATAAACATTTCACAAGTACATTTTTGTCTTGCAGGATGTGTCAACCCTGAGTTTGGCGCCTTTTATAGAGGGAATCATGTTTCTGTGACCAGAATACAGAAAGAATGAGAAAGAAGTTTAAGATGGAAGGGCAATTTTCATTATGTATTAGTAATTCCACAGGGCACAATGCAAAAGATGGGTAGATTTTGAGTAGGATATTTTGTGGCGTAGTTAGGGTTGAGTTGTATAGGCATAAGGAAATAATGGAGGAAAGGGAATGGGGTTTCTACATAATAGACCTTTGAAACATCAATAGAGGGGTACAGGGTGAGTAAAAATAGGCTGCAAAATATTATTGATGAAGAATTCCACAATAGAAGCACAGAAAGAATGTCATTGTAGAGACATATGGTCAGGATCATATAGCAGGATCACATATGGATGTTCTCATGGAAGTTGGATCCATTGGTATTTAGCCAATGTCAAGAGTGCTACAAAAAGTACCTTTGTGGAAGACATGGGAGGACATAGATAAATCATAAAGCATGAGAAAGCATTAAAGACATGAATTATAGTATATATGTCAATAAAAGCACAGTTATATTGAAATATATAGTAGTACAATGGAACGAACATTGACAGGATCTGGGTTAAAAATCCTTCTTTTGGTGATTACTACCTGCATGAATCTTGTAAGTCATTTAACTTCTCTGGTCTTGGTTTCCTCATCTATAAATTAGAAGGTTGAATTAGATGGCTTCTCAGATCTGATTAAAGTCTACTTGTTTTGAGCCTCTCATTGAAGTTGTAGAATTAGTATTCATTTAGGCTGTCTTCTTGATTAACCCTGGATCTATAATTATTCATAGAGGGCTTCTATTTATTTAATATTAATTCCTAATGGAACTTTGTTCCAGGGCCAGGCTCCTTTTTTTTGTTCTACTTTTGGGTAAGGTGATCTTCCTTGTTTGATTACTTAAGTTCCTATGTTGACTTACCTCTACTACTTATCAACAAATGAGATTTTGTACATTTTGTCTCTGACTTGGGCTAATCTGTTTTTCTTTCATTGTCTGTTAGCTCTCTTGTTCCAGAGAGCTTACCATATTGATGCCAAAGTTAGTGCAGATGCCTAATCAGTGCAATCCATTGTAACCCAGATCTAGCAAACTCAGGACATCTATTTTAGCTTCGGTGGTAGGTGGGCTTGTATCATTATGCCTGACAATTGTATTTCTAAATCATTATTTAGCCTGTTCCTACTTTCAGTGTTTTATTCATAGCCAAAGGTCTATTATATATATATAGTGTGTGTGTGTAATCAGGTGATAATACAATGCCCTATAGATAGTAAAACTGGGTAGATATTTGATGAGGAGGATGTAGTGATATCCTAAACTTCCCTAAAATTCTTTTGGCTCTTGTACTCCACGTAATGAATCTAGACTAGTTGATCTTAGATTTCCATTTATAGAAATATTATCTGTCAAACCAGCTTCATGCTGCTACAAATGTATATAGCTAAGAAAAAAGAATGAGCTAACTACCATGAAATCTTCATTCATCTCCTCCCTTTTAGGACATAAGTTTAATTTTAAAATAGCATCCCTCCCCAATTACACATCAAGAAAATTTTTAGCATCCATTTTTACACAATTTGAGTTTCAATTTTTTCTCTCTGTGTCCTTCCCCTCCCCTTTTCAGAAGAAGCTAGGTAGTTAAATGATGTAGTTTAAACATGCACTATTGTGTAAAACATTTTCATATTAGTCACAGTTGAGAAAGAAGAAAGAGATGAAAAGGGAAAAAACATGAGAAAATTAAGTGAAAAAATGTGCTTCACCTGGGATTCACAGTCCATCAGTTCTTTATCTGAATAGAAATAGCATTTTCCTTTGTGAGTTCTTTGTACTTGTAGATCATAATTTTAAATGAGAATTCAAAATCTGTGAAAGTTCTGCAAGAGATGATCCAGTTAAACTGAGTGGATACCCATCAATTGGAGAATGGCTGAATAAATTGTGGTATATGAATATTATAGAATATTATTGTTCTGTAAGAAATGACCAGCAGGATGATTTCAGAAAGACTTGGAGAGACTTACATGAACTGATGCTGGGTGAAATGAGCAGGACCAGGATATCATTATATACTTCAACAACAATAGTATATGATGATCAATTCTGATGGACCTGGCCATCCTCAGCAACGAGATCAACCAAATCAATTCCAATAGAGCAGTAATGAATTGAACCAACTACACCCAGCGAAAGAACTCTGGGAGATGACTACGAACCGCTACATAGAATTCCCAATCTCTCTATTTTTGTCCATCTGCATTTTTGCTAATTGTACAATTTCAATTGCTAATCACAGGCTAATTGTACAATTTTCAAAGTTCAATTCTTTTTGTACAGCAAAATAACTGTTTGGACATGTATACATATGTTGTATTTAATTCATACTTTAACATATTTAACTTGTATTGGTCAACCTGACATTTGGGGGAAGAGATAGGGGGAAGGAGGGGAAAAGTTGGAACAGTTGGTTTTGCAATTGTCAACACTGAAAAATTACCCATGCATATATCTTGAAAATAAAAAGCTATAGTAAAAAAAAAAGAGATAATCCAGTTAAAGGGAAATTTTATAATAAATGGATAATGATATAAACTTAAATTTACAAAGTAGAGTAAAACAAAAGGCAGAAATATTTATATATTCCAATGGATAATCATATTCATTGCCTTATTTCCTGCCAAAATAATTGCTAATTTTCAGTGAAAAGGAAGGAGACAATTCAGTGCATTTTTCTTTACAAGGTGCAAAGATTCTTCTGATATCATTTAGAAAAATACAACTTTATTTTCTAAATAATTTTCTTGCCTGGGAGGAAGCTCACTCTTTCCACAGAGCCTAGCTTGGTCTTAGACAATTTGTCTTGGAAAATTGACTTGTCAAGTGTATACTTCAAAGGATTCAGTTCTACACAAAGTTCTCCTAATACTCCAGATTGCCCATACCACAGTGCTTTGAGTGTGCCCGTGCTGCCCTACTTTGAGTATGTTTATGGTTAACTGTGAGGAAATTCCTTGCATATTTTTCTGATCTGAATCAGAGAAACAATCCCAATCAGCTACAGAATATGAAGTAACTTTAGTAAATATGTACCTTATACAATTACCTCTTACCATCGCTCACTGTTACTTAGGACCTAGAAAACATGAGTGTATATGTAATTTCTTAATTGTCTTCCTTAGTAAATCAGGTTACCAGAGACAATAATAATGCTTAATAGTCAAGACTAAAAAGAAAGAATAAATTCAAATACTACCAAATGAACAGAAAATATAGCTGACATAAGTTGTTAATAATGAAAATACTGACTGGCTAAGAAACTCACTGACGTAGTAGCTGTCTGAAAGCATATTGATTCTGTAGTACATTAATTCCTTATAGGGAGGAATTAATGTCAAGAAGTGAATCATAGGGCAAAATATAAGATACTTTCAAATGTGTTTTCTTAGCTCATAGTGTACTCCTCTGTGGCAACTCCTAGTCGTTAAACAATTCAGACATAACATTATCTTAGGGAGTAAAAAGAATAAAAATTTCTCTTAGAGGAAAACACATAACCCCTAGGAACTAATAACTTTTAAGTCAATGAGTGAACTTAAAGCATGATTTTAAAGAATTACTTAAAAATTAATATGTTAACAAAACTCATTACTCAAAAAAGTAAAATTCAGTGGATAATGATTCAATGTTGTATTAAATTTTTAAAAAATGCTAGTACTCGACATCATTATGGAAACTGACATGTTAAAAAACACAATGAAAACTTTTGTTGCCTTTCTTTGACCCATCTGAAATAAGAACATAATTATTTTAGGAACATAATAAGTGTTTGGTTTTACATTGAATTATTTGGGATATGTGAGTGATATAGTCATAACAAGGGTGGGATAAGTGGGGGTTTTCCCCAGTTCACTAAAATTTAATGCTGACAATATTTGCAGCTTTTTAGCAGCATGAAAGGTACAATTGAATGTACCATCTACTTAAGAATGTTCTGTTAAAATATAGAACTATCCGCATCATGGCAATAGCCACATTTCAAATATGAAGCCTACAGCTTCCTCCATATTCATTTGATATGAAAAGGTCACATTTTATAGTAGCTGTTGAAGTTATGATTCATGCTTGATCCCTGGATACAAATTTTTCTAGCTATGAAACAAATGGTGTCTGAAGTTCCTTCTAACTATAAATTGCTTTTTAGGAGAAAGAGATCGCTTTTAAAAGATGCCTAGATATTTTAGTTACTATTGAAATGGTGAAATGAAATTAAGTTAGTGTTTACAAAAAGGTTCCAAAAAGCTGGAAAAAAACTCACCCAATTTGTATATTAGGTTAATTTCCACCTCCAATTTCTTTGAAGAATATATTAATAATTGGACAAAAATAAGGCAGTCCATAAAATTATATTTATTGATATTTACCAATTGGCATTTCTTCTACTCTTGGTTTCACATTTTTTTTCATGTCCAGTTATAGGAATTTTTCTTCAATTGACTCAAATAGCTCTTGATGGATCATCTATTAACTTAGGGACATGTAAAATTGCTCATGATAGTGGTGATCTTATCCTTAGAATAAAATTCTCTTAGTAGTTAAGTCAATCTTTTTATTACCAACTCCCTAGTGTTCTGGCTCTTTCCTGATCTGATAGAACTAGATGTTTTATTCTTTTTTTTAAATAGCATTTTATTTACAGGATATATGCATGGGTAACTTTACAGCATTAACACTTGCCAAACCTCTTGTTCCAATTTTTCACCTCTTACCCCCCACCCCCTCCCCCAGATGGCAGGATGACTAGTAGATGTTAAGTACATTAAAATATAAATTAGATACACAATAAGTATACATGACCAAAACGTTATTTTGCTGTACAAAAAGAATCATACTCTGAAATATTGTACAAGTAGCTTGTGAAGGAAATAAAAAATGCAGGTGGGCATAAATATAGGGATTGGGAATTCAATGTAATGGTTTTTAGTCATCTCCCAGAGTTCTTTCTCTGGGCATAGCTGGTTCAGTTCATTACTGCTCCATTGGAAATGATTTGGTTGATCTCGTTGCTGAGGATGGCTAGGTCCATCAGAACTGGTCTAGATGTTTTATTCTTGTGAAGAGTAAAATTCTCCTTCTGCAAGATAACAGAAATTTTAACTATGAACCCATCTCGTTATGGGCAAATGGAAAGAAGAATTCAGAATGAGATTTTGAAACAAATAATTTATTTGAAATCCAAGGACACAACCTGGATCATCATATAGACATTCACAAGTACTTAGTATAAAAAATTGCCATGCGCCTTATCATTTTAGCAACAAACAAAAATATATCAATAATTATGGTTTATTTAAATTTTTGATAGTAGTTTTTTTTATTTTCAAAATGAATACAAAGATAGTTTTCAACATTCACCCTTGAAAAACTTTTTGTTCCAAAATTTTCTCCCTCCGTTCTCCTTACTTCCTCTCCTAGGAAAAAGTAATTCAATATATGTTAAGCATATACAATTCTTCTATACATATTCCCACATTTATCATTTTGCACAAGAAAAATCAGATCAAAAAAGGAAAAAAAATAAGAAAAAGAAGCAAGCAAACAACAACACAAAAGGTAAAAATACTGTGTTGTGATCCTCATTCTGTCCTCAAAGTCCTCTTTCTGGATGCAAATGGCTCTCTCTATCACAAGTTTATTGGAATTGGCCTGAATCACTTCATTGTTGAAAAGAGCCAATCCAATTATGACTTTTTTTAAAGTTTTCTTTCCCTTTCTTTCTTTTTTTCCCCAAATAGTGTATATCACTGTGAGCGAGGAAAAAGTACAACATAATAATATAGATTCACATTCAATCTATATGTAATTTAAGTAAGGCTATTACTTCTTTAAATAGAAATTACAAAGAAATAAGTACCTTTTAACATAATGTATTACTTGCTGGTCTTTTTTCCACATAAAAAATATAAATATAAGTTACAAATGAAATAAGTACCTTTTAACATAATGTGTTTGAGGAGTTTTTCATTTCCCATTGCTCTGGCATTCCCTCCTCCCCATTTTTTGTTGTGCATTTTTCTGTCTTTCAAAGAGCATCTCATTAATATTTTATTTTCATCCCAAAGCAGGTTTTTTCTTAAATTTCATTTACAACTTTAAATACTTCTTTTACTTACTCTGGATTTCAATTTCAGTGCTTTTCCTTTTCTTCAGTGCATCATAATATTTTTATCCCCTTCCATAATTTCTTTCAAGAGATAGATCTTCCTAAAACATATTATCTTAGATTTTTAACCTTTTATAAAAGTACAATGATATAGTTATCTGATTTGGGAGCTAATGGGATATCCCCTATAAGAACCATTCTTTAGTACTTCTCAGTTCCTGGATGAAATGTGACTGACAACTGCTACATGATGTTTCTTGTGCTGCATTAGGATTAGTTATCAGTTTTTGTTCTGTCCATAAATTTGGGAATCAGATATACAATGCACTGTGTGCAGTTTCTTGCACTTTTAAAAAATATAAGCTAGGTGATATAGTGGATATATAGGGGGTAGACAGGAAGACATCAATTCAAATCTAGCCTCAGACACTTACTAGCTATATATGATCCTGGGCAAGTCACTTAACAGCAGTTTGCTTGTTTCCTCATCTGAAAAAAAGGAGATAATAACACCTGCCTTGCAAGGTGGTTGTGAGGCTTAAATAAGATAATGATTTTAAATGTTTAGCATAGTGCCTAGCACATGAGTACTATATAAATGTTAGCCAGAATTGTTAATAAAATTACAACCATTTAAATTTATAGTAACAAAATTGACAGCAGCAGCAACAACAATAATAACACAGTTTCATTTCTGTCTTTCCATCTCTAGAGCCTAGATTAGTGTCTTATACAAAATTGATACTTCCCTGCTCATTTAATTGAATCAATTTAATTTTCATAATATTTATGCTTTATTTGCTTAAACTAGATTATAAGCTCCTTTAGATTTTATTATGTGTGGTGTGTATGTGTGTTTGTGTGTGTGTGTGTGTGTGTGTATCCCAGTATTTATCATAGTACCCTGTCAAAAGGGGAAGCCAATTCTTACTTGCCCATTTGTTGTTATACTGATAGGTTCCAGGTGTTAAACTCAGTACCTGAAACTCCTTCAAAGGCTGATTAAAATATAATTAGGAAATTATACCTCCCCCAAAGAATGAAATGGAGATGATGTTAATTTGTGGTTTTCTAAGTCTAGATACCATTCGCAGAATACTGAGTGTATACCACTAATGCAGGGTAAGAATGAAGTATAACCACAATATCACATATTTGAAAATTAACTTTTTTTCCAAAGATATGAAAATATTTGATGAAAGATATGAAAAAATAGATATTTTTACTCCTTCTCTTCCTAATTTCCTTGGTAGATATGAGTGTATTATTTGTTTGGAGATAAGTAGAAGACAAAAACATACAGACTAAAATAATAGTGTAATGATACCTTATAAAAATAATACATGCAAAGCACATTCAGGACTTGCCTTGACATGTGACAGTAACCCAGTCAACTGATCACTTTATATCCAAAAAGGATTTTCAATTATTCCTGTTCTAATCTATAGCACACTATGAACAGACCTCATCTAGGAGTACAATATTGTGAAAAGAAGGGGTTATCCAGGACCTGAGTTTACAAATAGAAGGGATGTTCCAGTTAGGTGGTGAGTGTGAAGTGCTAGAGAGTAGACTTTACTAATTAGATGCCAAAAGTTGAGCCTAGATTTGCACAAATGTGCTGAATCACTTGGATGTCCCAGATGAATTTATGGCCTTATTGAATGCATTTCTAGCTACATACCTTTATAAGTGGGTTATAGTCTATATATCTAGAATGAACACCCATTCAGTGAGATTACAGATGTATTTGAGTTTTAAATTCTCTTGTCATTTTCTTCTTAAGACCTAAATTGTTAACTAAAAATACCAAATGCAACTTTCTCACAGCTACAATGTTATCAGAAAGACAGAACCATGTAATGGAAGATGTATTAGACTTGGACTTAATCTACTCTCTTACAAAATAATATTATGTTTTGTAGGGATTTAAGCCGGGGAAATAACATTAGACCTGGAGTTAGAAAGTCCTGAATTGACTTACTAACTGTGTGATCCTATTCAAGTTACTTAATTTCTGTCTATCTGAGTTTCTTCAACCATAAATTAAGGATAATAACAGCACTCTTCTCACTGAATTATGTGAGGATCAAATGAGATGTCAACTGTAAATTGCTTAGCACAGTGTCTGGCACATAGTAGACACTTAATTAATATTTGTTTGCATTTTTACCTCCCCTTATACCCGCCAACCTACTTCACCCTCCATGCCAGTTCACCAAGGTACACTGACTCTGGCAAATTAGTTAACTTGCAGTTACTTTTCTGATTTCTAGATTGTTCCCCATCAAAGACTATGAGAATCAAATAGGAAATACATATGATATTATTTTGTAGCCATAAAGTAATATATGAATGCCACAATTTTTTGTTGAAATTCAGAATGGAATTGTTGCTACTTTCCTAAAGTTGGACTTTGTTACAGGCCAAACTGGGGTCTTAGTAAATCATAAAAGCAAAATAGGAAAATTGGAAGCTCAGAGGTCAATGGCTTCATTCTAATCTGAGAACAAGAAAAGGTCTAGTGCTAGGAGTCAAGAAATCTGGGGCTCCTTATGTATCAAATGAAGTCAGATTAGATGATATGGAAGTTTTCATCTAGTTCTGACATTCTTTAAATATATAGAAAAGAAAGGATCTGGGATTGAGGAAGGGAATTAGATTGTGTTCATGCATGATACCTTGAAAATAAGATTTCATTTCCCCCTTTCCTAATAAAGAAAAAAAAAATGCTTTTATATATAAAGCCCTATATGAAATTAGTAGGCTAAGGCCAAGAATTTGTTGTTGGGATCCTATAAAAGAGTAACGTAAACCAATTATTCAGGGCAGTTATAACAATATTATCACATTATTAACTAACAAAAATAGTCTAGTATGTAACATCTCCCATAGTGTCCTGTACTCTATATAGATTCACAAAGTGGGAGTTGATAATGATGATTATACAAGCATGAGTTTTCCTAGCCTTGCATATAATTTAGTCAAGTTTTTTAATTAAACTATTAATATCCCATGGGCTCTTTTGATAGATGAGCTTGTTTGTTATGGCTCAGATGTACAATAATTTTAATTTGTCTAAAAGTAACCATAAGTCTTCCATATAAAACTCTGCAGACATTAAAATAATCATTTGTAATCACAATTTGTCTAGGCAATATGCAGCCCAAAGACAGTAGTAGCATAATAGGCCAAGATGTTGTGAACAAATCTCTGCCCTTGTGTGTGTGTACACACACACACAAGGGCAGAGATTTGTTGTTGTATGTATGTGTGAGAGAGGTGATAATTAAATCTTAGGGAATTAAGAACAATCTGCTAAAGGGAAATGCCACATTTATCATACAAAAGCTACTTCTCAAATTCCCTTTTCAGAATACTCCACAGAATCTCAAACTTCATTATGCTTTTATTTTTCATTTTTATGATTCATGAAAACCCAAATTGCAATATAGACTTATTTGTATTCCAAACCTCAGTAGCCTGAGAATGGTGTACAGTAATTTGTCATTTTTATTTACTGAGCCTGGAGGTAATAGGTATGTCAGATTTGGATATACTGTTCAATGGCTCTTTAACTGAAGTTTTAAAAATAATAATACTGTAAAATAAATTGTTGTACTGGAAAATAGGACTGCAGAAAAATTCAGAGTCCTCAAAAGTACTCATTATCATTTGGCTATAAAAACTACTTATTAATATTTACATTTGTTACTGTGCAAATACTTAAAAATCATTGTAAAATCCAGAGGCTTAACTGACTTCCCTTTTCCTTTACCAGGTCAAAAAGAACTTTCAGCTTTGTCTCATAGGATTTCTTTCTATTACAAATAAGAAATCAGAATGTTAAAATGAAAAAAAGACACAAATTTAATAATAAATTTATATAATATATAAAAAGGCTGCACTGGACTGGTGTTCAGTTTGATGGCTCCAGAGAGTGGAAGGAGATTATGTTAAAGCATAAATGGAGCTTTAACATTTCTAAATCCAGAAGGCCTAATCTAATCTAATCCTTTTCAATCCAATTTCTTAAAATGCAGCCTAGACATCAGATTAAAGCATGTTCTTTGCTTTCCAAGCCATTACAGAGCGATTTAGCAGCTGTGCTACTCTCTCCATTTTTAGTGTGTGTGCTTGTGTGTATTTGTTTCATGTGTGTCTGTATATATGCATGAGTAGACATATATGTGATTATATTTTAGTTCATATTTATATATATAGTTATAATTTTGGTTAATAGATCTAAATATTTACTTATATATCATATGTATATGAGAAATATGAAATATTATATATATATATATATATATATATATAATTGAATTGTAATTGTTTATATAACCTGCCTATTTGCTGAGGGTTATTAATATCCTTAGTAAGGAAAACAATTATTATTGATTAATATATTCTTTTTTCTTTTCTTCAAGCTTCTTTCCTTCCATCATTCCTTTTTTCTTCCTCTGTCTGATATATTAATAAGATGCACTATGACTTTGCCATCAGTCATTTCAATAGTTTGTATTTCTGAAATAGGCTTTCTAACTCATTTCTTGTCTTTATGCCCCTAACTGCAGTGATTGCCACCAGTTAGATAATAATTTCAATTAGTATAGTTTAGACTAAATGTGTAGACTTATTCTGGACATAGATTATTGATATCTCAGACATAAATCATTTGCTCTTGTATTTGAATGTTTTTGTGTAAAAATGTCCTTATCAGAATAATATTATGAATTAGACAACCATAATTTATAAGCAAACATGAAAAATTCAATTTGGATAAAAATGTAAAAACAAATATTCAGACATTATGAGCAACTTTTAACATTAACCTTAGATGTTCTTAATTGCTACTTTACTCAGGCTTTAATTCTTTTTCTTCCCAATTCTAATCTATAGAATGCTCATCATAGTTGCCATAAGAATTAAGTATACCTGCTTATTTGACTCTTTAGATTAGCTAACATGTGTGAAATCTTCTCTTGAATAAGTTAGTCTGCTTATGAAAACTATCCTAGTCAATGTTTGCAAGACATTCACTATTCTTCCTTTCTTCTTTTTGCCTAGACCTATTAATGAACTCCTGAAAAGAAAGAAAAATTTTGCTACTTAGTGCTAGACTTCTCCTCCAATACCATAACCCTCACTTCTGATGAGGATAGAGTTATCTGAGTAACCAATATTTTAAATCAAATAATTCCTATTTTCTTTCTTCTAAATTAATGACTCAGTCTTTATATCAATATAAGTCAACTAACCTTAAGTACCTGCTCTGTGCATGACACCATCCTAAGCCTGGAGTAGAAATTGAAAGAAAGTCCCTGCTTTCAGTGACTTTCCATTCTAATGGGGAAAATCACATTCATAAAACTATGTATAACTAAAAAATATAGGATAAATTAGAGGAAATTTTAAAAAGCAAGATATTAATATTAAAAGAGACTAAAATATTTTATGATTATCCATTTTTTGTAGTAATTCCACCTTTTAATTTTATTTCTCAAAGATACTATCTGCCTATGATAAAGAGCTAATATTGTATATATGATCTAATATGTATATATGTATTCTAATATATAATAATAGAATGCTAATTGGCAAGTTAATCTTTAGTCCTACCTCAATATATTAACAAAGAAGTTTTTCCCAGGCTACTCAAAGACAATACTTTGCCAAAGGCAAAGCAGGCTTCTTCTCTTACCTTTCTATGATCCTAATTACACATATGACCCAAGTGCTCCATACCATTTTTCTTTCTCCTGGCTTATCTTTCACCTGTTGTGAGCAATAGCTCATGTTCTAATTTTTTTCTGTTTTCCTTCTCTACCTTTATTAATATTCATCGCAGCAAGCATTTTTAAGCACTTACTGTATGCAAGACAATTTATAGCCTGCACTGTTTTTTCTTCTTCCAGACAATATTCTTTTTATTTTTATAGATGCCTTATGGAGATATCACATGGAAGGAGAATGCATATTTCAAAGGTTTGCTTTAGCATGTTCTTATAGCATTTCTTCTTACTTCCTTCTGGGTATATGCCCATTTGTGATTTTGCATAAAACATCTGACTAGAGCTAATACTATCATTTATCAATCCAGAAATTGCTTCTATGCTTTTGAACTGACAGCATACCAAGACCTCTTTCTCATGAAATATGGAGCATAACACCTACTTCCAGCTGTGAAGAGCTTGTCATAATGTCCCTAGTGTATTACTTGAACATTATAAATAATAACTGAATGCTGCAGTCACTTTAATTGCATCTACATTTCCTATTAATCAAGTGTTCAGTCATATCTGATTCTTGTTGCCCCATTTTGGATATCATTGGCAAAGATATTAGAATGGTTTATCATTTCCTTCTCCAGTTCATTTTGCAGATGAAGAAACTGAGGCAAACAGGGTTAAATGACTTGTCCAGAATCACACAGCTAGTATACGTCTGAGGCCAAATTTAAATTCAGGTCTCCCTGATTCTAGGTTCTTCAGTCACTGCACCCCTAGCTGCTTTCAATTGTCTCAATCTATTTTCTAAAATGTCTTTTGATTTTTATTCTTGTGCCTTTGTGACATAGATGAACAAATAGTGGGTATAGAGTCATAGGATGTGATATTTATCTATCCCCTTTATTATATGTCAAGCACTGTACTAAAACATGGGGAATACAAATATAAAAAGAAAAGACAATTTCTGCCCTCAAGGAGCTCATAATGAGATAGAGAACTTAAAATGGGGCCAGAAAAGTGGCATTTTAATCCTGAAAGCAGTGGCACAGTTACTTTGATCATATTCATGCTTCCAAACCAGGAAGTTGACTTGGTGTGGGATGGAAAAAACATACCCAATGTGGGACCAGGAGATGATTTGAAACGCAGAAATGAATTGTTTAATTGTAAGGCTTTAATTGAAATAATGGTTCAAGAGATGTTAGCACCAATTAGGGGAGCAGGGCTCCATGGCTTCTTGTTGGTAAGAAGGCATCTGACTAGTCAGTTTATAGGGGAGACTTTCAGATAGTTGGAAATAAAAAGAGACCAACTGTGCCAGATTGAAGATAATAGCCTGTTTTTGGAGATAATACCTATTTTGAGAAATAAAACTAACAACTAGAGAGAACTTAAGCTGCAAATGGTAACATGGGAGCAAAATAATGAGTTTCTCTAGACAAAATTACATTTTCAAAAAGTCTAATAATGTTTACAGTCAAGCATGCAACTTCTGTTCTTAGCATCCCTAGATCATTTCCTGACAAATCTCAAGTGCTGTCTTCTTCAAAAAGCAAAACAAGACAAAAAGCAAAACACAAAACAACCACAAAAAATAACCTTTTCTGATTCCCAGAGATATTATTGCCCCTTTTCTTCCTATTATGTTGTTTTTATATTGCAGACATCTTGTATTTATTTTATCTGGGCAGGTGGGTGGCATAGAAGATAAAGCACTAGACTTAGAATCAAGAAGGCATCTTCCTGAATTCAAATTCAGCCTCAGACACTTACTAGCTATATCACTCTGAGCAAGTCACTTAACTCTTTTTGACTCAGTTCCTCATCTGTTAACTGTCCTAGAGAAGGAAATTGTAAATCACTGTAGTATCTTTGTCTAGAAAACCTCAAAAGAATCATGAGCCACAAAAACAATTTGTTTTAGCATTTAGAGGTAAAAGGGAATTCAGAGAACATCTAATCCAACCTGTCATTTTCCAGGAGAAGTAATTGAAGCCCAAAGTAGTCAAATAATTTGCTAAAGGTCACAGCCAATTTTCAAATGTAGGGTTTTCTCAATGAACATGTCATATTTCCTCAATGGAATATAAGCTCTTTGAGTGCAGGAAATGCCTCTTTTTACATGTGAATTCAGTCTCTGTATCTAGCAGAGCATTAGAGGATTTGAATTCCAGTTCCATCTTTGCTTAAGAAAGCCACTCAACATTTCTGATTTTTAGTCTCCTAATCTAATAATGGAATTGGACTAGATCATTTGTAAAATCATTTAGATACCTTCTAGTCCTAACCCCAAGACTCTACGATTCGTACATGTTAATCTTGAGCAACAGAACTCTTCAGAAGTGTTTTCATTATAATTTGTCCATCTATCTATGCTTAGTTGACCTTCATCTATCCTGAAAAATAATTTATACCATTTAAAAATAATTTGTGTGATATTTTGCATTGTAAGGAGACAAAGTTCTATATATGTTAACACTGTCATATCCAATAAGAAATAGCAGAGCATATTTATTTTACAGTACCATTATTATTGTTATCTTTTAGCTGGTTCTTTTGGATAAACTGTTAGTAAAGAATGGATGGTGAAGCAGAAAATGACTAGTGAGGTTATTTAGAACAGTCTCCTCATTTTATTCCTGAAGAAAATAAAACTTAAGAAGAAATTAATTGATTTGCTAAGAGTCACACAAATAGTTAATAGCAGAATAGGGATTGGAATCCAGATCTTCTGAATTCAGTCAGTTTCTTTCCACTACTCTACACTGGCTAATTGGAAACTATTTAACTGGCACGAATAGCAGCTGGGATTGAACCATTGTGTACATTGTGGGAGGAAAACATATGATCTTCTCTGGTTAGTGTCAATATTCTCTTTATCACCACGTTCAATAAATATTCACTCAGCAGCTGCAAAGTGCATGACACTTTAATAGGCTCTGTTTATCAGATTCTAGAAACCAGCAACCAGTTTCAGACAGACCTGAATTTATCACACTGTACTTGGTCATTTTATCAGTTGTGCTGGTAAGATGTTAAACTGAAACAGTGAATTGTGGAAAACCTTATTATACAAGAATTTGTTCTCTGATTAACCCTTCAAGCTAAGTATCTATGGACATGATAAAATGTTTCAGCTAGACATTTATGATCATAAAATAGCATAGATACTTTGCTTTTTTATTTATGAAGGAAAACATTACTTGGATGCAGTCATTGACTGTGAATTTAGAAAATACTGATGTGTGACACCTACTTACCAAGTCACTGAACATTTCATGTGTGCATATATGTATATCAGGGATGTTTCAATAGACCCAGTAATCTAAGCTATAAACTAGAAATTGTCCTCAACTCCTTGTTCTCTTACCACCAAATCTATATCCTTTTGTTGCTAACTCTTAATAACTGTACCTTTAAAACATCCCTTATATATGCTCCTTTCTCTCCTCTGATGCTTCCATTGTCCGGGGGCAGGTCCTTATTACTTCACACATGAGCTAGTAAAAGAATCATCTTGGTAGCTCTCTGCTCCAAATCTCTCCTCACTTCAGTCTACACTCCACTCATATCTAAAGTTCTGACCATGGGACTCTCCATACATTCCTATTCCCCTCTTCAGTATACTTTAGTGGCTCTTCATTACCTCTAAGATCAAATGTAAAATCCTCAGCTGAACTTTTAAGTCCCTATATAACTTAGCCCCTTACTTTCCATCATGTACTCTGTGATCCAGTGACATTGGAAATCTTGCTGTTTCTCCCATAGGATACGCCATTTCCCAACTTATTATCCCATAACCACAATTTTCTCTCCTTATGTCCATATCCCATCTTTTTTGGATACTTTCAAGTCTCAGATAAGTTCCATCTTCTCCAAGGAGCTTTTCTTTTCCTTAATGCTAATGTCTTCTCTCTGAGATAATCTCCAATTTATCTTGTGTATATATATATATTTTTGTTGGTACACAGTTATTTTCATATTCTATCCCCCTATTCTCCACTAGATTGTATATTCCTTAAACGTTTTGCTTTTCTTTACATCCCTAGTACTTATCTCCTGGCACTTAGTAGGTGCTTAACACATGCTTAACATTGATTTAACATGCACTATTTTTTGCTAGGTCTTCATTTTTCTTAATATCTACATAATATTTATTATTATTGATTACACCTTTCTGTCTTGATGTTTTTTTCATCTCTTGACTTCTGTGTTAATGTTTTTTCATGTTTCTGCTTGCATTTGATAGTCAACAAATATTTATATTTATGGTTATACCTATATCAAATTCAATGTCAGCATTTACTTCTTGTGCCTCAATTTTTCTTCTGTTTTTATCTCTCATTTCCAACTTCTAAAAAGTTTCATTGGTACCTAATTTTCAATTATATTAGGTTGTTGTCCTTCATTCTTGAAGAGGACCAAAATGACATCACTGTGTTAAGAGTCAAGTTATAGTGTGGGCAGCTGTGACTGATCAGACCATCATAGTTTGGGCACAGATAGTCCATATGAACTTTTGGGGTGTATTCTCCAAAGCTGCATATCTTGTGTTTCTTTTGAGCTTCTTCAATTCTGCACTTCTCATAGACCACAGCACCTTCTTTCATGAGGACACATTATACTGGCCCTCATGATCTCTCCCCTTAACTTTGCCTTCTCTTATTTTCCTTATTTCTCCTAATGATCACTAGTTAATCAGACTTAAAAAACTCAGATTCAGTTTGTGGCAGCTCTCTTTGTAGTGGACAGAAAGTGGAAACTGAGTAGATTCCCATCAATTGGAGAATGGCTGAATAAATTGTGGTATATGAATGTTATAGAATATTGTTGTTCTGTAAGAAATGACCAACAGGTTGATTTCAGAAAGGCCTGGAGAGACTTACATGAACTGATGCTGAGTGAAATGACCAGGACCAGGAGAACATTATATACTTCAACAATACTATATGATGATCAATTCTGATGGACCTGGCCATCTTCAGCAATGCGATGAATCAAATCAGTTCCAATGAAGCAGTAATGAACTGAACCAGCTACACCCAGTGAAAGAACTCTGGAAGATGACTAAGAACCATTACATAGAATTCCCAATCCCTGTATTTTTGTCTGCCTGCATTTCTGATTTCCTTCACAGGCTAATTATACACTATTTCAGAGTCTGATTCTTTTTGTACAGCAAAATAACAGCTTAGACATGTATACTTATTTTGTATTTAATTTATAATTTAACATATTTAACATGTATTGATCATCCTGACATCTAGGGGAGGGGGTGGGGGGAAGAAGGGGAAAAATTGGAACAAAAGGTTTGGCAATTGTCAATGCTGTAAAATTACCCCATGCATATAACTTATAAATAAAAAGCTATTAACAAAAAAATATTTAATAGAAAAGACTCAGATTCATTTCTTACAAGTTAATATCCCTTATCTTTTCCTCACTTTCAATGTTGTCAAACTACTAGTTACTGTTACCCTGACTTTCATGATTATCATTACTATGGTCTTACTTATTATATAAGAAATTCTCAATCAAGAGTTGCATGAAATGAAGCTGCATAACCATTTAGAGATGATTTGCTATTATTGAAAGTAAACTTGAACTATATGTTTCTAAAGTCCTTACCATAGCTATTATTTTATTATCCACTGTTTTTATCTCAATAAGCACTGAAGAAGCACCTAAATTAGTAGGAATACAAATATACAAGTAACCTGAGGGAGTAGGTCATGAAGAGATCTTCTACCCTCTTCCCCAAAACATATTGCCCAGTTTGTATTAGATTTTGAATAGCACCTTCATAATAGATACTGAATCCCAATTCCTATCCCTTTAGAGCAATTACACAGAACCCTGACTTTATACCCATTATCTCTTTCTCAACAGTCATGTGCTGGGGATATGGCCAAATCAAACTAGTTAGAAAAGCAGAAAGAAAGTGAACAATTATCATCTCTCCTTTAAAATCATAGACCACTTATTCCTTATGATTTGCAGGCTATTATTTCCTAAGGTCAACTCAATCTTACCAATTAGTCTATTCTTATGTCATCCAGACCCCAATAAATATAATTTAAGATCTTCTGGACATTGCTATCCATCCTTTAACTATATCCTAAAGACTTGGATTTTTCCTTCTTTTTTTGCAGCTAAATATTCTTTTGTGTATCTCCCATAATTGGAATGTGAGCCCTTTGAAAGCAGGGATAATCATTTTGTTTTAAGATTTGTGTGCCTAGAGCTTAGCATGGTGCTTAGCACATTCTAAACACTTAACAAATGCTTTTTTACTTGTTTATTCATCAGGTATCAACTAGGTATTTTTATTGCTCTGTACAGAGGTTAAAAATGTTGTTACTCTATGAAATATAATACTAGTAAAAGAAAAATCCTATAACGATATGTAAATGGCAAAAAAACAAACATTTTTTTCATGAAGGTGTTTCTTAATGCCTCATTGTGGCATGGAGAACCTTATGATTCTCAAAGGCACTCTGACAAATGTGGCAGATCCTATCAGTTTAAGTCTTTAAATATGGCCTAATTATTTGTGTCATATGAGGAGTAGCAAAGATCAATAACATATTTATCTATTGCTCTATCAATTTATCTATAATCTATATTTTTACAGATGGAGGTATATATTCCATTACAACTGCTTGTATAAGTTTATTTAAGAGAAATTATCCATAATATCAATAGATAATTAAAACTACAGTCGTTACCTATTTTCCTAAAGCACTGGTCCAATCAAGGAACACTTTCCTTGCCCTCAAACTCCAATGGCTTCCTATTGCTTTTTAGAATAAATATAAATGCTCTTTTTAGTATTTAAATTTTTTCACAACCTATTGGGCCTATATCCCAAAGAGATCTTAAAGAAGGGAAAAGGTCTCACGTGCAAAAAATGTTTGTGGCAGCCTTTTTTATAGTGGCTAGAAACTGGAAATTGAATGAATGCCCATCAATTGCAGAATGCTTCGGTAAATTGTGGTATATGAATATTATGGAATATTATTATTTTGTAAGAAATGACCAGCAGGATGATTTAAGAAAGGCCTGGAGAGACTTACATGAACTGATGCTAAATGAAATGAGCAGAACCAGGAGATCATTGTACACTTCAACAACAATACTATATGATGATCAATTCTGATGGACATGGCTCTCTTCAACAATGAGATGATTCAAATTAGTTCCAATTGTTCATTAATGAAGAGAATCAGCTACACCCAGAGAAAGAACTATGAGAAATGAGTATGGACCACAACATAGCATTTTCACTTTTTCTGTTATTGTTTGCTTGAATTTTTGTTTTCCTTCTCAGGTTTTTTTAAACCTTCTTTCTATGTCCGATTTCTCTAGTGCAGCAAGAAAACTGTATTAAGATGTATACATATATTGTATTCAACATATACTTTAAAATATTTAACATGTATTGGACTACCTACCACCTAGGGGAGGGGATGGGGGGAAGGAGGAAAAAAGTGGGAACAGATTTTGCAAGGATCAATGTTGAAAAGTTACCCAGGCATATGTTTTGTAAATAAAAAGCCATAATAAAAAAATCAAATGAAATCATGCACATAAAACAAACAAACAAATAAATGAATGAATGAATTCTTTTATAACCTAGTCCCCTTCCTTCTAATCATCTTACATCTTAGTCCTTGAGATGTCCTTTTTGATCCAGTGACAATGAAAACTTCACTGTTCCATGCACAAGATCCTCCATCTCTCAGCTCTGGGCATTTTTTCTTAGTGTCCCCCATGCCTGAAATATTCTCCATTCTCCATTCCATCTATTGCCTCCCTCGTCTCCTTTAAATTTCAACTAAAAATCCCACTTTCAATAGGAAGCCTTTACTAACCCATTTTAATGCCAGTGTTTTTCTTCTATTGTTTCTGATTAATTTTGTATATAGCTTGCTCTTTACTTATTTGTTTGTATGCTGTTACTCCCATTAGATTATAAGCTCCTTGAGTGCAGGGACTGTATTTTACTTCTTTTTGTGTTGCCAGCACTTATCATATAGCCTGGTATATAGTAGGTGCTTACTCAGTGTATTTATTTGTTGATACTATGATTGGTAATTTTGTAATGAATGAAAATAGTGTGATCTATGTCCATGGCCTATTCACTCTCATTTATGAAATCATGAAGTAGATATTAAATTAAGAACATTAAAAATAAACTACCTTTGAAAAAATGCTATCTAAAATAGGAGATCTATGTTCATTTTGGATCAGTACAATTCACATTTTATATGAATGTTAACTGCATAGATGTATTTTAATTTACATCATTGGAGGAAAAAGCCACCATGATAAAAATCATAAATCCATTTAAGTACTTAGTAATGTATGAGTGTAATAAATTGATACTAGAGACTGTAGAGACTTCTGTGGGAGGCTAGAGATGAAAGAGTTCTATGGAAGAAGGTTCTGTATCTTATCTAAATACTGTTGTACCAAACATAATACTATGTACACACTAGATCTTGAACAAATGTTAAGGATGGATTGGAAACTTTTCTCTTGTAAATATCCAACAATACCAGGGAGTGCTTTTGTTCACCAGGCATCCCTTTAAAATGGATGTTGTGCCAAGTAGAATTTGATAATTTGAATAACCCTACCAAGTTGACCATAAAAGGACAGATGGAAATCTATAAATAATTGGAAGAGAATTAGAGGATTTTGCTAAATTTCTAGACTTATTCAAATATTCTTCCTATGAGCTGGGAGATGCATGGCATCTTAATACTAATTCACTCTGACCTGAATCAAAAATTAAAAGGGTGTGATGTGTTCCAAATTTGTGATTAAACTTTTGTGTGATTGTAGAGTCAGCTAGGTGGCACAGTGGATAGAGCACCAGCCCTGAAAGCAGCAGGACCTGAGTTCAAATCTGGCCTCAGACACTTAACACTTCCTAGCTGTGGGACCGTGGGCAAGTCACTTAACCCCATTGCCTCAGTGGGGAAAAAACTTTTGTGTAATTGTAGATGTCTGTTGAAACATTACTTTTACTACTACCCAGAAATAAAATACTCAGAAGTACCTAGTTCCTAGAAGAGGGATGTTCTTTCATACATTTCTACTTTTTTTCCCCATTAGCTATTATTTTTCTCCTTCACTTCCCCAAATAGTAGTGCACTTTTTCTTCATTCTTCTTTTTCTTTTTCTTCTTGATCTGCATGCTCTCAAGTGAGGTAGATGCTATCAGATTTAATGAACTATAAAATGTATTCAAACTCTCAAATTATATCTGAATTTGCAGATAATATGAGTACCCCTAGTACATAAGACTTATAGTTGAACTGAACATAGAAATATGATCTTGTTCTTTCTCTGGAACCCCAGACCTAGCATTGTGAAGACAGGTTGAGGTGGGCTATCTAGTACAGGAACTGGGTCCACAGTAGATATTCCAATTAAGGTGTTACATTATCTGTGTATCTATGTATCTATCTATCTGTCTGTCTGTCTATCAAAACACACATTGAAAGAAAGATCTATGAAGATAGATTACATATCATATAAAGGTATATAGGGGCAGATATGTAGTGGAGTGGATAATATGCTGGACCTGAGTAAGGAAAACTAATTTTTCTGAGTTGAAATCTAACCTCAGACACTGACTAGCTATATGATACTGGGAAACTGACTCAAATCTGTTAGCTTCAGTTTCCTCATCTGTGAAATTAGTTGGAAGACCTAGAGAAGGAAATGTCAAAGATTTCCAGTATCTTTGCCAAGAAAACCTCATATGAAGTCATGAAGAGTTGAGTATGACTAAAAAATGATTGATAATATTAAAGGAGATAGAAGATATCCTTAAAAGACAATCGCCTTTAAAAATTACTAATTGAGAGAAAATATGTTTAAAAGTCTCAGGGGAAATAACTATCAAAAATAAAATCATTTCTACATGAAAGAAAAATAATATTTTTGTTATTACTTTATATAATCTAAAAACTAGAAAAGTATAGAAAAAGAAGTCTTTTAGAACTTGAAAAAGAAAATCCACCATGAGTATATTATTTGTTGTTCTGTCATTTCAGTTACATCTGACACTTCATGATCCCATTTGAGGTTTTCTTGGCAAAGATATTGAAGTCGTCTATGTTTCCTTCTCCAGTGCATTTTGCAGGTGAAAAAAACAGAGGCAAACAGGTTTAAGTGACTTACCCAAGGTCAAATACCTAGTAAGTATTTGAGACCCCATATTTTTGAACTCAGGAAGATGAATGTTCTTGAGTCCTGACCTGGCACTTTATCCACTATACTCCCAGGGAATATTATAACCATTGAAAAGCAGATCAAGCACCATGGTAGGAGGCATTCTGTACAAATGAAGTCAATAATAAGACACTTTGATTTTTGTAGACTTCTTGGAAACTTGACTCATCTGTAAATAGAAACAACATCTATAAATTAATTCCTGGTAATTTCCTCTAAAGTGTGAAAGCATACAAAAATTCAAAGTCATGTGAGAAACACAAATATTTTGACCCTTTGAGATCATCTTTGCATACTCCCACCAAAAGCACCTACAGTTTCTACTGGCAGCTTGACAACATTCAAAATTGCCATCTACTAATTAACTCAGCTGTCAAACGCTCCCTCTGACTCCATCTGCCACCTGCACAGCCTGCTGCCAGGCAGATGACAACACAATGTAAACTTAAGCTACTGAAAGAGATAAAATATTGTCTGATTCAGCAGAAATGAAATATTCTGCATTCAAACACAAATTTGCTTAAATTTGTATGTCCCAATGTCAAGTCCTCTAACATCAGAGATCTACTTAAGCCATATTGTCTATTTCCACCCCCCCACACACTTTTTTTTGATATTACTATAGAAAGCAAATGAAGACCATGCATTACCATGGGAAGCCCAGAAAGAATACCTGTCAATTTAGACATGACAAAATAAATAAATAAATGGACTCCCTAAGATTCTACATTATGTTTTTAAGAAGATGTAATGTAAGAATGAATGATTGGTTGAACTCTACAGGAAAACAAAAATAAAACCTTGGTCTGGGCAGTGTCTGGAACTATATGTTATCTCCCTCAGTGCAATGGACATTCTTTGTTTTTTGGTAAGTGATTTTCAAGTGAAGTTTTTTTAAATGAGTCTTCTTATTCATTTCCCACAAAGTGAAAGATAGGTTTCATACAAGGGTACAAGGATGAAAATGTTAGCCCACCTTGATTCTACCCTGGACCTTCCCCTTTTTTCTTTCTACTCTAGTCCACTTGGTGATCTACATTCTCATCAATTCAGTTATCATCATTTTGCAGATGATTCTCAGATCTTTTCTTAGTCCTTAGCCCTTTCTCCTTGAGATTCAGAACTACATAATGAATTTATTTTTGGATGATTCAACTTGGAAATCTCTGGCTCCAAATAAATTTTCCTCTTAATCACCTTCCCATTACTATTGAGGGGAATCATCATTTTCCTAGTCATCCAGACTTAGACCCTTAGTATCAACTATTCCTTTCCATTAACCACACATTTCCAAAGAATTGCCAAAGCTTATGATTTCTAGGTTATTCTCAGCATCTTCTATATTCTCTTCATTTTCAGAGCCACTACTCTAGTTCAAGTTCATATCATCTCTTGCACATGTTTTTATAATTAGTTTTAATTAGTTATTAGTGTCATTCCCTCTCATCTCTCCTTACTACAATCCATCCTTTGGTTACCAGCTAGAACAATTTTCCTAAAGTCTAATTTTGAACAGTTTACTTTGTACTCAATAAACTCCACCGATTTCTTATTACTTGTAGAATCAAATGTAAAGTCAAAAACTCTTCATAACTTGGCACATTCCTACCTTTAAAATCTTCTGATACTATTCTTTGCTAACTAATCTCCAAATCTGCTTACCTTCCTGTTGTTCCTTAAATAGGACAATCTACTTTGAAGTGACTGGCCCTCATAACTAGAATTCTCTCACTTTTTTTCACTTCTGCCTCTTGGAATTAGCCTTCTGCAGATGGCAGATACCTTTGATTTCCTTTCCGCCAATTACTAGTGCTTTTCCCTCTTAAGTTTATCCCTCAACAACTTTGAAGGGATCATGTGTGTGTGTTCCTCCCCTTTAGAATCTCAGTTGTAGTCACATATTGTTGTTCATTGTGTCTGACTCTTTGTGATCCCATTTGCAATTTCCTTGACAAAGATATTGGGCTGATTTGCTATTTCCTTCTTCAGCTCATTTTACAGATGTGGAAAGTGAGGAAAATAGAATTAAGTAACTTGCCTGGGCTCACAAAATAAGTGTCTGAGGCCATATTCGAACTCAGGAGGATGAGTTTTCCTAAGTCCAGGTCTGGCCTTTTGTCTACTGTACCTCATAGCAGCCCATATAGACACATAGTTAACAATATTATTTGTCCTTCATTTTCTAATAGGATCAATGATGTCATGAGCTGTTGTCTTGGCTCACACTTGAATTAGATTTAAGTGATGCAAACTTGCACTGTCATTGGCCTCACACTGTGTTCTAGAGTTATCAGAGTCAAAAAGCAAGAGAAAAGTTAAAATTACTGATGACTTGGGATACAGTGAATGACTTTGTCATTTTTATTGTCTGATCAAGCTCTAAGCACCTCACAGTATGTACTTCATCTGCCTTCATGGCTGTTGGAACAAATTGTTTTGCTCTGTCCATTCTGCCAAGGGATGTTTTCTCATGCTCAGGGTAAAATCCCCCTATTGCACCAACACGTTTGAGGTCTATTGGTTACCCTTAGCAGGGGTTAACCTGTCTGCTGAGACAGTTTTTACCAGAGTGTGGGTATTACACATAACACAGCTTCTTGGAGCCACAAGTGAGGGTTGAGTGTCAGGTGAACACCAAATGTAGATGAGTATTCCTGAAGACTCTCTGGCAAACTCTCATACAAGAGGTGCTGGTTCTCCCTGAATACCCCTTATGTACTTTATAAATTCTTAATGATTGACGTTATTAAACCCATTGTCAATTAGTTGAATAAAGAGGAAAAATGATAATGGTTACCTCATTAAACGAGAATATTGATTTTGTGCATCTGTGAGTTTCAGCAATCAAGAAGGATTTGTATGGGAGATCCTAGAGTGAATGAATTAAAGCTTTGAGCTGACAGAGACTTCAGAAGCATCTAGTCAAATACATTCATTTTATTTTATTTTTTTTAAGTTTATTTTTTTTATTTAATAGCTTTTTATTTACAGGTTATATGTATGGGTAACTTCACAGCATTAACAATTGCCAAACCTCTTGTTCCAATTTTTCACCTCTTACCCCCCACCCCCTCCCCCAGATGGCAGGATGACCAGTAGATGTTAAATATATTAATATATAAATTAGATACACAATATCTAGATGCACAATACATGACCAAACTGTTATTTTGCTGAAATACATTCATTTTAGAGATGAGGTAACTGAGTTCCAAGGGCTTTAGGTGACTTGCTAAAACTCAGAGGTAGGTATTGAATTCATATTCTCGTATTCTAGAGCCAGTGATATTTCAACTATATCATATTGCCTTCCTTAGAATAAAGAAAAAATATTGGAGATTTATGGTCAGAAGAAATGTTGTCTTAAAATTCTGATTTATTGTGGATATTATTCTAAGTAGTTGTCATTTTAATCATTTCCTCATGTATGAGTAGCAAACAGGATTCTGGAGAAGAGTCTTATACATTGTAGCTAAGGGATGCAGTTCCCTCACTAATTCTTGAGAGAGAAGAATGATGTGCAGAAAATGAAAGCTAATTTTGCTACTTGTTTAAAAAAAATGACTTTAGTTAGTGTAGAAGGTAAGCAGAAGAAAGTTTAGTTCCCTCAAGGGAGAAAGCTATGAATAGCATAGCATTGATGGGAGGTTTTGTCAGGGAATAATCTCTCTTACCTTTGTAGAAACTTTGTCATTTAAAGTTTTCATGTGGTTAAGATCTCATAAAATGATATTTTTATTCTGAAAGTTTGCTTCCTTACAGACCACTAAAATGATACCACCAATGGGAAAAAGAGTGAATGGACTCCCTAAGAAAGGCAAGGCTTGGTCTTCATTCTTCTCAGGGATAGATGGTATTATAGGTAAAATATTGGCCTTAGAGTCAGGAAAAACTGAATTTAAATCATGGTTGAGATACTTGCAAGCTGTGTGATGCCCGACAAGTCACTTAACTTCCTTGTACCTCATGATCCAACTATTCTGGAAAGCAATTTGGAACTATGCCCAAGGGGCTATAAAACCATTTGACCCAGCAGTGTCAACTATTGGGTCTAGACCCAAGGAAATCATAAAGGAGGGAAAAGGACCTACATGTACAAAAATGTTTGTAGAAGCCTTTGTGCGGTGGCAAAGAATTGGAAAATGAGTAAATTATGGCATATGAAAGTAATGGAATATTATTGTTCTATAAAAAAAAAAAAAGTTGATTTTAGAAAGTCTTGGAAAGATATACACAGTCTGATGCTGAGTGAAACAAACATAACCAGGAATACATTGTACACAGTGACAGCAAAATCATGGGATGATTGGCTATGAAAGACTTGTTTCTTTGGTGGTTCAGTGGTCCAAGATAATTTTAATAAACTTTGGATCAAAAATGCCATCTGCACCTGGAAAGAGAACTGTGGAGATTTAATATAAATCAATACATTCTGTGTTCATTTTTTTCCATTTTTTTCCTCTTGTGGTTTTTCCTTTTGTTCTGATTTTTCTCTCCCAACATGATTCATTAAGAAATGTGCATTTTAAAAGTTAATATGCATGTATAACCAGAAAAATAAAACAATTAAAAATCTTTTTAAAAACATTCCTTGTACCTCAGTTTCTTCATATATAAAATGACAATAATAACACCTATTTACCAAGGCTATTTAAGAATAAAATGAGATGATAAAATGGATACTTTATCAACTTTAAAATATTATTATATAAATTTATATATATATAATATATAAATTTAACTATTAGTATTATCATTATCTCTATTGGTGTGCTCAGCTTTTGAAATAGAGACAGAGAATCTGCTTCTCATTTTTAGAAGGAACTGATAGGGTAAAGAGTAATTTAAAGAAAGATGGCATCAGTTTTTAAGTCATATGCTTGTTGAGGTAAATTCTAGAGAGATATTCCTTTAGTACAGGTGTGATCATCTCATTATGGCTCAGTAAACTCTAATGGCTCCCTATGGCTTCTAAGATCACAGAATAGCTTCACGGTTGGATTTTTAAAGCCTTTCACAATGTGACCCCAATTTATCTTTCAGGCTTCATTAATCATTACTCTTCTCCCTAACATTTTACAATCTAGCCAAACTGATATTCCTAATTTCATATGCAGAATTACATTTCTCTTCTCTATGCCTTTTACCTAGCCATCCTCTATGACTGAAATATATACTCTTGCTTGACCTCTGCATTGTAGTGTCTCTTAAGTCCTTCAAGACTATCACATTTTATATGAAATGTTTCCTGAATCTCCTAACTGTAGTATCTTTTCTAGTTTTCTCCTTAAAATATATTAAATTTATTTGGGTGGGATTAGAGAAGGTAAGAGCACATTGTTCTTCTTGATAGAATATAATGTTGTTGTGAGCATGATCATTTCATTCTTCGCATTGCTATCCCTACCAGTTAGAGTGCCTGGAACATTGTAAGTATTATTATGTTCTTTTTAAATAATTAATTCTGCCAAATTTAAGATCAGTGCAAGATAAATTGAAGTTTAAGAAGGAAATGGTGGGGGAGGAGGGTGGATGTCTAAATCTTCTCCCCATTCTGAGGTATTACAGGTCATAAAAAGATGGTCCTGTATTCAAGATGGGCTTCAGAAAAGAAATATAATACATTTCAGGAAAAGGGAATATCACTTACTTAGAGATTAGACTGGGGTGAGGAGTTTATAACAGAGATTATGGAGACCACCAGATCTTAAAATGTTGCCTAGTTAAATTTATATCAGATTAGATATTTGAGTACCTTTGTTTAGCATCTACCCCTGACAAAATTGAGATACGAGGAAGGAAACAGAGGATGGATGTACTTTGTATTGTATCAAGAAAGACAATTTTTTTGTCCACAAAATAGTTAAATTTAAGTTCAGAAATCTGCAATACATAATCACATTGTTTATATTCTTTTGTGTAAATTTTTGTTATTGAGTTTTTTTTTCTTTTTTCCTATTAGAGACTTCTTTTTTTTTAATTGACATCTGTTTCAAATTCTCTCTGAAATAAGTTTAAAGGAATGTTTCTAGTCTGGGAAAATGAAAGGAAGATGGACAAGGAAAAAGGGAGAGAGAGAGAGAGAGAGAGAGAGAGAGAGAGAGAGAGAGAGAGAGAGAGAGAAAAGAGACAGAGACAAAAAGAAGGTAGAGATAGACATAGACAGATAGACAACAGACAGATAGAAAGATCAATACCTTTTTTGGGGCAAAACAATGGTGGTGACCATGAACCATAACAACTGTCTAGGAGACAGTGGCCATGGAAAGGACCAACTTCAAGGAGTAGGAGAAACAGTCAGACAGGGAGGTAGATCAAGTGGAAATGCAAAAGGGATGGAAATGGTTCCACATCTGCATGCTGGACACTTCATGCTTGAGTCTTAACAGACTTTTTCCCTTCATTTGTCAACAGAAGCCAAAATAATAATGATCTTTCCTCACCTTTGCCATGCACCCCTTTAGCAATCTGAAGTATATGAATCCCATCTCAGAATAATGCTTTTAAATGTATAAACATAAATCACATAAGATTTTAGGGAGATAAATTGTATTGAAATTCAGTTTTTTTTTAAGTTCAGAGATCACAGGTTAAGAAATACCTTTAGAAAGTAATATACAGATAACATGGAATTCTCCATGTTGGAGATTATTGATGGTATTGATGATACTTATTTCTACTATGATCAATTTTGTAAACATGGTACATATAATCAGCTTCAGTGGGAACAAAATAAAATCAGGAGGACATTTTAGATGTTTCTTAAGGGAGACGTATGATGTAGAAGAAGGTATGCCAGATTTAAAGTCAAAGGATGTGGGTTTGAAGCCCAGCTTTCCCATTTACTACATATGACTTGTTATTTAACTTCTTTGGGTTTATATTTCTGCATCTTTAAATAAGGAATTATATTAGGTGAACTTTAAGGTCACCAACTATAAATCTGCAATCATAATTGTCATAGTTATGACAGGAATAACTGTGGTGGGATCTGTTGAGGACATTTTTGTTGGAAACTTTTCCTGCCAGTTGCTTATGATAGAGACATTTATAAACTATTCATTAAGACTTTTAACTTCTGGAAGACTACCCCCATAAAGAAGCAAGAGAGTTATGAATCATCAGAGAAAATCTGGCAACCTTTATGCATCTAAAAAAAAGTACAAAGAAGTTTAAAGATTTTTATAAGTTGGAACAAGATGCACTCATCATGTAAAGAGTTGGAATGCTTTTTTTTTCTTGCTGATATTTCTCATATGATATCTCATTGTGTAAGGGATATCATATTCCGGAGAAGTAACAGGACACAGGACACTTGATAATGCCTTAATTTTTATCATCATTTTTGTAATGGAGGCTCAAAAGAAAAAAAAGGCACAACTCTTAGGTGATATAAAAATAATTCCACCAAAATCATGGAATTTAAATCCTACAACAGAACATGTGAATTCATTTCAAATTGTCAAGTAAGAAAACTTTGGGAATTGCAGGCTTGTGTATTTTAGCATATATATCCATCTGATTTAGAATTATGATTTGCTTGAAATGTTTAAAATCATTCATATTAAGTAGTTTCATTGCAATTAAAACCTGTCCCATGATTGGCTACTGAAGTTTGGACCAAACCAAGAGGTAATGTAATATAACACAAAATGTAATGTAAAAGACCCAAGAAATGTCTTTGGTTTTTTTTCCCCTAAAATCAATCAACCTATATTGAGCCCTGGTTCTGCTTCCTCCTAGATATGGGACCATGAGCAAATCTCAGTTCTCTGAGTTTTAGTTAGCTCATCTGTAATATGAGGGATATGAACTAGGTGATTTCTCAGGTCTTTTCTCTAAATTCTCTCATCTACAAACTATTCCATTAAAACCAGCTAGCTATGTTGCAAATGCATTCATTTATTGCTCTCAAGGAAGCAATTCAGAGTACTTTCTCCACCACATTTGGATTGGTATACTGTTCCTGATTTATCTTCCTTCCATCACCCTCAGAAAAAGGGCTTGCTCTCTATTTTCATGGAAAAATAGAAACCATCCTTCATTACAGTCTTTTTTTCCCTAAACCACACTTGATACCCCGCTTCATCATCCTCTCTTTTATGTCTCTGTTTCTCTCTAATTCCGTTTGTCTCTCTCTGTGTCTCTGTCTCTGTCTTTTCTTCCTAAACCTTGATAAAGAAGTGGACCTTCTTCTGACAAAGGCTAATTCTTTTACTTAATCTCTTCATCCTAGTCCCTTCAGTCTCCTCCAGGAGTTCATCTCCTATGTCATTGCTTATCTTAATCTTCAATCTTCCTTTATTTCTTTGTTTCCCCACTCTATCATACTATACTTTTCCACTTCAAAGTTTCCTTGAAAACTTAGCTCATATTCATTGCCTCTATATTTTCATTTTATGCTCACTTTTCGATCTTTTACAATCTGATAACCTGACCCCAGGTTTCAACTGAAACCACTGTCTTTATGCTTAGCAAACATCTTGAAACTACTAAATCCTTTTCTCACTATTTCTACTTAATTTCTCCATAACACCAAGCTCTCAGGCATTCCCACCTTTTGGATTTCCTGTTCTCTCTTTTCTTCTGTACTTCAAGCACCTTTCTATAATACTTTTCCAATCTTCTTTGCTAGATCATCATTCTATTTTGACCCATTAAATGTAGATGTCCCCAAAAACTTTGCTTTGGATTTTCATCTTCTACATTTTCTTCTTTGATGGTTTCAACTGTTGTGGTTTTAATTATTATTGCTAGGTATATGATTCTCAAATTCATAATCCTCATAATCCTACCTTAGATCTTTCCTAAACTCTAATATTATCTTGCCAATTATTTGATAGACATTTCTATGTGGATGTAATATAGACATCTCAAACTCAGAATGTCTAATTTGAAACCTCTCCAAACTTCTTAATTTGTTTCCCCAGCACCTGACATAGTATGTAGTATATAGTAGATACAATAATTGATCTTGCTTCCTTCCATCCTTCCTTTTTCCCTTTCTCACTTCCACCCTTTCTCCTTCTCTTCCTTCCTTTCTTCCCTTTTTTCATCTTTTGTCCTTTCTATTGCAAAAACATCTAAGCAAGTCTCCCTCTTCCAGTCTCTCTCCTCTTCAAACCTTCTTCTACAAATGTGACAAATCAATAGTCATAAAATACTGATTTCATTCTTTTTTCTCTCTAAGAAAAGAAAATCTTCAATGACCTTCCCACTGCCTCTTTGATAAAATACCAACTAATCAACTTTGCATATGAAGCCCTCTCGGGATCTGTGTCCCACCTCCCTTTCTGGGATTACTTTTCTGCCCTTCTTTCCTCATGTACAAAATCTGTACTAGCCAAACTAACCTATTAGCTGTTCTTTGAATATGACACTTCATCTTGCTTTTCCATGGTTTTACACAAGTGATCTCCCATAATTGTAATATTTTTCCTCTACTTTGTAGATTATCTACTTTTATAACATATCTCAGGTGCCATCTTCTCCAACACGTCCTTCCTGACAACTCTTGTTCTATGCTCTCTGTACATTTATCAGCATATCAGTGGTTATAAGTACTTTTTATCTGTTATAATTACTTCATATTATATTATATACACTTTGTATTTACTCATTTTGCATGTATTTTCTTTTCCTAGTAGAACTTAAGTTACTTGAGGGCAGAGCAACTTTTTGATTTGTTTTGTTTCTACTACTACAATTGAGGGACTGCCAGGTTTTATCACAGGGTTTTAACCATACTAGATTCTTCATGAATATTTATTGAACTAAATTGAATTACCTTATAGAAGAGGACAAGTAGACCTTCAAATGTTTCTGTTCAGAATTTTTAAAAATTGACTTCATTGTGTTATGGAACAATAACTTAAAGAAGAATTTTTCTTAATAGCTCAAGGGTGGAGAAAAATGGATGACTAGAGTAGTTCGCTCCTTATAAGATAGCTAAGAGACTACAGCAATTTCCTTGAGAGTCTTTGGCTTACTGAATTTGATTTAAAACTCTAATTCATTCTTGGAAATAGCTCCTTAATGCCTTCTACCTCTTGGTAGAGAGTTGATGCGCTAGCAGTTCAGAATGAGCCATAAATGTTCAGATGTGGCCAATGTTCTGATATGTTTTCCTTTTCATAACTTATTGTATTTATTTACAACTTATTATAATATTATATATGATACATAATAACATAATATTATAAAAGCTTCTAATTGGCAGGTTGGGGTAATTTAAGGAGGAATCCTAGAAAGGCTTGGAAACAATATAAAGAAAACATTCGGTATATGTAAGAAAATGAATAAACAAACAACTAAAATAAATAAAAATTTCAGAAGAGGATACAAACATGGCAATTTGTTAAATTTAATAAAACTTAAAATGGTATGTAACAAGAATTCAGTTCCTCAAATAACCCTTTTCTTTGTATATTGAAATGCTTGTGTTAAATACAAAATACATACATGTTTGTATATATATACATATATATGTTATATATAAACTTATATGTAATGTAAAATAGTTGATTAGATACGTTCCCAAGACAAGAGCATATATCTCACACATTAGAGTTCCCAACTCAGTCCAATAAACATGCTTCCTTATCCAGTTGCAAGGTCTCAGAAAACTCTTCCAAGCATTGCAGTGGGAGAATCAGACTAGTGAGAAAGGAATGTGAGCACTAACGTTTTATTTTTTTTTCAACTGACTGAATTCCACAGACTTTAAAACGGACTCCACTTTCAGGAACTGCTTGGCTACCAGACTTAAAACGTCTGTGGCTGTTTGCAAAAGGTCCACAATCCGTTTGTCTCTTCAAACCCTCTCCTTTCCCTTTATTTGCCTTTGATAATGGGTGGTAAATGTGGCATTGTAAAAGCACACACTGCTTGAAAAATCTACTTCCTTGTCAGGCTGCAAGTTTATGCTCTGAGGGATCCGAAGCTTATCACCCTGCTCCTGGACAGAGATGCATGGTTGGCCATGCTCTGGCCATTAACCATTAACTGTGAAACCTCCTAATGCCAGACAGTAACATTTGCAGCCACTGGGACTTAGTTCTCCTTCACTTTGAGGGAAGTGAGGGACTACTAGAAAATGTTCAAATTAATCATCCTCTCTGCCCTTGGAGAGAGGAAAAAAGAGGGGGAAATGATGAGGGAAAGGGATTGAAACACTCAAGTCATAAAACCAGATGGTACAATGTATTTATATAAGCTGTTTGCCCAGAAACCCAACCAGATTTCCAAACACTGAATCAATATTTGAGGGTTCAGAGCCAGCTGTTTTTCAGGATGCCGTTAAGCGACTAAAGCACATCAGGTTTCAAATTAGACACATCCTCCGGGCTGGCTCTGCACCTGCATTCCCCTGTTTCACAGCAGCCAGGTGAACACTTGGGTCTTTCTCCATAGCATTCAACGGGCCTTATGCAGATTATTACAGCACAGTCCCGATTCCCTCTCAAGAGTTTTATTCATTTAGGGCTAGCAATAACTAACTAATGGACTATTTATTTGCCAGGCTAGGTTCTCTTCCTGAAGGTTGGTGGGGTCCTTCTCTATGCATATGTTTTAGGATGCATTTGCCATGTCATAGTTACCAGGATCCCCATGGTTTACACTTGATATGCAGCCATAAACCTTGTAACAATTAAAGAGATCCATCAGGCTTCTTCCTGCCACATGGCAGAGAAGAACTTACAAGTAAATGGGTAATGAGACACACAAAAATCTAATTATATCAGCATGGGCCTAGCAGTGGATAACATGTCTGTGATCTGAAAAGAAACTTTGATAAATGTTGAGGGTTTCCATCCCAGAAGAATATTTTTACAAGGCTATTTTTACAAACATTCATGTGTATATGTATATTTCTATTTGTTGTGTGTTGTGTATACATTGTATACACTCTAGATCATCACATGTAACAATATATAACATGATAATATAACAGTAGAATTTATATTTTATATGTATATGTGTTGTTCCTGGATTTAGTTGTGTTACTTTGTGAACCCATTTGGGATTTTCTTGGCAAAAGATATTGGAATGATTAGACATTTTCTTCTCCAGCTCATTTTGCTGATGAGGAAATTGAGGCAAACAGAGTTGTGATTTGTGCAGAGTCTCATAGCTAGCGTCAAATTAGATTTGAATTTAGGATGATGAGTCTTCCCGGCTCCAGACCCAGAGCTCTGAGCACTATGGCGCCACCTAGCGTCAATATAAATTTATAACCTATATATTACATGTGTAAATATATTTAATGAGTTAATAGAAACATGTAATTTATAACTGAGAAGGGATGATGTAATCATCATATTATAAATGAAGAAACTGAGAAGCGGGGAACATTAAGGCATGTCCAAGGTCACAGAACAATTAAGTAGAAAAGCTAGAATTCAAACCCAGAATTTTTAATTCCAAATCCATTGAACCATCATTATTGTTCCAGTAGAGGGCGAACCTAGCCCTGTAAAATCACAGATCTGAGCTAAATAGCAGAAACAGTTCTTTAAGACTACATAAAATCAACTTTCTAAATTCTAAGGATTTGTGAAAATAGCTTATCATTTCTGAAAACAGTAAGGCTTAGTGGAAAGAACACTAGACTGGGAGCTAATTCCAGTTCCAGTCCAGCCATTTCTAATTAGTGTTGTTTATTCTTTTCAGTCATGAAAAGTCACTTTGTGACCTCATTTGAGGTTTTCTTGGCAAAAATACTGGAGTGGTTTGCTATTTCTTCCCCCACCCATTTTGCAGACTAGGAAACTGAGGCAAAAAAGGTTAAGTGACTTTTCCAGGGTCATACATTTAATATGTATCTAAGGCCAGATCCGAACTCGGATAAGATAAGGTTTTCTGACTAGGCTGGGCACTCAATAGTACCACTTGGCTGCCCTATTTTTTTTAACCGTGGCATTAGGCAAACTATTGAATGAACATAAGTTTCTTACAAGACAGAGCTATAACTAAATACAATATTTGCATTGCCAATTAAAATAGTGAATTTGTGCTATTATTACAATTTTTTTTTGCCTTGAATAAATATAACTTTTCAATGAATGCTGAAAATGTTATTCTTTCCCTTTGCTCTCATTCTACATTCAACACATTTAATCTAGGATGGACTAAGTGGACATGCTATTTAGCATTAACTTGATATTTTAGTAATCTGGGAGGAGGGGAGGAGACAGAAAAGCTATCTGGAATAGCTTGAATTTAATCATGCTTGAGACAAAGAAAAAAAAAAAAGATCAGTGGTGTCAAACACAAAGCTCAGAGTATAGCATCAGATTAAAATGTAATTGGGAAATATTTAACACAATAAACAAAAAAAATACAATGGAATAGATTCAATGCTATTATGTGGTTTTCTAAGTCATATGTGGTTTCAGGGATCTTTGTGGAGGGCTTTGTGGCTTCAGTTGTATTTGAGTTTGATACTACTGAATGAGATCATCCAGAGATCTCAGCTCTATGAGTGAAGTAACTATGATCACATCATTTAATAATAGCTAGCTTTTATATAGCCCTTTAAAGATTGCAAAGGATTTTTACAAATGGTAGCTCACTGTATCCTCACAACAGCCCTGGGGAGGGCTGATACTATTTTTATCTAGAAGTTCAATAACTTGTCTAGAGTCACATGACAAAGAATGACATAGACTGCCAGTGTTGGAAAAGATTTTTTTAAGAGGTCACTTTGTACAACCTCCTCATTTTACAGAGAAGAAAATCAAGTGAGTTGCCATAGGTCATATAGTTAATTCTTGTTAGAGGAAGAACCCAAGGCCACATCTCCTTTCTCAGTTCTGCTCTCTGTTGTAGGCTTATGATCCCACTACTGAAAGAATGACGCACATGAAGCAGTTTTAATCTGTAGTTTAGGTTGCAGCTTTCCAGCATGTGGTGAGGTACATATACCTTATAATATGAAAAGAACTTCATCAGAAAAAAAGCATCTGTTCTCAAAATATAGTGAACTTCCCCAATTAGTCTTATTAGCAATTCACACTAAAATATGACTTGCTACTATGCTATTCTTGCTCACTCCATACTTAATAAAAAAAAAAGATTTGGAATGTGTTCCTCAGATTGCAAGATGCTGTTTATCTCATTTTTATTACCTGTTACTGAAAGTTGAAACTCACCTAATTTACCTTCAACTACCTATCTTCCAAGAGGTGCCTAGTCAATACAGCAATTCAATAGAAATGTTTAGAAAAAGAGATATTGAGCAAATAAGACTTTTAGTGTGTCTGTGTGTACTCACCCAATGCCAATGCTATAAGCTCCTGGAACAATTAAACAGAGTGAAACAAACTCTTCTAGTTTGCTGGTATGAGATCTCAGAAATACAATATAAATAAATATTTACCTTTGCAAACATTAAAATAATTTTCTGAAGCAATCTAGTTGGGTTCAATCCCAACAAAATCCACTGGATTTATGAAAGTTGAAGGACTGAAGTCAGTAATGTTCTTCCACATCTTCTTTAACAAATCATTCAACTAAAAAGTACTTTAGAAACTTTTAGTCCAAATTCCTCACTTGAGATATAAAGAAACTGAACTAATTGTGATCAGATAAGATAAAAATATAAAATGTTCTATAAACTTTAGTGCGCTGCTGCATATTCACCTGAGATCTTTCATTCCCATCTTTGGTTAGATGGAGGTCAGAAAGAAAATAGTGACAAATTCATATTCTCCTGCTATATGTCTATATTTCTAGCCTGTTAGACAATTGCTCAGGTAGATGAAATCTAATATTTTGGGTAACTCACAAAAAATATTGATGGCAATTCAAAGCACACAGAATGACTGGCATAATGACCAAAATTTAGCATAGTGCCTGGAATGTAGTAAACAGTTAATAAATGCTAATTGGTCAATTGATATGTATCCCATCTGTTTCCTGCATGGTTTTGATTTCTTCTACATTTTGTGATCTTGTGTAAGTCACTCACTCAGTCTCACTGGAATTTGGTTTCCTCAATTCTAAAATAATAGGATTAGATTGAATGACTTATCCATTCCTTTCCATCTTTAGATGTATGATCCTACATTTTGAGAATTTTTTGGATTCTATGTAAGTTGAAGGTTTGAAAGTTCAGTATGGTGACATATATTGACGTTGTGTGTGTGTGTGTGTGTTTGTATATACTACGTACACGCAACATATGCTGGCTTTGTGTTCAATAATTCTCTAATTCAATTATAATTTATTTGTTGAATTCTCAAGGATAGTTTTGGCTTTGTGTTTGTAATATTTGGATTTGCCATATATTTATTCATAAATAATACTAAGCTTTCTGTATAATTCTAGCAGGTTTACCTTGTCTTCCTCAATCCTATGTAGGTATTATTATTATTATTATTATTATATTTTTTTAATTTAAACATTTCTGTGTTGAACAGTTCATAACACTTCCTGGAACAATCTGCATCAAAAAACATATCCTTTCTGCAAATACTAGAAGCAAGGTCCCTGATCTTGTATCACTACCTTGATCCTTTCCTTTTCTGTAAGAAAATCTGTTTGAATTCACTTTTTTGTTCTCATAAAAATGGAAATACAGGTCCTTGATGTATTGATGTACTACTCTTATTCCTTTAGTCATTGCCTGGCATTCTGAATAATTTATAGCTTTATTCATTCATTTATTCAATCATCAGGTATTTTTAAAGTATGTAATATGTACCAGGTACTATGTTAGGCACTGACAATGCAAAGACAAATATAAATCAGTTTCTACCTTCAAGGAGCTTAATCTGCACATTAATAGTAAACACAAAAGAATACTGGAAGAACATTCATGATTAGGGGATCAGGAAGAACTTCTGTAGCTGGTAGCACTTGAACTGGACCTTGAATGTAACTAAAATTTCTAAGAAACAAGGCATGGTGGAAAGATACTTGTTTAGTCATAGACAAAAACAAAAATGGGAATTGAAATACTATAAATAGGGAATGATAAGTAAGACATTATTGCTATAATAATGAGTGTATATGAAAGGAGAATTGTGTTTAGTTTAATTAAATAATATCTTTTCTTTGTCCATAATTTTTAGCAAGTTTCTCTAAATCACATATTTACTTAAATGAGAGATGAAAAATGTATTTCATAATCAAAGAACAGCATCCAGACCTATAAAACCTGAGTCCTGGACTCCACTGTCTTTTCTCTCAGATATGACAATGTTTCTTCCTCTGTGACTTAGAGACTATTTCTGGGACTAGGTACCGTGGAAAAAGAAACACTGTCCATAGAAAAGAACTGAATATAGTGATAAAGAGATTTAGTAAATTTGCTGTAGCTTAAGAGTATGACACAAGTAGAGTGTGTAGAAAATGCATATATATGTATATGTACATATGTACACATGCATAATGTAAATGTGCATATATGTACATATGTATATATGTGTATATATAAGTAGGCATTATTTCTCTTGTATGTGTAAATAGATGGACAGAGAGCAGATAGACAGACCGAAATGATTAGATTAAGGTAGAAGTAGAAGGAAACTACTTGGGTGCACACAGTGCTTTGCCATTGGATCAAAAAATTACTCAATTTTTTTTTTTGGTTGTAATTCAACTTTTCTTTATAACAATAAGGTACCAGATGCTATATGGAATCAAGATACAGCCTCAGAAATGAACAAAGGACTGATTATCTTATATGATCCAAATAGTGTTTTATAAAGGGTTACTCTGCAAGTCTCTTGATAGTGTGCAAAATCTGAAGATATCATTTGAGTAACCATTATGTAGAAATTAAAGGTAATTGTCACTGTGTTCCTGACCTCTGTGTCATCTTCCACCAGAAGGTACCACTTGCATTACTAGACACTAACCAAATGTCTTTTTATTTTCTTTTGTTTTTCTAACAGCCTTTCCTTGACAGGAAATTCATTAGTATTTCTTATGGGGGAAAAAAAAAAAAGAGATGCTCTCTGCTTATACATTATGGTTCTATATTGAAAGTTCAGGAAGTTCCAACAGATTTTGGGAGGCTCAGATTTGCTTGTACGTTGGTTAGTTCCTACTTCCTGACATCTTTCCTAATGGTACTTTCTTCTAGTCTCCTATTAGAAGGCAGTGCTTAATCGAAGAGAAGGTCACAGCCCATTTCACTTGCTCTAGAAAGGTCATTCAAAACCCAGCAATTTCAAAGAGAACCAAAGAAGTAATTAAGCTGCCAATAATTACAGAAGACTCTTGCCGAATAAATTGTCCTTAACCCCTATTTATTTTGGTCAAGAAACATTTTACAGGATTTTATTTTTATCTATGACTGTGCTACAAGCTAATTCCTCCTTGTACTCTGAAACAAAGTCAGGGGAGAAAAATGATACACTAAGTAAGAAAAAAAAAGACAACTTTTAGGTTGTGCTTAGAGACACATCACTTAGACACTCATGAATGTACAATCATAGGAACTGGAGGGAGATTAGGAAGGAGAAAATGACACAGTTAAATAGATACACAAATGCATATATTTTATAAATAATTTTAATGTTTAGTATTTAAATTTTTTCTATAGTTATATAAATTCATAATTTTGAGATAGAAAGCTGCAGCCCAGAAGGAGCAACTTGCCATATCAGTTCTATGGTATGTTAACTATTTCTATAAAAGAATCATTTCAGAAGATATCAGAACAAAAACAAAATATATTACAAAGTCAGGTATGGAATTGTGTCAATTCTGGGGGGCTTAATTACACCTTGATAATAAGGGAAATTTTATTAGTCAGGAACAAGGACTAAAGTATTACTAGAAAATAATAGCAATGATTTTTAAAATGTAGTTTGGGAAATAGAATCAAGATGGTGTCTAGTTTGATTTTTTTTTTTATCCAGTTCACCCAACGTGTTCTACTATAATATTCCAGGCCAAATTTTGATGGGAAAAGCCAAGGAAAAGCCAAAATCATCAATTTTCCTAGCCTGGGATAGCTTAGGAAGATAGAAAGGTCTGCACACACTGGAATACAAGCTAGCTAGGAGCATAGTGCAACAAAGTTGCACTAGAGTTGCAACTCTAGTAGAGTTTGGGGCTGAAATCAGGGCAAAAAGCACTGGGGTAGAGAAGATCCCAGGGGACCCCTAAATTAGTACTGGGAGCAAGATTAGATGTCTTCTGGCACCCTACAAACTATTAGCCAGTTCCAGATCACAGATCCAGGGTGGAGAGGAGTGATTGTTAGATAACATACCAAAATTTGTAGAACATATCTAAAGCAGTGCTTAATGGGAAATTCATATCTTTAAATGCTTACAAAATAAAGAGGAGGAAATTAACAAACTTGATATGCAACTAAAAAACATCTCAGAAACAGTCCCTTCCAATTCTAAAAAAATATGGAATATAATACCAATCCATGAAGGATATAAGAACATTTTTTAAAAATAAGTATTTTAGAAATATCCCAACATCATTAAAAAACAAAATGTCTTAACCATTGCCATCTTTACCTCCTCAGCCATGACTTGTACAATTCTCATTATTTGGAAAGTTTTGTTTTGTTCCACTTTCCCATGAGTGTAATATTCTCTTTAAAATATAATGTTCGCCTGGAGAGACTTACACGAACTGATGCTGAGTGAAATGAGCAGGACCAGGAGATCATTATATACTTCAACAACAATACTATATGATGACCAGTTCTGATGGACCTGGCCATCCTCAGCAACGAGATCAACCAAATCATTTCCAATGGAGCAGTAATGAACTGAACCAGCTATGCCCAGAGAAAGAACTCTGGGAGATGACTAAAAACCATTACATTGAATTCCCAATCCCTATATTTATGCCCGCCTGCATTTTTTATTTCCTTCACAAGCTAATTGTACAATATTTCAGAGTCTGATTCTTTTTGTACAGCAAAATAACGTTTTGGTCATGTATACTTATTGTGTATCTAATTTTTATTTTAATGTACTTAACATCTACTGGTCATCCTGCCATCTGGGGGAGGGGGTGGGGGGTAAGAGGTGAAAAATTGGAACAAGAGGTTTGGCAATTGTTAATGCTGTAAAGTTACCCATGCATATATCCTGTAAATAAAAGGCTATTAAAAAAAATAAAATAAAATAAAAAATAAATAAAAAAATATAATGTTCTCTGTTGAGGTTTTCTTGGGCTTTCTGGAGGCAGCCATAGTTTCAGTTCAGTAATCATCACAAGAGTACAGCCAGGGGTTAGTCCAGATCCTTTATTGTCTACTTCAAAGTCTTATCTCCTTTACTTGGGGCTCAGCTAGCTTTCTTAAAGGCCTTCTGGAGTCTTGGTTTCAGTGGAGAAGTAAAGAAGAAGAGCCTGCCACCAAGGTGGTGTGAGATGGGATGAATGAATCTAAATCCAAGGGCTTGTTCTTCAGCCTCCAGCCACCATAGAGGTGGACAATGGAACGAATCTGTCTCAGCCTCTGAGAGCCTGTAGTAAGCTTATCCTCTCTGGCCCTGAGAGCTTCTCCTTATATGTTCCACACTGAATATAGACCAATCATTATATCACTAGGAAACTATTTGTAGTAGGATTAAATCAGTGATAAACTAGATTTAACCATTGTCTCCTCAATTGCACTTAGTACCTTGTTTCAAGTTCTGGCCCATAACATCTCCTTGTAGGATTAAATCAATCATACTGAACCATGTTAAATTAGGTAACTATTGTCTCTATCAAGTCCACTGACTTAGTACCTTGTAAGAATCCTTTCTTTCAAGTTCAGAGTTCTGCCCCATAACACGAGATAATTTTTTTTTTTTAAGGAATAGTCTAGTTTGTGTTGTTTTTATCAATGTCCACCAACTTGTTTCATACATATGCAAGAAAATTGAATTTAGAGAGGATATAGTTATCTTATAAGTCACTTAAGTTTGTTTGCCTTAGTTTCTTCATCTTTAAATTGAGCTGGAGTCAAATCACTCCAGATCTAAAAAAAGGGGACAACTAAGTACACTGTGAAATTGATTTTCTTTTTGTCTTAGCCTCAAAATGAAGCTAACTACTCCAACACCTTTATTCCCTTTTAGAAGTGTCTATGAGCCAACTTTTCCATCCTCATGATTTCTTTAAGCCTTCTGCTTTCATTAACAACAAAAATGTCAATGTGAATGCAATCTAATTCTTTTCAGCTATTTACATCTTAAAGTACTAAAACTTGGAATCAGTATTTGTCAACATTGCCTGGGCAATTTTCATAATACCTTCTGGTTCTTTTCTCTGTCACTTCAGGAAGTGAAAGTCCACAGAATTGAAGGTTATTGGGCATTAAAAAAATTAATGGGTTGTTGTTATCAAAGAATTAATCACCTAAGAGGTTACCAATTTCATAGTAATAAAGCTTTCTACATAGTGTGTCCCCAATCCCTCCATTGCTCTTCATATAATGTGTGAAAAGCACAGTATATTCCCAAGAATCTACTTTGCAATATGGCACACACTGTTGGAACTTGACATCTGGTAGAGTAGTCCACAACTACCTTTACCTAATAGGAAAGCATCAGAGTAGGACTTTGATGGAAGGTAGTTTATTTCTAGTGAGAGTAAAGAAAGATGGGGAAATAAAAGTCATTGAAAAAAATTATTAGATATCTATGGCTTTATATTAAATTTTACTATATTGCACTGTGATACTGTTGAAAGAACTTTGCCTACAGATTAAGAAGATTTGGATAAGTCCAAGCACCAATATAAGCTGTGTGATTTAACTTTTTGGTCTTTTACTTTCCTCATTTCTAAAATGGGATTAATAATATTTGAATTCAAGAAAGGGCATCTATACCTATGACCTCTTATTATAAAACAACATAGATGCAATATTTATTGTTTATGTGTATTGTCACTTGGTTTTTTAATCCACTGGTCTATACATTTTTTTTTATTCTAAATAAATACATGTTTAGGTAAAACAGTCAACTTCATCTTGGAGTCTTCCTATTTCATAGCCATCCAATCCTTCCCATACATAAAAGGAATCATAGTATAAAACAATTGAAATAGTTTTTTATTCTATATTTGAAGCCCTTTCATGAATGGAAAGCTAGTACCTCTCAAGACATTTCATTTCACTTTGGGAAGCTCTAGTTACTAGGAGGTTTTCCCATAATATAAAATCTAAATTTTCCTCTTGGTAACTTCTCATTTCTCCTGGTTATTCCCCCCACCCCGGGGCCAAATAGAACAAATCTAATCCATCCTCAATTTAATAATCTTTCAGATACTTTAGTAAATTTACTTTATGTTCCCTGTATCTTCTCTTTTGTATATTAAACATGTTTAATTTTTTTCACTAAAGCTCATATGACATAGATTTAAGTTCTTTTATTTTCCTGACTGACTTTCTTTAGATACTTTCCAGCTTTTGAATGTCTTTCATAAACACTGGTGCACAGAATTGAATATAATACTTCAGATGAGGTATGATAAGGGTGGATTAAAAGTTCACTGTTCCTGGAAGCTTTGTCCCTATTAATTCAGCTCAAGTTTTATATTAGGTCTTTTTGGCAGTCATATCATACTGCCAATTCAAGATAAGATTTCAGTCCACTAAAACTCCCAGAGGTTATTCTTTTCAGAATAACTAGTATTTGTGTCTACTTTATCTGACACTCCTGAAGGTGATTCTTTCTTTTTACCTTTCTTTTTTCTTTCTTTCTCTCTTTCTTTCTCCCTTTCTTTCTCCCTTTCTTTCTTTCTTTCTTTCTTTCTTTCTTTCTTTCTTTCTTTCTTTCTTTCTTTCTTTCTTTCTTTCTTTCTTTCTGTCTCTCTCTCTCTGTCTCTCTCTGTCTCTGTCTCTCTCTCTCTCTGCCTCTGTCTCTCTTTGTCTCTGTGTTTCTGTGTCTCTTTATCTGTCTCTGTCTCTGTCTCTCTCTCTGTTTCTCTCTCTCTCTTTCTTTCTTTCTAGCAGGGAGCTGTGAAATTAGCTGGGTTTGAAGATATCCAACCACAGCAACTTGCATCTCTTGGACACTGTAGGAAGCCTAGGGCTTAGTCTGGGAAGATTCAGGCCCAGTTGTGCTGCTAAAACGTAGCCTTGAGCACAAAGGAACCAGCATAATCTGGGTGAGTGCAGAAGTAGAAGGGGCAGGGAAGTTACTGTCTTTGGGCACTTACAAGAGAGCAGAGTTCTTGATTTTGTATTCCAGGACAGAATGGAAAATTGAAAGAAGCCCTGAAAGCAGAGGCATTGTCCCTCCATCCTTAGTCTAGAGGTGATTGCATTAATAAGGTCTTATTTAAAAAAAATAGCAGGCAAAGGAAAAAGAACCCCAAAACTTGGAAATAGGGAAGGCCAGGGTTCATCTTTAGAGGAATATACTAAAGTAAAATAACAAAACAAAACAATGATATTAATTATAAATTAATATTAAATCATATTAAAATGTAATAAATGACACAAAAAATTCAAAAAAGACTTTAAAAATCAAATTAGAGAAATGGAAGAACAACTATTATTATAGATGCTTCCTTGAAATGGAAATTTATTATTATTTATTTTTAATCTTCTCTTATGTTCTGCTCTGCACATGACTTTTTTTCTATCTGTATTTAAGTTTTAAATAACTAAATACATTAAAAAAAACTAAACCAAACAGAGGTTAAAAAATAATTTCTATTTACTAGGTTCATCCCAACAATCTAGCCTCCTAATAATCCTTTGGATATTTTCACTGTTACTTAGAATATTATCAGTCCCTCTCAACTTTGTGACATCTACAAATTGATGAACATTTCAACTATTTCTTTATTCATATGGTTGATAAAGATATTAAATAGCATAGTGTCAAGAAAAAAATTCCTGGATAGTCAATTAGAGAACACTTGTCATATTGGCACTGACCCATTAACTCATACCCTTCAACCAGGTAAATCACCATGGCAAGAGGAAAAATGTGCTGGATTTTTTAAAAGGAGACGACTTTCAATTCATTAATAACATTACTCTAACCGTGTGATCTTGAGCAATTTAATTTGTCTCTCTGGGCTTCAGTTTTCTCATCTGTAAAATGAAGGTGATCACTCAATATACTTCCAGTTGTAGATCTTGTAGCATTTAGGTTTATTGGATTGTTTCACCATATCAACTGAAAATATTTAATGTACTTAAGTTTAGTATATGAAGATGGTCTTTTCTTTAAAATTTTCATGATTCTCTAGTTCTAAAAAGTTGATCAACTTGAAAAATTGAATGTAGCCCCAAGTGCTTGATTCATATCACATTCTGCCAGTCTCCTCAGAAGAGTCATTTTAATGACCTTTTGTTTTTCCTTTTTGTTTTGACAATGCCACTGGAATATACACCATGGAAGGTATTACCATGCTAGAAAAGTTTGGTGAATGATCCTAATCACAGATAGCTGTCCATGACCTAGTTTAACTACATTTGAAAAGGCTCAACATTGGAAGACTGGCCATCAGTAGACTATATTAACAACACACACTCATAAAATTGTCTGCCAAGGTACTATAGGACTTCGATTGCTGTCTGGGAAAGAAGTACCTACCCATACCCAGAAAGTCATAGAACAATTGAAGTTTTAGTGTATAAGGTGATGCAGATGTGAAAATATTGCTCTCTCTTCCACCCAAAAAAGATTTTCAGAAGGAAATTAATTAAGAATCATGTAGAATCAAGTGAAATTGAAAAAAAAAACAAGTTATTTGATGTAATATGTAATGGGCTGAAGCTTAAGTTGATACATGGAGGTCCCAAGCATATGAGGCTAAATAGTAATTGGACGATACTCTATTAATATAGGCTTGGAGAAAGAATGGCCCTGCCCACTCTCTGTGCAAGTTTTGATGTGTTGTATAGGAAATGACATAGAGACGATTTTGTGAATGGAGTGAGAGAGGCAGGGACACTGCTGGTTGGGTTCATGTTGCAAATGCTCTCACTTCCTATCCCATCCTCCTTCACCTCCAGAAGAGAAAAAAGATCAAGGATTTTCCCTTAATCTGAATTCCTGACTCCAGCTGATTTTAAAATACGCGGTCATAACAGTAATAATTGATAATTTGGAGCACAAAATGTATAAATATAATTATTGAGAGAAATAATGTGTATATATATATATATATATATATATATATGTAAAATGTACATATGTGGGTATGTACTTTATATACATAGAGTTAAATATGTAAGAGAGCATGGAAAGAGCAGTGAATTTGGAGCCAAATAATTTTGGTTCAGATTTTACCTCTTGACTTACTACTTATGTGATATTGAGCAAATCATTTAACCCCTTTGTGATTCAATTTCTTTATTCTTGAAAGGATGAGGCTAAAACAATAATATTTTAAAAGAAAAAAGAAAGCAGATAAGAGGAAAAGGACAAAATTAAGAATAATATAAAACTGGGAAGAAGCAGAGGAGAAAAGATGGAGTTCATATTACAGGAAGGTAGAGACAGAGGTCCAGACACTCTTTCTCACCATTCAGTTGGTTAAAAATCTGCCTCTTAAAAATGCAGTTTTCATTTACCACCAATTATCTACTCAGAACTTATTCTTTTCCCTAATTAAGTCCAGCACCAAATTAATTTTCTCTTAATCTTTGACAATGTCTCTGACATTTTATTTCTGAGGTCTTCCTTCCTTCCTTCCTTTTTTTTCATTTATTGTAATTGGCTGCATAGATAAAAAGCAAAGTCAACCTCAATCTACTGTCTTTGCATTCTCTTTGGTTGTGCTCTGATTGTTTTACACTCCACTGATGCTGTCTGTGTGAGAGAAGAGGCCTCTTTACCATTTTAAGATCCAAAGATCTCGAGAAGTAGTTTTCATTCCTCAGCCTTTATTTGTTCTTTTTTATTCTGTGTAAAAAAGCTCATGAATTCTAAAAGCATTGGTAAAGTGAGTATCCAGACTTTTCAGCATTCAAGTTTTATAGCCAGTTCAGCTTTTGCACCTATAGAAGCAAGAAGTGACTATCAAATCCCTGAGTGATGGAAGTTCATTTGGTAGTCATGTTTTATCTAGGTGTGAAACCTAGGGACCAAAGTCAAAAAAGAACTGAGCTACATTCTCCATAGAGACCAACATGGGTGAAGGAAGTGTCTCTCTAGGGTGTTGTGGGTGGGAAGTATTTGTGCTTTTATTATCCCAATATCTTTGAAGTAAATATACCTTGATAAAAGCTAACTGATGTGAAGTTATTCCAATAGAAATGAGTCACTAATAAGTCATTGGTGTCTAAAACTGGGAGGAAACAGAATTTATAGGAGCTTAAAGTGATAATCTTAGATTAGTGATATTTCAACTCCCTCAGGGTACCCTAAAATGCTAAGGAAAATATATATAACACCCTAACTATGGGAAAAGGAGTCAAAGCCTATTCAATATAATAGGATAATAAATTTGGTGCTGGGAGAAATCTCATAGGCTCAATCATCTTTTGTGTAAGAAAATGTGGACAGAAGAATTGGCCTGAACCTGGCTGTACTAGCAATGAGTAAGTATTGCAAATGAGTAGAATGATGTCAAATAAGTTAAATGTGACAGGAATAATTGGAAAGAGTGCTGACGTTATTCTGATAAGACTTAATATATATATAACTTAGTGTAATTTGAATTTTTTGACTTCTGTTCTAATTTTTTAAATGTTCTTTTAATATATAATACTATACTTAATATATACAATCTTATTATAATTAATATTTTTGAGTTCTGTTCTAATTCCTCTTTTAATGTGCATTAGTATATTATATATTCATATATACACATTTATTTTTTTTTACTTGTTTGATATTTCTTTCTGCATAGAAATAAACTAGATGACATATCTAGGCTACATTATATATTGCATAACTATTTAGCTTCTCCTTGTTTTGGAAAGTCCTTTCTATTTGTGAGGCATATCTTTTACTATAATTAACATCATTCTTGAGACTCCAAGTAGGAGTTTATCAGCAAGTCATTGAGTTTAAAATAAAGAGCCTAATTGCCATAATTAAGAAATAAGGCTTCCTCAGTACTGAACCTAGCACAAAACGCAATGGTAAAAAATGGTTTTAGATTCCAACACCTAAAAGTGCTAGTAGTATAGTTGTTCTATTCTAATAATAATTCTACTAATTCTTGTAATATTAACTATAAAGTTCACCAGACTATGATGTTTATAGTGCCAGTGAGTTCATTCCTTATCAGAAGAACCTCTATCAGTTTTTTATTAATAAGCTTCGAATATTATATGCTGGGAACTTCAAATGGCATGAGCATAAGTTTCTGTCTGTTAACAATTCATATTTAACTCTTTAGTGAACATTCTCAGATTTGAATTAAACCTCTGAGTACAAACCACCCTCATTAACTCATTATAAATGGAATTCAATCAGTGAAAACACTGATGAATATGATACCACTAAAACAGATTTCTTCAAAGTAAAAGAGACATTTTAATTGTATTATTATTTTCTTTTTCATTTTTTCTCCTCCTGAAATTTAACCTAAATTGTCATTTGTGGATGAGGAAAATAAGAAGGAACTTCCTCTGAGGAAACTGACAATGTCTTTCCTTGCTTTTTCTATGAGAAAAGTTACATATTGTTGGACAAGGCTAGTTGTGCATTGGTCTGGCCATGTGAGTGTTAGCAATGGGGTCTGAGCAGCAATCCCTGCAGTGAACACAGACCCAGAACTCATTTTAGCTTTGAGTAGTGAAAGGACTCAATCAACTGAAAGGTTAATAATGAATCTTCTGGTCTGGCCAGCATATTACATTTTTATTTTCTTCCTTTCAAGTACTCCGAGAATGACAGAATAAGAGTTAACAGGGATAAATGAGAAACACTCCTCTCAGCCCATGATATCAGTGAGGAAGAGCTTTTGAGTTGCCTTTGTCTCTGGGACTCATTTTCCATCTTGCTCCTTGTCCAACTGAGTGATCAGACTGAGTTGGGAGCTCCCATCACCTTCAAAGGAAGCTCCATGCTTGAAAATGGAGCTGATGTAATTGAGTCACTGTATCCTTTCTCTTTCTTCATCTTCACTAGTAATCAAGGGGTGACCTGGGAGTTCAAAAATTACATTTCCCAAAGTGAAAAAAAATAGCACAGGCTGAATCAAAGAGAAGCTTACCAGCGATTTTTCCATTCCTTATTGAAACTGGGCACAAAAATATGAGCTCTGTTATGGAAGCAAATCACATGGGTTGTATTGCTAAATAGATACGTAGCAGCCAAACTACAAATTCATTTGGGTGCTGCAGATTTCTTGATCCAATAATTTTGGCACAGGTTAGGGATACACACACACACACACACACACACACACACACACAGATGGAATGAGAGAAACAGAGATGCACAGAAAGAGACAAAGACAGAGATAGAAAAAGAAATAGAATTACAGAAAGACACAAAAAAATATACAGAGAGAGAGAGAGAGAAGGAGAGAGAGAGGAGAGTGGCAGAGACAGAGAGAGACAGACAAACAGAGACAGAGAAAGAGAGAGAGACAGAGAGAAAGGAAAGAGAGAAAAGGGGAAACAGACAGTCAGACACAAAGACATTTTGAAAGCGTAATGATGATATGATGATCAGAGTTTTGGTGTTGGCAAATATTTCACTTTGGAGAGCTGCAAGCTTTGCTTTACAATTTATGTCTTTAAAATCTCTCTGTCTCTTCATCTCTCTTTGTCTCTGTCACTCTATCTCCTTCCCTCCTCTCCTTCTTTCTCTGTCTATCTGTCTCTGTATCTCTGTTTCTGTTTCTATCGCTCTCTCTTTGTCTCTCTGTCTCTCTCTGTGTATCTCTCTGTCTATCTGTCTCTCGCTCTCTCCTCTTCCCCTTCTCTTGGTCTCTCTGTATTTTTATCTCTGAATTGTCTGTCTCTCTTTGAATACTGTTTTATTCTTTTCATGTCATTGAACTGGCAGATAATTAACATGTGCCTAACTAATAAACTAAGCCTGGATTTGCTTGTATCTCTCTCCTGTAAAAAGGTGCACGTGTCACACTCACACACACACACACACACATTTGCAGGGAGGAGGGAATGTTTTGTCAGAAACTATTCTACCAGCTCTGCCAGATACTTAAGGAACAAGTCTGGCCCTTCAAACGTATTAGTATTGAAATTGTAGTACTTCACAATTGAAGTATATTACATACTTGAGATGGACTAAACTACTGTACTGGAACAGAATCATACAATCATAGATATTAAAGCCTGAAAAGACCTAGTAGATTATCTTGTCCATTCTCTGCTATTGGGTGGCATTTCCTTACAACATATCATTGAAATGGGAGTGAGTTAGAGGTCTCAAAGAATAGGGCTAGGACCACTTTCCTTAAAAGATTTCATTTTATCCCACTGTCTAAAATTCTCACTTGCTGGAATTTTTTTCCCTTCAAATCCTCTCCCTAAGTTTTTATTTGCTCAATTTCACTCCATTGTTGCTTTCTCATTAGGACTCTCTTAACAATTCATGTCTTCATGATTGCTCTATTGTGGACACTCACCTAGTTGGTGGCCAGGCTCCCTGCACTGATAGCAATGTCACTTACCTTGCAAATCGTCCCTAATGGTCTTTTGTTATTGTTGCTCTGCTTTGAACTCTCTATATCTCTGCCCCCTTATTTTTTTAAAGTCTTAAGGTGCTCTTTTGGGAATACCATAGCAAAGGAGCACGCTCCCTGTCAAAGATGACATTCATAAATCACATACTTTTGTGTTTTTTTGCTTACAAAGCCAAAGGGCATTGTTGATTTCAGAGTGAGCAAAACTCTTTCCCTCTCTCAAAGGTGAAGGTCCTTTTAGAAGTAATTTTAGAACTATTTTCCAAAAGGAAAATAAAAGCATACCTAGGCAGACAATATTTTCAAAGTTTCAAGAAATAGTTTATTCTAGTTATACTAGATGGAGAGATTGCTTAGAGAGAGAGCAGCAGGTAAAAAAAGCCAGGGGCAGCAACATGTTAGTGGAAATTCTTTTTAGATTAAAAATTATGTTATCCATAGCATCAATGAAGCTTCACTCTTCATTTGGCTTTCTTGCAATACTACTTACTCATATTGAACTAACACTCTAATAGAACTCCATAAATTTTGTTGCCTAGTTGGCTTTTAAACCTGCATATATTCATTTAGCTCTATTCAATTTCATCTTAGTGGATGATTCTATGTTAGATATTGAAATCTATCACAATTTTTGTTCTTTTATCATCATCATGTTAAAAATCATTTCTTAGAAGGGTACTTAGATATATTGATTTGACTGGAAGGTAAAATGTAGGCTTTTCTTGAAGTCTTTGCAGTTTCATCTATCTGTCATGAAGTATTTATTATGTGCCTATTGTGTGCCAGGCACTGTGCTAAGTGTTGGAGATAAAAACAAAAACAAAAAAGAGTCAAATGATAGTTCCTGACCTCAAGAATCTCATAAGATCCTTGGGGAGACAATGAAAAAATACATATAAATAAATTAATAAGTTATATACAGGAAAAAATAGGCAACAATTAAGAAAGAGGAAGTTTCACCCAGCAATACTACCACTTGGTTTATTTCCAAAGATGATTAGGGGAAAAAAGAAAGGAATCATTATGTATTAAAATTTTTATAGCAGCTTTCTGTGATAGCAAAGAAATGGCAATTGCAGGGATTCCCATCAATTGGGGAATGACTGAACAAACTGAGATATGTGATTGTGAAGTAATATGTAATACTATGATACTTAGAAAAACATAGATTTACATGAAATAATAAAGAGTGAAACTGAGCAGAACCAAAAGAACATTGTATGCAATAATAGAAATGTGATTTTAAGCACAACTTTGAGCAAATAAGTTATTTTGACTATCATAAATATCTAAATTAACTATAAAGGACATATGAAGGAAGACATTATGTATATCCAGAGAAAGAATCAATAAAGAGAAAAATGTATAGAATGATTTTACATGTAGATACACTTTTATGTCCTGGACAGTAATAGTGAAGTTGGGACAGGAGACAGTTTGGGAGAAAAGATGAGTTATTTTCATCAAAATATCTCTGGAAGGTTGGTTTCATTATTACAGAGTTTATTAAGACCTGACCTCACTTAGCATAGCCTTTGGGAACTTTAAATTATCTTTATATCACAATGATGAAGGCATTAGGAAGAAGTTTGGGAATTTCACTAAGAAACCTAATTTGTACTAATTTGTTCCTTTATGAGATTATGCTGGATTATAGGTAATTGTTGGTTCCTTTTCTAAGTGTTCACTTTATTAGCTGCTTTATTAACACACTTTAGAATTTTCTAGTTTAGTTCATTAGCATATAATTTGAAGATTTCACTTTTAAAAAGATTTTGAACCACTAATATTAGATTTTTCTATAATAACTAGTACCATAACCCTTGCGTTCATTGTAGCTAATGGTCACTATAGCCAAGCACAACAAACACATTCTTTCTTTCTATTTATAATTTTTATCCTGAGAGCCTATAAATTGTTTGAGTATTGTGTTTTGAACTCAATATAGCCATTAGTCAACAGAAATGTTTTTATATTTCCACAAGTATGTTTAAATTTTATGTCATCTTCTGTATGGAAGTTATTTGAATCAATAATTATTCATGACTACTCGATGTATTTATTCCCAATTTAGATATATTTTAAACATTCTTGATTATCTGCTTTCCAAGCTTCAGAAAGGTAGAAGTGACAAAGTAGAAAATGGCAATACCCTTCCATAGGCCAGCATGCTATCCTTAGAACAGTATAAAGAGATAACAAACAGTTTGACTGTTAGGGAAAAATAGATGAGAAAATTCAAAATGTCAGTCTTCTGGAGTCTTTTTGTGCAGAGGCAAACATTTATATATGTATAAGTAAGCTCTGAGGATATTTTTATACAGGAGTTATAAGACAGACTATTTTATATAATAGTGACCCTGATTTATCAATGAAAATTTAAACAATATTCAGGATTTCTTGCTTAAGAAGGTAGAATCTCATGATACATTTTAGATTAATTTCCAAATAAGAATTGTTTTAAAATTTGGAGACTTAAAGTATATCAAAAAATATCAACTTTTCTGAGCCCTTTGGCATCCAGAATGACATTCTTCAAGGGTATTAAGCCCTCAAAGTTTTATTCAGATTTAAATAGTACCATTACATGGCATGACAATCAATGATTTATATTCACTCATTGGATTATTTTTTCCCCTAGTGATGACTAACTCACATAGTGTTTAGTTAGAGGTAGCAAAACACAGAATAAAAGAAAAAGAATCTGACTCTTTCCAAGAAGTTTGTAAAATCTTAATGCTGAGGAATTAATGATTCATTATTTATTTTACTCTTTGGAATATAATGAAAAGTAATTATAATTACAGAAATGGGAAGTGGGGTGGGATAAAAGGTCTTCAAAGATACAATTAGGAAAAAGAATGTTCACATATGAAAAAAATTAAAAATAAAAAAGGCTGAGCTGAAAACAAATTGTCATTCAAATTAATTGTGCTAATATGAACAAAGATAGTATTAATAGATTTACTTTGAAGTCCTGCACAAGTCTGAGATTCCATACATGATGTGTCAATTTTATGTTGTGCTTTACTGGCAGGTAACATTTCATTTCCTTCATATATAACTTATATTGCTCCCAAGTTTTAGGAAATACATGAAATATTTTCATATGATGTAGTAAATCAGCTTAACATTTAAACAATAGAACAAAAAACTAGTTTCTGTTCTTAAAAAAGTTTTCCTACTTCTTGCATAATTACTTAGCAGTTTTCGGAAAGAAAAAAAAATTGAATTCCTCATTAAACTCATTAACACATTTTATGATTTAGCCAGTGAACTGACTGAATATGCTCTAACTGGATTTGAATAAATCTTCTTTTCAGTGTCCATTTATACATTTGTCACATATACAATAATGTATACATTATACATCATTCATTACAAGTTTGTTATTCTTTAGGTTAAAATATTTTTGCCAACCAAGGGATTTGTCGACATCTATGCAAATATATATGTGCATACTCCCTCTCCATGTGTGCATATGCACCCATCCTTGTATATATTGTACACATGTACATATGTGTATACATGTGTGGGCACATGTGTAATATATTGGGCTGGACTTGTAATATTCTTGGTGCATGTAACTCCTTTTGTTAATTGATGTAGATTAGCAACTGATCTATAGCATACAATTTTGGAGAGTTTCCTGGATGCATTAAGAAGTTTTGAACTGGTCATGGTCATTCAGTGAGAAAATGTCAGAAGTTGGACTTGAACTCAGGTCTTCTCAACTTCAAAATTAGTCCCGTATTCATTACCACATTTTATATCTAATTTTTATCCAAGATTCCAACAAAATTTTTAAATCTGCATGGCACAGATTACTGATGGCAAACATTTTATGATTCAATTTTTTTCAAGCTCTTGGAGAATTTATTGAAAGTGATAGTCATTCAGGTAATGTGTTTTGTTTTCCCCCTCCTCCAAAGGAACATAGGATATCATTGAAAAATGTTATGAAATAGTTTGTGAATCTATTTTATCTTGTAATACTTTTAGCACAGATGGTATTCGAGGATTCCAACACACAAGGCATTTAACAGGAACACATAGTTGTCAGACACACACACACACACACACACACACACACACACACGGGTGTGCTAGTAAATATTTAACAATCAAGCTTTTCTCTCTTCCTTCCCAAAAAATATGTTGGACACATTTTTGAGTTTAATTATTTTGAGTGTAATATTTTCTCCATCACTTTCATAACTCTAGGCAATCAGGAAATAATAAAGCAAACTCTGATTTATAGGGTTTGCTGTTTTTAAAAAGTGTTAATGCTCACACTGAAAATTAACTATTGGCTCAAAAAAGCCATTTTAAACTTGTTCCAGTACATCTCTTTATATGTGTTTGTATATGTTTCTGAAAGTGAGAAAACTTTACTTCTCATGTTTGCTAAATGGTGGTGCCTAATTCAATTAACATTCAAAAAACATGATAGTGATGTTTAATATATGGGGAAAAAGGAAAAAAAGAATATATAAGAACGAGTTTAGAGTATAATGTATACTATTCAAATAAATCAGAGATCTGATCAATTTTGGAATTCCTTCCAATGATGCATCTCACAAACCATTTGTATCTCCTCTCATGTCTTAGTCTGATTCATGAAAAAAAATCACACGATCCTCTAGCATTCTTTCTCATTTTCTGATGGCATCAGAAGAGAACCAAAAAGCTCTCTGGCTGTCCACCTGTTTTGTCTTGTTTTTATCACAAGACTTGTCCATTTTTTTGTTATACAATTTTTAATGACATCTTTTACTCCTGTTCTTCAGAGTTTCTCTTTGTTTATATTTTAGAATTTTCTAATATCTTCTCTATGCCTTTCCATCACATTCTATTTTGCTCTTTGGAAGATGATGATATTTCAGATTTTGCTACAATAAAACATCATTTTCAGTAATTGTTTTCATTAAAAGGATAAAATTTTCCCCCATGGGAAACTTGGAGTCAGTAAAAATATCTCACAATTTGCTGGAAACAGTCCATCCCACTCTTGTTTTTTTTAACTCTGAGTCCTGATCATTGTCCATATGTGTTGTCTGTTCCAGACATAGAAGCCATTGTACAAATTCTCTAAGATGTCCATTTAGATGAATGTTGAAATGTGAATAATAGATATTGTTTAGTCATTTAGTCTTTTCTGTTTGGCTGAATAGGACAAAACTCTTTGAGTGATTGATTACCTATGTCTTCCGAGAAATTGTATATCTTAAGGTATCATGCAATCAGCATATTGTCACCTGCAAAGAGAGGCATATATTTACATATATAATCATAATCGTGTGCAATTATGTTTACATATATGTTGTACATATGGTGACATGCATGATCTTGCATCAGATGGCTCCTCCTGACATGAAAATCCCAAATAAACTTTGTAGAAATTACGAATTGTCTAATTTATTGCCTGCAGTGATTTGAAGGTGCACACATTTGAACATGCCCACATTTGGTGTTTATTTTGGTAATTATATCAACTTCTCAACGTTTCTGACTAAGCTCATATTCTTGTAGTTTCTCAACTAGTTATCAAATTGTTTTTAAGTCACCACAAGAATTCAAAAATTTTAGGGCAAACTGATTCTCAGCAAATGATCAGAGGTATGTGTATATATTCATTTATACCCTATATGATGTACTAGAGTAACTCCTTCTTTCTCTGTAATTGTACCTTATCAGTTGCGAAATCACATGATCAATGTTATGAACATTTGTATTCTTGCAGCACAAATATCAGGTTATTGAAAACTATAATTGCTGGGTGGGTACATTACAGTCATTTGAAAATTATGACAGATTGTCACACATGTTCTAGAGCAACAAGCTTTATATTGCCTCTTATTGTGATATTAAGTCTATATTCTGATTTAAACTTATACTCAATTTATGTTACTATTCTTCTTTCTGGTAGATTTTCCAATGAACTGGCAATATTGATCAGTCACTCAGTATTCTTTCTGTGAGAATGCTGCTGTTATTCTAGTGGTAGATATAAGTGAAGAAAGTCACAAATGAATTGATAAGTGAAATTGAATTTAGTGATAAATACAATTGAATTAAAAACATTTTTTATATCCTACCTTGGTATTCATTTTCATTGATTAGTTGTTTAATTAAAAAATAACTTTTCTCTTTTAGGATTAGAGCTTACAAAATTTTTCTTCCATTTTATACCACATATTTTTGTGAGTGAGCATTTTTACTTGAGTGTTATTTTAAATCAAACTTTATGCTGATGAATAAATATTGCAAATATTTGTTCAGATTAAAAAGTTATATTTTGAAATTATGTTTATATGTGATTATTATATTATGTTATATACATATATAATTATATATTATAATATATAATGTTATATTATATTATGTTAAACTCCTTCCACTTGTAAATTATGTAAACTGTTTTTTTATATTCAACAAAATTTATAAACAAAGATATTTAATATGAAGTCTTCTTTTAGTCAATAGGTCCTGCTGGATCAGTTTTAATTTTTTCATTCTTATATAATGTCCGACATAAAATATTTGTAATTGTTTTATTAATAGAGCTTATTGTTAATATTTATAGTTTTCACAATTATGGGTAGAATAAATGTCATATAATGTAATTATATACTAAATTCTAATATGAATCTCTTTTGGGAAAAAATGTTATCACTGTAGTTATTACTATAAGCACTTAAGTTTAAAGGAATATTGTGAATAATTCAAAATATACTTTTTTGTTGTTGTTGAAAAAGATCCATGGAACAATAATAAAAATATTTTCTGTAAATCAATGGTTCCCAATGATTACTCAATTTGCAAACTCTGCTTTTGAATATTATACTTAATGATGAAAGGCTACTCCAAGCTTTAGATCTAATAATTGACATCCCCACTAAATCCCAATTACACAAAAATTGCACATAGTGAATAGTAAGTGAATCTATTTATTTAACCCAAGAGCAAACAAAACCCAGAGACTTTATATAGGTGAGAATATATCAGAAAATACAAAGAATGAATGATCACACCTACTAAAAGGAAGATATGTCAGTCATTCAATAGAAGGTTCCAAATATCACCCAAGCAGAAATTTTCTGAAGTATCTATTATTTGAACGTGAAAAGACAGGTTCCTGATCAAGGAGTTGGAGGTTGATTCTTCCTGGAATATTTATCTACCTTCTCTCTGAAGACAGCTTGGAACATGTCTTCTTCTCTTGGTAGTGGCAATAAGGATGCCAGGGATCTCTCCTTTTCCAAACTCCTGGCAATTTTGCTCTTCTTGTAGGACCAGAAAATTGAGTAATTGATCTCTACCAATGAAGAGAGTCTTATGCAGATTTTGAGACCCTGATTACATAGGGGAAAAATAAGAAGGTTATTCTGGCAAGAATCTAGTGTGTGACAAGGAGTGATATGCAATAAGCCTGAGAAGATATCCAGAAGCTAAATGGTTAAAGACTTTAAAATAACAACCATTTGTATTTTATCCTAATGACAATAAGGAATTATTGGAGCTTCTTGGGCACAGAAGTAATATTTGGTCATAGGATCATAGATTCAAATTTGGAACAGACCTTAGAAATCCTCCATCCCCCTCACTTTATAATTGAAATTGAGTCCCACAGAGGTTACATGACTTGCCCTGGGTATTAGAGTCAGAAAGTTATAAAGCTGGGATTTGAACAAAAATCCTCTGATTTCAAATCTGGAATTCAACCTAGTGTACCAGATTGTCTCTGCTATGTTCAGACATTCTAGGAATGTCACTTTGGAGCTGTGTGAAGGAATGATTGGAGGGTCATGAATACTAGATGCATTTATGATTTTAGAAGCCTAGAAATTTGGTCCAGAAAAAGCATATGTGTAATTAGGAATAGGTCATGATACTTTTTGAAATTTATAATTATTGTCTTTCATTTCAAAAACTTTCTCTTTTCCCCACTCATCTCAGTGGCCTAGTCCTAGTCCATACCCTATCTATCCTACTTTTATTTTTTTATCTATCTTACTTTTATTGAATAAGACAAATTAGTAATTTTTCCATGGTCACAGAAAATAGCACATCAGATATGACTTCCTGATGTTAACTACAACACTATCTACTATTGCCTTTCAATGCTGCTATTACTAGAGACAGCTCAAATGTGTCATCAGATGTGCTCTAGAAACGACAAATGATCTGGATTTTGTCTTTAACCATACTAGTTTTGTTTCTATGCTTCCTTGATGCAGAAGATTTGAGAACTGGAATAGATGTCAAGAGACCTGAGTTCCAGCCCCTTTTTCTCTTCATATTCTAGTGTAATCCAGTTATTCTCTCTGGGTCTTTCCTCAGCTTTCAAATGTAGAAGATAGATCAGATTCAATGACATTAGCATGTTTTTAAAGCATTCCTTTTGTAGAGAACAATGGTCATAAGGAGACACAAACTTAAATAAAGCATATTGTTGTTGTTTTTCTCCCTCCATAATGAAGTCTGTAATATTTCATTAAAGGAATATCAGACTTTAAAACTACTCTAATACATGGTATCATGAGATAAGTACTTAAGAGAACTTCAAAACAAAGTTCTATGTAAAGTCTAAAGGGAATCTCATAACTGGCAGTGGGTAGGACAGGGATATGAGTGATTGACAAGTGAAGGGTATATGAAGACATTCTGGGAATAGTGGCAAGAATTCATCTTCAGGGGTCAGAGATTAATTAGTTCAGCTTGGTGGACCATCAAATATCTATAGGGGTATAGTATGAGATAGAGCTAGAAAGGAAGGGGGGGATATCTAATCAGGGAGCACATAGAATGATGAAGTTAGAGACAAGTTGCTGCTTAAGGTTTTTGAACTGAGGAGTGTCATTACTAACTCTATGCAATAGAATTCATCTGGGAGTGGAAGAAGATATTTCCTGAACTACTGAAGGGGTGGAGATCAGGACTTCTCCATAATCTCTTAAAATGCCTTCTAGCTGGAATATCCCTTATACTTGCTTTTGAATGCTGTTTGTTGTTTTACTTTTCCTAATTAGTAGAGCCGTATTTTGTTGACTATTTTTTTTTTTTTTTAGGTTTTTTTAAGACTATTGATAGTCCCTGCTGGGTTATGTAATGCTCTTA